>NC_049212.1:23486328-24686328 GCF_013347855.1 Anguilla anguilla
AATATTGATAATTACAGTCATGAAAAGCAGAATTATGTAATCGGGCTACAAGTTCTTTCAGGGGTAGACGAATCAAAGCTACCATCAGATTGTAACTTTGACCCTCCTTCAGAAAGAAAACTCCAGAGCATAAATAACACACGTTTAGTTTAAAGGGCTGACAAATATGCAAAATGAAGGCATGGCTCGGAACATTAGTTCAAGAGAAGGCCAACTGGCTTACAGAATAGGAATAATGCTAATAATTATAATTTACTTCTGGCTGGGCAGGAGTATAAGCAACTATCTAGCACTCTCGCTTGCACTTGGGGTCACTTGCTCCTGAGCTCTGTCTGTTCAAAAATGAGTTTTTTGGGGACTCTCCTCAAATGATCTCTCTTGAGAGTCCTGGTCTCCGACTGTAAAGGCCACCAGAAATCTTGTTAAGAGAGCAGAATGGGAGGGGGGTACAAATTATGCCTGAGTTAACAGCTTCGCCGAGTGAAGGAAGATGCAGAGCCCCGTGTTCTGGGCCTCAGAGGACATTGTGTGTACGGCACTAATAGATTGCTTGTTCAGGGAAGTAGAACAGGAGATAGAGAACACTATTGTTTTAATGATAGCCCATTTCTCACAGCTTCCCACATCCTGTATTCTACTGGAATAAATATGAAAATCCTTTGCGCATTGGCTTGATTTATGATTGCAGTGGAGCTGGGTGGTTTTGGAATAGCCTCTCCCAGTTCTGTCCCCTCCCTGATGTTGATGAAAGGGCAGTTAAAAATCCTCGACTGTAACCGCATTTAGTATTTCAGGAGGCAGGTCGCTCATTTTATTTATTTATTTATTTTTTTCACAGTTTTTCACACAGTTAAAATTTGTGTTTGTCACTTGTTAGTTTTACTCATGTGCATTGTTAAGGAATCATGTCCGCCTACAGAAAAACACATCCCGTTGACAGGTGTTTTATAATTATGAGGGATGACAGAAAGCAGTGGCTTCAAACTAATGTTGTAATACTATATTATATTGTGCCCCTATGGAAGGTGGGTGGAAGAATCCTGCCTCATACGTGTAGCAAAAAAAAAGATCTAATTGAGTGGTGTATGAAAGTTTTTTCTCTTCATGTTGATAGATTGCTCTTGTCATCCATTATTGACATTAATTTTAAAAATTCCTCAAGCTTTTCTCAATTAAATATGCAATTTCAACAAACTTTAAGTCATATTGTAACACTGAAACTAGCTGGGGCATGTTAGGTTAAAAGTAGACTATTTTCACTGGCTCTGGGGTTGACTCAGATTCAGCGAGAGAAAGACGTGCTTAATCTCTGGTCCTGCAGTATGTGTTGGCATGAGTGATCTTGGCCTCTCCGTGCTGCAGGCTGCCAGGTCATGCCAGCGACAAAGTGGAAAGCACAGCTCGCCCCCTCCTGCTCTTGAAGCGGAGCAACCAAAAGCACACATGATGCGATTTGGTGCTCCCACTGGCTTAGCTTGTGCCGCGGAACTCGAGCGAACACGTGGGGCTGCGCTCCTCCTGCTTCTGGGGGGCGCCGGCTGCACCGCCTGCACCACCATGGCTCGTAACCAGATGGTTATGGGTTCAAACCGCAGGTGGGTCTGTTGTCAGCGGCTTTGATCTAGATAAGTTCCCAAAGAAATTAAAATACGAATGATTTTATACCCAGACATAATGCAAAAGGCACTGCAAAGGTGAAACTATACCCTTGCCAGTATCCCCCGCTCCCTAGTGTTGTTTTTCAATAGTTTCAGACAGGCATAATGAGCAAAGTTTTTTTCTCCAACAGTTGTGTGGCAAAGCGCCCATTTTAAGAGTTGCCAGGAGGCAACCTGGCTTTTGGACAGTTTGCAACTTTCAGGTCCACATGGGGGCTAATCAGTGATGCGGTGCGAGTGATACCGATGGGATCTGCATTTGTTAATGCTGCCGCATGGTGTTAGCTGACCCACTTGTTGCTGTGTTATTTCACAGCAGTGCACATTTATCACACGTGGCACACACCCCTCCTCCACTTACCTTCCACTCAGTACTCAGTGGCCTGATTCATTATTAAACTTCAGTCTAGACTTGAAGCAATTTTAAAAGCATGTAATGTTTAAAGGCCTCATGGTGTAATCTGTGCGCAAGATGCACAGGCCACAGGCACTTAAGGAATGTTGGAATGTTTTTTAATTGGGTGACATAAAAGTAGCATCTCATGCAGAATTCAGTTATTCTTTTTGACTGTCAAACGAAAACATGCCAAATGCCTCTAATCCATTTTGTTGATGAGATGGGTTATTTGTTGATGTGGAGTAGTGGTTAGTGCCCTCCTTTAGGACAGCAGTGTATTGTAGTGGTTAGGGTACTCATTAGAAATTCAGTGTATTGTAGTGGTAATGGCATTCATTAGAACTGCAGTGTATTGTAGTGGTTAGGGTACTCATTAGAACTGAAGTGTATTGTAGTGGTTAGGGTACTCATTAGAACTGCAGTATATTGTAGTGGTTAGGGTACTCATTAGAACTGCAGTGTATTGTAGTGGTTAGGGTACTCATTAGAACTGCAGTGTATTGTAGTGTTTAGGGTACTCATTAGAACTGCAGTGTATTGTAGTGGTTAGGGTACTCATTAGGACAGCAGCGCAGTGTAGTGTGTAGGGCACTTCATTAGGACAGCAGTGTGGGAATGTGTTTAACTCACTCCAGTATGTTTGATGATAAACTATGCACAGCTCATTAGATAACCAAAATGTTAGTGGTAACCAGATTGTATTGGGAATCTTCCAATACAATAATTGATGATGCAAGAAGAATCTTCAGCAGCTCCCTCCCGAACTCTGACCCTGATCTTGCCCATAACTCCTGATTCTAGCCTGGAGCTCCCAGGTTCTCGGTTCAGGTTCAGGTTCAGGTTCAGGTTCAATGAAGTGCATTCCCCACCCCAGCACAGTGCCCTTGAAGGGTTGTTTATTGGTTTGCAATCATTTATAAAGGGCCTTTGGGGTGTCCGTGTTTAATATTTATCAAGCCCCAAAGGGCTGGCTTTTGGTGACATCCAACCTTTGAGAGGATTATCTATATTGATCTGGATCTTATTATCCTGGTGCCCTTGAGGGAGCAGTGTAAAACTGTCCTTCTTGAGGGTTAAAAGCACATGGTCAGCAAAGTGACTCAAGAGGCTTTTTTTTAGTAGAAAAGGGTGGTATTTAGTTTTTGTACCCACCCCTTTTTTTCAGAGGATAGCAGATCAATACCCCTGGCTGGCTGGACATTAGTGTGCATATGCTGACTTATGAGCAAATGGGATTGCTTTTATAGGACTAGATTCATGAGGGATGGACACATTTATCAAAGAATAAGCGAGCTGGGAATTACCAAGAACTGTAAAATTTGAAATTACTTTGAAACTTTATAGTCATATCTAGCGAATAGAAAAAAGACGCCCATGTGCATTGTGCTAGGTGACCCTTGAAACTCAAGACACAGCAGCTATGGAAAGTGAAACATTTAGAACTTGACACCTCAGTTGTGCATTGTTTAAAGTGTGAAGATGCTATAATTTGTGCTATGAAGTTGTCAAACATTTTATCTGAGAACATTCAGAGGGAACCAAGGGGGTTTAAAACTTCAAAATTTTGGTGAAAGACTTGAACATTTACTGTGATTTATGTGGCCGCTTCTCTTTTTCAGGCATCATATAGAAATGTAATTACAGTGGTATGCAAAAGTTTAGATACCCCTGGTCAACTTGCATGTTTTGTTGATTTTCTAAGTGAAAGGAGGTTTTCACAACCTCATCTGGGAAAGAACTTAAAACGACATATTTCAGTAGATTCTCATACATTTACGTTTCATTTGCTAAATTTAATGGATGAAAACAACTGTACACTTGCATATGAAGAAAAATTTTAGGTTTGTCAGTCAGTACTTAATCACTCAGTACTTAGTAATGCCTCCTTTGGCAGAAATCATTGCATAAAACATTTCTTGTAGCCAGCTGACTGTATTTCTATTATTGCTTTAGGACTTTTCCCCCCACTCTTCTTGGCAGAACAATTCTAGCTCAGAAATATTATTAGGTCATCTTTCATGCACTGTATGTTTCAGATTTCTACAGATTTTCAATAGCATAAAGTCTGGGGATTGTAAAGGCTGTTCCAAAACCTTCATCCTTCTTTACTTTAAGTAGTTCCTGATTGATTTTGAGGTGTGTTTTGGATCATTGTCTTGTTGAAATGTCTAGCCTCTTTTCAGCTCTAGTTTCTTCAGCTCTAGCGTCTGGGACATTAGCTTCTAGGATTTAATGATATTTAGTTCAGTTCATTCTTCCTTTTAATCCAATCCCAAGGCATAATAGATCCATCCCCATGCTTACTGTAATGGTTGGCAAGATAGTCTTTTCTTTCTACTGTTCCCCTTTTTTTCTCGTACAGTACAGTCCAAAGGTTTAGACTACCTGTGTTTTGTTTTAGTTTAAAAAAAAAAAAAACCTCAGGTAGAGGAGGAATTAAGTTAATATATGAACATTTATAAAGTATGAACCTTTTTTTCTTCTCTCCTGTGCAGATTTCTCAGTCAGTATATCCGTTTGTATAATTTTGCTTTTTGCCATTATAGCCTTAATGCCCAATGCAAAATCCTGTTCTTATGATTGTTGGGACATCTCTGATAAATAAAACTAATTAATCGGTAGGCCTATTTTGAGTAATTTTTAATAGGCCATATACTAGATTTTAAGCTTATCAGTTAATCATTAGGCTATTAATCACTGAATGGGTGTCGACGATCAATTCAAAGAATTGCACAGAATTTGCATCCCTACTACAGGCTAAAGTTATTAGGCTACCTCGGGTTTAAAAAAAAAAAAACTTAAGGTAGATAAGATTTCACTCAGTTTAATTAGGGAGGTATTAATGGAGAAACTGGAAGGGTGCCTTAAATTTTGCACACGCCACATTTGCATTTTTTTTTTTTCTAAATTAAATTCAGCAAATATATAGTAGTGTGCATAAAGATTTGCTGAAATATGTCATGTTTGAGTTTGTACCTCACAGAGGTTGTGTTACAGGTAGGCCTTTGCATCTCTGTGCATTTGGGGCTGTTTTCCTGGAGATTTTCTGTCAGAAAGCTGAGGCCTGCTCTCTCCTGTCTGAGTGGACGCTGGTGGGGTTTGTATCCGTGGAGACTGAGTGATGCACCCAGGCAGAGTATTGCTGCTGCAGTGCTGGCCTCAGGACAACTTTCACGCTCACGTCTCCATGTAGAAGGGAGCGGGGGGGCGGGCGTTGTCAGAACCAATCTGTTGGCCTATGTTTCTCTTGGAATCCCATCAAAGCCGCGAACATGCCAGGGAACCCTTCCTGACCAGCTGTGTGTTGCCACACTCTCTCTCCCCGCCTACCTGGGTGTGGGGCCGTCACTTCTGAGGAATAGACTTTTTTCTATTTTTTATACACGAGAGAAGTAAAATGACTATTTCTGTGGTTGCTTAAGGCATATCTCTTGGCTATTTTTAATTTTCAATTCTCTTGAAGTACAGTCACTGTCATTAACAATCTAGGCCAATCTGCAAAGTATTACACTAAGCGTGGTAGCTGAGAGAAGGTTTGAATCTTCAGCAATCTTCCCACTATTGAGTGCAGGTTGTTGGAAGTACAGTGAGCATATACCGAGCCGTTGCAGTTGTCAAAGATCTGTGCTGATACACCTTGATGGAGAGCAGGCTGATGTTAGCGTTAGGGCTGATTAATTTTATTTCCTGTCTTTTGAGGCTTTTGGTAAATGCAAACATTTCACTTAAAACTTAGATTTTTGTGATTTATCAATATACAGGATTGAGCAGACAGTGTAAAAGCAAATATGGCTCTGTTAATAAAGTGATAGCTAATGAACAGTTTAAAAAGCTTTGTGTGCTTTCTCCCTCCACTGTGTCTGTCATAGCATCCAGTCTGTGTTGGAAGGCTTCCCTTTTTGTTCATTTTGCTTTATTTGATTTTTAAAGTGACTATGAAACCATAAAGTGAACCTGTCTGTGCTTTTAATAGTGGAAATCTTTCATGCCACCCAATATAGACTTCTTTGTATTTTGTTGCAGCTCAGAATTACAAAAATGTCTGATTAATTTGGATTAATTCCTTCATAACGCTGGTGCCCAGAGACTGAGAGAAGAATGCCTCTTTATACAAATGCCTCTCTTTTTTGCACTTTTCAGCTTGTTATTCACATGCCACATCTGTCTGTCCCCCCTCTGTGATTTCACTGAAAAAAGGGCCTGATTCCTGGGAGGAAGGCGGAGTCGCTCTCCCCTCCCTGCTGTTTAGCGATGCTCTCAGTGCTGGGAGTGATGCACACCTGTGCACCCTGGTGAGATGAATGCAGTACTGTAGGCTCTCTATGTGTGCTGTTCATTAGACCGCTTCATTTTACCTGGCTCTGCCTAACTTTTTTAGACCTCATTTTAGTCCTTTATTTGTGTGTGTGTGTGTGTGAGAGTTTGTGTGTGTGTGTGTGTGCGCAAATGGTAAAATGGTAAATGGACTGCATTTATATAGCGCTTTTATCCAAAGCGCTTTTACAATTGATGCCTCGCATTCACCAGAGCAGTTAGGGGTTAGGTGTCTTGCTCAGGGACACTTCGACACGCCCAGGGCGGGCATCGAACCGGCAACCCTCCGACTGCCAGACAACCACTCTTACCTCCTGAGCTATATCGCCCCTATGTCCTGTGTGTGTGTGTGTGTGTGTGTGTGTGTGTGTGTGTGTGTGCGTGCTTGCGTGCTTGCGTGCGTGCGTGCGTGCGTGCGTGCGTGCGTGTGTGTTAGTTGAAGCAGTTTGTGTAGTTTGGTTGAATTTCATATGTCCTTAAACTGGCTAAGTGTTTTTGATTGAATCTACAGGACTGTGTACAGCAAGGGCTGGGTGCTGTTGGCTGTATTAACTATTTTCAGCAATAAACCAAGTGCTCCAAGGCTTCCAGTTGTTATCCATGAGAGATGCTCCACTCCTCTGACTGGCAGAAGCTCTTCTGTGGTATTGTGTGGCATATGGAGTAGTAAATACTAGGTCCTTGCTAGCTGCAGTCAAGTGCATTGGAGGAGTACACACACATCACCTTCAGTGTTCCTTGTACAGCAGTGACTGAAGATGCAAATGACCATTTTCAGACTTATGCCGACACCGTGATTTGACATAGATGTTTACCAATCACCACACAGCAACCATATTATGTTTGTCATTCCCCCAACCATGAGGCAAACTTTAAATCAAGCTAACATAATAAAGAACGCCTGCATTTGTTGAAATCAGGGTAAGATAAAAAAAAAAAAATTTTTAAACTAGCTAATTAAGATAACTAAAATATATATATATTTTTTTTCCAGACACCACAGGTCCAATGTGTGCATCAACCAAAGGGCGTAAGATTAATAACTCAAGGACCTACATTTAAACATATCAGGATAAACTTGAAAACTTCCTGTCCTACCATATATCCAGTTAACTAAGTACAGTTATGTAAAGCTAATACGCAGATTTTTTCAATACAATACAATCAGGGCATAGTTCATCCCAGGCACAAGTCTGTTCCAGCGTGTGCTGTGTGAGTGCGTGTCTGGGAACCAGTGAAGTGATGTGAAGCTTTGCTTAAACGCATTTCATGGTTGGTTAACGATGGCGACAGACTAATCAAAACTCACTGTGTCAACAGTGTGGCCAGTGCCTTATAAAACTGATGTCGTTCTGTTTAAAATATATTTAAAAGGTGATTACAAGGCCCAACATTTTCCTCGCACCCAGCGCAAATCGATACAAATCGATGGCCTGTGCATACAGCCCCCACAGTCTCATGCGCTTTTAACACAGAGCCTCTTTGAACTCCTCAGAAGTGGCAGCGCGGCTCCTGGCGCCTGTTCAGAATGTAATATTTGGGCCGGCAGCCCCTTTGGCTGGCGTGTCACATTTTCCACACTGACTAAGCAGGAAGGCGGGGTGGCTGCCGGCTTCCCGGCGGCGATAACAGCGCGGCCCGGTTATCGCCCGATCGCAGCTCCGCGCCTCGGGGCACGCCGGACCGCTCGCGCGCCGCTCGCTTGGCCGGGCCGGGCGCTGCTCCGTCTGCGTGCCGCGCCATTCCACACGCGCCGGCCGTCGGCTCCGTCTGCGGGGCTCCCGGACTGTGTGTGTCTCCATCATATGCTGGCCTTGTGGGGAATGACAGCCGTCAGTGTTATCTGATTGCATGCTCACACACACGCACACACATGCACACACACGCACACACTGGTGTTCCTTCTAGCATCTGGTTCCAGAAGCATTCTTTCTTGCCCTGTGGCACTCCATGTAATAAATAATTTCTGCATTTCTATATGGCATTAAAGCGAAGATAGCCATACGTCAATGACCATGGACCACGACCTTGCCAATTACTAGAATGTTGATATACGACTCAATGTTTTATGTAACACTGCAGTGAAGCAATCCTCAAGGCAGTTTTTTTTTTCTGTCAAGTTTGCTTTGTAGGAACTTCAAACTTCATTTTGTAGATTTCATCTGCATAAAGATTGAAAATAGCTTTAAACGTATGCCAACTACTGCAATAGGAATTATGTATGTCACCAGGTGTTCTATTAGGTCTTCTGATGTCTTTTCATACCTGTATTTGCACATCTACAAATCAGCAACCTCACTTGGATGGGTCCACTTCAGTGGGTCCAGGAACAGATCTGTTGCCTATAAAATAGCTTGCTGGAAGTAAATTAAACTGTTTCTAAATCTGCATGAGCAACGGAATCCAAATAAACATAGTTGTGTCTTTAAGCCATGGTCAATTGAAACATTAGGCTATATTTGTAACAGAAACAAGCAGCACTGATTTTTTTATGTGATCAAATGAAGCCATTGAAGCTAAATGAACTCACTAACTCCAACAACTATCTTTTTTCCATGGTGTGAGATCTTCCTCTGCTATGCAGACACCCAACAGAATTTAGCTTTTAGCATGGAAAGGCTGGTAAAAAAGGGGTCAGATCATAGCAAGAATCACTGAAAGAATCAGAGCAAGGAGTGCCAATCATTTCATGAAAACCAATTTTCATTAGCATGAACCTCTGACTAGTAAAGTAGTCTTTATGTAGAAAAGGCACCAGATTAATCCAGAGGGTTTGATTGAATCAGGCCCAGTGTCTCATTAATCTTCCAGATATGTCATTATTGTCTGTAAATGGAATGACTTACTGACATGTGGTGTTTCTGGTATTTTCTTTGGTAGAAAATGAATGAGTTCAATATGATTTGAAAGTTTGCATTGATGTCTAAAAGCTACCGTCTGCCTATTTGATGCGTTTATTTGATTCGAGACTTTAGTGATGTTCTGCATGTTCTTGTCATTTTTGCTTCATATAGTGTAGTGTTTGAAGGTTGTGTGTAATTGGAGGAGCAGAAGCTAAGGCAGCAGATGAACTCAAACGCCTTTGGTGAATCAGCGCAAACCCCCTCAACCCAGAAGTGCTGTCAGCCTTTTATCATTTGCCCGTGATGCAGTTTGATCAAAGCTCAGTCACCTGCTGGAGCAGGATGAGTGAAACGTCAGTCAATCCCAGTTCTAAAAAGCAGTTTTAGGATGCTTGAAATAATGCTGGTATTTTCTTTTATTGCCTTCAAACTAGCGTGTTTATGCAAAGTGTGTGTGAAGCCTACCAATTTTTTAAAGTTTCTTTGACTGATAAGATTCTGCTTCCATGGCTGACGTGGCTGCATGTTGTGGGAACAAACCAGAGCAGCACGATGTGAGATAAGATCAGTGCAATTCAAAAGCCTCTGCCTTCTTAGATTAGGAAAGATCATGCTGCTTGTGTGTCGTACAATTTGCCAGTAATTTTCCATCTTGCCCTTTTCCAGTTGGTGTAGGTATGATAAGAAGATGCAACCTTTATGGCATTGCGTGGATTAAATAAAAATGCTTTTGTTACAGCTGTGGAGTGGGATGGCATTGATGTCTCCAGGTAACAAAGAAGATTTGAATAAGTTCCCTAAGGAAATGCAAGGCACAGCCTGTGTGAAATTATTTTACATTGTTATTACCCTTTTTAAATCAAGGGCATTGCCATATAAGGGCAGGTTAATAACATACTGTACAGAGGCTGTGTAGTGATGTTTGAAGGGATCCCTAGGAACAGAGCACTAGGAATCATTTCCCAACGTCAAAGATGTAGCTGCTTAAATCTGTCCAAATTGCACCTGTCCCTTTCACAGATGGGCTCATTGTGACTTAAAAATATTTTTTTTCCCTTCCGTGGAGTTTGTAAGGATTAATTGGTTTTCATCAGTGCTCACTAGGAAGGTAACTCATTGTTTTGTTTTTTTTTACCTTTATAGTGGATGATGGCCATTTATTTTTTGCTTCATTGTGCAGTAACACCCATGCAAGACATGATATTATGAAACAATGTGCTTATATGTAGATTGTTCGGCCCATCTGGTGCCTGTTTTTCATGCACGCACGCACGCACGCACACTCATACACCCACACATAGACTACTTAATAAGAATACCCATTGATGTATGTCTATGCAGACACACAGGTGGGCTGACATACTTGTGCATAAAGGAAGATTGTACAATAATAAATTATTCATGTGAGCATGCTCACACAGGCACAAACATACAGCAGAAAAAAAGTGCTTTGTACCCAGCCTCCACCTGTCTGTCTCTTTTACTTATTCCTGCTTTTCCATAAGCAGCTTTTGATTCAGAGACAGTGCACAGGAAGAGCCACTTGCCTCCACTCTGGGATTAGTTGCATTTCTCAGTGACTGAAGGTCTTTGAAAGGGATGGCCTGACTGAGACTGTTTTGAATCACACAGTCATGGAAATGCTGCAACAGTGTCTGCTTGTGTAAATTTTGCATCACTACTTGATCCTAACCTTGGAGTCATTTATATATGAAAATATGTACTGGCTTTCAAATGGCCCATTGAATCATTAGAACTGTACGGGCTTAAGTTATTAGTAGCAAGCTTTCTGATGAAACAGTTATCCTGAGTTTCTTTATCCAACGTTAAGTGGAAAAACTGTGATGTGTTATCTAACAGCATTCTCAGCTTCAGAAGTTAGGCTTTGTGGATCCTGTTTTTGCCATAGCTGAATAGTCCTGTTTACCCCATTTGACCCTACTGTCTCTGTTGCAACTGCATGGTTACACACGGTTTTGCCTCCTGCTGATATTAATCATGAACTCAGTCTTTATTTTGTATTGGGCCTTTTTACAGATGTGGGGAAAACTATTAAATTCTTTCCTGGCTCCTTGGCAATCAATAATATCTTTAGATTTCTATAATAATAGTGGAAAATGGTGGAATATTAAAGATAGTAAATGAAGAATGGTGGAGACTGATCATAATCATAAAACATCATCTTAAGATGGAAAAAACTAGAAACTATACAAGGAATGTCATGGTGAAAAAGGTCCTGCACAATTACTGTCAGTTGGATCAGTTTTTAGAACAATCTTTGTGAAACCTATTAAAAGAGGCCATGTAAATGGTTCAAAACCTAACTGGCAAGAAGGTTGGATATCGATTTAAGCTTGATTTTAATCTGGGTGAGGCAATATTGTATACAGGGTGGCATTTATTGTTAATGAGATGGTTATGGGAAGAAACAAGGGTGGAATGGGATTCCCCAATGGCTGTAATATGTTTCCTATTATATAATTGAATGTCTGTAGACTTCCGAAGCCTCTGAGGACAGAGATTCCTCGTGGTGATTGTGAGGTTCCTCATTTTTCATGGATGCAGGATGGTACTGCAGGATCTTGAGTCTTGATTATCGGTGCTGGAGGCCTGTATAATTCACACCTACAAGCTTGAGGACACTAGCCCAGTTTCTAAACCATAAGTGGCACACTCCCTCTGCCTGCTGCATCATGCAGATACACAGATTATTGCTGGGATTTTTCAGAAAGCTATGACTTCTTTTAAAGGTGTGTCTACACAGAGAACTGGTGAGAGAAGGCCTTAATGTATTCACTTTAACATTACTGTGTTGATAGTGTGTGTGTGTGTATATATATATATATATGAATACACACAGTGAGCACCATAATGTTTGGGACAAACGTTACCAGGCTCTTCGTCATTTCTAATTTCGTAAGCTCACCAGTGCTCCCTTTCTTCTTAATGATGTTCCAAACAGTTGCTTTTAGCCTAAGGTTTGGCCTATATCTCTGATTTCCTATTCCTTTACTTTCATTGGCACAGCTCTTATCCTCATGTTGACAAACGCCAATAACAGAAGGCAATCAAAAGGCTAGAATCAAAACCACATGTGAATTGGTTGATTACATTACAGAGTACAGCGCTAAATCAAAGAAATTAAAAAAAAGAATAATCTTTGTCCCAAAGATTATGGCACTCACTTCAGCAGCCTCTAATAATAATAATAATAATAATAATAATAATTATTATTATTATTATTATTCCAGTGGCTGCTGAAATGCAGCCTGTACTTGCTTTAAATCTCTCCTTGTTGATTGAATCGTGATGTAGTTAGTAAGGTTATTTGATGAATTAAATAATGTAATAAAAGGTAAATTCAAAATATTTAAATGTATTCAGACACTGGAATTAACTAAATCCCATAATCTAACTCTAAGCCCTTTGCTCTTGTTTTGTGGTGTTAATTAAGGGTCTTGATGTAATTACACTCTTGCAACATTGAGTATAACCACATTTTAGAAAACATTTATAAATTACAGGCACAGGTTCACTGCCCAACTCACCTTTTTTTGACCTTTTTTTGACCTTGGAAGCTTTGTCTCAAGTTTATGTCGTCAGTTCGATCAACAAGGCCTTGGTTTTCCTTTTGTTATCCATGAATCCACCACCGTTTATGAAAAAGCCACAAAGGCTGTGAGGAGAATGACTGCGGCTCAAGTGTGGCTTGAATTGCTTGAATTGTCTTGTTTCCTCAGCTGCAGACGTCATGCTACACAGGGTCACGCTCCTCCTTTTCAACTGGGTCAAAATGACATCACTGTTATAACAAAGTCCTTCAAGAAAAATGTTTAGAGGGAACATTCCATTGGCGTTTCACTCAACAAGAAATCTGTCTCCGCAGAAGAAAAGGAACACAGACCAGCTTCCACCAGTGTGGCTCTCACGTGTCTTGCTTGTGTTCACCATCAGCCAGTATTTATTTCCCTTTAATTCGTCAGTGGCTCGATGGCCCATTTAACTCATCAATAGCTTGATGGCTCCAGAGCTGACGGGAGTGTGCAATTTGCCATGCATCTGCACGGTACTGTTGGAAACCAACTAACCTCCCTAAATTGGAGATAATGTTTATAAAATGAGGATTAATGGAGTTGTTTAACCTGTAAACAAAAACAAGAATCATATTATGTTAAGAAATAGTTACATGCATTGTGTTACAGGTCAAATTGATCTGCACAGTGTAAATCTGTGCAACACAATCAGTTCTAAAACAGTGAAAACATTTAATTTGTCTCACCTGGTGATTCACAAAGTACAAATATAAAAAAACAAGCATTATATTTAATTCTATATTTATACTGTATGTGTGACTATATTTAACACTTTATTGAACATGCAGTATTTCCTTTCTGATAAAACTGTTCAACCAACTTAATTTAACAGTTTTCAGTAATCTAATGTAGTTTTTACATTTCATAAAGCTGATCAATCATTATTAATCCACACTGGCCCATGACATCATCTTTGTTATCCAAAATGTGTGCAAACATGCCACGCCACAGCAGCTCCATATAAGTCAATGACGCCAAAGGAGTGAAAGTCATAGAATTTTACAAAGAAAAAGAGAAGTTGTCTAGTATTTCAGGTACATTAAAAACTGCAACATTATAGAAGGGTTAATATACTGTAGGATTTGTATTGTACATAAGGTACTGAAAGTTTGCTTGTTTAGTAATATGTTTTGTTGGCAATTTTTGTGCAAAGCAAATAGGGTAAGCGAGACTACAGTTTACCTCGACCAGGACAAGAATTCCTTGTTTTATGTTACGTTCTGTAACATGTTTAATTACAAGTGAAGAATGGACTGCATTACACAAACATCCTCAGAAATGACAGATGTTATGCACAACAACATCTGTACTGGACAAGCTGAACACCTTGTACGTGTGGTTTGATGCACTCAACACCAAACCAGTAGCCATGGCTCCCAGACGGCCAAAAGACTCAATTCTCCAGCAGTCTGAAGCTGAAGTGTACCGTGACTTACGAAGATGAAAGCTTGCTGAGCTCCTGGTTCTGACAGCATGCAGTAGCACCCTGCTTTTATCAGACATAGTTGTATTCTGATAACACTGTTGGTGAGCGTCATAAATGCCTTGCCCTGTTCACAGTGAGACAAGTGTACAGCCATTCATCCCCTGAAGTTTGGGTGGAGGGTTTCACTGATAACTAGTCCCAAAATGTTTTTCAAAACGGTGCAGGAGTGCATATTTTGGAAGAGCACTCTGACAAAAATTAAGGTGGTTATTAACTGTAGCTAACGGTTATTCTTTTTGGACCCAAAATTACTTTTCTTCTGCCCTTTCACCCACCCTCCACCCATGCACAGTCACTTCTTGTAAAACAACAGTGAATATAATACCCTTGCAAGATTAAGCCATGCTTGAAATTAATTTGTCATTCATTTTTATTAAGCCAGAGTGTTTTTGCTGCTGTTGTGAAAGCTCTACAGAGCAGAAAAACTGCTTTAATTAGTCACCGACTCCTTTTACTTCCTCTTGTTTCAAGAAATGAATTGAAAAACAACAGATAGTCCTGTTGACTCTGCTTGTCTGTGCCTCATTTTATTATTGCTACCATCTGTAGAATACCTGGTTTCTCAGTCTGGAAGAAAAAATCACTCCCACATCTTTCACAGCCATCTCTTGTCTTCCTGGGGGCTCTATTTTTATCAGGTTTTAAGGTCGCATTGCGCATATTGAAGAAGACACCCCTAGAGATTTTATTATTTGCTCAATTCTTCTTCAAAGTCTGTTCCCTTTCCTCATGTGGAGAAGAAATCTGGGAATAGTTTTCTAAAACGGGAGTCATTAAGGGCTTGCATAATTAAAATGACTGAGAAAGGCTTCAAAGCTGTTAGCCTCCAGGTCTTCTTTTAAGAATCTCTAGGCTAGCATCTACACTGGAGTCACAATACTAATTGTTTCCATGGGGGGTGCCAAATCACACAAAAACGCCAAGATTTTCCTGTGCTTAAGTTTGTTCATCAGTAGCATTTAACACAAATCTTTATGTATCTTAAGGACACACAATACAGAAAGCTATGTTCTGCTTATTTTTTATTCTTAATTGGTTATCATTGCTCTGGAAAGTTGGTTGGTCAGTATGTGCTCACAGGTCTTGGGCTGTTTGGTTGTATTTAAGCTGATCTGAGCGATAATGATTTATTTCAGATCTACTCCCTATGCGGTGTAAATACAATACCAATATATTTTTTGGGCTTCTGAGTCTGTGTAATTTTGAGAGTAAAAACATACATGTATAGAAAATAAAGAAAACCCACCCGCAGATTCCTCTTAGAGCTGGTGTGATTATGCAGTCTGACAACACTAGGTGGCCCCATTCGTGTTACAGGCGTGTTTTTCTGAGCTTAAGCATGACTAATCCATTAGATTAAAACCTTGGTATGCCAAGACTGAGCCCCGATGGGCTGGCATTTATCTAAAGGGATTGCATTGTGCACACAGCCTTGTGAATTCTTGTTTTCTTTAGACAGACAAAGTGAGTGTGAGGGGGACTTCATCACTGCTGGAAGAAAAGATGCTTTTGAACTGGGTCGAGACTGGGAACACAAAGTCGCTTCCCCACGCAACACTTCCTCTCCCTGATAGCTGTGCGGAAGAGGACAGAATAGTGAATTATCTTGGTATGTTTCATAAGTGACACATATACTCATTCAGCAGGTTTAAAGGTTGAATCCTGGCTGAGACCTGAAGCAGCCAGTCCAGTGGCTGCAGTAACTCAAAGTGAGCACTTTTTCAGACAAACCCTAATTCTTTACCACAGTAATGAGGGTTTGGAAGCCCTAGGCTGGCTTTGGAAGCCCTAGTGTCGCCATCCAAGATCCAAGATTGGATTAGACTGTGTGGTGCTGTGCCCTATGATAGAAGTCACCCCGAATCAGAGGGGAGCTTTTGAGGGACGTGGCCCTGCTGAGCAGAGTTTGCCACCATTTCACCCTCCTGCTGTGACTCACAGGCTCGACTGAGATCAAAGGAGGCGAGGTGTGCGTCGACCCCTAAATGGTAAATGGACTGCATTTTTATAGCGCTTTTATCCAAAGCGCTTTACAATTGATGCCTCTCATTCACCCATTCACACACACACTCACACACCAACGGTGAAAGGCTGCCATGCAAGGTACCAATCAGCTCGTTGGGAGCAATTAGGGGTTAGGTGTCTTGCTCAGGGACACTTTGACACGCCAGGGGCGGGGGATCGAACCGGCAACCCTCCGACTGTCAGACAACCGCTCTTACCCCCTGAGCTATGTGACCCCTAGTTTGAGATCACTGGCAGGCAGAGATGTGTGGAACGCTGGCACTTTTTTTATTCTTATAGGCATTACTCCACTCAGAAGCGCTGTGGTGTACTATCACAGTGAATGATGGTTGAAGGGGATTCCTATTGAGGAGCAGTATGGTTATTAATGACAAGTTTAAACCTCCTTTGAATTCATAATCATTAAAAGCAGTAGTCCAAATCTACCTTTTGAATATTTGTATAAATTGCTGTTAGCTTAAAGACTTGCTTTGTGGAATGCGCATTGAAATAGTTTATTAAAAGCATCACAAAGTTTGTTAAAATATACTGACATATGAAAAAATGCAAAATGTGTATGTCATTATTTTTTATGATGGTTCATTTCTGATACGTTTTGAATTGTTACAAAACAATAGCCTATCCCTCACATTGACCTATTTTATGCAGACATTGCAATTAGTTTAAATACTTCTTCCTTCTAATTTAATTAATTTGTGATAAGCACTGTTGGAAGTAATGCTTTTGAACTGTTTTCTAAAGCATTACTGGAAACAGTGCTGAACAGTTTTGAACTGTTTTGAAGATTGATCTCTACACTCTGGATATTTATTAACTTGTTAAGTACGAGAGACTGCAGGGATATTGCCGTTTGAATAGTGTGGTTAAAGTTAAGGAACAGGGAATATCACTTATAAAAAATGTGCCACCATCGGTGGTTAAAGTTAAGGAACAGGGAATATCACTTATAAAAAATGTGCCACCATCAGAAGATGCTTTGCGGGAAAACATTTTTCAAACTGTATATGTTTGAAGAATGTGGGAAATTAAAATGTCTTGTCTCCGGTGGTCTGGCTTGAACTGGAATGGGTAATTAATTGTCACTAGTTATAGCACTTCACCCTCAGAGAAATTGGGAAGGGCTTCAAGGCGATTCTTCACTTCCTGTACAGAGAGTGTGAAGTGATATCTCTCTGCAGTGCAAGCAGTGTAATGTACGAGCAGATAAAATCACTAGCTGGTTTGAGGCTTCTCTGGATGCAGAAAGAGAGGGAGAGATAAGATTAGATAGGACCCACCTTTTAAAAATACACATAAATCAGATGAATACGTTCTTGTCTTATCGGGTCAAGAGCAGGATCTGATAAAGACCTGTCATGGCGGGGGGGGGGAGGTGGGGGAGGTGGGCTTAAAACTGAAATTCCCGGTCATGCGTCGTTGCAGTTCATTTAAGGTGTGCAGTGCAATATGCTGATTGGTGTGATTTGGAGATGTGCAGAAAGATTTGCTGACCCTGGATCAGTCCTACTTCTAGAGTGGGGATTTGAGTTTGATAATCTCACCACAGTATGTTGAGGCCACAAAGCTACCTGCTCTATTGGGTCTGGCCCAAAGGAGTATCTTCTTCACAGAAACACCACAATCATGAGAGTTTGCCTGCACCTCTTTGGTCATATTGTTTAACAATCTGGCATTTAGTCCTTACATATAGTCTGCAGTGTGTTTACAAGGTTACTTCTCCACTGCCATTTCAACCAACTAGCCTTTGGCATTATTATCTGGTGGCTTACAGGTCCTACAAACTGCTGCCCTTACTGGGCGGTAGAGCTGGAGAGCCCAGTAGCATGGGGTTAGCATGAAGGGCACACAGGCCTGTATAATCACTGGGAGTGTTAAAGAACACCAAAGAGGCTTGCAGAACAGGAATCCACACCACCGCAGCTGGAGTCTGCCTAAAGAGACATCTTTGATATGTCCGGATTTTCTCATTTTCCCTGTAAAAGTGCACGTTTCATCTACTACTGGTCCCATTCCCTGCAGGTTTTATTGTACTATAGTGAGACTGTACAATACTCATCACTGTCACGCGTGTCCGGTTTGCGTACTTTTATGTGTGTCGCTAATGATCCGCTCCCAGAGAAAATCGATGGGCGGTAGGCCCACAGCCCTGCACAAACGGGCCTGCTCTGTGGCTGACCACCGCTCGCGCAGGCTGAAAGACTTCTGCTCATCGATCTCCCCAGTCTGGGCCGTGGTGGCTGCAGATGCAGCCTATTGATCTCCAGTAGGCGTGCTGACCCTCAGCGCCAAAGGACCGGCCACCCAGCTTGCCCTGCGGCTGCACCCCATCACTTGACATTACGCTGCATTTCATCACAAGACAACTATTAAAATGGAGGCAGACATCGACCAACTGCCAATAGGCTTTATACCTTGTCAGTGGTGTCCAAATTGTATTAGCTTGCTTATTCATGTGCTTTAGGCTGAACTGTATTTTAAAAATGGAACTGCATTAATCCTAAGCTGTTTTCTTTTGGAAGAGGGAGGTGTGTGGCCAATATATGCAGTGTAATAAATAAATGAATAAGTTAAGTCTAGGGAGAAAATAACTCACTCATTCTTGCTGTCAGACTTCTTTTCTGTGACATCTACAGGAGTGCAGAGTGCACTGTTGTACTGTATGAGCTCTGCCAAGGCAGGTGCCATCTGCTATTTTGAATTTTAAAAAGAAAGATTAGGAATTTGACCTACATTGAGGGACCTAAATTGTGTACGTATGTGTGTATGCATGTGGGTGTGTGTGTGTGTGTGTGTGCATGCATGTTTTTGCAGAGTCTGTCTCTCTCTCTGCTGGAGTAGTGTTATGGAGCCCCAGATAAGCGATGGGGAGAGAGCCAAGCTAACATTTGGAGTAGGAAGAGAGAGGTGAAGAAAGGTGCCTGGACCTGTGACTGTGCATGAGCTTCTGATCTACAGACTCACTGTGTGTGCGTGTGTGTATGCGTGTGTGCGCGCATGCATGTGTGTATGTGTGCTTTAAAGATAAAAAATGGGGAATAAATTGAATGTTAATAAAAGACTGCCGTTGTCCAATTACTTGCACAGGTGTTCTGTATGACCTCATCCATCAACTAGACATTTCAATATCAGTTGCGAAATGAACTAAACTGACCATTTAAGTGTTTTCTCAAAAGCAGTTAGGACTCGACCTGCAGGAATAGGGCACGGTCCTGATACTGAAAGTTTTCTGTGGGCCAGAAAAACTAATTACAGGCTAATTTTTGTAATATGTCAATATGTAGTTGCATTTCCTTGACCATCTGAGTAACAAGCAATATAAATAAGTCAAATGAAGCTACCAAACTAGATTTGCGGTGCGTTTCTGGTTTAACTTGATGAGCAGAAAACAACCATTTTAGCCTCAGGAATGGCATTGGTGACACTTCTTGCTCTAAGTGATATGGATATAATGAAATAAAGTGTGAATGATTTCCTTTGTAAAGAAACACATTTATTTTCGAACAGATTACAATAACCATTATCGTGGTAGAAGCACTGTGCTGTAAATTGATGTTCATAATCAGCAAAAAAGGCTTATGATCAATGTGCGGTACTTTTAGTGCTGCTGTTTTAACTTATATTCATGGTACAGTATGACTGGCAGCATTATTAGCTCTGTAAATAAATGTGCAGTTTGTGTGAGGTATACGGTGTCTGCCTCAGACATTGCAATTAATTTCTGGGCCATTCTGCACTTTATGAGTGCAGCTTTACTACTGTGATTGGCTTGTGTGGTTTCGTTAAACTTCAGATGACCCGCAACGTCCTTTCTGCCTCATAAATCCAGTCCCTGTGTAAACAGTAGCTTGTTGCTGTAGAGTCTTTCTCCTGGGTGATGTTCGGGTGCAGCTCTTGGCTGTCAGGAATACATTAGGGGTAGCTGGTCATGCACAGTGCGCAGAGCACCTCTTCTCCACACAGCAGGCCTCTGTGTGCAGTGTGCTGCTGTTTAATGCATAAAATTGAATTGCTTTCAGTAACCACTGAGTGAAAACTAAAACAGAAGCAAGGAAAGTTGTGTCTTTCTTTGAGTCCGTGTTGAGCCCTGTGCCTGGTACTAAGCAACACAGTTGTGGAACTATGATCTCCGTACAACGTTACAGCAGCCCTCCACCGCACCCAGAGGAGCAGAGGGGGGCAGGTAGAGATACGGCAGCCTGGCCACTCGCGGGGTGCACGCATTGTGCCACTGGCCGCAGCACGATGGTCCAACACCCTTCTCCTGAACGCGAGCAGAGGCTTGCTCTCCGCGAAAAAGTGCTGTGCATGAAAAGCTTGTCTGGCAACAGCAAAAAGTTCAAAGCCCCCATTTACTGAAATGGCCCCGGAGTCTTTGGCAGCTGTACGGGGGATTTGGGGCCTGTGGGGGCTAAATCATTTCTCTTGCGGCCGACTTGCATCCCAATATCGCAGCTCTGTATTTACGTCGTCGAACTCATCGTAAATATTTTCCCTGGTCTGCGGCACAGAGAGGGAAGGCTGGGGCACTTAAGAGATTACTTCATTGAGCTGTGTTTTTATTTCTATTATTATTTTATTGAAAGATTTGCTTCTCTTGCTACCCAACAGTCCCTGTGTTTGATTCCCCTCCCCATCCTGTAGATCCCGTTGAGACCTTTGCCTCGTAAAGCTAAGGGTGTGCAGCGTGGTTTGTAGCGGATACAGTGGGCTTTAGATAGGGGGAGTCAGTGGACATATATGAGTAATGAAGGCAGTGGCCACATTAGGGTCTGCAGCGAAGACGGCTTTCTCACGCCACAGTTAATGCTGAATGGAGCTGAACGAGTGAAATATGGCATCCCAGCCAATGGCCCCTGGAACAGGGCTCTGTGGAGCGTGGAATTTCACAGTGGCACTCTGGAAGGCATGCTTGCAGACTTTTGCATTTGAGGGATGGTAGGCTTTTATGGTGCAATGCTGTGAATCCTGTGTGTGCTTTGCCCAGGCCTCCTTTGCCACAGCCACCCTCTGACCTACCTGTAGGACTCATAGCTGCTCGTCTCTTCAGGTGGACAGCAAAAGCAACAAAGATAACAGACAAAGCGAAAGCAGTGGCATGCCAAACTGTCCTGGTAACAGTGATGTCATGCAGAGAAACGGATGCTTGGTGTGCCACGCTAACTAATGGTCTTTCTCTCTTCTTCTCTCCCTGCTGTCCTTCTTCTGGTGCCGTTGGGTGCTACTCACTGACACTGCCACTCCACTCCTGCAGGTAAGTCCATTTACAGTTATAATCCAATCCCAATTGAGCTCACGCTGAATCAGTGAGATAACAGCCAATAACTGTCTATGCTGCCTGAATAGTGACACCAGTGTCATGTGAGTCAGAGCTCATAAGGGGTTTTCTTCATGAGGGCGGGGCTGACCAAATGTGTGCTGATGCAAAATCACATATGAGACACTGTGCTTTCTTCAGCTTTCCTGGCAAAGAAGTTGACCAAAAAAGCGTTTGAAGCACAAAAATAAAATTTATAACTTATAAATAATACAGACAGCATAAAATTGCTAAATTACACATTTGTTCAGCTGGTCAAAAGTACACATGAAATGTCAAAGTGTTAACTGTGCAAATGGTTTTTCAAAATTCAATAATTACTGTTTTTTGGCACTGGATGCAACCCTGTCATCTTAAAACTTTTTAATGTAAGAAAGTTTTCTTATTTCATTTCTATTCCAATGGAATGCTAGGTTTTAATGTGATTTGAAATCCATTTATGATCAAAATAAAAGGCAACAGAAGGGTTGGTTCAAGGCAGAGCACTGCCTGAGGAGAGGGGGAACCAGAGAGACATAGAGTCATTAAAGCATCTGCAGCTAAAGGAAAACTTTGAGTTTTGCAAAAGTTCAAATGGTACTTTAGAACCAAGGGAAAATGCTTTTCTTAATTTCTTAATGCGCAGAGCGGAAGCCTTAAAATAACCGCAATTATAAACACTGTCTATGAAGCAGTTGGCAAATAAAATATTGAATGCAAAAAAAATGAAAAGGTTTCTCATAGCTTGGTATTTGCATGACATTTAAAATAGTTGGTCTCTGAAAATAACGGGAACTGTTTGCAGTGCCTATAGCGTCCCTTATACCCCATAAATCATATTTGAGCTTATATATATCAAACAATGTTAAATCAGGAGGATTAAATCATGTATGAAAACCACAGAGCAAAAGCCGTACAAGTGCTGACTTTTAATTCGGGGGAAATTATTGAAAGAGGTTTGTGGAAAAATGAGAGCTGTAATGTTTAGGTTGTGTTTAGTTATCCATGAAAGGCAGTAGTGCAGATTGTATTTCTTTTGTATAAAAGCACATTTTGGCTCACGCTTTTGATGCAGCTATGGCCCATCCAGATCTGCTGTGGGCAATACATTTCAGCTTAACGTCAGTACCTGCAGTACATCCAGAATATGTTTGTGTTGTATTATTATTATTATTATTATTATTATTATTATTAAAGACATAGAGGAAGAACAAACAGATGTTTTGTAGAGATATGCTATTCTATGTCTCCAGACTGAAATAAGACTAGTGATAACTCTAATACCGCTGACACCAAAGATAAGCAGCGACAGACAAGTTTTGTCACTCCTTTGGCAGAATGGATAATGCGTGTCTGCCTCTTATCAATCTTTCACAGATGAACCCCTGTAATCTAATGCATCTAAGCAGAACAGCCAAACCATAAAAGGCAAGTCCTAAATATAGTCCCAGGTAAAATAGGGGGATTTTAAAAGATAACTTGGTTTTTTTTTTGACTTGGAACTATTTTTTTTTATATTTCCACCATGCTGATCAGTAATGATAATAATAATTTATTTGTAGAGCTTTGGTCACCCTGAGAACCGCTCCACTCTGCTTTGCAATGCCGCTGAATGAGGCCTTTCAAACAAGACTTTAAATGCCTTCTAAATGTGGTTTTGCACCAAATAAAAGCTTGTGAGATGTTATCGCTCTAAACTTTAATAATAATGTTCATTTTGAATGCTTTTTTTGCGCTGTAGAAATACTTTCTTTCTTGAGCTGCGGCTGGCTGTATTCATTCTTGTTATGGGGAGTATTGGTAGAGTTGTTCACCTCAGTAACTTCCTGGGCAGCACATTGCATGCTTCTCTGCAGGTATTGTTCTGAGGGAGGTTATTAAATGTGCATTTCAAAGCTTGTTTGCACGCATTAGTGTGCATTGCATATCAATAACCAATCAGCAAGCTGGAAATAGTTCATAAAAATAGCCAAAAAAAAGCTGAAGTGATCCTTTAGATGCCTTCATCGGGCCAATAGTGCTCCGGTCATTTGCAATGCTCTGACTCAGAAACAGGTGAGCTGCTGTGCTATGGGTGGGACGCTTAATTAAAGGAGAACTAAAAGAAAACTTTAAAACTGTATTAAATTAATACCCAGAATGCAGAGATTGCTTATCCGTCTTCCTGCGGCAGTGTTGTGTACTGTGGCTGCATTATGTTAAAAGTGGGATAGTGGCGTCCATGAGATCTGTTACTGCAGGGAAGTTGATTGTATGTCTCCTGGCCCGTCCATACACATCAGTCACACAACTGGCGAGCTGACACAGAGGTGTGCTGTGTGACAGGACTCGGCCTGTTTGGAGCGGGCCGCTGATGGGGTCGGACAAGCTGCCGGTCAGCATCGACCTGTCTGTCTTTTCATTACGTTCATAGCGAGGAGGATGTGCCAAGACGTGCCAGGAATACACCGCTTTCCATCTGGGTGGAACCTCCCTCTCATGTGCCATTTTCATGTCATGCAGTTTGAGACAGATGCTGCAGCAAAGTAGTCAGTTTGCATTTTAAGTCATTTGGGTGTTAGCTGTTGTATCCATTTCTCCCAAATTGTACTTATCGTCCCCTTTGACCAAAATTATTGGCAAGACAGGAGCTATGTTGGCACTGTAGAGAAACTATCCACCGTCTTTGACAACACTCAGTGTGATGGTCCGTGACTGAATGGCGTTATGCTCTCCCATGGCGATAAGCAAGCCGAGTTGTAGGGGATGCTGGGAAGGCTTTGTAAAGAGCGAAATAAAAACACAAGAGGGAGAAAAGGGAGGAAGCTAGTTCACTCGATAGCCTCAGATGTATGCGCATTTCTAGACAGCCCTGCCGCGGCTGACAGTTCCAGGTCACACTTCAGAGGGAGCAGCGAAGCCTCTTTGTCTTCTAGCGCCCGGCAGTCTGATGTCGAGTTTAGCGCTAATGATACAACACGCGTGACGCGCCCCCTCATTTCATCCCCCCCCCCCCCCCCCCCCCCCCCCGCCTTGACAGGTATTATTGGTCCTGATATCTCACCTCCGCAGAAATGTTAGTCTGTGACAAGTTAACCACGGTGGTTGGGTGTAACTGAAAGCCCACAGTGTGAACCCCGGAACGAGGGATTACGGGTAGACCTTCACTGTGACTTGATGTGACATGAACCTTCACAAAGTATTTACATTCAGATGTTGCATCATAAATGAGATCTCTTGGTTCAGTTTGGTTTTTTCCCCACTATTAGTAAACCAGTATTTTTAGATATATTTCAGCAAAGTAAATCTGCTTTATTACATTCTGCTATATACATACTTGTCTGTCTAACATACAAGTAGTTATAAACACAAATAACTAATCTAATGATACTTGTGAGACAAATTTAAGTCTACCCAAATGGCCTGAACATGAAAAGTGTGTCTGTGAATATATTAATTCATACAGTATATTCATATTCATTGTTCAGTGTGTCTGACTTTTCAGCTAAAATACAAATTTGAATGAAAAAAGTTGGATTAATTTAATCTGCTCAACGTGACGCATGTATTAATCACTGTAACCCAGAACTTACACAGAGGGGTGCATATTTAAAATGGAGTCTGTCTCTCTCCCCCTCTCCCCCCCTTTTGTCTTTCGTTGCGGAGCTGCTTTGTCAGCAGTGGCCTGCAGCCTCTGTCATTAGCCACAGTGTGTGCTGGGGTGATGTCATTTAAGATTCACTGGGTTTTGCTTTGCCGACATGCTAAAGGAAACACTGCCCCGGATCACACAGCGTGGAGCAGTGGCAGATCAGAACAATGGAGGTCTCAGGAAAAGGCTCGCAACAGTCCCTGAGTATCCTAACAGCCTGCTATACTCCTCTTTGCCTTTTACTCTTTTAAATTAGATTTTATTTAAACATTTTCCGCACAGTATGACAAACCGGTGCTTTCGTGAGCATTGTTTTTGCCAAAGCTATCTAATTTCTCGGGCTAATATTTCTTTACCCCAGTATTCACATGCCTTTGAGAAAATTAAGGTTTTGGCTAAATGAAAAACACATTAGCACGTAAGTAGCTCTGCTTCTTTCTCATTGAGATTTACTGTCCTGTCCGAGGCAAAGAAAACCCATCTGGAGAGAGAGGAGAAGAGTAAAAAGGAAGAAAGATAAATGAGCAGTCCATTAGAACTTTTGAACAAGAAGGGTTTCCTAATCTAAATTTGAGTGGTAATACAGGACCTAAATAACATCCAAACACATCCTGAGTTAGCATGAAGTGTCCACTTGGCTACTCGTGTTTGCAGCTCATGTTAGAAGACGCTGGCTAGTGATTGTGCCTCCCAGGGTCTAATTTTATTATATCCGTATGACCTTTCCTCTGCACTGTTTATTGGAACTTCAGTGTGGTCGTTTGTGTTGGACTGTTAGTGTCAGGCATATTGACGTCTTTGTCCCATGAGCCTGTGCAGCGCTGCGAACGGAACACTTGGAAGAGTCCCAAGTGAGGACCACAGCTGCAAAAGAAAGTGTATCCTTTAGTGTTCACACCGTTTGATGTGCCACACAGATAACAGCATTGCTGGCAAGCAGTGACAGGGTAGAAAAATAAATCAGTAAGTAGGTAGGAGCTTTGGAGAGAAATCTAAAATGCCCTTGTCAACCTTTCATCAGTACTTCCCCGACTGAGGGATCGTTCCTCCCCACCCCTCTGGGACTGCTTGTGAGCCAAATTCTGAGCTTTCTCTCATACGTACATCTCACTTCCTACTGGTTTAAAAGGCTTGACTGCATGACCTTGCAGCAAACACAACATGTTTGTCACATTGAAGGGAAGGGAAAGAATGTAAGAGGGAACATGGAGGAGTGTACTTTTCTTTATTGTGCAGAAGCACAGGTAAATCAGGACTTGTATACATTTATACTTCAGCATTATTGTTACATTTTAAGACTATGACTAAGAATCAAATGACATTTGGCCTTAGCGGACTATCCGTCAAATACATTTGTTACATAAACAGTTTGGTAAAAGTGTAAAAGAAAAAGTGTAAAGCATCTACTTCATAGCTAAGGACAGATATTCAAATATAGGCCATGCCTTTTGTGTGTAATCTCTTGTGTCAACACAATGACTAAAAACAGGTTGATTATGTTCTGAGCATTGACATTATCAGCAGGAAAATCACAGAGGAAGGTATCTTGACTGCTTCCTGAGCCAGGCAAAAGCAGATTATTTCTATTCAGGTTTTATCCAAGGTTTGTGGAGATATGAATGGAATAGATGTTATTCACGGGAAATAAACAGGTACAACCCCAATCAATTGAAAAAATGACATGGTTCAATGAGACAACACACATGTGTTTCAGGATCCTTGACGTGATTCTGTTTCAGTGTTTCAGGTTTTTATGAGTATTGTCCCTCACAATGACCTGTAGCACATTAACAAAAACATCCAGTTGTATTTGGATCATTTCTGGGATATAACTGAAAAAGATATTTCCCAGTTTAACATGGAAGGCCAAATGCTACTTGTCTGGAATTCTGTCGATAATGAGAGAAGGGCAGGATTTTACAAATCAATATCAATCCATGAAAGAAGAGACAGCAGACTGACTAACAATGATTACATTTAATTACAAAATTTAGAGCTTTCTAATTTTTTCTCTTTACATAAATGTGTTATATTCACAGCTGCTCCCATTTTTATTTACAAAGCTCTGATGCAATCAGTTAATTTTATTTTTTGACTTTTTAAGAGAGTAGAATGGATTGCTCATTTTAAATCAGTTCCCATCTCTTTTACATGTTTTGGAGGATTTATTATTTTTTCTCCCCGCAGTGTAATATTCTGCACTTTTATCAGACACTTGATGTGTGTCAGCAAACAAACATTTTTCTCATTTGTAGTGGTGTTGGCTGTTTCATATTGCTCCACCCTTCTGAGTTGTCTACCTCAGGAACCAAGGAATATCTCCAATAACAGGGCTCTGGCTAATGATTTAACAGGAACATTTTGTAGTAATTTAGGAGGAATAAGTGTTTTATATTGCAGAATCGTGTGGTCTCCATTCTAATAAGTGGATACTGCTGATTAAAACTAATATTAACTAACTGGGTAGTTAGTTAATACTAGTTCATTTTAATCAGTGTCCACTTATTAGGAAACACTGTGTTTATTTTCTACTAAAGACAAAGGAGGAATTATTAAAGGTAATGCTCTGGCCGAATGGTTGTCTTGTATTCTCAAAGGTGAACCCATATTGTTTTTGCTAGGAATTTTCTACTTCTTCATCATCTCCTTCTTCATCTTTTTCTTGTTCGTTTGCTCCTTCCTACATTTTTACCCCTTTCCAGTGCTCAAAAATTTAAAATTCAGCAGGCATGTCGACTGCAGCACCACCTGCAAAATTGCAACATTGAAAAATTATTCCTGTCATATCGCTGCACGTACATGCACCAAGTTTTAACCACGTTTACCTCTTCATGCTGAATAAATAATTTGACAGAACCCATAGCATTCGCCGTATTGGATTTTATGCCTTTTTTGAAAAAAAAAAAAAAAAATGTTTTGTACTTGTGTTTGCCGGATTCTCACCAAATTCGGCATGCGTGATCAACAGCATGTTGCTGTGTTAACGGACATTTTTATATGTAAAAAGATGGCCACAGGACTGTAATTTATATTTATATTTTCACAGCACTGTATCATGTATTCTCTTATTCAACCCAGATGTGTAACAAGCTTCCACATCATGGCAAGCTTGTGATTAATAGGCTGGACAGAGTTCAGTGCACTGTGTGTCCAGCCCAGGCCATGTTTGAGATTAAACCTTGGGGGGGGGGGGGGGGTCTTTGAATAATTCTGTCTCAGATTGGTTTTAGAAGAGAGAAGCTCATTTCATACAAGCAAAAACTTTAATGAGTTTCTGTTTTGATAAAGCTTGTCTGCTAATCACAACAGGGAAATAATACAGCAGATAGCACCAAAATGTTTAATTAAGTGACACACAGTGTCATAATTACACAGAGATACCCTAGGGTAAAAAAAAAAAAGAAAAAGCAATGCTGGAGTACTTTGAAATGTTCCCGCAAATTAGGAATGGCGCATTTTGCTATATGCTGGAGTTGCCGTCAAGTTCAACAGACTGCCCGAGTTCAACTGAAGCTATTCCCAGCCCATCGTTTGACTCCCACTTTTTCATTGACTCCTGGAAGCATTACCTCACCTAATGCTCTGGGTATCAGACAGACACTCAAGACACTAAATTTCAGCCTACCTCACACATTTGTCAGAGACTTATTCAAATGCCTGCCATCAAACTTTTCTAAAGTGAGTATCTACCGGAACCGGAGAACTCAGCTCTTTAATCCTAGACTTCTGTTTTTGAGTCAGAGGAATCTATTTTAGTCTTTTGGTGCCATCGCTCATAACTTTTATTTTTGCAGCATGGGGTTAGGACTGGAAACTGACATCCTCTGTGGGTGCTCAGAATGTACATGCAAAAAAAAATCTGTGTTTTCTTTAGAGACAGAGATGTATTACTGTGCGTCACTGGGGAATTGCTGACTATATTTTACCTTAGACTCTCTGTTTGAGTTGCAAGTTCACCACATTTGTACCCATTCCAGTTGACATGAGAAGTCATATTAATAGGGAAGAGATTATGGGATTTGATTTTGGCTGAATCAGGGGAGACTTTTGGGATGGTAGGATTAGGGATTTTCACACAACTTGAAATGTTAGTGTGTTTCATCTGGTTTTGATTTTGAAAGGCCTTTCTGGGTAGACAAATGGAAAGTAGTATGTCAGTAATTCTAAAATTGTGTGTGTCCTACATTGGACAGTTTAATAAGATCAAAAATAAGATCAATTTTTGTTGTTATTGCTAAATAGGTGTGTCAGTGCGAAGAATGATTGAGCATATATTTCATATTTATATGACACGCTTTCAGTATATCATAGCCCAGATAATGGCTGGATCAATACTGTTATTTATAAGTAGGGTTCTGAATCTTGTGAAAAATAATGTTTATGTAGCATTTTTTATTATTATTATTCATTTTGTTTCACACCATGATCTGTGTTCTATGTATCTATGTAGTTAACATTCACTCTCATTTTATTGAACTTTGGCTACTGTATGTACAGTAAAGAATGTGCTGTTAAGAATATATTTGGCAACAGCTCCGACATCTTGAGATTGGAATGCCTTGCGCTTGTAAAAATATTATTATCACTGAAGATTTTATTCTTACAAGCAGCATATTGATAGAGATGGAGTGCATTCAAATGAATAGCTGCAGGAATTTTTATTAAATGAGTATTTTATTTTTGGCGTGCAAAAGCATCCCTCCCTCATCTGTGCTCAGGATTAGCCCAGGAGACCCACAACACAGTACGTTTATCAGAGAATCAAACAATCAAACCCATGCCGTGTCCCAGATACACGGAGCTGCCTTGGGTATTAGTGAGTGTCTTGCTCCCAATCATTACTGCTAATGACCCCATCCCATCCTCCTCTGCTCACAGACGGCACTGTTCAAATCCTGGAGCAAGGCATGCTGTAGAAAGAGGGAGGGTAGAAAGATGGAAAGAGATATGAAGCAGAGTAGAAGGAACCTGACCAGCTGTCAACTGTGGGGGAGGGACGGAGGGAGAGAGAGAGAGAGATACATTTTCATCTTGATTGAGAAGTCAGAAACACTCAACAGTGATTATCATTATGCTGTACCATTAATGTGATTATACTGTATGGATTTACATATATTCATTATGGATGCACTGATATGAAATTTTCTGACTGTTACCAATTCTGATTATTTAGGGAAAACATCAGCCGATACCGATTGTTTGGTGGTTCTGCTTCCATAAGTTTTATGGACAACTGTTTATAAAAGCTTTCTATTCTAATAAACACAGTTTTAATTACACAACTTTCATACAATAAAGTTAGACATTTTTTTAAATGACATGTCTTCACATTCATCCAAATTAAAATGCATTCTTCCTTTAAGTGCATTCCTGAAATATCAATGCAGACTTTTTTTCAGGCCTGGTGGTATGCACTGAAAAACCCTTAAATAGACGCAAATGGTGCAGCAGGCAGTCTGCAATTTATATTTGCTTCCAAATTTCTGTTTGCTCTGTGTATTCAAGACTCAAAATGAGAACTTAATACACTGCACTTATTGCATAAAATAAGCTGTGTAATCTCTGCCACATTATAATTAAGACTCCACAATTGTATACAGAGCATTTTACCATATTTATAACATTTTTCCAAACATAATAATATTTTGCTTTATTTTTGGCATTTTGTTGGCCTGGTAGCCCAGAACTATTATAGGGGAAACACTGAATATGGGAAACAAAGTGCAATTATTTTGTATCTGGCAGGCAAATGAAAACAAACTCTTGGATTACAAATTAATAATCAAGTTTTTTTTCCTTTGGATTGACCATTGGTGGTTTTCAAACTATCGGCCAATGGCCGAGTGTAGTATTACTGGCCGATACCGATCGTTAGCCGATCAAACAGTGCAGGCCTAATATTCATAAACACATTTTTCATTTGCATGCCATTTGGGTAGCCGTAAATGTATTTATGGATTTAAAAATATGAAGCAGGCTCACATGAACCCAACCGCAGATCATGCCCTGAGAAGTGCAGTTTGTGCAGATATTATTTTTGGAAACCCGTTTTTGTGATTCTGGAGACGTGGGATTCTGTCTGCCTCACCCGCTTAGCTAAATGCTGTGTGATGGGAACTTCTTTGTTGGAGTTCATGTTCCTCCAATGGCCCGTGCTGTGGTTTATTCCCTCAATTCTGAATTAAAGGCCAAGAAACGCTGTAATATTAGATCTGTCCTAGGATTTATGGGGAAAAAATAAGCCCAACGAGGCCTTGTATCTCCTTCCTCCTTCCAGTTATTATGTTTTGTTATTGTTGAGGACGCTGTGTTCTATCTCACTAATATGCATTAACTCAGCCCTGCTTTATGTCATCCAGGCCAGAGTATTGCATAAGCCCTCAGAATCCTGTTTTTAAAATACGAAAAGATGTCTGTATTAAATAGGATGAAAATGTAATTTTGCCTATTGAAAAGAAAGACTGTCTGATCCAGACAAGTCAGTTTAATCTTCAACACAGGACTAAGTCTAAAATATGTATACACAATGTGACAGAGGGAAATGTATTTTTAGGAGCTCGACTGTATGAAATTCAATGGTAACATTTCACTTATAAACAGTCAAGTAATCTCAGGTTACTTTCAATAACATTTTATGTTCAAGTTAAAATTTTACCTCTTGATGACTTCTCCATTGTTAAAATAGGACTAGATTTGTGTATGCTACTCCCCTGAAAGTTTAACAAAGGCTTTAGGGTGCAGTCAATAACAATTTTTATATGCTGCAGCCCTTTTTAATGAGCAAAAGGTTATCCTATGTTTGAACAGCAACTCAGAATGTAATTTTAACAGCACGGGTAACTGAAAGTATTTTAGTGGGATTTCACAAGCATGAAATAAAATTCCCCATTGGACCCATACAGGACTGGTATTTAATTTGTTTATATGGGGTTCATACAGTCAGCTATAGGAAAATACGGACTGGTCGCATTTCTAGCATAGTGTTTTGCTTGAACCATGTGTGATGATACATAGTCCTTAAATCGGAGATGTATCTGAATGGTAAGTTTAGTTCTCAATTTACGTTTAGTGATATTGTTCGCTATCAGCTAGCAACTGAAAAATACTGTAGCTAGCTAGGTAGCAAGCATTGGTCATAGGTTTATGGATTTCAATATCTATGCCGTGAGCAACTTATATAACAAAAATGACTTTGCTGTCTTCTTATTGCTGTTGCGGTAAAGTTTAAGTTAACCACATCGCTTTCTTGTAATTTGAGTAGCCCTGCATAGTGGACCATGATAAGTTCAACATATTTGTGGCATGACCAGTTTTACTCGTCAGTGTTTGTTTCCAACTCAGATTTCAGGGAAGTACAGAGAAACTGTCCGTCTACAGTGGAAGACTGGAAAAAGGCGCTCTGGTGACAAGTTTTGCACAAAAATCAATCTCTATAATGAAAATAATGCCTCCAAGATGGGGTGGACGATTTTTATACCACATTGATTTCTAACTATTCAGTCTGCTGCCTCAGGCAGCTAAAATAAAGCTGAATGTTTTTATGAACCTTTGAGGGAACTATCACATGTGTATGACAAGATACATTGATTGTTGTTGCCTTGGACTGTTAAGCAGCTTGGCTTTCCACAGGTAACTAATTCAGTTGACCCACACTGTGCTTTTGTATTTACCAAAAAATAGAAAAAGGCAATATCCACCTGGCTTCTTACAACTTACAGCTTACAGCTTACATCCATCAAAAAAAAGAGTGGGAAGTGTGATCTGAAATACAATGAAATGGGCTGCTTGATTGAATGATGCATTTCCTGTGTGAAAAAGAGAAAGAATACACAGAATATTTGACACGAGCCACATTTTTCACACCACCACAACACTGGAGAAGTGATTGCCTGTGTATTGTATATTAAATATGGGAAAACACAGTCAGCGTTGCATGAAAGTTAACCAAATTAATGGTTTTCTGTATGCTAGTCTCACGCATTTATGAATTATTGACGCCATTGATTTGGTCCTACTGTACATACCTAGAGGATGCATTCATATGGACTCTTAATGAGGCACAACTTTTGGAGGAATTTATGCTGTATCCATAAAATAAATGTCCCAGAGGATTGCTGTTTGAACATAAATGAAATAAAAACCTATAGGCTCATAATATGAGAGAGATATGTGAGTTTTTTATTGGTCATTGCTATTGAATTTGTTTTTGTGTGGTCAGCACATCAAGACAGCTAACCATATTATGAAAGGTTAATAAAACAAAGTCATCAATATACATACTGTCAGCTTCTATCATCATGACAGTGCCCATCTATACACCTACACACACACACATGCGCACCCCTGCACGCACACTCACACACATACACAGACAGGCACACACACACACACACTCACACACACCATCCTTGTTTTCCCATTCATAAGCATGTGAACAAAAATTAGATTAAAGCTCATTGCTTCCTATGCACCGCTGTATGGTCTTTCAGGAGGTTTCTGCAATAGGGACCTTCTTCTTTCTCTTTCGCTAAGTCACATGGTACGTCTCCTGAACTCCCTGGGCTCCTGAACATGCCCTCATTCCTGTCTCACAGCGGGACTGTTCTGGCCTTACTGCCCCAGAGAAATTGAGCCCAGTAGGAAATCATTAGGGCTCCTGCAGAATTAGCTCACAGGGCTCAATTAGGAAGCAAATTAGCTCAGTTAATGAGATGATTAAGAGCCCTATAGAAGCGAGGAGCTGAATAAGGTTATACATCAGCCTCTCTGCTGCTCGGGTCTCCAGTGAATCTGTTTCATGGGAACGGGTACTTGTCAACTTTGGGGAAATGGCCTGTCTGTGTCATCTGCTGTGGTCTCTGACCACATAAAGTGCTGTCAGCTGATGTGACCAGTTCTTTTTATATAGTATAATAGAATAGTGTTGTTTTATATCCGTTATAGCATAGTACAGAACATTCTTGCTTTAATTTCAAAGTTTGATCAATATTTAGCAAATATGAAAATGTGAATTCATTTGGTTATCAGAAACATGATTGCTTGCCTCTGCGCCTACTGCAGAGATTAAACACGCATGATGTTCTAACTGTGAAATGTTGCATTTTTTATGCCTGACATAATGGGATGTGTCATCCTTTTGGCTCATCTGTCCATAGAACATTATTCCAAAAGGCTTGGGGATCATCTAGGTGCTTTTTTTCAAGGTAATGGCTCTCACTGTGGTTCGATGGAGTCCCAGAGCCTTAGAAATGGCTTTGTAATAGGACTGTCCTGATCCGATCCATGGAACGATTACTAAGTGGAATCCGAAAGCGGCCCTACGGCCACTTGCAACATTTGCACTGCCGGTGTTTTAAGGAGAACCTGAGTAAACACAAACCATGATGATTATTTCATTTATTTAATGAAAAAAGCTATCAAACAGCCATATCACCATGTGAAAAAGTATTTGCCCTAGTATTTGTGTTTACTCAGTTTCCCTCTATCTAATATTACATTTTATCTAAAGATCTGAAGTCATTCTGTGTGGAAATCAGGAAGGGCGTAAGTACTTTTTTAGGCGCTGTTGTACCAGCTTGTAGACAGTGTGAGCAATGCAGAATTGGGAGTTACATTTTTCATTAGTATTTAAAAGGTTTATTCCTGTCCCCATTAGGCTATCACATCCAGCGCGGAAATATGTGATTTTAAAAGCTAGCTTTAAGTGCGGTGATTTGTATTATGGGCCTTACGCTGCCAGCTGCTGGATATTGGCTGACGTTGGTGGCCAAAGCTCCAGACAGGCTCTGGTCAGCCCTGCCCTGCCTTCTGCTGGGATGTTAAAGGTGAGCACTCCCATTTTCCCCCCAGTGCTCCCCCAGCGTTCTGCCCCAAGACCTCTCCACCTCCCCTCTCACCATCTGCGTTCTCTCCAACTCCATTTCCGCTGCTGACAATTCCATCGGTCTTGATAAGTGCCAGGGAGGCCAGGTGAGATTGTGATTAATACAAGTCCTTATGGAGTCACGCTGTGGGAGACAAACAAAAATGACTTGCAGCAGAGGAGGGCTTGACCTGCCTGCTGCAGCCCCAGGTTCAGTGGTCTCCTCCTCCCTCTCTCTGCTTTAGTGAGGGACGAGAATCCCAGCAGAAATGCCGCACATGACTCGGGGCCTGGAAGAATCCCTCATTATCTCTGCAGGAGGTGTCTGTGAGTCAGGCCAGTCTTGATGGCCTGAAGGTTGAAGCATAGCAATCACTTTTTACTTCACATGAAAGGAGAGATTTTCCAAATAGTCAGCTTATGCACACCACAGACATTCACACATATGGACTTCGAAATATGCGAACACGTGCGTGCATTCTCCAGCTCGCGTGCACACGTGATTGAACGTGTGAAGGTATGCTGTTATTATCAAGAAAAATGTGCAATACAGAGGACAATAAGCGTCAGTGCTACCAAAGAGTCTAACCTTGGCAGCAAATGCTATATCTTATGTATGTTAATCTATTCTGCTGTGACTGAATTAGCCTGTTCTGCAAAGCAATTAGTAAATCAATTTGCTTTACACACCCTAAAAACTGCATGGCATTAAAGAATGAAATAATCATACAGACTCAGGAGACAAACATGTAGAGGATGAATAAGTGTTGAAGATAAGATTAGCCTACTGTGGTCTTAAACTGGTTAAAGATGCTTTTAATCCTATCTGTTGTTTGTTTGTTTGTTTACTTAATGTGTACTGAATTTGCTTACTCCATTAGCCAGTTGCCTCCTCTCTGCACAAAATGAGCAGGAAAAAAATGTATCATATTCATGGTCCAGTGACATCAAACTAGTCGGTCATTTATCAATTTTACAGACAATTCAGAAAAAGGCAGCCGTCTCAGCTAGACCCCGATCTAACCATGACATCAGTAACTGAACTGTCATTTTTTAACTTGAGTAAGAGAAAGTCAGTTTTAGTCCAGTTTAGACATATCAAATAAATTCACCTAACTGGCTAGGCACTGGTCTTTGTTTACATTCTAGGCTTCGTTTAAGCGTTGCTAACTCATACCACACGATCATGTGCAGGTGTTTGTTGTAGTACCCATTGAAGGCAAGGCAAGGGTGGACATGCAAGCAGTATTTATTAACAAAAGCAGTATGTGGTGTCCTTTCATCCAGAAAAAGAGAAAGGTTTGGGTGCTCTGATAAAGGACAAAACCCCTAATTTCCTTTCACGATAAAAGCCTAACTACAAAAACGTGAACATTCTAAGCTGATCTTTATGAGTTGTTAAACAGAATTACATTTTTAATGGGATAAGCTGTAAAATGTACAACATTTAGCTCTTAGGGTATGTCAATATGTATAGTTTTCTCCAGGCTATTCCAGGCTTTTAGGGTGAGCTTGCCTGAAATAGCCTGTGCTGGAGTCCATATCAACTGTCTGTGTCTACCAAATCACATGACATTAAGGGCAAACAAAACTTCTGGATTGATCTCAGTCATCAGCAATGTGCAGCCACGGAAGTGCTCTTATTTTGTGTGGTGTCAACTGTGTTGTGAAATGGGGCTACATTTAAGAGAACCCAGCTCTGTTTTGTGTTTCAGTCCACAGCTGTGCATTAAGCCAAACCTCTGTCAGTGCTTTTGTGAGGGATAATGGAGATGTAATGGCTCCAGTGCTTTTGTCTCTTGCAATCATTTATGAACATTTTCAAAAATGTGAATAAATGCCTGTAACAAATATGCAGTGGGTACATCCACTGAAGAATGTCAAAGAACACCGAAACCTGCGCAATGAAGCAGAAGTGGATAGTCCTGGTTCTGGAATTACTGTGATTACTGGTGTTCACCGGTAACCGTGAACGCCATAAAATAAAAGTATATAATTGGACTGACAGGGTTTCTGTAATACTGTCACAGGTTAACACTTCTGAAAAAATATGCTAGAGATGAATTTCTCCCATTTTCCAACCCCGATGTTTTTATTTTTGCAACTTGTGTCTTCTTGTCTTCATCCCTCTCTCTGCAATTTTCTTTTCTCTTTTCCTGCATGAACTGTGACATCCCGTTGTGTCCCTACAGACAGCAGGAGCAGCTTGGCTAAGAGAGGGTGATCAGAGCAGTAGGATACAAAGAAAATGTCTCTTCCAGAGGGACGGCAACATAGAACGTGCACGTGAAACAACAACAATAATGTCTCGTCACTCTCTTTTGGTGACGGGCTCTGTTATTGATGTGTAATACACCAAAGGGTCCTATTCAAAGACTGGCCCCATGTGTAAAGCCCATTGCTTGCTGGCCACACTCTTGTGTGTCTGCTGGCATCATACCTGTACCCACAGATACTCATTAAGTCACTACCGATTTGTTCATAGTACCCATCACTGAGATGCCCCAATTGGCTGGTTCCCACTCGGGGTGCCACGCAGATTTACCAGACACCTGACCTCATACCTTGCCCCTGCCATGCCGCTCACAGCTTTTGGTCAAGAATCATTTGCACACATCAAGGTCCTCCCTCTCAGGTGTTTCGTGCCTGGCTCAACAAATAAAAGGAAACTTTAAAAGAAAAAGAAAACTAAACTGAAATAAGAACACAATTTTTTTTTTCTCTAAATCCAGCCAGGAAATGCAGCTTGTCATGGTTGTCTCTCTGAGACTGGGCTTGTGGAGACAACAACCCTTTCTGTTAGTGCTCAAATAACTAAAGGATCTAAAGTGTCTAAAGGATGCATGTGACTGGAGCCCCGATCGTTTTGTTATTTCCTTTTGAATCGACCTTTCATTATTCAGACATTATTTCCTTTTGCATTGATCTTTCATCATTCAGACACAAATAAAGTTTAATGTGTCTGTCAATTTTGTTCCCCTAGTATTCAGAGCATTGATTTCTTCGAACAGATCTATGAAATTCATAGATAAGGAGGCACCTTTCTTCTTAATTCAGAATAATCTGCCCATGATTGAAATGATCAGCAGCTTCCTCCAGTGAGGTTGGTCGATGTTGAGTGTGTTGTTACAGCCAGGGGAATAAAAACCTTCCTTGAGGTCAAACTAAAATCACATTTGAACATAAGACACACAGCTGAGTCGCTTATCAGCACTTGTGCATAAGGCAGCAAAACAGCGAACAGAACTGGCTGAATTAATTAATTTGAAAATGATATTAACCTCCAGTTGAGTTGCTGAATTATGAATGGAATTATGACTTTTCATTCTCAGTAATTTACGTCTATGTCTCTCATGCAATAATGGAATGTACGTAAAGATCCAAGGCTTACCAAATTCTTTGTCATGCTATGTGTCTGAATGACATGTTTTATTTGAGAGATGCCCTTGCATAGTAAATCTCAGCTGACCACATTTCTATATATGTAGAGGTCTTGACTTACACAGAGAATATGCCTTGAAATGAAGGTGAAAGGGTTCTTTTTTGTTCTAGCTTCGGCAGGCTTTAGCTGTTCTCTCCCTCCAAGCGTTCTGTGCTTGTTTGAACATCCATAGTGTTTTTCATTTTGTGGACTAATTCTTTCAGGGCTTGCACCATACTGCTATGGCTGGGTTTTGAAAGACATTAAAAGTTTGGTTGAAACTTTGAACAGGGCTTTTTAGAAAGATGAATCAACATTTCATGTAAAAACTACTGGCGACCCACAATGCAATATTGCAGACTAGTAAGTACTGCAATATAGGGAGGACTGAAAATGTGACCTTGAGTGTGGCTGACATCAATCCGCCCACCTTGTTTCAACAACAGATGGATGGCCTCTCTCTGCAGCCATTAAAATAAATTGAGGTAATTGACCATCACAATACAAAATTCACTTTGTATTTCAAGTTCATTATGTGCTCAGCAGTAAGTTGGTTGACAATATAATGTTCCTTCATGTCTTTAATTAGCTTATTACTGAACTGTTCAAAGGAGACTATGATTGCCCTGGATTGTGAATCATGATTTGATTGGTGTGTTCAAAGTCAGATGAAACCATCTGGTACAGCCTTTTACTCCTGGGACTGTTATGTAGTCTGAAGAAACAGCACAGTTCCATTAGCTTTGTAGCTTACACAAGGTTCAGGAACAGAGCACTGTGAAGTAACAAGGACCTCAGAGTTAAAGAACCACAATGTTTTACTGTATAATATCTGGAGTTCTTGTCATGCCAGAACTAGTGCATGAAAACCTACCTGGTTTGCATGACAAAGACCAGTTAGCCAATTGCATCCATTGCTGTGGTGGTTGCCCTTGTTGCCTGTACCTCATGCCTAGACCTTGCCCTTGGTGAAGATGATCGCTCAGTATCATTAATGATTGGCATTGACCTTGCCTATTAAGGGTATTTGTGCACGCAAACCACGTCAGGAAGATGCAGCCTACACCATTATAGAACCACCAGGACCTTTCACTGTTGGAACATTGTTGTGTTCCATTTTTAATTACAGCCTGTAGATAGTCAGAGCTTATTTGGTAACTGAATTTGGGCTCTAGTTTGTCTCTGCGGTCTGTAATGTTAGTCATCTGGTTAGCTGGCTAGCTGACTGGCTGGTCAGTTACCATAGTACACTATATACAGTATCATGACACAGTCATGATTTTCTTCAGTTTTACCCGCAAAATGTGGATGTGACTTAAAATGATGCTTAATGTAAGACCTCAATATAGTATGTATAATACCACTGTCAGGTCATGGTAACTGTCAAAATGATCATTTATGATTGTTTTGACGTGTCCTGAAACATTATGGTGTGCTTATGCTGTGGTCATGAAAGTTTTACTAGCAAAATGTTAGTAATCAGACCTCTGTTGTAATCAGAATTGTTCCTGGTAAAACCCTTTCATGAATATATGCATGATGCATCACACTTGAACATGTTTTGCTGTTTCCATGGTAGAGAAACTTTCAATTTTAGTTGACCATCTGCTTACTCTATAGAATGTGTGATATAATTACAGGTGCAACATGTGATATCAAGAGCTTCCTCTTAGATGTTCTCTATGGTACATATTCAAATAATCTCAGGATTGTTCAGAGACATACTGTGTGACAGAATCGCTCTGGCTTTTGCAGTTTAGGAACAGTGTTTTGTGATAAAATCTTGAAAGTTCCGTCAAACATCTGACTCTAAAATTGACTAGCACCATGATGTAGACATTAAAATGAGTCTGGTTCTCTTGAGAACATGAGTCATATGCATAACATGATTTTAGCAGTGGTCTGCTAAACTGGCGAAGCGTCTAAGTGTACACCCACAAGGAATTCCCTGACTCAAACGTGCACATTCCAATCTAGCGCACTGTTGCTTCTCAGCAGTTTCTGAGGACACACTCCACTGAAGCTGACTAGCTGTGGTAGCTTAATTATTCACAATGGCTCTTTTTCATGAAGTTGTTTTCCTGAGGCTTTTTTTTTTTGTGTGTGTGTGTGTGTCTTTTCCGTATCTGAACTTCTACGAGGCAACAATTATTCACATTGGAAGAAGGTACTTTCATATGTAAAATAAGACGTTTTACAAGTTGGTATTTATGTATCCAGTGATTTCTGATTTTGTTGATTCATATTTTAATGATCACATTCCTGTGTATTGTAAAAAAAAAAAAAAAAAAAGAATAGACTGATTGATAAAGGTTATTCAGAGTCTGGATTATTATCATGATTTATTTTTTATGGTTGGCTATTTGAAACTTTGCTGAAAGATGCAAAGCAGTGATGAATCATGGGTGACATTTTGCCCTAGGCTCAGGCAAAATTAGGCCTATTTGTCCTCTTTATCAGTATACAATCACTTTGAGTTATAAGAACTTGCCTAATTAAACCCTATCATTGGGGGGACACCTCAAGGATAGATGGTGCTTTTCTGATGCCATTGCATGTTTTACAAACACTGTATAGTGACAAAAAATGATGCAGAATGTAAGTACAACTGCAAAAATGTAGTAAAGTATTAAATGTATGTGTTGGAGGGATGTTGAAGTTCTTTATTTTCCCAACAATGGAATCATTGCCTTTTGAGTTACTGCTGTATCAGCCAAAGCATAAAGCACTCCTCCTTTTCACGTCTATGCACGCCCGAGACTATTTTTAAACCACTGACCACACAGAACTGCTACAGAAGAGCAGGTGCCAAGCGGAGCATGTAAGTGGAGCGAAGAGTGTTTTTTTTGTTTGTTTCGTTTTGTTTTTTTATTTTGCATCCAAGCTGAATTTGGAATGTCCAATTTGTGAGCTCATGTACAAGCGTGCTCAAATTCGTTCCCTGCCGTCAGCTTGCGGGAGTGAAGACAACTCGTATTTTTCCTCCATATAGCATGGTATCAGCCAGATGCTTCTTTTCACACCGTCACCTCAAGCTGTGCACATGCAGAGTAGGGCTGGAAAAGGCCCAATCATATGCGTGCGCAGAGAGCGGGCCACGGGTGCCCGGACGGCCAGGGGTCAGTTGAGCAATGAACACTGCTATCCCCCCCGACTGAATTCCTCCCATATATCCGTTGGGTACGCCGCCGCTCCAGGGCTGTTGGCCACAGTCAGCACTGGCACAGACCAGACTGGATTTGATCTGAGACCCTGGTGCTCACTCGTGCCGCAAGCAGGCCGAGTGTGTTTTCTATAGATGAGCCTTGGAGGGATTTGAAGGGGTCCTCTCTTTCTCCATACCTCAGAAACCTGGACTATGGCCAAATGTCTCATACCCCTATAGTAGGGATGGATTGGGATCAAAACTTGGGCTTTGGCCCGGACACCAACCATCCTTGCTGGTGATTTATAAATCTCCAGCCTCTTTTTATTGCACTATTGTACATTGCTAAGTGGAGATGTCTGAAGTATAAACAGATTGTTGAATAGATAACAGGCCTACTCAAAGACATAAAAGGCTGCCTGGCTGTGGATCAACTGGCCTGTTTCTTCAGTGAAATAAAGCATAAAACAGTTTAGTTATTTGGCTAACGTTAGCTAATAGCTACATAATTAACGAGAAATACGATATCAGAGAAGTTAGTCTATTCACTGTGATGTTGTATTGGTAACACTGGGTGCTTATTTGGACTAAGTTACATTGCAGCTTCTATGAGCATCCTGACATGTCACTGTAAAAGCTACTGGAGTAAACATAATTATAGCTTTGATCAACAACAGCTTGGTTAGGTTAATGACATTAATTAGTACTGATGTCGTTAACGTTAGCCAGCTTTCAAAATAATGTTCAAATTGGCATTATGTTTAGCTAAACTTTTAATGCAAATAATATCACAATGCAGTTGTTTGGAAAGACCTGTCCAAATTCTGCACCAGCTACATATGCAAATAAGAATGGCAAATATTGGAATTACCTGGTCTGTTTTCAGACATAGTTGCCACTTGCAATGACAACCAGCATATGAAGCAGCTGCTGTGGCTTACCACGTCTAGACTCTGACCCTGCTGCAGTCCCTCTGCAGGCTGACTTTAAGTATTTCCAAATCAAACCTTTTTCTGGCTGCTAGGTTTGGGTTGAGCTAATGCTAAAGGTCTACTGTTCCCAGCTGTTCTTGTGCAAAACAACGTCACTTTTTCCTAAGCATGCATGCAGTTTTTTTGTTTTGTTTGTTTGTTTCTCTGGTTACCTCATGTGACACATCAACACGTTCTGAGTCTCCTGTGAAACAAATAAATAAAATAGCACTGTTGCCCATGTTCATGGGGTGATTCTTTCCACAGAGTTTCCTGCAAATTATTAGTGACTCTTACTGTGGGCCGGCTATTACGCGGTATGAAAGATGAATGAAAGCCTGAAGCACTCTGCTGCCCTGGGAGACTGAGAGATTTTGTGCACAGCAGTAGGGAGAATGGTACAGTCACTTACCGCCACTCTCTATGTGTTCAAGATGCGGAAACATTTCATTAAAACTACGAGCTTTCCCGCCTTGGCCGGGTTCAGGTTAGGCAAGATGATCCATTACTGAATGACTGCAGAAGATTGGGTGTTCCGTTTTGTTTTTCATTGTTGTTGTTGTCTTCTCCCCCAATTTTTTTCCCCCAGTGTGCTGTTTTAAGTTTTTTTCTCAGGATTTATTTACCAGACTTTCTCACAATGTCTCAAACCAATGGTTATTTCCTGTGGGTGATACGATTGTGTATGTATTAGGGATGGGCACAAATAATTGTGGATTTGAGTTCTCTAAAAAGACAAGGACTGCTCAAGCCCTGTACATCTCTCTGGGGAGAAAATAAATTCATGTGAATTAACAGAATTTGGCAATATGGTTAAAATGCTTTAGGCGTAGCCGATAGGCTACAAATCACACTATAGGCTACATTACGGTTGACAATTTCCGTCCAAAATTTCAGAGGAAATCACAGTAATAGCAAAAAGAGGGGGAAAGTCACCGAACTGCCAAAATTGCAATAATCACAGAATTCCCCCCTCCCCCAGCCCCTCACAGCAAATGAGCACTTGAGTAATCTCTCAAAATTCCCCCTGGGCACTCGAGCACTGAAAACCATTCAAATGCTCACCCTTAGTATGTGCACTGAAAAAAAACAAGAGTAGCAGTAAATTATAATTTGTAAGAGTTACTGCCTGAGTCACGCCAGAGAATATAACAGACTGTGAGCCTGGTGATTTTGTCTGAAGTTTCTCAGTTTCAGAAAGTTAATGTTGAGGTGACTGCAGGACACAGGCGGTTATCATGAGTAGGATATCTCTTAAATGTACCTTAGCAGCGAGGAACTTCACCAGATCACCCCTTTTCAGTAACAAATTAAAAGAAAAATCATCAAGAACACTTTGATGGCACTTAATTTCACTGTAGTAGTTGCTTCACTCTGGTTTTCTGCAACAATCCTCATAAGCTGGGTAGAGTTTAGGTAAATGCAACATTATACCCTATTACTATACCTGCATCCTGAACTGTTAAGTGCAACCAGAACATTAATTTTACTGGTTTTCAGGGGACTCCACATTCGGACCTGACATGCAGTAGTTCTCAGCCTAAAGTATTCTGGGCTGACTGAACCTAAATGAATAACAGGGAACCAGCCATGAAAAACTAGTTACATAAGACAACACCATATTATGTGACTGGGCTTGCAGCTTGAGACTGTGCCCTTCCCTGTCAAAGACTAAACTCATCTGAAGCTGTTTAATAGCTTACCTTGACCTCGCAGAGGTTCGGCATTGAATTGCATTTTAATTTGTGCATGTGTGCATGGCAAAGGCACAGGTTTTGTTTGCTGTTGAAGGTTTCGTTCTTGATTTCTTTTGCCCCTTCATACTCAAAAATGGGTTGTGGGTGGCGGGGCCTTCAATGTCTTGGCAAGTTGAAGTTGTTTGTTGGCAGGAAGGATGTGTCTCTTGCTTTTTGTGACTAAGCCTCTTTGGCATGATCCTTTTCTTCTCCCGACTTCACCCCTTCCTCACTTCTGGCTTTTCTGCTCACTCTAATCCACATGACTCTGGTCTATGCTCGGTTTTCAAGGAATGCACACACACACACACACACATACACAGATTGAAAACTGTCTCTTACGCACTTCCAATCTTGTTTTTCCCACTCAATTCAAAACCTGTTCTGTCAAAACCATGTGTGACTAAACCAAAGGTTTTTCATGTGTTTTACATTCACATATTAATGGAATGATGCCTTGTGTGAATCCAAAGATCAACTATCTGTGATACGACTAAAGATCAATGAAGTCTTGACGCTTAACAAGTCTTCTAATATTCATTTATTTTTGTGTTAAAATGAAACATGCTTGTTTTCTTCATTCTGCTTGCACCACTGTGCCTCATTTTTAACTGTAAGGCAGTCCTTGGAAAGGATCAAGGGACTCACGCCAACTGAATGATTTCAGATAATCCTTTTAAAATGTGGATAGAATTTGCATCAAAGCAGCTTCTGATGTCTGACAAAGCGGGGCAGCATCAAATAGCATTTAGATGACACTGCTACTGCTACTTTTCTTATGCCGTTATGTAACTGTGCCTTACTGATGGACTGGCATAGCCTGCTTATACCCTTATAATTCTCTTCAAAGGAAAAATGAAATTTGTAGAGGGTCACTTGCTTGGTCACAGTTTCTGGGGTGTGGATCTGGACTAGCATGGTCTAGTTTGGTCCTGACAATTGTCTTTCCTTTGATTCTGAGACCAAAAGCAGTGCTATGAATCAATATAGTGAATAAACTCTTAGCCAGTTCAAGCTAATAGCAGTAGCCAAAATAAGAGGTTTTTCGACTGAATGCTGAGTGAAACTGTTTCATTGTGACTTTCGGCACCTGAAGTTTCTGTCACATATGCAACTAGCCGGTGATATATTTTAATATCTGAAAATAACATTATTCATTTAGGATGGCTAATTATTTCTAAGTTATGATTGATGCAGTAGGATCCCAGGCATGATGGGCATAGTCCAGACTGGCTTATACATTTCTGTACACAGAGAGCCAACTACTACTGATTACCCGCTCCCCCTGTACTGGCACTGAGCTCAATGGGCATCCGTCTTCCTCACTCACTGCTCAGCCATCTAACAACCCTCTCAGCCTCATTTAACACTCATTGGCCTACATGTCAGACTAAGCTCCACCTGGCCACCACTCTCGAAAATGGGAGGTGAAAAGGTCACTGGGGTGCACTTCATCATCATGGGTGATTTGGAAGAGAGAAAACTTTTGGTTTCTGGTAAGGAAAGGACTCAAAAAACTGAAGTGACAGGTGAGACTCTGTAGGGTAAGCGACTCTTGGGCCATATGAGATTCTCCCCTTGCGGGCAGGATGGTTGATCCATTCCAGGGCACTTTCTCAGCTGTGGTCCCTTTTCTGCCTGTTACTCTATTTGTCAAAATAAAGCATACAAAAAACACATATGAAAGAGGGTGGACTGCCCAGCTCTCCTTAAAAAAGGTCAATTTCAACATTTCTTGCACTCATTCACACCTAATTGATTATTTAATTGATTATCAAGTAAGCAGGGCGACCATATATTGGATTTTTTTCAAAAAAGGACCAATCGTTACAAACATAATACTAGGCTATTTGTTTGGTCATATATGGTCTATGGAATGAGCTAAACTTAACCAGACATTTTTAACATATTAGAAATTTTCCGGGATGGATATTTTTGGTCCCAAAAAGAAGAAATGTCCATGAAAAAAGAGGGTGTCTGGTCAATCTAAAAAAAAATGTTAGTCTTAAAGCTCAAACATGGACCAGTTCAGGAATTCACACACAGCACTCAGAGGTGTGCTGTAGCTCTACATAACCAGCTGGTAATGAACTAAATGTCTAATATAAACTTTGTCACAATATCCATGTCATATTGGGATTTTATAAATAACTGCTTAGTCATGGTTTTCTGTGTAAGCCACTATTTAAAATATAGTTTGATCTAAGAATATTTTATAAATGAGGACCCTAGTTTCTGAATTTATAGCCCACTTTAATATTAGAGCAGAAATCCAGCATATCCTGTGGCTTCCCGGACCAGGCTTAACGACCCTGACGTACAAATAAATGCTCATGTTGCAGCTGGGTGTATGGCATGAGTCATAATATGTGTGTAGCAATACAATAAATCGAGCCAGCCGCAGAAGGGAGCATGTAAAGTACAGAAAAATAATAAGACTTTATTGTCCCTGAGGGTGACATTACCTTTTATGTGGACAAGACAGCACATTTCACTTGCCGTAAGTATGTATGTGTTTGGTGTATATACAGCTGGCTACCTGCACTCTTGGGTGACCAAAACTGTCCCTAGTAGAAGGGAAAGCAGAAGGAGTCAGGCAGGATCCCAGCTCTGGAATAGTGATCAAAACTCTGTACTTGAACTTGGATTGAGAAAAGGATTTGAATTTGGGTTTAGAGGCATACTGTGCAGGATTTTTAATTTGAAAATATTATAAAATATCCATGCTAAGGCATATTTTTGATGCACTGGCAATCTAATTCTTTACACACTTTAGCCAAATTTGTGCTCCTTTTACCTGTATTTGTTATTCTAAAATGTGTTTGGGACGTTTCTGGGCGTGGCGCTCTTTTCTGTGTGGGGAGGGGTGGGTGTGGCTACTGAGCCTGTGGCTTTGGATCAGATTCCAACAAAGTGTGTTTTGCTAGTCAGCTGCTGCAATGGAAGATGTTATGAAGCCTAGATACAGCAAAGCAAAAAGACAAGTCAACAGGGCCCATTCAAAAACTAGAGTCAACCTTACAATTACTTTGGTGGCATCAGCAGAAGTTTGCCAATGGAATGAAAAGCAACAAGGAGTTGGCCTGTTTTGTATTCGACCTGTAAATAATGTTACTTTTAGTTAGTTAGTCTACCTTACGCAGCTATATGCCTGAGGTTGGATAGCTTTTGTATCGAATTGCTTACAACTTTAAAAGGCTACGGATAAATTCATGAAAATGTAATTCTCTTTACAAGTACTGTGTATTAGCTAGCTATGATAGACCTATGGCCTGCTAATGTTACTTATTCCTCTCACAATTTTGTGTTTATATCCCAATTCTAACTAAATTTGGTACTTTCCATTCGCTGAAGCTGCAGCTACTCCTCCTGTTTAACCATTTTCACCATTAGTCTCTGTTGCAGCCATTAGCCAATGACAGCATTGATCCACTTAAGCGGGGCGTGCTTTGCTCTCTGAGTCCCTCCCGCCAGTGTGTCCGAAGCAACAACAACTCAGTTCCTGAACTTAAAGCAGTGGGGACCGAATCCGTGAAGGAGCTGGACCTGTAGTTGAGGACCAAATCCGTGAAGGAACTGGACATTTGGATTCCTTGGGTCCGGGTCCAGAACTAGAACGAGTTTAAGACTAGCTGCCATAACTCTACAGTATGTGTCTTTCTCCCCCTAATGCCTTCGTATTGCAATTACAAACTTGCCTGAGCAATAAGTAGACCTATAGAATTGAAAGAAACAAGAGTCTGAAGTCGGAATCAGTCTCATTCTCGTCCGCGGGAGTCAGGATGAGAGCTGTGAAGAAACTGGTGAACGAATCTGGCAACGAATCCTTTTAGGGAACTGGGTCAAGGGATTTGTGCCCTGGAACTGGAACGCCCACCACTACGCTCGAATGTGTGTCCTCAACAGAGGTGTGGGTGGGGTTGAGGACGAAGGAGGGGTGAGTGGGGTTTACAAACACAGAGTCTACAGGGGACGCAAATCCTACATAGTATACCTTTAAACCCTGTCCTGACATCTCTGAACAGGACATTTGGATGCTGCCATAAAAACCCAGCTGTGCACAGAATTTTGAAGTGTATTGTAATGAGACACTGAATAATGACGTATGCAAAACAAGGACAGTGAATTTAATTGATAGTGGCAGTGCATTGGCTGCCTGTTCAGCAGGCTCTGACCCCAGTCCAGTTGGATTTAATGCTCACAGACCTTTAGCTGGAGGATGACACCTGAGGCCGTGTCAGGTGTGGCTCACAGCAAGGAATCAAAGTCATTGAGCAGTAGGCAGTAGTGAGTAACCTTTACTACTATGGGAAACGCCAGTTATCCTCTAATTACTAATAATATACAGTATACAATTATTACTGTTACTACGCTGTTATTGCTGTGGTTTCGACAGGTCCTGGGATCAGCTCAGTTTTCCTATAGCATAATGGTAGTCAATTGTAATACTACTATGGTCATATTTGCTACACACTTGTTTTGTGAGATGTTACTGGTGTCTGTTTTTTCTGTATTTCAGTATCATGTTAGCATTGTGTCTCCCCATGTTAAGTCTATGGACAATTCAGCATCCAAAGTTTTAGTTTTGAGGTCTCATTCAAATTTATTAAATTATTATTATTGCATAGTATTATTGATATTTAAGATCTGTAACTGAAGACACTGATCTTTTCAACAGATCTGGTCAAGAGGAAAAGCTATTCTGAAAAGTAATTTTAATCTCTCTCTCTCTCTCTCTCATGCACACACACAAACACACAAACACTCACATAGTCAAAGCAAACCACAACTTGGATATAACGAGTGCCTCTTTGCCTTGACATTGCTTCTGCTGATCTAGTCTTGTTAGGTGTTTAACAGCAGATAAACATCTGATATGCTTTTTAAGATGTTTAATTTATAGCAATGTAACAATCTTTTGATGCATATGATGCGTGATGCATTAATCAAGTGATTCATAATTAAAATATCTTATTGGAGACTCTTGCATGTGTTCTCAGCCTTTAATCAGTTAATTAAAATCATGATGGAATGCTAATTAGGGAAAAATGCTGAGGTCCCCAAAGATGGCCAGGGGAGGGGGTTGCCATGACAGTAACAGCAGAAGCAGAAAGCAGGGGCTTGTATTCTGGGTATTACTTCATAGAACCAGCTGTACGTTATATCGGAGCAATTTTTGCATAATGCAAACTACCCTCAAATATGTATTTACACTGTGAAGGTACCATCTGGAGGCTTTATCAGTCTTTTTTATGTACAATTTTTCTATTTTCTTTTTTGCAGGAAGATCAGCAAATGAGTTGCTCTTTGTTTTGTATGAAACCCGGTTAGTTTTACACTTTAGAGAATATGTGAATCACTGATCACTGATATAATGGATGAACAAAAAAATGTCTGCATCTTCAAATATGGACATAGCTAGCCTATACCTTATAACTCAGATGTCACATTATGAATTCTAACAGCATGATGATGACAAATTTGTTTTCTCTCTATTTGAATATATCTGTCAGTTTCCTACGCTCAGGTATAAATCTCTCTTTTTCCTGTTTTTTTTATCATCCTTGCCCAGAGGATTAAATGGTATTGAAGCCGGTTCTTATGCAGAGTTAGTGTGAATTATCGGCTTTTTCCAGGAACACCTTCAAATCCTGATTAATTCACCACGAGTGTTAGATTGGGATTATCAACATAGCGCTATAATGTTTTCTGCTCATCCTGCACCGAGGGCTGAACTATTAACAAGTTTGCTCTCTGAGTTTTCATGCAGCGCTTAAATTCTGAGGAAGGCAGCTCTGGGTTTGGATATGTATAGACATCCTAATGACGTCCCTGCGCAGTGGTAGACAAAAAGTAATTAGATCTGACATGCGTAAGCAGTGAAGACATAGTGGAATTAAAACAGGGGCTGCTTTAAATCCTGTTTCTACAGGACTGTTCTCTTTCTTATTAAATAAGGCTGTGTAATCCTCACGGGAATTAATGAGGAATCATTGGTTTGCAAAGTGACGCACAAATCATGCAGGGGTTCTCTTTCCTTCTCTCTCTCTCTGTAATAATAATAATAATAATAATAATAATAGTAGTTGTATTAGTAGTAGTATTAATAATCATAATTATACTAAACTGGTTTATAGTATTTAATTTTGTGGGGGGCTCTTTGTATCCACCCTGAGAAGTGGATTGATTTCTATGTACTTCATGTTATCTGAGTGTTGCAGGAGCTCTCCATCAAAGACACATGCTTCAGATTCCATCTGTCATGAGTAGCTTGCCTGTTTTATGTTTTTCCAGCATCACCGCCTGCTCTTTTGTGGTATGTTATTCTTATTATTGGATAAATGGATTTACCCGATATGAGGGGAGACAGTGGGGTTTCAGCTGTCAGAGTAATGTAAATAAATGCAAGGACCAAAGCATATCCATCACTCTGCTTTTGTGTCCTCCCCATGTTCATATACATTATTATGGACATAATATCTGTAGATAGATGTAGATGGGGTCAGACAGTGAGAGTGGGTGAGCTTGGGCGAGTCTGTAGAGGTCATATTGCAGCTTTTTATGTTTTTATTTATAGCAGTAAATCAGTAAGTGCAGTTACTAAAAACAGGAAGCACTTCATATTTTACAGATTTAGAATGGTGAGCTGAACCATACAAGTCACAGTGTTTAACTTATCAGTGACAAGGGGTATTTATCAGGAAAGTCTGCGATAAAGAGTTTTAAACCACAGGAAGAAAATGAATAATGGAAAAATGACAAAAAAGAGGGGCAGTGGGGAAAAAGAAAGGGCAAGAGATAAAAAAAGAGATGTATTGAGACAAGGACCACAATAATGTCGGAAACCCTGTCTACAATAGGCATTCTTTGGGCCTGTGGCTCAGAGTTTTTGTTGAGGCTGTTTCCTAGAAATGACTGGATTCAGATGATGAGTGGTACACTACTGTTAATGCTTATGTAGCAAAGATAATTCCCCTCTGGATCCACTAAAACTCCAGCTGTAAAATATGCTTCAAAAAATGAGGGACATGAGCCTAAATGTTTAAGCATTACTTTCCATTAGCAAAAAAGAAGGTATTAAATTGAATGACTCAGGGTTATTTTATTATAAGCTATACCAGCTATGAGCTACATATTGTCATTTGCATCCCTGCCAGATCAGCTGTGAAAGTGGAGCAGCTGGCACTAACACCAGGGAAAATGAAACCAAATAAATCTTGTCACAGAACTTTGCCGGCCTCTTCATTAACATTGAGGAGGCAGAATCGAAAGCAACAAGATTGTTGATCATTTCAAAAGCAGTGAAAATATTGCTAATATCTTTCCATCTCCCATGGTGTTCAGAAAATACCCCAGTTCAAGGGGGGAAAACCTGTTAAGTACTGAAGTAATATAGCCGTGTGTTCCTTTGGGAATATTTCCAATATCTCTCCAGTCTCCCACACTCTGTTTCTGTCCATGGTGTAAGGCTGAGATATTGTTTGCGAGCATGAAAACATAATCCACATTGAATCGATTCTATGTATGTGCTTGTTGCTCTCACTGGAAGAAACTCTGTCAATTTGTCAGTTAGCCAAGGAAGGTATGTATAGACTACACTCAAATGGCACAGCTATTCAAAGGGCAGTTATTCTATATCACTTTTAAATAAAGAGCATTGGCCTGGATTCAGTCATATTTTTCTTTAACTCTAACTTCCAGGTAAGTGCAACTGGCAAGTGGTTTTATTCACAAGTGCAATTTGCCAGCTTATTTTTGCTGTTTGCCTGGGAGTTACTGTGAAACAATATTAATTTGCGAGTGAGAGTTTGGGGGAAAATTTTGTTTAAATCCTGTCCATTGTCTTCGGCTGTTATATTCTGAATTCATGAACTTAAGGACAACATAAAGTGATCTTGTTTCAGCAGTGTGTACTCTGATTGGGTTTGGAAGCCAGTTCAGTTCTTCAGTGCCACTCTGAGATGATGTATTTCCTGAAACCAGTGTTGCTCTTTCATTTTCTAAGTTTATGCACTTACTGACAATCAACTGTAATTTATCTACTTTGCGTTTAATGCTTTCTACTCATTGTCAATTAATCAAAGAGTAAATTGCCCTCTTTATGAGTTACTAAGCATATAAGTAATGACTCATCATGCTGACAAGGCCACTTATGCTAAAAAAAAGTCCCAATATTTAGACTGGCTTTCTTTTTCATAGCATCTCAGTTAGATGTACAGGCAGGTTGGTGATGTAGACAAGCCAAAGCCTACAGACGTTTGAGTATGAGTCAGATAACGGCACAGTTTTTTTACTGGTGTGGAAGCTTTTTGTGAAATTCTAAATGATTTTCACTCTACAATGTCATGCTCAAGTGCTTTGCATCTCAACACATGATAGGCCAACTAGAAGGCATAAAAAGAACAAAATAGTAAAGGTGGAGTTCTCTGGTACCAGGAAAAGTGGTGCGATATACAGCTTTTTTATTTTTTTATTTTTTACTTAAGTCAATAGAGCACTGTCAGAGAGTGCAAAATCAAAGACAAAGACTGCAGTGGCAAGTGCTCTGTTCTCATTGCATCACATGCTATGGAACTGCAGAACCTAGCAAAAAAAGGACTAAAAAAAAGTTTTCAGGTTATACAGATTTGCTCAAGGTGACACTATGCCCACAACTGAGGCTCCAAAGCCCTGTGGGGATGACAGCCAGCTGCGTGGAGCCGAACATTCGGCCAAGCTGACAGAATTGTTTCCTGCTGACTTTTCCCTTCTTCTCAAGCAGAACATAGATGTGTGACAGCCAAAAAGCCTAAGGCATAATGCATTTGTGTAAGTAATAGAATAGAATAACTTCATTTTTTCCCAGGGAGAACGTCAGACACTCGACCCTGACTGAGACTAAAAGGTTGCGTCTCAATTTAGGACCATCTTTCAATCCATCTATTGAATTGTTTCCTCTTTCAAAAAAGATAATTCATCCCTTAAGTACCACGTATAATAAACAGAGAAAATGCTTTTGAATACAAATATACTGAGGGCAATTCACCAGAATTCCTTAAAATGTACGGAGGCTGGTGGAAATTCTTGTTGCACATGCTGTGATAATTGCCATATTTTATGTTTAAGAGTATTTTATGAACAAGAGTATGTTTGTTTTGAGTCTTTGAAACACACCAGCGACCTCACTTTCTGATCATCCTTGTAGCTATGTAGGTAGCAATGGAATTCAGATATTGAATGCATGCTGTATCAGTATGTGAAAAATCTGTAAGCATCTGTAGGATTTCAGAACCATTCGTGCAACATTACAGTACAATAATCTACATTTGACGTTCTTTAAGTTAATCTTATAGTGATTTGTTATAATTAATTAAGCAAATTTTCAAGTTTCGTTTTTCTGAGCACAAAAAAAACGTAAACCGGCACTGAAAATGTGGAGGAGCTGGTCAGGTGGAAAGCTGGCCAGTTACGAGCATTAAGCTGAAAATCTGCCGCTCAGTTTGACTTTCTTTTGTCTTTGTCATTTTAATTTGTTGTTTTACTTTATTGTTTTTCCCAGAACCCGTGAGGGGGAAGTGTGAAGGTATTTGTTTATTTGTTTTCATGTTGGTGTGGGTGCGCTCTCTCTCTCTCTCTGTGCGGCAACCAATGGTGCACATCCGGAACTGCCGCATCGCCCTCCCAGGGGTCACACTGGCGTGTGACAGCCTTACATGGTCATTTTAACATACAACCCTGGGGTAGTTCCTGTGACGTTCCCCTTCTCCACCTGCTAGGTGTCTCTTGTTTGGTTTTCTCCCATGGTTTGATCTCTAGAGTATATTGGCCGTTGGAGGCTGGGGAATCGTTAGCATTTTTGGGATGCACCTGGGCCCGGTGCGTCCTGGTGCATGAAAGTGGGTGTTTCAACCGGGCTTGCTCTCTCCCTCCATGCCAGCACGGCATTCAGTTTTTTTTGTTTTTTTTTGTATTTGTTGTGTTATGCACTTTGCATTTCAAATTGGTAACTTCAAAAATTTGGTAATTGAGTTTCCACTTTCACTAGATTGATGTTTTCCCTCCTTCCTCTTTTGATCTGACACTCAATACAGAAAGGCACAGATAAGCAGACTGGGCCCTTGAGACATCCTGTGGTATTACTACAAAGGAAACAACCGGCCTGTTTGAAACGGCACTGAAGCCATTTGCTTTAGTTAGATGTAGCTGGCTAACAGCATCAATTCTCCATTCTCAGTTAACAAAAAGAACCAAACCCAAAACAAGCAAGCACAGCAGGTGCATGTTAAATAATGCCACAAAGACTGTTAGTCACGTGGTCAGTTTCCATAAATGAAAGACCACAGAGGCAGAGGCCAGGTTGTCCCATCAAAATGAAGGCGATGCATTAATAGGGTTATTTCAGCTGCAGCTTCATTAGTCCAGGAAGAGCTTTTTTGTGTGCACTGCACAGGTTAAAATTGAGTTGGAGCTGCAGTGAGAAGCTCTTGTATGGGCGAGTGCACAGGTATTTTGGTAAAATGCCTGATTGATTTTACCCAGGCTTGAAGCAGGTTGGAATTGTTCTGTGTTGCAATCTCAGGGTAATGTCTCTTGGGAGAAATCCACTGTGTGTTAGCGTGTTTATCCAACTGAAGCCCCAACGCCACTCCTCCAACACACATACACAAACACACACACACACACACACACACACACTCCCCCCACCCAGCTGCCCCAGCCCCCTGGCAGCAGAATGAACTGCTCCTTCAGTAGCACCTGAATTGGGCTCCATGAACTGAGCAGTGCCTTAAGCCTTTTAAGCACTAATCCTGTGTTCCAAAATACCTGCCATTTCACCTTAACTATCAGACCACACATTCAGGATTAATGTCACCATGCTCATATTTTTTCTCTATTTATTTATTTATTTATTGTCCCTGGGACTTGGGAACATTGAAGTAAAGTCTTTTTTTCTAAGTAAATTTCCTTCTGAAGGTTCCGTGCCGATTTCAAGCAGTGATTCTGTTCTTGATCCCACGTTGGGTCTGAAAACTGCTACTTGAAGTGTAATAACTCCTTTCAAGTTTTATCAGAGGCTATTATTTTCAGGGTAGTCTGTTTCAGTATTAGGAGGTGATGCCCCTTAATTCAGTTGAGACTCTTGAATAATACTTTTAAAGTATTTTTCACTGTGTCTTGCCCATAATAATGCATGTGTATGGATGGTTACATTGACTCTATTCTTATGATATTGTTGTGAGTGCATTTTCTTTGTTTGATCAACAATTTACAACCATTGAGCCTATGGCCTAGGATGTATTGTCTTTGACCAGAGTAACAGAGAAGTGTTTCTTTTGTCATGTCTTCAATGTGCAGTATCTTGGAGAGACAGATCAGCTGGTTCACAGGGCTCAGAATAAGAAAGGGAATTCAGAGCATCTGTCTCTCAGTGCCAGGGAGAATAGCATAAAAAAAGAAATAATAATAATAAAGTAATATAAAATAACAAAAATCAAAGAAAAGTGATTTTTTTTCTCTCTCTCACTCCCCCCTCCCTTTGTCCCATCTCTCAGGTTCCATGGCAGTTCTGATCCCACGGCTTGACCTGGTCATCTCTTTTGTGGGAGCAGTCAGCAGCAGTGCCCTAGCCCTGATCTTTCCCCCACTGGTGGAGCTCGTCACTTTTTCAGACAGGAAGCTCAGGCCGGGCATGCTCCTGAAGGACATGCTCATCGCCGTGTTTGGATTTGTGGGATTCCTGGCAGGTACATATGTGACCGTGGAGGAGATAGTGTACCCAGAAGCAGAGTCCCTGATTCAGGATGCACAGATATTTGGGGATCTCTTCAATGCCTCTGTTAGCCAGAAATTTACCACATCCAGTCCATTGACATCCATGTAACATAGCAGGTGGGGATTCGAAGGTCCTTCCTGACGTCCACTTTTCCTCGTGGTCCTGTGTATGGGATCTTGGGCCTGCCTGGCCTGCACCCCCAAAATTTTGTGAACACACCAAATGTATAAACTCATTGAGTATTTTTGTTTTTCTCACACTGAAACAAAGCTTTTTGAACCGGTACGCATAGGATCAGAAATCTTCGAAAAGCATTCCACTGCTCCGCAATAGCTTCAGCCCTGTCTCACATCAGGATGTGATATTTTCAAAGCTTTTTCTGTATTAAGAAAGACAAATTGCAAAAGCACAGAATTGCAAAGGAATGGCTGAGGCAGAAGGAGGAGGATGGAGGTCCCTAGGTGGAGTTTTTCCTGCTTATTGTATTGGTGGTGAATCTATAGTCCCTGAAATTGCTTCACCCTGTGAGGCTGGGTTTCTCCAAGTCTACAATGCTGAGCAGCCAGCACCATTTCATCTCCCCTCTGCTGCTGTGAGTGGACAGAGAGTGACTGCAGTATCTGAGGACCAGTCAATCTCAAGATACCACAGCCTGACCCAGAGAGCTCTATAGAGATATAATAAAGGGTTTCCCAACACCGCAAGCTCCATGACAGCTCCTACAGTGGTTAAATTGGAAGCCTCTTCCTTGGGAGAGGCGGAGAGCGGAGAGGAAGGTTTGAAATTGCTAAACCTAAGCCACCCTGCACTAGTGTGTGTGATGGTCACCAGAGAATGTTCATCCCACAATAGTGCCCCCAATATCATCACTCTTTGATGTTCGAGTCATCAAAGTCAGAGATGTATGCTGACATTCTCTTGAAGTTCACAATACTACTCAAGTACTCAACACAAATGGCACAATGGCAGCATTTACCTGCAGTTGGGTGTATTGGCACACTGCCACACAGACATTAGCATGACAAAGACAAGATGACAAGGACCAGAATAACAGAGGGACCAGTGTAGGTAGGGATGAGACTTGGGTCTATGTCTCAGTGTTGTAAAATTTCACCTGTGTCTTCAAATGTTTTGCATTTTGGGTACAAAATTTAAGTAGCTGAGCATGTGAAAAACCCACCCCCCAACCCCCATTTCAAACTTATTATTCCTATTATTATGTTACCTGTATTTATTTTTCAGTCTATAGTTGAAACCAGGAGTGTCAAAGCACATTGTGTACTATTGTAGTGTATGGTTGTTCAGTGCTTCACAATGTCCATCGTGGCACATTGCTATGAGATGTTTGAAGAAAAAAGACAGTACTACTGTCTATATGATCCTGCTGAATTAATCTGTTGTGTCCATCAATCTATTATGTCTAATGGGGGCTAATTTGCAGTGAGTGTTTTTGTAGGGAGAAGAATGCCTAATTGAATCCCACCAAGGGAGGTTTTACACGAAAAAGGACCAGATTTGATAGCCATGCCCATTCCAGAGCAGAACATTGCTCACAATTTAATTCCTTTTTTCATTATTAAAATTTCATTTCATTATTAAAAATCAAGAACTGCTGTTTTTTATCTTTTATATAATTCATATCCTGTTTTCAGTAGATCAGTTTCATAGATATATATCCTTACCATTGATAAGTAAGGTTACTACAACAGACATGCAGAATTTATATAGAATTTCATGCTTGTGATTGAACACTAAAACAATGCATTTTAACATTAACATTAAGATCTGTAAGAACAGATATATGCTGTGGTAATAGGTTATGTGGTAATAGAATGTGTTTTTTCAGCCCATAAACAAAAACTGCTCTTTGCAATTTAATTTAAGTATTCGTAAAGGAGGAGGTGGCATTACTAAGTCACGATTCTTTGCTATAATGGTTGACATTTTCACACAACCTTAAGAAACCTGCTAAATCATCCAAGGGCTTATAACATTTCTATGATCATTGTATTGTAACTCACAATACAATATAGTGCACTAGTATTGATTAGCAATGGTGTTAAATGGTTATCTATACTTGCTTATACAGTACATGTAAATATTAAAACACTTTTTTAACCTGTTTGGAACACTGATTATATATTGTTTCAGTCACTTGGTTTGAGGCAGGTTCAATGGAATGTTTGAAAATGATTTGCTTCAGTTGTGCCTAATTTCATGTGGAGGATTGTCTTCATTTTAGAAGGACTGTTTACTGACTGTCTGACAAGGAAATGGTGGAAAAAACATGGACTAGCATCTCATTGACAAAGTGACAGGTGAAATTGTCGTATCTTAAACATTACTTTTAAAAATCATTAAATATAAGTATAAGCTTTCATACATTAATATGCAAAGCCTCTAGCTTGCTCTGTTATTACCATCAGAAGCCCATTGAGTGGGATGGTACTAATGATACTAATGGTGAAGGTACAATTGGATGGAGCTATCGTGTTACCAGAAAAACACTGATTTGAAGCGGTGTATTTTTTGTGGAGAGCAAAGTCTCTTGGTTTGCACAAGTAACTGACAGCATTATACCTCCACAACTATTTTTCATGACACTTCGCTCCTCAGTCATTAGTACAGGCTATAGAAATCCTCTTCATCCTTCATAATATGCCTGGTCCTGGCCTGGGTCAAATACAGTAGAACCTCACAAATATGAACCTCAGTTACATACTGGCTAACCAATGTATGAAACTGGATGTAGCACAAGCAGATGTACCTTTTTATGGCCCTTATAATAAGACATCTTTTCATTTTTATATGGCTGATGCAAAAAGGGAGCATTAAACAGAAATAAGTGATAATTTCCATTGATAAAAAATCTAAATACACCTCTTACTCTAAAACTGGCATTTATAAATAGTACTGGAAGGAGACTGAGTTGAGTTGGATGGTCAGAAGCCACATGTGCATCCATAGATTGACATTATCTCACTGATTCCTTGTCATTTATGTCACAGCTAGAACCTTCACTGTGCTCTGAACTCGCTGTGGGTATGTCTCTAGAAATTTTTTTGGTCATTAGATTTCCATTTTTCCCTAATTTACACTTATGGGCCACATTCTTAAGCCAACTTATTACAGTCTGTAATGATTTCATTTCTGAGAATGCAAGGTGAGTAACTTTTGCTAGCAGTTGTTAACTATGCACAGGCTATCGTTATGTACCGTCTTATTCTGTTTCTTTCAGAAAGCCTACATAGAAAAAAATTACCTTCTAGTGAGATCCAGCGTCTTTTATTCTTGGTTATTCGTTTCTAAAATAATTTATAGCTAGAAAATGAAACCCAAAAAAAAAACGAATTTGTTTATTTTGATTTCGCTTTCAAAGTTATTTCAACATTGCAAATGACCCCAAAACATCCATTCCCAAAGCTTTGCGTTTCTATTGTACTTTATAATACTTTAACTCAACTCATTAAACACTAGTACATTTATTCAGATTCCTTACCATTTTGAACAAAATGGCAAAAACAAAAAACTCCTTTCATGTGTTTTGGCAATTGCCATGTTTCATTGGAAATTCTAAGGAATCTACAGGACCATTTCTCACTCCATTGTGTTCTGTGTATTATGAATGTTATTTTGTAGAGTACAACTTGAACATTCACAAAGGCACATTCATATTTAAGACTCTGACTGTGAGAGATATGGGTGTTCACATCTACTGCACAGGTTTGATTTGTCTCCTGTGTGGTACAGTAGATGTCACAGGTAATTGAGCTGAAATGTGGGAGTTTATTATAAATGTAATAAGAATTCATCCATTGTAATAAATGTATTTTTAATTTAATAAATGTGAGTCTATCCCAGAAGATGAGAACAGTTTGATCTCTTTTACTGTTGTGAATATCACAATGCATGTTGCAGTCTTTTTATCTTTCTTAAAATTACTATCTTTGCCATTTTATCTCTATAGGCTGGTATTCATGTTTGTTCCAATTCCAAGGGTTCAGTGTAAATTTCAATTAATTTTGTCAGCTGATAATTAAGAACTTGTGGCAAACAGGAACTTCTGAAAACCACAAATAAAAAAAATATTTAAAAAAATAATTATTTGCCAGCTGTGCCATTGGTAGTGAGGAGCACAATATGTATTTTTATATTTTTATCTGCAATTTCTCCATTTCATAAAATTTGGAATGTCCAGTCATATTTGTAGGACTGTTCATAACTACAAAAGCGTTTTTAAATGTAGAAAAATGACCATCTCTCTGTCGTCTGCTTCTTTACACTGAAGGTCTGCTCTACATAAGCAGCTGGTATAGACGCAGAGGAGTAACTCTCCCAATACTGCCTCCCTTGGCAATAACAAGGACAATAATTGGCTGCTTTATGTGGCTCCCGCATAAGGCAGTTGGTGCCAGTAGGATCAGTATTTTATTCCAGGCTGGGGGACACAGGCTCATCCCCCAACAGCACCACTCAGCAGCAAGGCTTTGCAGCTTCCATGTGATCGAGAAAAACACTTCACATGATCACATGGAAGCTGTATGACCTTGCTGCTGATTGGCTAATCAACAAAAGGACGCGCCAGGAAAAAATATGACTGCACCGCACCTCATGAGTGGCATTTGAACTTATTACACGCTCTATGCCACTGGAGACAAAACAATAACTAAGGAGAACATCACCTGCAAGGCACACGGCAACTACCCTACTACCCCCTCAAACATTGGTCAGTTCAATTCAGTTTAAGTTAGCAGTAGTTTAAGTAAACAGTCAGTCGCACCATAGTCCACAAAGGAATGGTCCTTGCATTGATGGTTATCCTAGGAGAAGGTGGCAGACAGGGGTACTCAGGTAATGACAGGGCTTGGTGTGGTGGTCTGGCTTGTCAATAGCAGGCCCTTGACAAGCACCGGTGTTTCCCTTCAGCTTTGTCATTCTGTAGAAAAATGGCCCGGGGCTCCACAGTTAAAGCAGAACCTCTGCCACATTCTCTGGTCATACTCCTGCTGAATCAGGCGGTGACCTGGCAGTCTGGATGAGGGCTGAATAGGAGGAACAGTACCGGACCGCTGAGATGATTGAGACTGGAGTTGTTGGATTGTCATGGTCAGGACCTACAGGGAGTCATAAATACTCTGCAAGAAGTTTTGATGAGTCTAACTCGAACTCCAACTCTGTGGGGACTGAGATGTGGACCAAAGTGTAGACACAAAAGGTATGAACTATGATAAACCGTAAATGGTGATTTAATAAGAATAAACACAGGGGGAAAAGTAAACACAGGTACAACATGGATACAGTGAGAACTACTAAAGGACTAAAACTAGAAAAGTAAACAACAACAGACTCGAGAGAACACAACAAGAAAACACATGGCTGGAGACTCCAAGACTGAGCAACTAAAGAGGAAACAGACAACCTAAATACAAAGACATGCATGGTGCGGGTGCATGTCAGTTATGCAATAGGTTCTATCGAAGACACAAAATCAGTGCTTTGCCAGCCTCTGGCAGTGACAGGTTAGTGCTATTTCACTTTCGTTCTCAGTTGGACTAATTTCAAAGCGTATGCCCCTAAGTCAAAACTAAATCTAAATTATTTTAGCTCCAGATAAAATTTCTAGTGTCACCCCAAAACAGCCACACTTCTTGAAAGACAGGATGTAGGTAACCATTCAGATTTAAGTCTCCTAATACATTTGGGATTCTGTTCCGCCCCATAGGAGTGAGCTGTTCACTACTGTACTTCTGCACTCCCACCCCCTGAACTCAAAGAGGTGATACACAGACTCCTTTACTCCAGCTAGTTTAGGTATATCTGTTTAAGTACATCAGTATTTTATGAAACAGGATTGGTTAAGGCAATCATGGGCATAATTTTAGTTTTTACTTCAAATAAAATGTGGAAATGTACCTTTCTCAATGCATTTGCACATTAACTCTAAACTATAATTCTCTCTTTAAAATAAGTGAAAATTGTATTCAGGGGTTGATATTTACAAGCATTTTACTGGAGCTAACATGCATTAATGTCACTTTAGGAACATCTAAATACAGAAGAAAAACTGTGGTACATACTTCAGTAATTGTGCAGGTAGAGTTTTGTTAAATGTTCACAACTGGCCTTATAAAATGTCACATGGCCACCTTGCCAGAAAGAACAGATAGACAGTACAGTGTAGAATAAGTAACAGCAAGATCAGTTCCATCCATTTTGAGTGTGTGGGCCGGTTTACTGTTCCTGATTAACTTAAGCTCCTTGCCCAGAAAACCTCACTGGGACTAATACAAAATAAGGGAAACTGAATCACACACAGAACTAAAGACACTCATAATGAACAGGGGAGACATACATTTTGATGTAAAAAGATTTGTTGAGTTTGATTGTCCTGGCTGTTGAGCATGTATTTAGTCCTCTTTTATATAGCACATCTGAAATTTTTTCTGTATTATGTATTGTTGTGTCGCCAATGTGTGTCTTCGTACAGATATTGTGTAATGTTTTTTTTTCTCCTGGAATGTCACTCATTTTCTTGGCACAGGCTAGCTTTTGGCTTAGCTACAGTTTGTCTTTTATTCATTGGAATTCCTTGCAGAAATTCGTCCACCTTATTCTTTTGAGAAAAGTTGAAAATTATTCCTATGATTTCATTTCATTTTTTAGTAGAAGAGGATATTTATTCTCTGGGTATTTCCATCTGCCTCAGCATTTTCTTCTGATCTTAACCCACAAAAATGCAAATAGAAAATGGCAATTGACTATATATAAAGAATTTTGCAGTTGTGCTCTGTGATTTTGTCTCAACAGTTGACCTCAGCAGACAGGGAAATGGGAAGTTTGGCACGCTCTCTCTCTCTCTCTCTCTCTTTCTCTCTCTCTCTCTCTCTCTCTCTCTCTCTCTCTCTCTCATTCTCTCAGTCACTCATTCTTATGGTGATTAGAGAAGATTAGATTTGAGTGGCAGGATTTTGGACAATCCCCCTCCCCCAACCACTCAATAAAAAAAAGAAAAAGATTTTCCTGAAGGCTTGCTCAATCAATCAAACAAATCCCGGATGTAAGCAGATTACATCACTGATGCATTTTATGAATTGATTGTTTCTCCGTTCTTCGACCATTCATTCAAGACTGTTTGAAACAGAAATAGGAATATAAAAATAGAAATAGTGCAATAGATAGAACAATATAGATATATATATATTTAGACACTGGATGACACATTGGAAATATTTGTTTTGTTTTCAATTACAAATTCAAAATGAAGAATCCTCATACTCTATTTGCTCCTATGAGCTTATTTATTTTTAAAATGGACGATGTCTCTATCTGCCTTGGACATTTGTCTACTTTTGAGATTGAAACATTTAGAGCTATCAATGCTTCAGGAAACATGAACAATCCATTAGGATGCACTGGATTAGGTCAATTGATCAGGTTAAATGATTAAATAACCGAATCAGCTTTTATTTTTCCTCAAGTAATTAATCAATGAGTAGCTCCCAAGGCATCCATCACTCATAGAATGAAGTGTACACCATTTTTGTAGTGGTTAATCTGCAGTGAGCTTCATTGATAGCACAGTTGGATTTGCTAGGCTGTGACATTGAGAGACACCACCTCAGTTTTTATTGTGTTCTCAGCATTTTATGGCAGCCCATAGAAATGCAACGCCTACTGAAGATTCTGCTTATCCTCGTCTTTTGTATTATTGAAGGGCAAATTCATATTGATGCTCATGCTCGACTACAGCATCTACTGAACTTTTGTTTATAAATTAGGATTATTGAAGGTGCTTGCAGCAAGGAATTATAGGCCTCAGCCTGACCGGATAAGCTCGACCCTCAACCCCCCCGGCCCCCTTTGTGGCGTCCACTGCAATAGGGTTAAAAGGTCACCAACAGATTATTCTAAATTCTTTGATTTTCATTCCTATAAAGAAGCCACAATGACATATAAAACCCAGGCCATTATGTAATGCATCAAGGCAGCACATATCAGCTCAAAGAGGGACATCCACACTGTGCAGGATCAAGATCTCCCTGCCTGCGTTCTGGTGGCTATGCCTGCCTAATGTGTTTTAGGCATAATTACATGCATGCTCAATCTACACTACTCCAGCTGATGGGCTGAACAATTGTTAGTTTTTAAGCCACTTTAAGCCACATTACTGTATACAATACTGGGTGGCATACTTGCTCATAACCAAATGAAAAGAAAGTAGGGTCTGGACAGAATCAGCATTTGTTTTTAACCCGTTACTTACCTGCAATGGTGTGTCCATTCTTTTTTTTTACATTTTTACTGTTGTTAAGTTTGGTATCAGTGACTGAGGGATGATGTGAAAATCACTGTTAATGCTTGCTTAACTCACGTTCTGTAGACTAAACGTTAAATCTTTAATGGCAATTCAATCCCTTTAATTGGGACATCTGCAAACAAATATCTCAAATTTAACCAAGGAGAGGATATGTCTAACTTCAAAGACAGAGAACTGAAAAGATGTTAAAATACAATTTTACAATAAGACAAAAAACGGCAATACATTACATAGTTGTACTGATCAACATAAAATAACAACTACTACACCCAAACATATATATAACATAAAATATAATTTGGAAAGATAATATTAGGAATTGTTAAACTCTCCGTACCGTTTGTGAGGAACAATCATGAATATTTAATTCCAAATTAAAACGAAAGACACCTCTGTCAGTTATCCATAGCCATGAACACATAGTCAGCATAATACAGTAAGCATAGGCAGAAAGTTATGGTAAGTCAAACTAGGAGGCATGATGGAAAGCTACTACATCAAGGTAACGATACAAGAGCAATATACAGTAAGTGCTGGATGGAGATTCAAGTGTAACGTTAAAGTACTAGAGGAAAAATAAGAGTGATCCTAGATTGGGAGTGCTTTGCAGAGTAGTGATAGTTAGAACAGGTGCAGTCTGAAGAGATGTGTCTTCGGACCATTGCGGAAGTTGCGCAAATGAGCAAGTGGTTTGTAGAGGGGAGTTCGTTCCACCACTGGGGAGTGAGGGTGGAGAAGCTCCGCGGTCTGGACGAGCGAATACCATTCACCCGAATGGCAGGGAGTGAAAGTAACCCTGCTGCGGCAGTGTGGAGTGGTCAAGTTTTCAGATACATGCAGTTTTTTTCCAGAGGTGACAAACATGTAGCTGATGTGGATTTTGTGAAATGAACAGCAGAGCAAGTAAATTACAAGGAACTTTATTTTTTGGGGTTTCTTTTGTTGTTTTTTTCTTTTCACAACATTAACTTCAGAATGAGGAGAGAGGGGAATTAGTTAGCCAGGACACCAGAAGTGTAAATATTGGCTGAAAGACCAGAAATAGCCTGTATCCAAAGCATTTATCTGTTCAAGGTACATGAAGTTATCAGATTAAAGTGAGCAGCAGTAAGCTTCTCCTGTGTGCTGTAAATGCTTCTCTCTGTGCACATGACAGATAGCCGCTGAGCGTGTAAAAACAGGCATTTGTATTCCGCCCATGACCTGCACTTTAGGCTTTTTCAGTGTAGAGGGATTACATAATTGATGCCAAGGATTCAGGCCAATTCTTCTTATGCTGGTGTGGGCCCTCTAGACAACTGCCGTGTGTGACATCATGTGTAGAGCTGCAAAAGCAAATACAGTACATGTCCTCATGAAGACACGCAGGTTGGGAGGTAATTTTTTAAAATAAGAATCTGATGCACATTATTCTAGGTGTTTAATGGGAATCACAGCAATGTCCTTAATGGAAATTTACACCAAAAAATATATATTCAATTACAATTTGGCCTGATGAGGAAAGTGTGTCTGAAATTTCTGCTATTTCTTTGGGAGTGTATAGAAAACATAGAAAACATGGAAGTCCAGAAGCAGGCCAGACTTCATGACCATATAAGGATCCCCACTTTTCCCTACTGTGCAGTCTCTGGCTCAGATTTGTGTAGCATGGTAGGATCAAAACTGCACTTCCACAGCTTCAAACCACTTTTCACATGGAAAGTCAATAGGTCACGTCAGAGTCACTTTGTCCATACTTTTCCTACAGTTTATGGCCAGAACGTCATGCACTAAGTGCATGAGATACAGTGACGTGCAGTGACGCAAACTGTTCCTGAGTTGTCCCCAAAATATTGTCGAAATGACACAATAACTTAACACATCAGCGCATGAGGTGGTCAGAGGCCCCTAGGCTATAAGCTATAAGCTGACTGTCACATTTTAGCAGTTGGTGTGCGCAACAAGTAAATCACAGAAATGGAGGTCTTTGCTGTCTGTCTTCCATCCAGTGTGCTTCATGCCTTACCATCATGCTCTTCCTCGGGTCAGTGATCCACCATTACCAGCATAATGCTGGGAGCATTGAGGGTTCACTTTATCACATTAGTTCTTGCTAGCTACTGCTATAGAGCTTTATCCCCCAACACCACCACAACCACCCCCACCTCCTACCTTCCCCCTTCCGGCAAATGTCTTGAAAATTGCATTTTAGTGCTTTCAGTGAGACCCCTGTCGATTGACCCTGCTACTGATTACAGTTGCACTATCTACAGGGGACTTTATCACTAGATATCCCATCTTCCTCAAAGTCCTTCAAAAGATGGACTTATAGATTGGTATTGTACAAATGCCCCATACCATCCTTTGAGACATGATACATCAGGAGTGTATCATTGGAAACATGAGAGTGGTCTAAAAGGGCCAGTACCTTTGGTTAACCCATTGGGTTTAGGTTTATCAGAGCTTTATTATATCACATTTTATCACTTAAGTATACATAATTTATTGATTGTGTAGTCATAAGCCTGGTGTTTTATGATACACAGCATGCACACTTTCGAATTGTAAAGCAGTTATGTTGTTGCGACCTTCCCCTAGGTTAACTAAAAAATGCCAGTTTAAGAGCAATGCAATTCAATCAAATCAGACTTGTGGAATATCATCACACTTGATTCAAGGAACATCTTAGCAGCAGTAAATAATCACCCTTAGATGGTCTCTTAAGCATCCCTTTTGAAAGCTTTTCAATTTAATGTCTGTGAAATATCCAAGATTTAAACTTAAGCTCACTTTATTACACTCTCAATATGCAGTTTTTTTCTACCAGTTTAATATCATGGGAAGGACACAGAAATGTGTCACTGCAATTACATAATGATAAAAATAATTCTTAAAACAATGACAGCAACTGCAATAGGGACAATGTATGTGACAAAATTATCTATACAATGTTTTGGTGTCTGATCATAACACCAAGTTACACTGTTCACTTTCTGTCCTCACCTTCAGGTCCATGAACAGGTTGGTCATTAGGCAAGGCAGCTTTATTTGTATAGTATTTCATACAGTGGGGCAGGAATTACTCGCAGGAATTAAATTAAACCATTAAAGCCATGGTTTAATACGTTTAACCAAAACAAGTGGAGTTCACCTTGTTCTGTCAATTTTTATGTAATAAAATCAAACAAATGAGAAAAAATGAATTCCATAACTTATTAATTTTTTATATCACACAACCAGGAGTGTAGAAAGTCATCTTTTAGTCAAGTAAATTGTATGAGCCAAACAGAGCATTTCTCCACAATAAGAAAAAGACGAAAAAGAGGGCAAAAATGGGATTTATGGGAGAGTAGCAAGGCAGAAACTACTGCTAACAAAGAGAAACATTGATGATTGGCTCAAATTTGCAAAACAGCACCTGGATGATCCCCAAGCCTTTTATGATAATGTTCTATGGACAGATAAGTCAAAAGCGGAAATGTTCAGACGACATGGGTCCCCTTATGGCTGACGTAAAGCAAATACAGCATTTCAGAGTAAGAACATCATACCAACAGCCAAACATGGTGGTGGTAGAGCTGGGATGCTTTGCTGCCTTGTGACCTGGACAATTAGCCGTTATTGAAGGAACCATGAATTCTGCTCTGTACCAGAACATTTTTAAGGAGAATGTCCGGTCCTCTGTTGGTTAGCTGAAGCTGACATGTAACGTATGAGCAGAAAAAAATCCTGCATATGCACATTATAGAGCTTTTTATTTACTGTTACAATTATTCTGCATCTCTGTTACAATTGTGCTGGCCAGGTGGTATGAATGTAACATTGGGCTACATGTACTTTGGTTTTAATTGTATCTGCCTCGATTAAGTTATGAATGTAACTGAAACAACAAATGACTACTGACATGTCAAAGCTGTTTGAAGTTAAATTTCATAGTGCTAGGCTAAATACTGTATTTTAATGAGCAATGAGTAAATGAGAAAAATACAAAAACTATTACATTTATAATGACTCTTCCCTACTTTAGCTGTAATTTCCTCTCATGCAATTTTCTTTCTCACTGGAACAACACACATCTTAAATACCGGTAGTGAATTTAAATTAACTTGCTTTGGCTGTGATCATTCACATAACCAGTCTCAGTAAATATCCCACTAAATTGAAAACATGCAGCGATGCATAATTGTGCAGCCCTGATGGTAATTTGAGGCATGCTTAGTAAATATGGCCCTTATTTGTTTGATTGAATGTGGTACCTTGTTTTACAATGGATACCGTATAATGTTCAGAGAAGCACAAGGGCTGTGGTTAGCAGCAGTCACAGCAATGTCAACATGCAGGATTTCAGGGTCATCTGGCAGAAACAAGGAATCAACCACACAGTCAGTAATGGCAGCTTGGAATGGCATTAATGTATCAGCAATGCAAGGCACCGGTTGCATTTCCATGAACTGAGACTGTGTTAGCATCATACAGCCATTGTCCTTGTTACATGTCATGTTGCCAAGGGCACAGCAGAATGTCGTTGTATTGATTTTCCTCACTGCTGGTGATGCTAACATGTCTCCGCCGTCTGAAGTTTCATTAAAATTCATGCATGGCCCAGCAGAGGGATCCCTGTGGAATCATGGCCAAATAAAACCACTTTCGCGATGTAAATAAAAAGAAGTAATTGCCATGTTTTCTCTTTCTCTTTTCAACCACAGAGGAAAGTTACTGGCTCTGGCTGTGCGCTGCCAGCCATGGTTCATGTCAGTTGACATTGGAATATTCCACACAGCAGTCCTGTAATCCTTTGGCTGGGAGCACATTTGCTGGCGGGGTGCTGGTAATGCCTGAAGCTGCAGGTGTGCCCATGTTCCTGCTGGGATGCATTGATCATGAACATCTCTCCTTGGGAGAAATCCAATGGCAAAGAGAAACAGTTACATACAAATACCTCAACTGGAGTGAAAAACATATTACATATTTTAAAAACTCCACCGATCAGAAATGAGAAATCTGACTCCAATAGCTGCTCTGTTGTTTTTGGAAATGATCCTTTTGTTTGAAAATGTGAACAGCCAAAGCCTTTACATAATGTTATTTCATTAGGCTTGTTATGACAATAGACATATGCATGCTTTATGTGTGAGTGGAAACAATGTGACTGCATGCAGTATATGTGTGTGTATGGTTTGTTTGAGTGTGTGTTCATGTGAAATGTATGTACATGTTTGCATGTGTGTGTGTGTTTCAGCAGCCATACCACCATGCACCCTGCTCCTGCTGAATGGCTGAAGCTAAGCAAGTGTGGGCTTGGTTTGTATTTGGATGGGAGACCACCAGTGAATACTGAGTTGCTGCTGGAAGTGGTGTTGGTGGGCCAGCAGGGGACAATCTACCCTCTGGTCAAATAAACCCCAATGCCCCAGTGTAGTGACCGGGACACTGTACTGTAGAAGATGCCTTCTTTCGGATGAGATGTTAAACCAAGGTCCTGACTCACTGTGGTCATTAATGATCCCATGACACTATTCGCAAAGAGTAGGGGGTTCCCTGGTGTCCTGGCTAAATTCCCGATCTAACTCTCTTCAATTTGCCACCTAATCATCCCTTGATTTAATTGGCTAAAAAATGTTCTCTGTCCCTCTCCACCTTAGCTAATGTGTGGTGAGCGTTCTGGCACACAATGGCTGCCGTGCATCACCCAGGTGGGTGCTACACATTAGTCGTGGGTGAGCAGAGTTCCCACTCATCACTGTAAAGCACTTTGAGCGTTTGGAAAAGTGCTATATAAATGCAATGATTCATTCATTCATGTTTGTGTGGTGTGAGGTTGTACTGTATAACTCTGGTATACTGAAAGGCATCAACATAGCTTGGGTCTTTTGAACAATAATGTATAAGATGTTTTGAAATTTGTTCTTGACAGAGTTGTTTGTGAAGATGCTCTTCTCTGTATGGGGAGATGTGCTATGATATTCATTCTATTGCTTTTAAAGGGTAAGGTGACAGACCTGGTCTGTCTTAATAGGAAGCAGGCCTCACCACACCTATAGGTCATTTATTAATTTAACCCAACCTCTGTGACAACACCACTGCTGTTTACACTACCACTGGGCACAAACCTTTCAAACTTAATTCACCACACCCAAATATACTACCTTCTCTGTTACCTCTAACACTTTATAATATGTTTATAATGCCATGAAGACTGTGAAAACAGGCCCTTGAACTCTTGAATATAAGGCATCACACAAAATTACTTGCCTAGATGGGGTGAATGGTTTGTTCCCATGGTTGAACCTCATGTTTCTTATGTTTAATCAATTTTCCTCCATTAAGAGAGCTCTTCACAGGTCTGCCCTCTGAGAATCTGACAGAATCCAAGGGGGTGTGAGGATGGACCCATCTTGCAACTCTCTCTCTGTTCTGTGTGTCTGTGTATGTGTGCACGCATGTGTGTGTGTGTGTGTGTGTGCGTGCGTGGTACTGGTCTGCAGACAAAAGACCACCCGTGTTCACCAGTCTCTGTGCATAAGCCTGAACAGTTCACATCTGCCTGCACCAGGCAGAATGAGAGAGAGAAATTACTTGCTTACCTTGTCTACACATGTGTGCTTGTGAGCACATGTGTTTGTGTCCTTGTGGACATACAAGTGTTTGTTTCTGCATATTCAGTTTGTTAACAGAAAGAGGAAGGCAATAGGAATCCCAGCAGTGATGGTTTTGGTGGTTCTGCACTGGCATGGGATTTCTTAGGATGGTTGGGTGCCAGTGGAGGCTCCTTCAGGTAGGAAAAGGAGGCACAGCCTCCTCAAAATAAAAAAAAATAAAATATATAAAAAATAAGAATTAAGCAAAGTCAATAAAATTAATAAAACAAGCTGGGAAGACGGAGTCAGTTGTGCTGAAGGCAAAATCGACCCTGGTTCAGTTTTTTTCACAGCTTTGTTGTTTAACATATACGTTAGCTTTATGCTAACCTAATGATGTTCATGCACAACTGCAACAGAGCCAACAGTTCAGCATTTAGTTTGGTCTACTAATTTATTTTCTTACATTAAATACCACAAAATGGTGCTGGCTAACTGCTGTTGTATAAGCATCCATCGTAGGTTTGTTAAAAATAATTCATGTATGATGTGTGTAGCAAATTGTTTTATTCAAAGAATCTGCAGTTGATGAGCGAGACTGGCAAAGATGCATGTGCAGATCACAGACACTAGAAACCATTGAGCAAGGGGAAGCTGTCTGAAACATGACACCACTGTATTATGAATAAAAATTAGTCCTTATATTTTGTATTCCACCCTTTTTGCTGGTAGAGGTCCAGGAAAACCTTGTCTAATATACACTGATTTTAAAATGGTAATAAATCACTTTGTGTCTTTTTGTTAACTTTAAGGTAAGGGACACAACTGACCCTGCCTATAGGCAACAACTGACCCTGAGGATGGGGTCAGTTGTTCCTTTGAAGTCAAAGTGTACCTTTCACATTATCGACTGAATTAATTGAACATTACCAAAAGTGAATAGTCAGTATTAAGTTGTTAATTAGAAAATGTTGTTGTTCTTGAGCAAGCGGTCTCTTAGCAATCATGTAAAAGACCAACTGACCCTGGTCTCTCTTATTTCTTCATCATCATGGCAATGCAATATTTAGAATAAGTGAACACAGTGTTTAGCCGGATGATTAATCTTGTACTCCTGCAAATGTATGGCATGTATTTTCACCAATAGTAAAATCTATTTTTTAAAGTTGGCAAGTTTGTTATCTTCAAACTAAGTTGATCAGAACAGAGATAATGAACTGTGCAACATTATAAATCTCCCAAGGGTCTTGGCCTAAAGACCGTGCCAATCCGTTGACCACTTTTTTATTTTTTGTAATGTGTGTACCTCTGAACTGACAGAATTCACTGCCACAGAGACTTTCTACCACTCCACATATTTATTTTTGTTTGACACACCACTACTTAAGCCCCCAAAAAACTTCAATTAAAGTTCCATGTATTGTTTTCACACTGCGCTTCATGGTGAATGTAGGAGTGGACAGTGTGTTCATGTGAGCAAATGTACACTGATTTAATCTGGACATTCTGATTTATCATGAGCAAAAAAGGTACATGGTGTTTGGTAAATCTGTGAAAAAGCAGAAACGTGTATGCATATATGCGTCATGGTTTTGGGTGTTAACACCATTTCTTTTCCAGTCTGCGTCATTCTTTTGTTTATTACGGCCATTGGTTTTTTTTCTGCGTCTTTTCTTCAGTTATTACGGCCTTTTAGTTTTCTTCGTTTTCTTGATTGAATTATACGCGTGCAAATCTCTTTTTACGATTTGCACCTGTTGGCGTTCTATTTAAACCCCTAGCAAACCCATAAGCTTTGCTTTAGTGTCAACTTGCGTTACACGAAAGCCGGTAATTTGGTCTGTTTTGGTAAGAGGTTTAGTTATTTGTTCAGTACTAGATCAGTTCCTCTTCTGCGTCCTTTGACTTACGCGAAGAGAACTGCGGAACTGAATTTTGAGGTTATTGGATTGTGGGCTACAGAGTTGGCACCACTAATTTACTCATTTCTCCTACTCTCTCGTGGTTCTTTTGACAGTCCTCTGTGCTAGGGCTGTTTTCTTAAAGTTCTCACGTTCACCATTCTTTTCAGACTGTTTTGTTTTAGTAGACTCAATACTCCTTAAACCTTAGTTCTTCACCCTGTAGCTACTCGGGGCATTAAAGCTTTTTCTTTGGGATAGTCTCCCATAGGAGTATTGGTTTTCTTTTCGTTTATTTTTTTTCCCTATCCTTTTGTCTCTAACGAGACTTGGTGGTTATTCCGCCCCAGATGGTTAATTTAAAGTATCCTGCTCAGTCGCGTTTATGGACTTCGAGCATTAAGGGCTGTAGGGACAGCTATGCTGACCACAAATCTGTTTAAGCCGTAGCCATGGTAATCAAAGTCATTAAGCAACAACTCGCCAGATTCAAGCACCTCTGTCGTCTTGGAGCAGATGATGGCTTGCGAAAAATGGGAAAATCGATTATTAGTTGCCGTCTTCGAAAAAAGTGCTCTGAAATCATTGAAAGTATAGTGTCATTGTTTATTGTAAAACAAGCTATTTCAAAACTCGATACAAACTCACTCACCTAAACCACACATTGTACCGATTATGCGTTAAGTGTTTTTCCCGTAATAGATCAGCAGGCTACGGTGGCTGAAGGGAGCAAGTCGAATTCACGCATGTGCTAAAGAGCATAGATTTAGTTCTGGTCACTGTAGCCGTTCCCGCAGCCGTCGACGCTTAAAGGCCCTGTTAGTAATCACATCTGGCTATGGGCTACCGCCAGTGTGTTTTAGGTGATTATTTGACCAGCTCAGTCAGCTTGGCGTCCAGCGGTGACCGACAGTAGAATCGGGCAAAATGTGCACTTAAATCATGGCATTTATTGGATTGCAGTGTGTATGTGGCAACTACCGCTATTCACATTTTCATACGAAACTGTTCTGGAATACAATTTCCAAGCCAGGATCTTCGGATAGCGGTAAAACGGGATAGCTGTGGGCATATACCCAGACAGAACCGCTGCTAAAACGTCAAGAGAAAAAGGCCTGCCTGCTTTCCTCCAGACCCACAAGCTGCTTCTGTTGGGTGCAGAAGGGATTACCTTTGTGTTTTTGATTTCAGTAGTAGTGTCTGTATTCTGATTGCCCCAGACAGTTTATGTGCAGTAAAGTATTTTCAATTCTTACAGAACTTTCTGAATTCAGTCACTTTACAAAATGGCTGGTATATTGGGATTTGGTGGTTTGATGTACATAAAAATAAAAAAACCTGAGTCTGGTGTTAAGTTTCCAGAGGCTTACATATGAATGGATCTCATTCACGTTCACAATTTTCTCCCATGAAGACAATATCACTGTACAAGCCATTTTGGAATTACTTGAAGTGTAGATTCCCCATAAAATTGAAGGTTCATTAAAGTATTTGATGGTACTGAGTGATCTTCATGTTAAAGCCTTTCTTTCCTGCAGAGAGACGTCTTTTAAAATGACAATAGTGTACCTTGTTCAAAGAGTGCAGGCGGTTACCAAATGACCTTATGGTCACCAGATCTATACTTGGTTGTGTACATCAAAGTGCTAATGTGATACAAATTTTGAAATATTACCAATGTGATTATAAATGTCTTCATAAGTAGGCTAATTAACAATAATAATGCCTGTGTTTTTGTGTTTAAAAAAAAAAAAAAAAAACCCAGTATATTAGACCACTCTGCCAGCATATTAAATGTATGAGTCTTTTCTTATGTTTCTTCTTTCTTTGCAGAGAGTTGCAGTATTTATGTTCATATTTCCCCTGTGTTCCACTCCTCTCCACATCCACTCTGCACATCTGTCTTGAAATGCTTTAAAAACCTGGGTTACTAACTTTAGCTCAGGGAGTGTATTTTTAGCCTCCCTTTCCAGACGGCACTCTCACCCCCCCCCCCAAACACAACCCCCACAATCAGCAAGCGTACCAGTCATCAGAAGTAGGCATTGACACCCTGCCTCTGAAGTGAGGGAAATCCATGCATGCGAACGAGGCAAAATTAATGAGGCTTTCCAAACTCAATACACTTAACTGTGAGCCTCCTGCCTGTGACATAAACCCTGATAAATGACATGACTGGTTATTTCATGGTATCATAAACACTCGCACACACTCTGCATTTGAACTCCCATAAAAATAAAAAACTAATAAAAAATGAAAAAATAAAACTTTTTTGCACTGTAAAAATGTCTTCTCATAAAATTAACAAATTGCAATATCCATCATTTCCCAGAGGGGCATGAGGAGGGGGTGTACCAATGATCCATGCTTGTCAATATTAATTAACCTTAATATTTATTGAACTGTGATTGAACAATAAAATTTTTCATTATACACTGTGAAACTCTAAGCTTGATGTCGCCATAGCATGGCAGAATGAGCATTTCCTTCTGAAGTAGTTTGAACAGAAAATGAACAGGTCTGGAAGGGGGGGTTGGCTTGGGGGGTGAAAGGGGGCCGTTAAATAAGAGAAGGGAGTTCTGCTTTGCAAAAAACAAAAGTATTTTTGGTGTCAGACTCAACACGTTTATAAACATCCCACATCGCTTCCTACGTTGCCTATTCAAACTACTCAAACTAGCGGTTATTTAAAAAAAATAAAAAATTCTGCTAGAAATACAGACAAGATGAGCTCTTTATCCAGATTGAATCTCTAAGTTAATTGGTGATCACATTACTTGCACTGAATCCCAACTTTTAATGTAAGGAGACCAATCAAATTGTAGTGACTTTCTGCTCTCACCAGGAACTCAATTGATGAGCTGTGTGTTTGCAAGAATGCAAGCTCTCTGCTGGGCTGCAAAATGATAAAAAAGAAAACCGAAAAACTGCAGTAAGCTAGATAATGATACTGCATTGATAACCTGTGGTTCAGTCCAGGTAATGCATTTTCAGACTTTATTAGCGGGCAAATTGCTAACCTGCATTATTTCAATATATCACAGACACATCAGAAATGTATGAGGGATGATGACTGTTGTCCTTGTTGTTTCCATGTCAAATTCTGCCACATCTGCAAAGCCATCACAAGCCAGGGCCGATGATGGAGGGAGGGCTTGTGTGAGTGGACTGGATCTAAATCTGAAAGTCTGGTCATTTGGGGAGAGCAGAACAGCGCTGTGATGGAAGTCAAATTAGGGAAGAGATTGAAATGTGTCCTCTACCTGGCACAATAATTACAAACTGAGAGGCTTAGACTAAAGTAAATTAAATTAAAGCTCACATATATCTCTTTCTTTCTCTCACTGTCTCTCTCTCTCCCTCCCTCTATCTTTCACACAAACACACATGCACACTACATCTCTGACTTGCTCTCATAAGCACACACTCTCTCTCATATTTTCTAAAATTTGTAATGACCTGGTCTAAAATTATTTAGAAATGGATGTAACTCACAATCAGTCGTATTATTGTGAGAATAAGGCCTATTGGGATAGATATAGGAAGTGATGGTGATATTGTTTGACTGCAGCTTATGGAGCACTCATTCCAAGCCAAGTTGGTGTGACTGGGCTTTTCCCCTATGACACTGCTATCACCACCATACCACACATCAGCCTGCCCTGCCTTCTGTAAAGTGTTCTTTCTTTAACGTACACTTTCACTTCGAGCCACCAGGTGGCGTGGGACAAGCTTCTTTAAACTCAAAATAAAACAGTGATCAAAAGTCAAAAGTTTTCAGGTCATTCTGAATCTGCATAACCCTTACAATTTAGGTGGTTTCATTTGCATATTATTCTGCATATGCTCTGGAGGACCATATGTTTATTTTTTAGATGAAATATAAAGAGACAACCATGGTAACATTATTTGACATGGTCCTCATGACATGTAAATGACAGTACTATTACCATGGCATAATACTTGTCATTCACAAGATTCCCTGTCCATCCATGTTATGGGAGAAGGCTTAGACTGGCAGGGGTGTCATAGCAGCACATGTCATATGAACATTGTCAAGAATTTATTTTTATAGGTTAAGTTGAATGCACATGTTGATATATAGACTGTGTACCAATGCTCATCTTCTGTGATTGACTCCACTGGGGGGGAAAAATTAATTACATCCCTACAACAACTCTTGAAAATACAGGTGACTATGACTCCTTAAATATAGACTGTTTGGTCAACCGAACAGTGATAACACAACTCATGCCTTATCAATATCAAATCTTCTTTGCTGAAAAAAAAGACTGCTAATGCATTGAAATGTGTCACAAAGGAACATGTTTGTGCTTTTTCTAAAGAATCTGGGACAATCAGCAATGTTTGATGTAAAGAAGGGCAACAAAAAAGAAAACTGTTCACAGTTGGCATGTTCTAATGTTTAGAAAATGTTCTAATAAAATCCCAGTTATCACTTGTCTGATTATTGATTAGAGTATGCCAGTATATTTAAAACATCAGCTTACAACCATTTAAAACATGATTCCAGTATTTTTAAAAAAGTTAAAATGAGTGTATTTTAAGTTCACCTTCAAAGTTTTGAACATCTGAGCTCAAACTTATTTTTGATGTGCTCCTCTCTCAGATGTCCTACTGTATTTTTCTACTTCAAGATTTCAGACAAAGGCATCATAATACATTAAAGGGAGTCTAAGACTGAAAATGTGCTGCTGAGATTATGACTATCTGCAGTGGAAATTCAGTCAAAATGGTGCCCCATTACCAGGAGAAATGAGGGAGAGTATCACTTCTACATGTGTTGTCTGTGTCACAGTAGGCCATTCGATATCCCTGTTTATGTCCACATCCAGTAATCAAGAGAAGAGACAAAACATGTATCTAACTGACACTACATCCAGGGGAGATCTCCGCTACATGTAAGATTGTTTTTGTGAATTGTTATAGTACATACAATTATTTATTAAATAAAAGTATTGGAGTAGGGGGTTACCCGATGTCCTGGCTAAATTCCCAATCTGGCTCTCTCAACCTGCCACTTAATCATCCTCTGATTTAATTGTCTAAAAATTAGTTTGTTTTTTTCCCCCTCCGCCTTCGCTAGATGTGGTGAGCGTTCTGGTGCAAAATGGCTACCGTGCCAGTTGGGTGCTACACATAGGTGGAGGGTGAGGTGAGTTCCCACTTCTGTAAAGCACTTTGAGAATCTGGAAACGTGCTATATAAATGCAATGATTCATTCATTCATTCACTCATGAAAATCTACTTCTCTCTCCCTACCCCTGCTGAGTTTGTGTCACATGGTTGGAGTCATCATTCTGCAGAGTGATGGATGGGTCTTAGGACTTGCTGTCTTGGTCTAAACAATAAAGGATAAAAAAAAGCTCTGCTTGGTTGCACATAGACTGACAAACATTCAGAGGCTGGGCCTCCAGCCTATATTTTTTCATTTGGTGTAAAGACATGAAATGACACTGCATCAAAGAGGAGATTTGGAGTGAGGGATACATTTTCAGGGATATGGGCTTGAATCCTGATTGATGCACTGCTGTTTGCTGTACCCCTGAGTAGAACACATTATCTAATTTTCTCCAAGTTCAGACATGGGATGTATTGTATGGAAAATATAACACATTCAGAGGACACCTACTACACACCTGGTCATTTCACTTACTGTACATTCATCTTCTATTTCTTCACAAGGTGATTATATCTCTAGAATTTTCTGAATTTTTGGTTCAAATTCAGGATCATATATTTGCAGCTGTGCACTTCAATGTATTTCATTTTACAAGGACAAAAAATTCCCAGATGACTGAAATGTTTGCATTTAGTATAAATATGTAAAGTTGACTGGAGATCCTCGGTCAGGTACAGTCCCATTAGACATGGGCAGTATGGTCACAGGATAACCCTGCCAGGCCCCTGTGCAGTTTCAAGAGCAGACATTCCATCATTCAAAAAGACAAGAACCCTATACGTGAGAAGTGCATCTGTTGAAGCGTGGATGTGATCTTATCTCCATCTTCCATACTTTAGTTGTTCAGTTATTTTCAGCCCGTAAAACATATTTTTACATTTTGCATATTCAATTGCCTTCAATATTAGTCACCTATCAGAAACAATAACAAGGAACACACAACCCAGACTATCCATTTGCAGAGACTTATTTTTTAGATTGTGCCCTTTGGCTGCAATTGAAACTAACACCTTTGCCTAATGGCTTTTGCCTGTCTTTTTTTCTAAATGATGGGAGCATTGTCGAAAAGCCAATAAAAGTGTGTGTGTGTGTGTGTGTGTATATATATATATATATATATATAAGCCAATGTGCACTTAAAGCAGTCCTGTGGAGTGCTGTAAGTTTAATCCATGTGGCTGTCTTATACTTTGTCATGTTTATTCCAAAATTGTCACCCATCTCTCCACAAAAGTCCACTGACAGGTTGAAGAATAATAGGGGAATCTAAACCTTGAGGAACATGTGCATGCATGGTGTGGTAAAGTGGGTTTGGAGGGGAGTTACCAGCTAGTTTCACGATAGTCAATCGTCAAGTCTGACAAGCATACTAGCTAGTCTTGGGACCAATTCATATGGAAATATTGAGGTTGATTTGTCACCCCCAATATCTCCCCCCAAGCCTATGTGTATGGCTGCAATAATCAATATGATGGCCCACAAAACTGCAACTTACAGTGCTTATCACAAAAATAAATCTGACTAGTATGTGGCGTAATAGCCAATGCATCTCAAAATGTGACTGAAATGGCAAAATATTCTCACATCTGAAAAAAATTTGAGCCTGCAGTACAGCTGAATAGCCACCAGGAAAGGTTTGTATATATCCTCTAGAGTTTGTGTACAGATAAGAACGTTTAGTTTATTTGACAATTAAAACGCATATCAAAAGACTTGCATGTGAAGAAATTGTCATGGATAACACAAAAGTCCTGGACTTATTTCCATCGTGGTCCTTCCAACGTTTTTATGTCTGTTTCAAGTTTTATAAATCTCAATTTGTGCATTGTGAAAAATGAAATATATTAAATTTAAGATCAAATCCTTGTGTACAAACATTTTATTAATCAAGGCCCCAGGTCTGTAAAAGGGTTTTCTTGTGCTTTCAAATGTCATTTGCCACAGTATTGTACTTGGTCATGCCCCTTAATGAATTTTTAAGAAACGTATCAAATTAGAATATTTTGGCATCAATGGAAGGGAGACGTTCAATGGTAAGAATAGAGCTTACCATCTGGTTATTCTGTAATATCTGTGTTACCTGCTTTTTTAAAACACTTCTCAATGATAATTGAACTGGTATCAAGGCAGTGCCTCCACTGTGCTTAGTAAAGTAAAATGTTTGGGACCGTTGTGTGATACAAACATACGATACTTGTTTGGTTCATGACCCATTTTATTATGTGATAAATTAGTAACTATATTTCATTAGTGTGTTAAGGATTTGTTATGAAAGCATTGACTGTAAAGGTCTGGTCCATACTGTAGCGCTCTAGTTCAGTCATTCAAAAGATTATATATGATGAGTACTTATGGCCTGAAGTAAAACATAAAAAACTAACAAGCCTCCCTAAAGACATTTTATGAATAGTAGTATGACTAATCAAAAATTGATCAAATGAGGATCCTGCAGAAGATGAAAAACCAGGCTCAAAAGAACATGTTAAGCAGGGTTGCGTGGTTGAGCATGGTGGTATCAAACAAACACAGTTGGAGGATGGCCCAGTTTGAGTGCCCAGCTTGTTTTAGTGAGGAACAGATGGCCTAGTAGGCCCTGATGAGAGCAGAATCCTCTGTGGTGTGTATGTGTGTCCATTCACACACATGTGTGCATGCATGCATGTGTTTGTGTGTGTAATCTGCCTACATCATATAGTCTCATATGGGCAGAGTGATTGCTGAATGAGGGAGAAGTAACCATCTGGATGTGGATGAACACTGAGAAATAAATTTGTGATTAACTGCATTGCCTTTAGCTACAATCTGCACACCAGCAGACCACTAGACTAATCCTGACTGCCTGTCTGCTAGACTGGCTGGATAGCTGCTGTTTATCTTGCTCTGAATTATGCAAATATCAAATCAAGCTTTCTTCACACTCATACACACACATGAATGGACACAAGCATACCTGGTTGTGCACACACAGAGGAAAACTTATTGTAACTCTTTCAACTGATGCTTGTTATAATTTCTACTCTCTGCTCTAATGTCTTATAAACTTTTTGTTCCTTTTTGGGTTTTATTGGACATGGGCACCATTGCAAATGAGGGTCCCACCCTCGATGAATCACCAAGAAAAAACTCTAATAGGAACTAAAATTAGAATCACAATACGGACGCAGCTCAGATTACAAAAGCTTAGTTTTTTTTTTTCACTCGCAGAATTTCTAACATGGATCAGGAACGCACAAGTAAGATAAATATATTAATTTAAGAGGGTGGCTGAAAGTGATAAAAATTGTTCTTTAATGTGATTGATGCATTAAAGAGTAATTTAGGAGAAAAATCTCCTTTATTCTCTTTATGCTTCTGCCTGGAATAATCAAGAGAGAAGCGGGGGTGAGAACAGCTGAAGACTGTGGACATAAAGCATTACCGTCATCATTCTCATCATTCCGTAATTACTTCTTGAGTACTGTACATTTCAGTCCCCTGGAACTTTCATAGGGCTATAAATTGCAAACATCTACTGAACACCGAGAGAAACATGTGCTCTCAGTCTTTATTTAGCCTCCTTCATACGTGCAGTACACATCTGTTTCAAGCAATACCAGCTCATTTGCTTCAAGGCTGGATCAACCACCTTGAAGCCAGATGGCTGTAGGTTCTCTCTCAGGGCAATTCTCTTTTGTAATTTTAATATTGTAGAACATTGCAGGCTGTGGTGGCAACTCTGTTAGGCAGGTATCCTGTGGAGAAGGCGATATAGATTGTAGCAATCTTAAGGTATTTCCTCCCTGATGTATTTATGAGCCCTTTGGGCTGACTATCCTGGGATCCTGTTTCCGTCATTACGATATACACAATGAAATTGATTTTCACACCAGGTATGTCTGGTGACTTGGAATGAATGTCCAGCATTTCTGTAGATGTTCACTGCCAGATATGCCCTCTCTGGATATGACCATGTAAAATTTTATATTCAAGGTATTATCTCAGGATATGGCCATATAAAATTCTATATTTAAGGAGTTATCCCACAGACATCTGGGGGAGAAACTTAAGGCAGGAAATTTATGACAACATATGGAAACATGATGCAGCAGTATGCTAATGGCATTGGGAGTGGCCAGAACAAGAGGATGCATATGACAAACAAAAGACTAATCTAATTCAAAGCAGAAAGTCAAGTCAAGAACGAAAGAATAAAATGCATTATTATTATTATTATTATGCTTCTGGGATTCATATCAGCATCAAATTGGTCAGCATATGTTCCACGAAAATTGTTGATTGGCTTTTGAATAGGCTGTGCTCATGTGCACATTGCAAGAGAAAGCCCCAACAGTAGCAACCTGCTGTATGATGGTTTACAGTTCACGCCGTAGATGTTGCCTGAGCAGGCGGGCGGAGAAAGGCGCAAATGGCAGGCAAGACCTACCCGAAAATTCCAATGAGCTTCATCAAAATTGCATCGCGCAATGCAATATTGACTGCCACTCCCAACAGCAGCTCCCTTCTCACTTTGTATGAAGTTCTGAATTGTGTGTTTACTTGAGGTCAGAAGGTATAGAAGTTAATGCTCTTAAGGGCTGAGAGTCTGTGCTCATTGTGGTTATTTCTGTAGTAAACTCTGAAAAGTGCCAAAGTGCTTTTTAGGTATGGGGCATGCCCCGCCAAGCCAGAACTAGGGGATGGCATACAACTGGTACAGAACCAATCCATTTCTCTTATGGTTTTTGAAATATTTTCTTCATGATGCTTTTACTGACATCTTCATGTGGAATAGATGTTGGCCCACTTCAACTGGAGTGTCAGGAATGTGCTTCCCTTTCAGATTTTATTTTGCATCCATTATTGCTGCCTGAATTTTAAATGGCTTGCTAAATGAATCTGCAGTGTGCACACATTATGGTCTTGGCACTGAAGCCAGACGAGAGCCTCATTTACCTAACCATGTAAAATACCCTGGCCTCTCACAATTTGGATAATTGCTGTAGTCAAGTTCCTAATAGTTTCAGGTTTCATCATCTGTGTCTCAATTGCAAGTCATTTGTCTGCCTCTTTGCAGGTAACCATCTCAAAAGGCAGAAAAATGAAGGCACCTCAAAAAGACAATTTGAGGGTAGTCAGAGAATTTAATGCACATGAGATCAGTGTTTTCAAAAGTTAGTGTTTAGCATCTGACAGCTAGCTGGCTACTTTGTTTAATAAATCTAAAACTTATTTGTTCTGGTGAAATTCTGCTTCAGTCACTTAAACACACCTGTGGAATTAGAGGTGGTTTTAACTGATGAGAAGATTAAGTCTTACACAATTGTTGTTTCCTGTGACACCAGGTGCATTGTCTACATAATTTTACATTTTAGAGATAGTAGCTAATATTTATAGGATATCCTACGGTACAAAGAACACAAGGTTGCCTTCACATTTGGCCACAGTAAGGCGCATTAAAATGACACAGCCATGTTTGTAGTAAACTGAATTATGAAGTTCATAATCTACCCAAGTCATGCAGTTAAGTATCCAAGCATATTTTAAATAGCCTAAAAAAACAACTGTTTTCCAATAGAAGGATGCCAATTAAACAGAAAATTACATTATCATCAACCCCATTTGCAAGGTCCCCTCCTTTGCTCGAATACAAAAAATATATATAGGGTTATAGTACTATAATAGTAATAATAATCAGATCGACCCCTCACAGTTATTGTATCATCCTGTTCTAAGCACCATAAGAATGTGGGGATTAATCCCAGAATGCCCAATACATTATCCCTCTTTCAGGAGCCTGCTGTCAGTATCAAGGTGTTATGGATCATGCTCTGGGAGCCTAAAGCAAGTGATAGGGATTTATTGATTTAGTGCCATGTGGGGGGTTGGGGGGGGTCAACCCAGTTTCATCTAGGGAATTGGATTGGGCGCTGTCAACACCTCACAAGTCATACAGCAGTCAGAAAAATGTCATAGGGCATGAAGAGGAATTACACCAGGCACTTTAAATGTGACGTAATAAAGATAAACCATTTTAAATGAATAAAACAATCATTTTAGACCTTGTAACTAAGCAGTTATCAGTCACCTAGGTAGCTTTGAGAGATGGCAGGCACTGTTACACTCAATGCCCTTTCTAGAGGATTGTATGCTAGGTCAGACAGATTGATTGTGTCACCAGTAAAATTACTCAAAGAATCATATGACACACTTTAGAGGAATCTCTGCTTGGCTCCTCTGTTATTGACCTTGCACAGCAAGCAGATACCGCTTCCCACTGAATGTGGTGGGGGTAGGGGTGAGGAGGGGAGGTCTTCGGGACATTATTAGCCTCAAATTGTGAAGGTTACATCTTACTGCTTCCCAAAGCTGATGCTGTGGGCTTTTTGGTAATGCTCCTAATCCACATCACACACATACTTTAACTTTCACTGAGCAAAAGGCTGAATTTCACAAATATTAATGATTAGCCCTTGTGCTGTTATTAGGCAGCTAGTAGAATGTCTTCTTGCTTTTAGAAGCTTAATACACTTCAGGCATCATTCAGATTCAAAGTAGTTCTGCATTACATGGTAAGATTAATCATGCATTAACATGGGTGCCATGGCAACATATGCAATTACTGTGTCATGGCGGTGCAGGTTTCATTGGCGGAATGTTAATATATGCATCCATGCAAAGTATGATGCCATTAGGTAATATGGAAAGATGGCACCAATTAGAGCAATGATAGGCACATGGTCCTCCATAAATCAGGTTAATCACAGGGTGAACTCTGCATAATGAGATGAATTATGCAAATGCAGAGATTTTTGTCATTGCATCCCTCTTTAATTTGGTTCAGATTTGTGGAAAGAAGAACAGTTTGAAAAATCAATTTTAAATATTATAATGGTAATAAAAGTACTATTGTTAGACATGTAATTGTTGCACCATCGAATTTAAGTCTAAAATTAATTAATGAGTGAAGTCAATGTGATATAAAGAACAGGGCCATGTTTTTCAGGCCGACAAATTAAAGGCATGGTTTTACCTGGCTCAAAATCAGGCAAAGGTGGCATATCAATCAAATTGTGCAGAGGTAAAAGCCCAGAAACAATTATTATGAGTACAAATGTGTTGTCTGAAACTCACCTGATTTCACCTTAGATTTAGAATCCTTTGCCTTTTCAGGAGAGCAAGATTTATGACCCCTAATATGCAAATAACGATGGATGTATGATGAGGTGTCAGCTGTGGTCATAATTCAGATCTCTTAAACAGCGCAACAATAACTTTTATTTGGTAGGAAAAGTGTGTGAATACAAACTGGCAGACTAAAAGCAGAAGCCTTATGGCCTATTGTCGCTAGCTTCATGGAGATTTACGACAGTTCACAGCTTTATTCTTCATTGTCATCACCTTGTCCCTAAGGTGCTTTAGTGCTGATTATGCTATAGCACCACTTTGGAGTATGTATGTAAAAATTATAGCAATCCACTGAGCACAACTCTTCAGAAATTGTTATTGGCAATATTAAAGCCAGTCACATTTTTGTCAAGGTGGCAAGAAAATGATGAAGGAGGCTGCCATAGGATTTTCTATGCAGGAAAAACGATGAAAGACCATTACATTCGGTACCTGTCAGTCTGGCCACCCCTGATCTTCTCAATCACCCAATTTACTCATTTTGACAAACAATCAACAATGTATTTATAGCAATACATAATTAACGTATCCATCATATACCAAGCTAAAGATTACAAAATAAAAATCATATTCCAAAACGATCATGTCCTAAGAGTGTGCTGGAGTCACCTTCAAGGTCATCACTTGACTGTGTGTCAGTAAGGGCTACTGTTAATACATTATACATTTCCCATGGATTATAAAGTATTTAACATGTGCATGATTAATTTAATCTAATCATTCAAACTGATGGCAAATGGCTTCTGATAGCCTTGTACGCACAATGGCTAGGGTCAAGCAAGGGCTTCAATGTGTGCAAGTGATAGAATTGCAAGCTCTTTACCAGCTCAGTCATTACACAACGGATTAACTGGGAATTGAAGAAGACCTCCACTAATCATGCTCTGCTGATGAGAAGGGTACGGTGAGTATCCATCTCTCATCTACATGTTAGAAGGGCAGTCAAATGGAAGGGGCTCATTGTGATGCAAAGCTGAGACGGAGAGTAATGCAGCTTATGATTTAAGACACCATACACTGACTTGACTTGTTTTAGGGTAAGGACTGGGACACAAAGGACTTTTCCTTCTTTCTTTTTTTAATCAGTATTTAATGCAGGTAGCCTATACTCCAGCTGTGTGCTGTGAATTTCAGTGGACGCATGTATTGATTGCATCAAGAAACTACCAAGAACAAAAGTTAAACTTAAATCTCCAAAAATAATAAAATCAAAGAGGAGAAGGTTAAGGGTAACTCACAGAGAGTCACTATGACCATGAAAGCCAAGGATTTTAAAAAATCTCAATGTGTGTCTGTGTGGGAGCTTGTGTGTGTGTGTGTGTGTGTGTGTGTGTGTGTGTGTGAGGCAGGCTGTCAGCCCCTGATTGTGATGGATTTGTTGTTTGCATTAAAATGGCTCTCTGTGGTGTCATATTAGATTGGAGTGCATTATCCAGTCCAGTTAGACAAATCAACAAGTAAAATTCTGTAGTTTCAAATGAGGGTCCTGATGGGTAGAAAGCCTGGACAGTCACTCAATAATTTATTCTGTCCTTCAAGGAGTAAGATTACATCTCCATCAAAATGACTTCAAAACTGCCTCTGAGAAACCAGCAGTCACACCAAAATTGCTTAAGTTTGACAATCAGGGAAGGGGCCCAGGACTAGGTCATGAGAAAACAACCTCTGCGATGAGACTGGCCTCATTTACCAGCTGTGCCTCAGGCCTGGCAGAAAGTCAGAAGACAATTTATGCACAGAAGCCTAAATATCAAATTTGAATATTTCACCTGCTCAGGCACTGAGCAGTAGACATTCCTAATTGCTTAACGGACAAGTTTGCAATAATCAATACTCTTTCCCTTGCTTTGTGCAAGATTATTTCCACTAAGCTTCCAGCTGTCCCTGGATATATGCAGCCTGGCTGAACAAGCCAATCCTGTCACATGGCTGGTAAGCAGAACTAGATTATTGGACGTTTTTGCATTATGTGCATTTTACACTCTTTAAAAGAAATGCCTAAGGGAAACTCGAATGCCATACTGACTGACACCGGATGTTCTTTCCTAAAACATGCATCACCAATTTAAGCAAGTTTAAAATAATATCTGGAAACATGGCTTTTTGTAAATGAATTATGTATGTCCCTTGCAAACACTTTGAATTTGTAAAGTTTATCAGTACATGCATATGTGGTTGCATTTTTTAAAGATATTTTTTATATCTGAACTAAATATGCAGTCTAGCCATTTGGGACTGGTTTCTCAAGTTAAATTCAGAAAAAAATACTACCATATGCATTCAGGAGACAATGTGCCTTTTTCTGAGAATCCTTATCTTCACAGAAAACATTGTTTTATTTAATACATCACACTGATGCTGTATTTACTTACAGCATCAGTGTTATGAATTACGCGCGATTAACCCAATACAAGTGTTAGGCAAGAGCTTCATCGTAGTGTTAAGCCCTTCCTCCTCCATTCTCCTGAATACTGGAATGATTTTAAAGCTCAGTACTTTTATTTGTGTGCAAATGCCTCTTCTCATGGATCAAAGACTCCTGCAAAAGAGCACACACAGAATGCACCTCACAAAGACTGTCAATGAGCCCTAACTTGGGCTGCCTTGCTGAAGTAATTACCTGAGTGGCATTATGGGAGTATTTGAGATTGCCACACTGCCACATCAAACAGAAGAAATAGCTTTAATTGCATAATCTAAATAAGAAGTGGTGGTATTTGGTAAGATAAGTCTATTGTAGTGCATGAGAAAAGGATTACTAGACCATACACATTGGGTCTTAGAGAATCCTGCACATGATCAACGCAGTTATTTAAACTGAATGCATAATCCATTTTTTATTTAATACCCGATGCTATCAGCCATACTGTATGGATATTCATAAGTTGATGTAAAGAGCAGAAATTTATACTGCATTTCAATTCCGTAATAAATAGACTTATTGAAATGTATATGTGCCGATACCACTACAATATCTTTCTAAAGCCTTCCATTCCCACCAAGACGTTGTCTTGTTCAATATTCATAGATCAGGTTGGTGTCCGGAACCTTCAGTCTCCCCCTCAGGCAGCAATACTGTGCAGTCTTATATGCAACATGGTAAGCACAGTAACTAACCACTGTGTCAGGCCCAGCAGTAAAATCGTCACCGCCATCTGTACTAGGGCATTATTTCTAAAATAAAACGGTCATAATATGGCATACATTCACTTTATGCACTTGCATCTGTAATGTTTGTGAGTCAGGTCTGTCTGTCTAAAATGTGACCGTATGGAAAAAACAGCATGCGCAATAGCTGGTCCATGTGTTGGAATGGGGTGAGATTTCTCTAAGCAACATCAGAGAGAGAGAAATGAGGATAAGTCATTACTCCTGCTCTAAATGGACCCTGTAATCACACCTCAGCTCACCAGATGGTTGATTTCCATCCCTGCAATTATGCTTTACTTGGATGTAATAGCCATTGATAGCAGTCGAATTTCAGTCAGGACAACTCTTATATTTAGATTAAATATATTAATGAATATGCAATGTAATTATTTAGGTTTGGCGCTGAATGGATCTGTTTTAGCTACTTCCTCGCAGGGAGAATTATACTTCTCCCCTACTAACAGCACACGTGCAAAAGTAGCACTGGAGAGGTCTGACTGTTGGTTTGAAAAGGCACTCCTAGTGATGTGTGCATGTGATTGATTGAGTAAGTAGTTGCTGAGGCCAACCAATGGCTGGTTGCAGCAAGAGTTTCCTGACCGAACTTGCTTTGCGCATTTCATGTGCAAAACGCTCATAAATAGTTGACCCCTGAAATAACCCAAGTTAACACTTCAGTTTGTTTCAAACAAAACGGGCAAACTTTGGCAAGCAGATGTAAGCAGCCGTAACCTTAGACAGGAAATGTGTGGAAAGAAGCCTGATGCATAAACAAGACCATAACCAAACAAATGCTTCTCCTTAATAGGACTTCTCACAAGTCTAGAATCCCTCTACCAGTTTGCTGAGCTATAGAAAAAAGGCAGTACACTGCAGGAAGTGATGACGTATCCTCCACCTCTTCTGGGAATCAGGGAGCATCATTTCCCCGTTTACTTCTCTTATCACAAAGAGCATGCTAAAATCCCCCATTTCTTTTTCACTCTCTTTCTGAGCCTGTCTGAGGAACAGTGACATGATTGAATCCAAGTGGATTTAATCATATTTACACAAGGTGAACAGAGCTCTCTTTTCTTGATTGATGTGCATTTTCCCCTGACTCCCTCCATAATTGTGGGCTTTGTGCCCTGAGTCAGCTCCAACAACATGCTGTCCCTTCAGCAGCAAATCTCCTGTGGACATACAGTATACCCCATTACTCCTACCCCGTGTCTCTTATACCTTCCACCAGTTCCTCAAAGCGCAATTCAGCAACGTCAGCAGGGTGAGGTCTAACTCCCAGACCATATCCCACATCTCAGTGCGAGGCTGGAAATGTCCCTCACTAATATAATGGCCATAGCATGCTGATGAGGCTGTATGTATGCATGCATGTGTCCATTTTAGCCATTAAGTGGTAGAGAGAGAGGGCATTTGAAGGACCAGACACTGTCCAAGATGAAATAAATCTTTTTAACAGTCTCACAAAAGCCTGTTTTGTCTTTGTACTCCTTGACTATCAGATAATACATATATTAACTGAATAAATCAGGACAGTGAAATTCGTAATTCTTTAAAAGTAGCTGTGTAACTGATTATAATTAATAATACGCTAGCTAGCTAGTCACTGACATCAGCTAATAAACAGGACTGTAGAAAATGGAGTAATGACAGGAAAATGGATGGATGAAGCTTTAGAAAATCAGTTCACCAAATTATGTAATTTTATCCATAAGCTTTGGAACTGCACAGTTCAGACAGGCTTTTAAAAAATATATTCTGGCCACAAGCATGACAGTTAGAGTTATTTATTTATTTATTAATTTATCAGACATTATGCCCAGTTTATGATATTTGAGTTCACTGTTTGCAGATTTCATTTAACTGCTGTCATGGTTTTGGCTGATGCCACCATTTCTTTTCCTTCCTGCGCCTTTTCTTCAGTTATTACGGCCATTGGTTTTTTTTATGCACCTTTTCTTCAGTTATTACGGCCATTGAGTTGATTGAATTATACACGTGCAAATTTCCTTTTACAATTTGCACCTGTTGGTGTTCTATTTAAACCCTGAGCAAGCCGATAAGCTTTGCTTCAGTGTCACTTATGTTGCACGAGAGCCGGTATTCTGTCAAGCAAGGTAAAGGTAAAGGTAAAGGTAAAGGTAAAGGTAAAGGTAAAGGTAAAGGTAAAGGTAAAGGTAAAGGTAAAGGTAAAGGTAAAGGTAAAGGTAAAGGTAAAGGTAAAGGTAAAGGTAAAGGTAAAGGTAAAGGTAAAGGTAAAGGTAAAGGTAAAGGTAAAGGTAAAGGTAAAGGATTGAGCTGCGATATTGGATTGTTGTGGCTATAAAATTAGCACAACAGTCTTTAGCTTTTTTAGATTGTTGGCAACAAGTTAGTGCCACAATCTAAGCTCAGTATTCTTTCTTTAGGGTTTTACTTTTTCAGCCTCGGTTCGAGGTCTGTTTTCTTTGAGTTGCCCCGTTTTCTGCTCCGGCAGTTTTGTTTTATTTTCATACTCCTTAAGCCTTAGTTCTTTTTTACCCAGTACGTGGGTTGTGTAGAGCTTTTCTTTGGGATACTCTCCCTAAGGAGTATTGTTTTCCTTTCCCTTGTCTCTTGAGACTTTGTGGCTATTTTACCTCTGGTTAATAGCTTAAAGAACCCCCTGTTCAGTTGCGGTTGGTCTCCCAAAACTCCAACTCCCTCACAACTGCAGCTGCTGGTGGTGCAGATATTGGCTGTTGAACCAATGGCTTTGATAAGCAGCATTTTTCAAAGACCTCAAATGCACTTGCTGACACTAGCTAGCATGATAAATAGTAAATGGTTACACATGTAAGAGATGCTTGAGGAGGTAGTGCACAAGGACAGGAGAAATATAGTTTTTTTTTTTTTTTTTTTTAAAAAGAGTGAATGTAATACACTTACATTTATTAGATTCTCCCTTCATCCTTAGGCTCACGTTGGGAAAGAAACTATGCCAAATAACTTAAGCGTGTAATACGCTGATAGTTATTACTATACCGAGTCATAAAACATGGCATTACCTGCTCAGCTGATCTCTAAAAATGAGAAAAAAGGAAAGATTCCTTTGGCAGTGGTGCAAAAAAACAGCCCTAAAAAAAAAAAAAAACACTGAATGGTCACAGTGAGATTCGAAAAAGAGACTTGACTGCTGGAAGTTTTGCAAAGATATTTCTTGAGAACCACATACGGTCCACTAAAAAGAGCTTTAAGTTGATTTAAGTTGAGTGTTTATGATCCAGGACATGAATGGTTTTTACCTGTTTTATATATGGGATCTCCCAGTATTTCATTATAAACTAAAAAATAACTATTCGTATTTTTTACATTTTTCTACGACTCTCCTCCGACTTCGTCACACGGCGAGTCAGGAAATGACAAAATTTGATAAGAGTACCATTTTCCTACCGCGATGGATCACAACACTCCATGCACCAGTCAGACAATATAGTCCATAATCTAAAATGTTAGATTTTACTTATTTGACTTCTTTGACTCCTGTTAGAGCTCCTTGGACTTCATGCTCATACACAAGCTCAAATGGACAGAACACTGTAAACTCATCGACAGAGTCCGGCTAGTTAATGTTCACGTGTTATGGCCAGTCAATTTAAATAAAGATGGAGGTGATTGATTATGCTCCTTATTATTGGCTGTGCAATCAGGTCCTGTCAGGCTATTTATCTTCTAGGCTAACAATTGACCAGCTACTTATAGCAAGCAATATCTAGCCGTTTAAGAATGCAAATACCACGGGCAATTGAATGCTGCAGTACTATAGTTATCAAAGAGTGTCTGCTGGTTTACAATTTGTGTGCATGGTTCACTTACATGTTTATTGTATGGAATTTCATACAGTAAACGCAGGACAGCTCACTTGTTTTATTCAACTACACTGGCAAGAGCAAGTATAACTTGGCCAATTTGTCTTGCATTTAGTATCCCAATTTCCCCAACTTGATCATCCGACGTGTTCATGTAGACCTTCCTGGTGGGAAACTCATGTGGACTGTAAATTTGACACCACTTGAAAGCAGGATCAGAATGGCAAAAGGAAAACCTCAACTGTCTGATGTCCAAGTCATGCACAATTTCCTGGAATAACCAATGAAATTTCAACACATAGTTAATGTTATATCAGGGGAAAATTGCCCCTGCCTTACATGAACCTATTTTTGTTTCATTTGCAGGTATCCACCAAATCACCAACATATGACAGACAATGTAAAAAAACAGGAAATCTTCATTAAAATACAATTCATTAAGACTATATGACCATGTGCACACACTACTCCCTCTCTCCTCCACTCCACTCACTTCGCCCACCCAGGTTAGTCATCACTACCCTGCATGCAATTCACACACACACACACGCACACACAACAACAACAACAACACTTCCAAAAGAACACAGACTATGAATTGTACATTATCAGTCACTCACTGCATCAATATCAAGAGCACACCATGAATGGTTGCAGTCTGGCTAATACCCATCGACTGCTCGCCCACTGTGGGGGAACCCTTTCTACTCATACCCGGAGATGCAGATCTGCAAGAGCACCCAGCTGTACACAGAGACATGTTAAAATTACAAAAGGATGTACGGTAGCATCAGCCTGCACCACTTTACAGGACCTAGTTACATCTAAAATAAAAAAGAAAACTCACGTCCACTCCCCTCGATATCCATACCCACTGTACCTCCACTTCCTGCCTTCCAGTACTCTGGCGAAAGCGCACCGTTATCAACCCACAATCACTCCGTCAGACACCCGCACCCACGGCAACCCAGGCCGGCTCACATCCATTATGTGCAGGGAAACAAGGTCCCTGGAACAGCAATCAGGATTCTGGTCCAGGATTTCCTTGTTAATGTGCTTCACCACTCTGTGCCGCTGACCTGTGCTTCATTTCCTTCTCCCTCCCTCTCCTCCACCGCAGTTTGGAGACCGGGGAAGCTTTGTCGCACACACATGCCTTTCACCCAAACTTTTAACCTTGTCAAACAATTTGAACCAAAACAACCCAGGTAATACCCGATTAGCCAAAAAACACCGCCTCCAAGGACTTCCCTCCTCATCCTGGGAGTTTTCTCCCTCTACTGCAGCTGTATCCTTTTTTAAAACCCTCTGCAGTGCTGATTACTTTTGACTGGCTCCAGGCATGCCCCATTTCCTCTATCCTGTGCCCAACCAATTACAGTGCCAGCTCTCCCGCGCCACAGTACTTCACTGATAGTTACCCCTTCATAAACCTGCCCAGTGTTGAAAGGATAATAGGCATTTTCTGAAGCACTCATCAGCCTTGCCAGTTTGCTCTGGTTTTCCTGTTCCTTGTTTTGCATGGCTGTTCCTGACTTTGAGAATGTTATGAGCATGTAGACTAGGGATGTTCAGGGCCTCTGTGGCTTAGGTTAATTCAATTTAACAGCCATACAGTTCTAGCATGGAATGTTTAGAAGGGGATATATTGTAGGGTTTGGCCTGCAGGTTCTATTAAAGTCACTGGTTTGCAAATGAATACAGAGGAGGAGATACTAGGTGGAGATACTATGCGTCCCCTACAGTACTCACTATGATAATAGATAATAAATACAATTTTAATACAGATAATAAATTAAGAAAAAAAAAATCACAATTGTTTTAAGTGTTATGTTACTTTTGAAGTATGCTAAGAATTTGATACCACAGTGTTTTTTTTTTTTTGTTTAAAAAAAAAAAAAATCTGGACATGCTAGTGCCACACATTTGGTACTAGTGTTGTCCAGGGAATGCAAAGTTTCAGCTGGCTAGAATTACAGCATCTTGTCGCTAATTTGTGACCCCCTAATGGGTCGATTGGGCACCCAGGATCCACCTATTGAGTGGCACAAAGTGTAATCCGTCAACTCAGGTCTGTACAAGCTTGTCTTGTGGACAGCAGAGTGATAAAAAGCAGTGCCTAACATCACATGTTTTTGAGGAGAGTGCATGCTTGCATATGAATCTAATTCCCCATTTCAAAGTGGGAGGAAAGGCAGAAATAGGGAAAATGAATAGCCCAGGGCATTATGTTATTTTCTTGTAAAATATCTCCAAAGCAATTGTGAAGAGTTTCTGGATTTATTTGTAGCTGCCTAAGTTGCCATAGTTGTGAAGATATTCAGTTGTGGTGATCTATGTACACACACCCCATACTGGACACATAGATGTTGATTTAGTTGCAGTAATGTAGTAAAATGCAGTAATGCAAAACAACTGTTGAGTTCATGCATTTTGATGCAAAAAACAGTCAACAGCTTTAGAATTATTTTTTTATTTTTTGCTAATAACCGCAAATACCGGAATAAATATTAAATGCACATTTTGATACCCATGCAGTGCAAATTTCCTAATCTTTAAAAACAATTCATTAAGAAATGCATCTACAATTTGAAGCTGCGTTGTGGATTATGTCCCATGCTGTTGACCATCAGCCGTACTCAGCTAATGATAAAGTGGATTCAAACCCGTGTGTTGTGGCCTGTGTGGCCTTAGACTACATTAATGATAAGCCCCTTTAAGGAATGAACAGCTTTAGAGCTTCATTAACATTTTTAAAATTTTCATATTCACTGTGCAGGGAATTACTATTCCAGAGTTGGCCATTTTAATTTCTTGTAACCTAGTAACACATTTTCCCAGCAGTGCTGTCAATTTGTACATGCTAAGAGAAGACAAGAAAATCAGTATATCTATGAACAGCCTTTTTTTGAAAAGGAGTCGGACAAGCTATTGCACTTCCATTTTGTACATGTGGGCTCTGTTTTATCCATTAAACATCTTAGCACGTGGCTTAGTGTAATTACGTTGTGGCCAGATGCACTTTTGCTAGTTAAATGGTGGATCGATTGATCGCACAGTAAGGTGCACGGTTCAAGGGGGCAGAATATAGCGGCTTAATTGATTCATAGGCGTTCCATTTCCTTTAAATTCGCCTGCGTCTGTACCTTAGGGGATTGTGAATATAATGGCGGATTTAGCAAAGCTTTGAAAAGACAAATTTACCGCTGACATTGGTGAAAGTATGGAAACCTGGTTACTATAATTTAAAAAATGTGAAGAATGAAGAATAGGATTTAATATTGTGTTAAAATGGTGAAATTTGAATTCATCTTTTTTTTTTTTAATCGTAAAAAACATTGCAATGCATTACGATCATTTAGTTTAAAATATCCGAATAAATGCAATATTCACTGGACAAATTTTTTTCCAGTCGCAGACAGGTTTTTGAGATCTGTGAAAAGAGCCCCAGGTCAGAGTCAGATCGGTGCTCGTGCCTGTCACTGACGGTTGTTAAGTATGAGCAGTTCTGAGACTCTTCTGATCGTGATTTTCAGCAGTCTCAAACAGCCCAATATTTTCAAGCATTGAAAATTTTGCCACATAAAATATTGTAATATATTTAATATTTTAATTAAATATTTGTTACTGAAACAGAGATATAAAATCTAAGGGAAATTTTTAATTAAATATTCATTTTTTTTTACTTGTATATTTGTAGCAGTCACCTGTCCTTTGGTGCTGGCTAGTTTCCTTCAGTGCATGTTTTTTAATTTTTATTTTATTTTAATTTTTATTTTTTTACTATTTTTGCTTAGTTAAATTATTTCTTCTTGGTTTTGTAATCTCGACTTTGTAACTCATTTCGAGATTCCTTTGACTCTGCACTTGATTATAGGGCTATTTAGATCAGCTGTTGATCAGTGTCTTGGAGACTGACAGTTAATTGGTTATTGAGAGCTGCTGTGGTGTATTTTCTCTTGTCCAATGAGGGTGTGAGGACACCCTTCCCGTTGGCATTAAAATGAGGCAGGAAAGAGCATATCTGTTTGATTTCTGTCAATGTTGCTCATGTCAGTAGTATAGTTTAACTTTATTTTCAGCTGTTCTTTTGGGACTTTTTGGTTGTGATGTTCATTTCTTTGATTGTCAGACCAATGGTAGATAAGCAGTAGGCGAATTGGGAAGCCTACCTATTTTCAGGGTTTTTTTTTTTCCCCCCTCAATTTTTGATGGTCTATTCCTATCCACATGATTCCCTTTGCTATTTGCTGTTTGATAGAAAAGCAAAGATAATAAATTACAAAGGGAGAAACAAATTCCTAATTTAGTTTTACTAAACTGAATGGGCATTTTTTCATTAGTGTAAATTGAAGAGGCATTTGTTTAGTTAAGCATATTATATTTGCAAGTTATTCATCTTTTGTTTGTTTTGTATGCCAATGTATGGACTTACCATTGGTCAAAACTACAAGATGAGAGTATCGTTTTAAGAAAAGGTGGCCATGGTAATTTAAAACCAGTTTAATATAGTATTAAAACATTCCAATTTATTTTTAATGTGTTTTTAATGACCCTCATACTATAAAACCAACACTACCACAAAGTGGAAACATTCAAAAACATATGTTCAACCAAAGAATACATTTGTTTTAATATTCAAATACTGAGCTAATAAAGTAATTATTTGTAATTAAAAGTTAGTTTTATGTTGTTGTAGTGCGGAATTTGATTTATAGTATGTAGTTCAAATACAACTACCTCATAAATATTTTATTGTTTGTATGATATAGTATCCTGGACACAGATTAAGCCTAATCCTGGACATTTCAAGCAAGTTACAGCTAAGAGTATGGCTGGTAAAATGTTCACTGGGTAGAGTTGCAACTTATCATGCTTGTTTTGAGTTGGGAAGAGTTGTTACCAGGGTCTAAAGAACAGTGCAGTTTCTTCAAAGCTCCCAGGCTCTGAGATGCTATGGGAGTGAATTGTTTCTATGGCTACTATCTATGCCCCTTTTTTGAAGTACCATAAAATACAATATTTGTCTTGCCAATCTTCTTCTAAATGACAAATATTGAGTGCTGTTGCAACAGCACTCAATATTTATATTTGACAGAATGTATTTGACAGAATGTTCACCATGAACCTTTTTACTCTGTTTTATTTGTACTATTGGTGCGAACCTTATTCTCCTTTTCAGACCAGTGTTTTGAGATGTGTGCACAAAGCTTTTATCAAATTCTAAAGCTGAAAGCCTGACTAATGGGGCCCAACACCATGAACCCAATTTCCACTCTTGGCTTGTCACCTAGACCTCACGGTGGTCGTGGCAACATTAGTACTGTGTGGAATGGATACGGGAGGCATGGTTTGATCTTATTCAACCTGCGACCTCATCAGTGCTTTCTACTGTGGCCTTCTATTTGTTCCCTAGATTGCCCCCTCTCTGTCTTTGTGTGATCATCACAGAGCAATAAAATGTGCTTTCAGGTCCTCACAGGCAACATCACTGAAATGGAAATCATTGCATATTTTCATATGTTTCTGTGCTTGAAACTGTTTTTTGAGAGACAGCCTAGTGGGGGGGAAAAAAAATCAAAAGCCACGTTACTTATGCTAGATACATTTACAGCAGGACTGCCCAACCCTGTTTGTGGAGATCTAGCATCCTGTTTTCATTTCCACCCTAATTTGGCACACCTGATTCTATCATTTATCAGCTCAACAAGATGGCTCTTGAATGAGTATTGCTTTTCTAGAGTTGGAGTGAAAACCTACAGGAAGTTTAATCTCCAGGAACAGATTTGGAAAGTCCTGATTTACAGGCCATAAAACCTACTGTTACACCAGTTTGATAATCAGTTGGATCCTATCCTCTCGCACAAATATTTCCATTTAACCTCAGTGACAGGGCGCCATTCTCAGTTTGTAAAATGCTACTGGGTTTTAAAGCAAAACACTAACTGCTGTCATTGTCAACTCTGATTTTTCTATTTAGCTTTTAGTCAACTTCATTCACTATACATCTGCTTGCAAGTTGTAACGTGACTATCTACATTGCATAATCAATTTTCTTTGGAAAGTCTTTTTGCTACAGTAAATCAAATTTTTTTCCAAATGAGGGTGTTTTGGTAAATGAGGGGAACTACCTACATCTAAGTGTACAGTTATTGCTACTGTTGGCCAGACTGTCTTCACACCTGACTCCCAGGTACGGCAGTTCTCGGGCTTCGAGGACCGTGATTTGAGTAACGGGGAATAGACTGAAGAAAAGAGCTGTCTATTAATACATGAATTTATTTATTTATTTTATTTTTCTCAGACAGGCTTTTTTGTTTGTTTTGGTTATTTTACCCTGATACCTTAACCTATACAGGTTTAGTTCAGACCCTTGATGTCAAAAGTGTTCAATGATGCAGTTCAATTAAGAGCCTGGATAAAGTTAGACTTATGAACTGTGTATAATGACTTGCCCTCAGAACAAACAGGGGGAACTACAGACACAGGACATGCATGGCCTCTGGTTTCCTGACCACCGGAGTGACCCTCTGCTGAGTCACATTCACCATTAATGTTTCCGTTCAAGCAAGGCATAATGAAGTGTCAGTTGCCTTTTGTCTTATGACCCTGTAATGAACTCACTGTTTGATTAATTTGGTACTAGCTTGGGGCAGAAATACCCCCCTGCAGGTGAACATGGGGAGCCTGATTTTAACATGCTTAAACATTAAAGCAGGAATTAATGGTTTATATAGTAGTGTTTGACAGCCCCAATACCATAAGTCAATCAAATGTTGGTGTGCCAAAAATCATCTACTAATGTGGTTCTGGGGAACGCGTGTGGGCTTCTGCCGCATTAGTGACTTCTGAACAAACCTGATCAAACCTCACAATATAATGTAAAATAATATACAGATGGGCGACCAATTAAAATAAAAAGCAACATAAAGTGGGGTAATAAGGTATTGGGCCACCATGAACCACCAGAACAGCTTCAAATGCATATTGGCATAGATTCTACAAGTCTCTGGAGGGATGAAACGCCATTCTTCCAAAAGATATTCCCTCATTTGGTGTTTTGATTATGGTGAAGAGCTCTGTCCAACACCTTGATCCAAAATCTCCCATAGGTGTTCAATTAGGTTGAACTTACGTAATTTTTATACTCATCAAACCATTCAGTAACCCTGTGCATGGGGGCATTGTCATCTTGGAAGAGACTATTTATATCAAAAAATGACACCCACAACCCTACTATAATATCTCTTTCTATGTAACTGTTGACAAACTGTTCTTGCTGACCGTCTGATCACATCCTGCATTGACATTCTCCATCACCTGAGGAAGACTGGGCTTCTGTTTTTTTCATTTCATATCACACTAATGCACAAACATCACAGTTTTTGAATGTGCACTTCTGACCACAATTTCTCAACCCTATTTCCTGATGTCTTTCCCAAAGATCTAAATGTTTTCTTGATGATACAGTTTAACAATATTGCTACTGTATGTGTTTTTGTGTGTGACTGTGCAACTTTATACATGCATGCATGTGTTTGCATGTGACCCTGTGTGCTTTCAATGATTTTTGATACAGCTGTGAGTGAAGATAGTGCCCAAAACCTAGAACAGTGTCTGCAGAGCAAAGTTCTGCCGAATCTAAGGCAAATACTGAGAACAAACTTAATGCAAAGTAAACATGTACTTTTATTTCAGCAAATATTGCCTTACATGAGTTCTTTGCATTTTATGTAGAGGTTTTATTTGCTTTCAGAATAACTACCATGAGATTTATTGTTTTCCAAATTCAATACCGTTGTTTGAAATGTTATGTAAAGCTTTGCATCTTAGCCACTGTGAGTTTCTCCATTCGTGGCCAAAAATATTTCTGTTTCATTAACAAAATAGCCTGAAATATTATGGGCTAAGCTGACTGACCATATTTCTCTATTGATGCCATTATTTAAGACTGGGCAATTAAACTGGGCAACAGTCGTACAAATAGATTTGCTGTCCCTTTTTTGTTGACTGACCATATGGAAATTTGGTGATATTGGCAGACTTTATAAGCCTCCAGGATGAATTATGACATGAATATTCCCATTGGAGGGTGTGCAATATTGCTCTGCTTCAGTCTATGAAATGTCCATTTATGAAAATGTAATTGCACGGTTCCTTTCTATGTTTTAGATGGATTGATAGGCTTAGTTTTCTGCTTTTAACAATGGCTACAAAACTGATGTCAGTTTAACAACATGCTGTATTTGTAGTCTAAAGGAGTGGAAATTATTATTGCAAGAACTTAATTAAAATCATTTATCAACCCACACATGATGATCCTGGTTATATGAACATACAGCAAAACAAGGCTCCTGTGGAAGGACTGGTGCCAGAAGAAAATCTGTTAGCAGAGCCATTGCTCACGGCTGAGCTGATCCACAACACTACACGGCATGAAAAGTCCAGTTGGTGGAAACATGGTAGCACCATATTTTGAAGTATTAGCAGCCAAAACTATTTACTATATTTATTAAAGGAGCCTCATTAATTAATTCTAATAGATGGGGCAAATGTGTGCATTAATACTACAAACTCTGTTAATGATTAATACTTCATGTCTAAAGCAAAATTTGTGTTATCACTAGAATAAACACATTTTCCAAAAAAAAAAAAAAAAAAAGCATCAGACCCAAAAGCCCCAATTCAACCACTGAAAATGCATTTCAGTTTTGTTGCCTTTTTGTGCACCAACAAATGGGTGTGCCCGAGGAGACACACTTGAGAAAGTTGGAGACTTATGCAGCAAAACATTAGGATAGCTGACTCAAATCACAGCCAACCTTTGCTCTTACTGACACAATAAGGTTTCTGTGTTGCAAGTAAGCAATGTTGCAGCAAATCTTTTTTTCACTTCAACGTATGATTTGTACCTTCCGCTACAGTATTTCTATGATGAATTCTACGACACAGACCTGTCCCCTATCAACTAATCATGTGGGCACCGTAAGGGTGTTCATGAAACAATGTCAATCACAGGAAGGTCAACCCCACCCTTTCTCTTAGCTTAGAAGTTCTCCCCATTCCTTTGTACAAGTTGGTCTCGGCAGCTTTGTGAATTGGTTTTAAAAGGAAAGTCTTAGAAAATGGTAAGAAAATGTTTTGTGAATACAGCCTCTGAACTAAAATAACTGGGACAAATATTAAGGATGGAATTCTAAATTCTCCTCACTCTTACAATTTAAGGGATTTTTTTGTTTGTTTTTGGTTTGTTGCTGGCTTAGCTGATTGCTTTGATCTCAAGTTGTTTTATTTTAAACAGCTTTGAATTTATTAAGGCCAAACCAAGTGGGAGGACTGACATTCCTGACAAGCTCTCACGTAGGCGCACTAGCAAACAAAAATACAAAACAAGATGTCCTTTTCAGAGACAGCAGGGCTGTGTCCTATATAAAAACATCAAAACACATGCTGATGAAAAAATCTAAAATGACTCAAAGCAGTAGCAGACAAAACTAAAACCTAGTGTTAGTCATGTGTTTAGGAAAGGGGGGGGGAGACCTTGAATATCCATAAAAAATAAAGCAGTGAACAGCTGAAGCACTTAATGTGAATAAGAAATGAGTGAAGTAAAGGAAGTGGAGAGGTGCTTAGGGTGAGCAACAGTGAAACCAAAGGGGGGGAGGGGATGTGTTTTAAACATGACTTCAACATGATGGTATGTTCAGCAATGCTCAATCTCCCCCTCCAAGCTGAAACAGAATTAGCGGGGGCGCCCTGGGTGCAATACGTCCATATGAGCAGCCATGGGGGGCCCCCTGAGAACCCAAACATGGACACTAACTTAGGACAATTCATAAACAGAATTTCTTAATGAATGCTGGCAAGTAACACTAAAGATTGAATGTACGTTGTGTATTGTTTGTGTTGAAAAAACATATATATAGTTGACTTAATGTATTGCATCTTTTAAATGGACTCACTTTTCTAAGTTCTAAGTTTTCATGAATTGTTCTAAGCATGATGCTCTTTCATGTCTTGCCTCCATATATATGGCAGGCTAGCTCTGTCCCTGCATCTAAGCCTAATCTCATTTGGGGAAATTTTTTTAAATTGCTTTCTAGTCATAAAAAAATATGCTTGGATGTCTTGGGGAAAAATTAAATATACATTAAATAAACCTTCAATGGAGGAAGCCAGACCTCTTGACTCATCTGACTTCAGTGGGTTATTTTGAAGTGCAAGTCTCCACGAGGGATTTTTTGAAACGGGTACGGTTCTGACAAGCTTTTCACAGTGCCAACTGGTGCTCAACCATGACTGTGTCACTTACCTTACGGCACAGGGAATTTGTTGGCCTCGCAGGAAAAAAAAATCAAACTGTATTACTTGTTATTACATCCATACTGCACTCAAACCCTGAGCTGTGCTCCTCACTACACACAGTTCTGACAGCAAGTTGCGGCTGTGTATGATTGTGTCCTATTTCACTCACCAAAATAGGCGGTGGGTGTAGCCAAAATGCTGGTATGTGACGGCAAATATATTCTTTTAAATATATTCATGTAATAATTCTTCTAACAATACAGCTATGGTGTAGGTTAGTTTAGATGCTGTCCATGACTGGGCATGTTCAATTCCCAAGTAGGCCACTGCTGTTGTGCACTTGAGCAATGTACAGTACTTACCCTGAATTGTCTCAATAAATATCCAGTTGCATAAATGGGTCCTATGTCACTATGTAAGTCGCTGTGGATAAGGGCATTATCCAATTATGACATGTCCACAGCGATGGCATGGTGTGGGTTCACTTAATCATATGTAGCTGGGTTTAAATTGACCGAAGCTACCTTTCGGTTCCTACCTGTTGCATCCCTGCAAGCTAGTGGTTGTCATCAGAGAGAGAGAACTCTCTCTTCCCAAAAGCACTTATTCTCTTGTACTTGACTTTGCCCTATATTGGGGAAAACGGTCACTGGCTTGTAGGTGTATTAGAGGAAGGCAGACATCTCAACTGCAACCTCCCTATGAACAAGCCTGTCTAGTGTCCTCACTATCTGCTATTGTTTTCATTTCCTTGTATCACATTTAGTATTACATGGCAATATTATGACTACTATTCCCATTGACTGCTTTTCAGTGGAACATAATACATGACTGACTATTGCTGAAATTAAAAAGATACTTACAAGACATAATAGCCATCTCACTATAGGATCCATTTCAAAGAGGCACAGAACTTAAACTTAAAGGGTGTGCTTATTATTGTTATACTTTTTTGTGTGTGATTATCTAAGTATATTAGGTGGCCTTTGACCATGAAAAAAAATCTTACATGGAATATTTTTGTGCAGTCTGACATAATAAAAGGCACTATAGATGAAAGGACGGATATTTACGGTGGCAAGGATTCCAGCTTCAGAGGTGTGTTATTTGTGCTGTAGTTTCTCATTTATGAGAAGATTTTACCCAAGGAAAACTCACTGACGTGACCTTCCTCAAATCGAGTGCAAACCAAGCATGACTTCATTTATTTGAAAACTATAATTACATTTAAAAATAAAAGTTTTATTAACATTTAAAACTTTACACCAGCAGTCTTCTAAATGAACCCCCTTAGCAATTTCATTGCAAGTCATATCAAGACAAAAATAATATAACAAGAAATCCCTGACAGACATCCATAAAACCCACAATAATAACTTGTTACATTCTGAAACAGGAGCCATAGTCTAAAGTTGAATATACACTTTGCTATCATCTTCTTTTGTTCAACATGCATACATTCCACAAAAGCAGACAGTTGAATAACCATTAAGGCTAATCTTCCTCTCTATTCTTTGCTCACTAGCACAATAACATTGTGTCTCCTTCATGAATGAAACCTAAAGCAATCAAATCCATGCACATTCTATATCCGTTGAAACATCACTATCATATCTGGGAGCAGCAAATCATCAGTAGACATAGTAACTTATAAACTCACAAATGCTGTCCCAAAAAATTATATTACCTTAAAATGACTTAATAAATCTCTATGGCCAATACTGCAGTAAATTGTTCAAAATTCATGACATTTTTGTTCATTGCAGAGATGTAAAGTACTTGATATTTATACGAGGAAGCATAAATGCATAGTCTTTGTAAGAGTATAATAGAAACAGCAAACTGGATTTGAACACTGTAATCTGAGTTTAAATGTAATTGTATTGTGCTTTTCCAAAGAATAATGGATTTGGGATTCCTTGCTTCCTGACTACTGCAAATTACCCTTTGTTGTGATTTGATTTTTACATCTGTTTTTGTCTTCAATGTTTTCATTTTAGTTATCTAAGAAACCACCATATTGTTTTTATTCATATGAAATACATTTTTTATAGATTTAAAAGGATATAAAACCAAAATAAGTGCTGGTTTGAGGGAATGTCAGTATTAAAGGTTTTTGGCAAATCAGGTATGTTGATGTTATTAGAAGAGTTCGGCCCTGTTTTTCAAAGCTCCATTTGTGCGAAAGCACTGGCTAGAGCTGTGTGATGTCATATGTCAATCAAAAGGCATAGAGTGTATTTGTGTGTGTCATGAAATGAGATGCATTTTTTCAAAATGCAAGGTTCAAATTCCAAATGTTCTGCCTCATGTTTCCATCCCAATGTACAAAATGGTTAAATTGGTAATAAAATGCATAAAAATGAGCATTTTGGAAACACGCCAGTTTCATCGTAATGAAAGCTTTCTTATCATTCCTTTTGAATACATTTACATGAAAAAGAAATTGATAAACTTTTGGTGCTTCCACTTGTAGAAATTCGTATTGCTACAGCAGCAGAAGAGGCAACCTGAGGTTTACATAAAGATATGATACATATGCTATATATGATTCATGAGTGGCACTAATGTTTAAAAATAAATTAGTCTCTCTTTCTCTCTCACTCTCACACTCACACAAGCACACACACACACACACGTTTGAGTTTACTGAATCTCCATGAGATAAATACAGTACAGAACCGGCACAAGTGTAAAGAAAAAATTTAATAAAATTGGCTGTAGATATTATGAGGATTACAAGGTCTCGCCTTTCATTTGTTCATTGTTGTTCAGGGCTGGCGAGGGCTTGCTTTTCATTGCCTCTGTACCTCCCCTGGACGTCTCCTGAAAGAACAGCTTGGGCATCCACATGGACATCACAATCCTTTTGTACTCTTTCCTGAAGTTCTGGTTGAGCAGTCCATAAATGATGGCATTAAGGCAGCTGTTGAAATAGGCCATGAAGTAGCTGACCACAAAGAGCCACTCGGGGATGCGAGGTGCCACCACCGTAGGGTTGATGGCCACCGCCAGGCCGATGAAGTTCAGCGGCGCCCAGCAGATGGCGAAGAGGACGAACACCACGAACATGGTGACAAAGTTCCTCAGGTCGCTGGGCTTTAGCCGTGGCCTCACCTCACTCTTCACCTTCCGCCGCACCTGAATGACGAGGATCCATATCCGCAGGTAGCAGAATGTCACTACCATGATGGGCACGATGAAGTGGATAATCACCACAGTAATGGTGTAGGAGCTGCTCACCGTCTGGGCAAAGGTACAGGAGTAGATGCGGGCATCGTACTGCAGGGAACCCACAAAGAAGTTTGGCACGATGGCAACGACCGTCAGCAGCCAAATGAGGGCCACAAACAGCAGGGTGTTGCGGTAACTATAGAGCTTGTCATAGGAGAAGCTGTGGCAGATGTAGCAGTAGCGGTTGACGGCAATGCCTGTGATGTTGAAGATGGAACCAATGACGCTCAGGCCCATCAGAAAGCCGCTCACCTTGCACTGCGTGTCGCCCAGGGACCAGCCATCATGGAAAATGGCATATAGCACTAGTGGGTATGGGTAAAATGCCACCACCAGGTCAGCGAAGGCCAGGCTTACAACAAACACATTCCCTGTGAAGAAAGAACCAGAACACTGTCAGCAATCGCATAGCCATCTATGACACGTAATGTCCTCAGTTGGACCCTATACCATGTGTTATCAGATCGACCACAGTCCTTCATTTTGTGACATTTCTGATCATAACAGTACGCCATACTGTGTGTCTGTGGATGCAGATAAATGTACTGTACAACATGTGCATTGAGTGAAATGCATGTATTTATGAAGCTGATATTTAACTGCACAATTTAAATTCAACTTCTGCTGATGAGTGGTATTCACAGTGACAGAAAATTATTATCTTTGATAGGATTTCACACACAGGCCAAGAATTCAACTGACCAATTCACATACAGTAAGAATAAGAAATACATTTTGAAATTCTGCTGCTCTATAAACTAATGTACTGGTACATGTGTAGGACAAACGCTGGTCTTTGAAACCATGCATACATGAAACAGCAGTCAGCATATTGAATGCTGGGATTGTGTGGCTTCTTCTGGTGGATGTCTCCAATTCATTTTTAACAGGTCACACATTGTAAGAAAATATTGAAGAAAGGAAGGTGGTTGTACTGTTCTGAAAAAGATCACCATCCATGCTTAAAATTTACATGTGCAATTCTAATATTGCAATTTTAATGGAGAGCTTGGTGCAGGTAGGATATGCATACAGTACATAGAGTAGTTATGGTCCTTCTGAAAATCATATGAATCGGCATAAGTAGAGTGTATGTGGCCATGAGAACGCAGTGAGAACTGTCAGATCGGAATTCGTTTTTTTATTTTTTTTTAAACATTGCGCTTCTCTGCGCAGGTGCAGATCAGTATTGTCATCACTCCTCTGGCCTTCCTCCACCTTCTTGCCCTCATCCTCAATGGCTGAAGCATCATCTGTCCTCCACAGAAAATAAATGTGGGCCGTGTCCCGGAGCGGCATACTTGCTTCCTATTGAGTATACACTTGGCATATAACTTGTATGCAACTTGTAGACTTAATAGCAAGTAATGGATTTTGGACATGGCCTTAATCAACACTTGCACTACAATTTCCTTTGATTTCATGGGCAGTCTCTCAACATAGTCTCTCAGATATTATGTTTTTGTTGATGTGTGCATGCTGGTTCTTTCAGGGCAGAGGTCTGTTCACACATGTCAGATATTGGTCACCTACAAACACAAATGTGAACAATCAATGAAAAAAGTTTAGATCCGAGCAAAATTCTAATGTGAATTTAGCTTAAGGCAAAAAATAACTATGCATGTCATGCAGAAAAATAGTCCCATATTCATATTCTGCCTGTTGTGCTGTATTGCAAACAATTGCATAAAAAAGGAAACACATTTTTTAAACTGATAAAATGAAAGACTGAGGTGAATCAATCAGCTCCTAATTAGGTTGGTGAACACATGTTTAAATTTTCATAATTTCTTTCTTGAACTTAACACAATGCAGTTTGGCTTTTTATAATTTGCTTTGTCTTTGAATTATTCATTATCTACTGATTAGGAACCTGTTAGGAGTCTTTAATTAGATTTGTTAAAACAAGGGTAAATAATCCCTCTAAACATAAAAAGTGTAATTAAGAACTTAACAGCTTGTTAAAATTCTGAGATTGCAATGAAGGAACAAAAACCAGCAAACAGAGGCATACTCCAGGACCAAGTTTGCAAACTACCGATCTATAACATTTCAAAAATGTTTGCAGCAACTCCACTGCTCCTCCACTGGGCTTAGCCACCAGGCTTGCCTTCCTATCGGTATGCTTTAATCATGGTGATAACAGCTGACAGAGCACCTCTCAGAGACACTTCAGCTCAAGGCCAACCTCAGGCAATCTCAGTCAGTCTACACATCACAGTGGTAATTGGATGGGGAGCAATAGCTACATAGATTCTAATCACTGTTAATGATCATCTCTGTTTTACATGGATTTGACAAAGTATTGAAAAGTAGCCATGTGAGGTGACACAGGTTTCATGCTTATTTAAATAACTTTGTATATTTATTTAACTTTATTTAATAGATTAAAAAAGACAGGTACGGCTAGTTTGGATAAAGTCAACCCTGCCTTACTGATTATAAGTGGCTATTAAGGGTAGTTGATAATATTAGGCCTAAGGTGTGAATTCATTGCTGCAGTCTACTCTAATGAGGGACAACCAAATGGATCAAGTGAAAAAATACGCTGTCTGAAGTGATCTTAAAGCCCAAACCCAATTTAATGCATATTAATAAACAATGAAATTACAAATGCCATCGAGCTGTGGGCCCACTGTTTGTTCAGGAAACAGGAACTTAGTGCCTCCATCTTTTTTTCTTCTTTTTCCAGATTGGTAACTTGATTATCAATGCAGGTGAGAAGATAAATCTGATTAGGTTCTGCAAGATAACCATATTTCTGATTATATGCCAGTCCTCAAGTGTTATTAGTTCTGTTACATAGATTTGCATTTAGATTGTAGGGCAGGGGTTCAAACCTCTATCCTGGTATCTGCGGACAATTTGAGTCAATTGCCTTACATGGGATGCAATTCTGTTGTCTGTGAGACATCTTCATTACTGTCTTTTCAAACAACCCAGGACATGAAGTATAATTATAACCTTAATGCAATGTTGATATTGATAGATGTCATTAATGTCCTGGCCAGTGGAATGAACATCTCCAATATGCCATGCTGAATGTCATTTTTAAATTTCTGAGTGAATTGCGGTACTTCTACATCAGCATGCCATTTTTCTCTCTTAAAAATTGAATTTAAAACAATTAAATCATTTCAATGAACTTTAAATCTCTCCATTAAATGTGTATCACCTAGCTTGGCGCATGATGTGCAGTAAAGGCTATAAGACAGAAAATGTTAAGGCTTTTAAAATTAGCTTTTAAAATTCGGAATCTGCACAGATTGATTTACCAGATCAATTTATCTGGCACAAAAAATTAAGAGCATACTGGTTCACAAGCTCAAATAATCTTTAAATATAATAAAGTTGCAGAAATCTGTGATATGAATAAATATCAAAAAAGGCCAGTGCTTTTCCCCTGGCAGAGTTGAGAGGTGATTGATTATGGTATGACCAGGCAAATTTAAACCACAGGCAAGAAACACTGATTCTTTCTGATGAAGAGGACATCCTAGTAGATGCCTGATTTTTTTATTGTCTTTTATATTGGCTGGCACTCATTTTGTTTCAGTTCATTGTCATTCTGTTATAAGAGCAATTTACTGTGGCAGCTCACAGGCTACAATATGTTCCCGCAACTAAGGCTGCCAGCCAAAGCAGGCTGTCATTTTTAAGTGGAGATTTCTCTCACTTGAGACGTACCAAAACTGCCCATATATTTCCGTTTTAAACATTGCTGCATGACATTGATATGAAGGTACAAAAATGAAGCTGTACAAGAAGATATTTTGCTATCAATCTCTCAGAACAAAAATCTGTTTTACATGCTACCCTTCACTCTTTAATTGACAGGACAGTATGTTTTAAATCTCCAGAGTGACATTATCCAAAAGACAAGCACCGCTATCTCAAACAGTGAGATGAGACCAAAAACCACTGGCCTATACTCTGCTCCAATGCATTTGCCTTCACATCACAATGTGGCACAGGTTCCTTTATTTCAATTAAGAAATTGTACACAACACTGTCACCGTGTGTAAAAAATAAACACCGGGGAAAAGAGAGGGTCTTTTCTTTGATTTCCCCTCCAGTGGGCCCACAATTTACCTTCTCGCTGTCTTCACCCTGCCATAATTCAAACGCAATGGCCACATCGCCATGCTAGCAAGCTATGCTGTTAGTTTAAAGCAAAACACTCCTTTTATTTGAACTGAATGTGTCAATGCAATGTGAAGACACTGTGTGGTGTTTTCTTGGATTGACCATGTCCAAAAAAATGACAAGGATTCAGAGTGGATGTGATGAAAGGCTAGTAAAGGTAAGTTCCTGTAAGAAAAAGCCAATACAGATTTTTACATTGTGGTATTCATATGACCAGGAGGGCATTTAAATGGACCTGACAAGTGATTTTCAGCTAATCCAGTGTCAGGGATAGCACACAGATTATGAAGAAGCGAAGATAAAATATGATCCAAATTCATATGCATGCTACTCATCTGATGGAGAAAATATATATTTCATGTGGTTCTCTTTCATAATGGATACCTCCTTGCATTTAATATGTCTGGCATGGGAATATCAATCTGAATGAATTCGATTTTAAAATTCAGCTATTAGGTAAATATTGGCAAACATAAGTCGAAACACTGGTTGATGTGAGGCCAATTGGCAATAATCCCATGATTAGCATAATCCTTTTCATCTCCTACGGTAAACATACAGCTATTACTATACAGTGCCCTTCATAATGTTTGGAACAAAGTCTTTTTTTCTAAATACACTCCACAATTTTATATTTGAAATGCAACAATTCACATGTGGTTAAAGTGCAGATTCTCTGCTTTTATTTGTGTATTTTATGCATTTCACCATATATAAATTACAGCCCTTTTTTATACATCGCCCCTCATTTCAGGGCACCATAATGTTCGGTAAGAAATAATGTAATGCAAATTAAAGTAGTCATGTTTAAAACTTTTTTGCTTATCTTTTGCATGCAATGGCTGCTTGAAGTCTGTGACCTGCAGAAATCACAGGTGCTGAGTATCATCTCTGGTGATGCTCTGCCAGGCCTGTACTGCAGTCATCTTGAGCTCTTGCTGGTTTCAGGGGCTAGTTGCCCTACATACTACTGCATAATACTAGTCTGGAATAAATATGTGCTTGCAGATTACATTTAGTTTCAAACTGCTTCTTCAAGGAATTGCAGAGAGCACTCTTGCCATGTCCACTCTGTCCAATCTGGTGTTCTCAGATACAAGCCAGCATGTTTACATTGCAAGTCTGTTTACCCCATGGCCTGTTTTGATTTAATTCTGAAGCAGGGGGCAGGGCAAGGGGAGGACAGTCACTGAACCATGGGAGGTTGATTTTTAATTATCTCAGGAACTTGCCTGGCTGCAATGAAACCAGTAAGTGGTGCATCTGACTGGACTAGACCATTGACTTGACTGATCTTCTTACGAAGTTCTTAGAACCCCAAAACTTGTGTGCGCGCGCGCATATAGTATATGACTATATCCAACATCGGCTATATCAAACTTACATAAGCCGCTACAGCAAACATCAAGTAGCCTGTGTTGATTCCAGACCTTCCCTGAATCATCACCATCAACATCAGTGAAAATTAGGCATATGACAATACAATATCCTAGTTCTTTTTACAGGCACATGATACTGCATTTTGAAAGTATCATTGCATTCAGGGCAGGTGCGTATATTTTTAAAAATAGGATATGCCTTCAACTAGTGGCGGGGTGAGAGTCAGAGTTGTGTGTTCAGACCAAAATGCTGCAAACATCAGAATATTAAATACTCCAGATTGTTTTGGTCACAATCCATCTGGTTGCTTAAATTGATTGTCTGTATAAATGGAGTGATGTAAATCACACCGGTTAAGGGTCTTGTAAGAGCAAATGAATCATTTAATCATGTTAAGTACTGTGCTGTAATATTTAATATGCCTTGCTCCAGAACACTCCTGTCCCTCCTGCTCTTTTCGCTGTTCTAAAGAACTGGCTGCATGGTCTCATTGACTCACTGTCACCACACTCTGGCTAATCTCCTCATGACACCTAGATCCTCTTAATTTTCAAGTAGTCAGCCCTGTTGAGGTCTGTAATATATAGGTGTGTGCGTGTGCGTGTGCGTGTGCGTGTGCGCATGCGGTTTGGAGAGAAAAAGAAACATTAAACTATAAAGCAGACGTTCATATTGGGCAACCATAAAAATGATGTGATCTCCTGGTGATGAGAAGCCACCAATAGAATCATATTAAGTAGTTAAATACAATCATTTGCACAGTGTGCTTGTGTCTCTGTTCCTTTTGTTCTGGCTAATGAAGACTAACTATAGAGGAATGATGGAATGCGTTCACTACCATGTCAAATTAGTTTAGGATTCAAAATGAAGCCTGTATTTCTGAATGGCATCAAATGCCAAGCTGGAAATATCTCTGATGCAGGATATCCCGATTCTCTGATGCAGGACATTAACAACGCTTCCTAGAGTATTTGCCCATTTTCAATACACAAAGCTATGCAGACGTTAACCTAAAGACTGTCAGTGTTCATCACTGTCAAAACATTCTAAACAACTGCGTGCATTTCGGTTCGCCTATAGGCATTATCACTTCCACTTTCTGCTAGAACCTAACAACGGATGCACGTTCTACACCACTTTAATTAAAGCAGCTTGTCTTAATACCCTTGAGATTGATCAGTTGTTAAGGCTGACTGACAAATTTTAAACTATCTAAGAAGCATCCTGTAATTGCTGTCAGAGGGAGATGTGCCTCAGAGGTCTAAGGACAACAATTCAGTGTGTGGGAGAGGACAAGCAGTAGGCTATTTTCTAATGATCATAAAGACAGGAGAGAAAAGAAAAGGGAAGAATGGAAATGGCACAGGAGTCAATCAAGAGAGTCAGTTAGTAAACACAACTATCCTTATTAACATGGAATGTGCATTTTCCATCATTAGATATATACTTTCCAACAGGACTTTACACAGGGTTTGAAATACACTCTGGCCTTTGGGGGGAGGGATCTATGAGATCGCAGACCAGGGGGTGAGGGAGATTGCGATTACAGACCAGGGGGCCTCAGGTCTTTCTTGACAGAGCTCAGATCCCTTTGGAGGGGGCAGAACTCCTCTGTAATTCAAACCCTGTGGTACATTCTCTCTTAGCATTTAATATACTAATGTCAAGCTCACTCAGGCAAGAAATGGTGTGACCCACTATAGGGGTGTTCAGAAATGTAGTATGACAGAATGGCTGCTTGACACCTTTTCCTCAAATTACTGGTTAAAGGAAAATAGGCATCACTGTACCAATGTGCCAGAATCAACATGAAACTTTAGCAGAACTTTCTCAGCTACCTACTACAGTCAGCTGCGTTCACACTTATGGATTCTGGGCGTGATGGGATGGTTCCATTTTGCAGCTTTGATGTTACAATGTTTGCACACATTGCTTTTTAGATTAAGAGCTCCAAATTACTTTAACCATGCATTGAAAGACTATGAATAATTGAGTTAAGCAAAGGAGTTTTAGAAGGAAAGGCTGTGTGGAGGTATTACTGCTGCTCTTGTCATGTGATGTCCATGAGTCTTGACTCAGCATCACTTTATATTACTTATTTCTATGTCTGCAGAAGCCTCGTTGTTTAGGCATGGTTAAAATGACTTGCTTTATGTTGTTATCAGTGATAAAATATGGCATCTTGATCTATCTCTACTACAGATTTGTCTTTTCCTAAAAAAGGATAAATTCTGTGATGTGATCACTTTAATTTGTCCTTGGGAGATGCAATAGATGTACCCTTCAAATAAAATGAAAGCATGACAAGTGAAATTGGTTGGAATGAAATCCAACAAGAACATGTCTTAGGTCCATCTGGGAAGACAACTATGACGACTCAAACGAGCAAGAATTGTGCAGCTCTTATTTTCCAAGGGTCAGTACAAAGACCGTTGTGGAGCCCGATGGTGTATGGTTCTTCTGGACCAGAACTAGATAATTTCTACTCCACATCACTGGAGAAAGAGTGACTTGAGTGATGATGATGAAAATGATGGTTGCAATGAATGCTACTCACAGCTGTAGACAGTAAACATATTGGAGATATATAGCTCACCAATGTAGCAATAGCTCACCAATGTGGTGATAGTAGTCTGAGTACAAATGCCACTCCTGGCCCTTTCAATAATCAAAGAAGTCATTTACAATGCAAATGCATAAATCCTGTCTCCTAGACTCCAGTCGAATAGTTATCCAATCAATTGTGCAAGGGGAAGATGATTTACATTTCAGGAGCAAGGAGAAAATGGCTATACAAGCACATTACACAGTTGTTACATCAGACCGCCAGCGGTATAAATATCGGAGTAAACGATCAGGTTGTCTAGCTGTCTTAAGGTCCCTCCCAGAATGATTCACTGTGTTCCATCCTTCCATCCATTATCAAACCTGTGTATTCCTGTGAGGGGGGTGACTATAGCCCATCCCAGCATGCATTGTGCAAGAGGCAGGAATACACCCTGGACAGGTCGCCAGTCCATCACAGGGCATTCACACCATTCACTCACCCATACCTACAGGCAATTTAGACTCTCCAGTTAGCCTCACCTGTCTTTGGACTGTGGGTTGAAACCAGACACGGCCAGGATTCAAACCAGGAAACTTCTTGCTGTTAGGTGACAGTGTTATCAACTGCATCACTGTGCTGCATGATTCATGGAATTGTACATGCAAAATGTGCTTCCAGCTCTTCGGGACAAGACATGCAAGGTAGTCCAGTACCTGCAACTGTCACTGACTGAATTATAAAAATGCTAATTCCTCCCAAGCAACCATTTTCAGGTAAGGTTCCCGTCATACAAAATAACAAAAATGTCAAAAAGGCCTTTATAAAACTGTATTTTCAATAAAATGTCTTATGATACTGATGAGCTTCTTATTGATCTGATATCTGTCCCTAGGTGTTAAATGAGTTTTGAGCAGTTGTTTCTCACAATAGTCCTTTAAAAAGAAAAATATGGTTCTTGTGCACTGCAGGTGCTTAGCCCCATATTGATGCAAAGATTGAAAGGGAATCATCAAGGTTTAAAGGCATGTGATGTTGCCCTGAAGTTTTTCAGTTGAAACGTGATGTTCTCTGTATATTGGTCTTTTACTAACTGCCAATGCCCTTTTATTCCTAAGGACTTCAGCAGGTTTTCACCTGAGATTGTTTTATGTGCTGCCCAATATAGTTGGACTGCAATTCTTACTTCAGAATGCAGCACTATTTGTGTTTTGTGTGCTTGTCACACAGTATTTTCTGCACAAATGGGTCCCAGAGAGCAGTGAAATCTGTACTGTCACAATTGGGAGAAGTGTGTGTGTGGCAGTTCCAGCAAAAGCACTGGTTCCTTTAGTAATAATTAAAAAATCGTTAAGAATTTTGATTGATTCCAGACCAATAACTGGACTGCCCAGCTGGTAGACTACAGTGTGAAAAGAAGCATCTCTAGTCAGCACGTGTTTGGGACAGCACGTGTGCCAGCGCACACACTCTCCAGAACTGATGTTACAGCCTGGGCATGAACCTGTAAGCACAGTTTAGCATTACAATCTAGAAGATAAGCAAACGGAATAAAAAACACACTCCGTTATTGGGTCGGGGTACGGCAGGGCAGGGCCGTCACAGGACTACTGAGAATAAAAGAGCTATAAGCATGGATTTTCCAAGACTCTGTAAGGATGAGGACAGAATCCCCTTACATGTCTCTAAAGGGTGGATGACATGTATTATCTGCTCTTTGGTAAATTGATAATCAATGTAAGGGTTTGGAAATGTTCTAGAAATTGCAGCCGTGCATTAAAGCTCTTATCTAAAAGCAGGGTGTAATCTTGCAGTGTAGAATGGGCCCCATTAGACCATTAGCTCTATTCAGTCACTTCTCTTCAGAGACTGTCCGGGAAAGTGTGTCACTACCCAAAGCATGGTGAACAAGGATGTGGTGTCATGCCATTGATTGATAAGAGTGTGGAATGTGAATTGACTGTGGTCATGAACCACCTCTTTACATCTGTGATAAACAGGTGCCGTTGAAACTGCACACTATCACAAAGCTCCATGAGAGAGCTACTGGACAGTCCACTGGATAGAGATATGCTGACCTTGCACTATAGAGCCTAAACACGTATCATAGTTACTAAAATGACTTGTACGTAATGCAGCTCTAATAATGTATGGAATAAAGGCATATGCTGAAAATGTGCTGTATTGATATACTGTACTTTAAAACATGGTTGTCATTTTTCAAGTACAAATAGCAAGGACAATTTATACGGCCATAAAGTAAAGAAGCTTACTCAACTGAATATCTCCTGACATGCCAGATATGTGGTCCTAAAGAGCAAAGGTACTATACATATAGTATAAATAAGAGTATAAATTCATCAAAGACCTAATTTTAGAATTTTTTTTCAAAATTGCATGAAATACCATTTGAAATGTTCCATACTAAAATACATTTGTCCCATACCTCAGTGATTTTCATTCTTGGTCCTGGTGAGCCGCAGGGCCTGCTGGTTTTTGTTGTTACTTCACACTTAACGGCAATCAACTTCTTTAATTGATCAATTAACTCACCAACCTATTTTCTTCCTATGTATGGGTCATAATTTGTTTCTGATGTTAAGGCAAAAACAATAGACCAGCAGACCCTGTGGCCTGCCATGGCCAGGAATGAAGATAACTGCCATACACATGTCAGCAATAACTGGGATATTCTGACTTTTTCTAAAAAATTCAATTCAGTTTTATTCTTATCGTGCTTTGTACAGAGATGCAGTCACAAAGGAAATATGAAAAATTAGGCAAGACTGAGCCTAAACCCCCAGAAATAAAATTGAGTTAAAAAAAAATACCCTGTGGGATGAAATAAACACTCAGACAGCGGGGAGAAATAAATCCCTGGTGGGAGGCAATCTCAAGAGGAACCCGGATACAGAGTGGGAGCCCATTCTCCTCTGGACAAAAAAAAATGCAACAGAAAACACATTCCCAAAGTACTATACAATTTACTAACCCCATGCATTTATGGTTGATCAAAAATATGACCTCTGCCTACCAATTATACAGGGCTATATGTCCATATACTGGGATGTTTTTGGCATCAGAAAACATGTGTAACATGGTGTGACAGTATATATTCTGCTCTTTGTTATTCATCAGCTCTCTAGAGGTATGCATCTTCTACTTGCATCTTTTCCATCATAAGAATATCAATCAAGGATAATACAACATAGCCATATACACCTTGTGTGTAAGAGTTGGAATTACTTAAACTATGAAACCATTTTTCAATACTTAAATATTTTTAATATGAAATATTTATATATAAGATTCAACATTTTCTCTTAGGGTTTTTGATGGTAAATCTAAGTGTTTTTTGAGGACCATTCAGCCAAATAATAAATTTGTCTCACTTGCGTCATTTCCTAGCATTTCAGTTGCAAGGCATCATTTATATGGGGTTTTACCAGAATAGGAATATTGGGCCAGAATGATTCATAATGTTGAGATTGCATAATATAAGTTGTAAATCTACTTCTAACGTGGAATTGACTCTCAAACAGGTGAAACCTCATTTTTTGAAGGGCCCTACACCTGAGAACCCAGAGTGATGGTAATAGGGGAGCAAAAGGGCCAGACAATGCCATGTTTCTGAAAGCCTGATGTGTCGCTGGAAAGGTGGCAGGCACTTAACTGTGGAGATGAGTCACTGGTGAACGTCCTACAGCAAAAAATAAAAACAAGAGTGGGAAGCTGGATTTACCGCATCACATATACACACATGCGCACAGACACAAAAGCACAGACATGCGTACACACAAACAGAGTTTCGCTATTCATATAGATGCCAGTTGAATACTTGGTGTGAAAGACAACTGACAGCTACTTGTTTTAGTTCCCATGTGTGCTAGTGAAAGCATACACTTCAAACTAAATGCCCTTTGTTCAAACTATATGTACATTCTCTTCCCACATCTTAATTTTGTAATGTAGATTATGTTATTTATAAAATAACAATTTAGTTATTCAGCCTGGGGGGGGGGAGAGGGGAGAGGGGAGAGGGATTCAGTTGTTCAATCAAATCTACAGAGAACTTTAGTACAGAAAGTAAAATTTGTGCTCATGTTAGATTTAACAACTCTAGAAACAGGGAGAGAAATATTGGCTTTTCAAAACCCTTGAAAATGAGCTTCTCAAAAAATATTGTTCTTAAACTGTGATCTGTGAATTCCCAGAACCGGATTTGTTCCAGTATTTACAATTTCAGCCTTCTCAGTATCTCAGTAGACAGTGCACACTTTCTTGTCTAAATGCACGAACCCAGTTTCAGACACTTTTAAAATCTTGTTAAGTGGATTGGTTTCACCTGTCTACTGTAGTCACAAGATGCTGAACAACAAGTAGTGAACCCAGACTGGGCACACAAAAGTAATCCAGAGCACCACTGAGAACAAAGGGCAAAACCAATAAGCCACAAATACATTGGTCTAATAGCTTTTTTCCTCTTCCTCCCTGTGGTCAAGCTGAGGTGAAGTGAAGCCCAGCTATCAGGCTAGTGACAGCTAACTCCGGTCTTCAAATAAATTAATACCTCTGTATCTTCTACCTAATGACTTAATACCAAGTAATGTGTTGGTTAGAAATAAAGCATTATACAGTGAGGAACATTAAGATTGCCCTATGTCGATCATGCATTAGCACCCATGGAAATGGGCTGTCCCTAGTTTGGCCTTTTGTATAAACATAAATATTTGACAACAATTCAGACTTTGAATTTGTCTTTTTTTTTGGCATAAATTTCATAGAACATCTAAGCTAAATCAGAAAGCAGAGATAAAAGCAAATTTAATTTAACTATATATGTTATAAGGCAAGGCACCAATGGCCGTAAGGTTTAAAAGGGCATTAAAGAAAAAAGATTTTGGGAATCCATGAAAATGGCCTTATGGTTGCCACGTAATTCGAGTCCTGATTTGAACTGTTTATTGAACTATTTCTTATGGGCACTTATGACAATTCTATCTATTAGAGTACAACGAATCACCTTCTTCACCCAGAATTATATAAATGCAGCAGCAGAAACTCATAATTGGCTATCCTGACAGGCTGAAATTAAACCCATCTCCCACAAGCAATGTCAAAAACACTGACTCTTGGGTGTCTTATCAAAAGATACATTATTTCAACATGGCAGTAGCTAGCTATCATTTTTTAAACAAATGAAACCCCTTTGACTATTGCAATTGTTGTGTTTGGGCACAATCACTTTATAAAGACCTATGCTACAAATATGACACTTGTGCTGTTTCCATGCTGATGATGTCCTCCACATGGAGAGAATGAGGTGACATTATAAGCGAGCTTGTATGTTAAGCATTACAGTCTTAACAAAAATGAGTATTAATACTGATATTAAATATTATCTTGGGGTATTTTGATATCTTTGAAATACTTGGGCCTTGGCCTGTAGGGGCAAGCATCCTCAGCTGAAAACATTTAGAGCACATCACTAAGGTGCAGTTGCAAGCATATTTAATTTAATCATTAATCATCAAAGGAAACCATTTCTGTGGCTTATCTGTTGGAAGCAAAGACATTAAAATTGAAATTCTCTCACTGTACATTTCTTGGAGAATGCTGTAGAAAGGACTACAAGTTATGATTCCCAATGAATGAGTAATTCTGCAAGAAAATTAAAAGTTTTTAAAGCTATCTTTTGGCCAATATTGAAATAAGAGAACTTTGGGTTATATTGATTCTGATTTGAAGTGATAGAGGCCTTAGATGCTTATACTTGATCTAGTGTGAAATGGGGTCACAAATTGCCAGAATTCCACATTACTCTTGAGATCTGACCGCACCAGCTTCACATAAATCTATTTATTACCCCAAATTTTATCTCTGAATATCTGTTAAATGCTCTGTGCAAAATCCTTGCCAAGGGAGTTACTATGGCAAACAGCATTATATAAATTTATTGACATTGATTGAGCCTGGGAAGACCATGAAATTCATGCCCCAGCATCCCCCCCCCCCCCCCCCCCCCCCCCCCCCCCCTTTCCACTGACACCACCCTCCATCTCAGATCACCTTAACTCAGGTGCTTTTGATGCTATGATATGCAAAACAGGGATTTTTATCAAGGTGATCCTGTGTGCAGGAAGCATGTACTGGGATATATGTATCCACTCGCCTGAAGATATATATCTGTATCTATATATATCTTCTCCACTCCACTTTGCTTTCCACCACTCACTATTGAAATGCTGAGAGTTATAATCTCACGGAAGGTGCTTTGTCTGAAAGAGCAGCCGTTAGCTTCCTATGCTTGTTGAAAGTGGTCTATTGAATGAAACCAACAGAACTGTAGGTTGCCTGTTATAAATCCAAGGTACTCAACTTTCTGTCAAAATTCAGGCCACATCAGAACCCCCCCCCCCAATCCTTAATACTCACTGGTTCCATTTACCATGCTGGCTGCGAGGCAACTGCATCACTGATTTCAAGAAATACCCCCAATGCTTTCACGAAGGCAAGTGATTGGAATTTTTTTCACAAGGGCTCAATGAACGGGTAGCATTTTAAGAGCACTACTATCATTGCTTGTTATTATCTCATGTCCAGATACTATTGTATTACCTGCATTAAAAATATTGCGTATTTTGGCTGCCGGATGGCTCATGTGATTTAAGTACTACACTGTGGTGCATGGATGAGCCTCATAGCCTCGGATCAAATCCAAAACATGCCAATGCTGACTGTGACCATTAGCTGCTTGGGGTGACGCGAAATTGCCGATTGCGTCACCAAGGAAATGGGAGGGCTCAGTTGAACAGGGTTGTGTATTCATTACTATCCTGTGAACCCCGCTGGTCGATCGGCTACCTGTAGATCACATATGAAAGGTCTTCCTCCGACTCTACTATATGCAAGTTTATCAGTAGTCTGTGGTATGAAAAGAAGTACACAAGCAACAACGCATCTTTCAGTGGAAGACCGTGAAGGTCTACACTCTCCTGAATCGGCAGTGGGGTTCGTTCATGTACCCAGCTGCAGTTGTAGACAATTGGCCATTTCAAATTGGGATGGGAATTGGATATGATCAGCCCCGTATTGGGCATCAAATTTATTCGCATTTATTTCCATATGCCATTAGAAGCTTGTTCAAGATTTATTCCCTGAGTTCTGTATGTCAAAAACATCTCAGGACTATTACAGTATATCCCAGGATATCTCTGGAGTTATCTCCTAATGACTCAACCTCTCTTCAACATCACACTTATTTAATCTTCATAACAACATTAAATCAAGTATAGGCTATATCTTTAAAAGAGGTACAGGGTAGTTACACCACAGATTCTTCATGTTCTTGCATAATTTTTTTCATTAAATTTACAGGTTTGGCACTTCATTTTCCACCAGTTGTTTATTTCAGTGACCAGGTGTCCACCCTTTGAATCCATTAGGACCGCATCGATTTCACCCGTCAGTCTATAATTAAATTAATGATTTAACCTCTTCATAAAGGAATCAGGGCGGCACGGTGGTGCAGTGGGTAGCACTCACAGCAAGAAGGTCGTGGGTTCGAATCTCGGCTTGAGGCCTTTCTGTGTGGAGCATTTTCTCCCCGTGTCCACGTGGGTTTCCTCCGGGTACTCCGGTTTCTTCCCAAAGTCCAAAGACATGCAGGTAGGCCAATTGGAACACTCAATTGCCCATACGTATGAGTGTGTGAGTGAATGGTGTGTGTGCGCCCTGCGATAGATTGGCGGCCTGTCCAGGGTGTATTCTTACCTCTCACCCAATGCACACTGGGATAGGCTCCAACACCCCCCGTGACCCTGACCAGGATTAGCGGGTATAGATAATGGATGGATGGTTAAAGGAATCATTTCCCATAGAGCACATAACAGAATGGAAAGCATTAGTTGATCTGATTGATTAAACGTCCTGAAGTGTGAATATTGGACATTTATCTTCATAAAACACTCAAAGCTATTTATTTTATAGCTATGTATTTCTGACATAATGCAGCACCATGATAGTAAATCAACAGAGTTAAAAATTGTCCAATTAATTAATTGTTTTTTTAATTAATTAATTATTAGCTCATTACAATTTAGGGGTTGTAGTTGTGGTTTGAATGAAAACATACAAAGTGGGGCTGCAGGACTGAGTATGAATCCCTGAGCTACACTATGTTACACAAAGGAGTCATGCTGCATCTGTATCTAAATGCTTGACAAGATCGCATTAAGCTCTCACTTTATCAAACCATAAGATTAGAACTTATTCAGTGATTAAGTAGTATAACATCACGTGATGCCTTGAAAATTTGTTTTGCCACTGTACTCTTCTCACTGCAAAATTGAATTCTCCAGGTACCGCAGTTCACATAATGCCACTACATAACCTGACACCCCTTCATGACTCCCTCAAGCCTGTTTTATTGGCTAGTTACAAGGTAATAACCCTGCCACAGATACTCAAACCCTGAGAGATGGCTAATGTGAAACTATCTTTCTCTTGCTCTTGACCCCACTTTGCATGTAAGAAGTAAAAAGGAACTGTGGAGGAACTGCTGCAACATGGGCACACACGTCCCGACAGGATATCATTCCAGTTTAAAGAACTACAATAACATTCTGCCATGTGGCAAATGAGAGAATGCACAGAAAATATTAATTTGCAAAGCAGATGTTGTTGGTGATAGCTGGTAGAGTACAGTTCGACCAATATTTTGAGTAAGAAACTAATTCAAGCCTGGTAAAAGATTAAAACATATAGAACCAGTACCTAAATCCATAAAATGGCTTCCCAAGAAATGCAAAGGAAAACATGTGACATCCATTCCAGAAGGCAACCAGGATATCCATTTCACAAACAAGTACATAAAGCTAGCTAATATTTGATACTCAAAAACAAACAACCCAACATTTAGATTTAAAAAATGTGTCCTACTGGTGAATGGTGCTTCAATCTGTAGAACTTTTTAGTTCATTTTAACAGCAATTATTTAAAATAAAATAAAGATCATTACCCTTTCCCCTGTTTGGACCAGGTTTTTGGATTAAGTGTTGCCATCTTTGATTTGATGATATATCCTGCTTTTCAGCAATAATATGTACCTCTAATGAGGAACTTTAATATAGCTCTGTGGCCCATCCCTGTTCATTTTCTGCCAATATGTGTCACACAGGCAGTGAAGTTTATTGATTTGATAAATCACTCATACATATAGCAGAGCACACAGACTGTCAAGTCTCTGACTTCAAGAAGTACTAAATTCAAATTGGCAACTTCAGGTTAAACAAATAAATGACATCTACCCCACCTTAGCCAAAACCCACCCGAACTCACAGGTCAAGTTTCAGTTGGGCATCAGCACTCTGAGCAGCAACAGTACATTGGAACCATGAATGCAGGGCAATGCTTTCATGATTGCACTTGACAAGTGAAAAAGCACTTGACAAGTGACCTTGTTCAGGTCCCTAAACTAAGAAGAGGTGCAGACCAAGGAACTTTATATTTTGGAGGAGAAATCTACCAATACACAAAAGGCCCTGGTGTTCACTCTGGCTTTCATTTGGAGGTTGTGAAATTTGGAGGAGAGCGGTGGCACAGCGAGACAACACTGGAGATCTTAGAGCCTCACTATAGTAGACACTATAGCCTGCTGCAGATGGGCTAACCAGTTGCCATTTGAAGGGAGGTGGGTTCAACTATAACAGTACACAGCAACACAGAATGGTTTCTTTCTTACAGCAGTTTCATATGCTGGTCAACAGCATATGGCCAGTGGCAGTGTTACGGCTGAAGAGAGGTCACAACCATACAAGGTGACTGGTCTCACTGTGGAAAAGGGACCGCTCGCTGTGGAACAGGATACTGCATGTATCACTAGGATCTGTAACCTACAGTTTGCCAGGAAAGAAAGACTCTGTAATCTATGCCGTGGCAGGGAGCCTGATCCTTGGGTGGTGAGACCCTAAAATGAATCCTGTTTCTTTGTAACTCCAAACGAGGCATCTTCAAGTATTTATTTATTTACAATGTAACGCAGCAATTGCAGACACAGAACCTTTTTATTTTTTTAACACATGGGAGCTTTGAGTAAACTTCATGAATATAATAATGTGAGTTTCCTGCAGGGTAGTCAAGCCGCCTTTTGCTCTTGTGTGTGAGGAGCTTTGCGTTGGCAGCAAGTGTTTTTGAAGATGATTGAGCCTGCGTTCTTTCAGATAAGGGGATTCCACAAAATCATGTTACGTTCACGTAGGGCATTGTGGAGAGAAGAGACATGGGTGCTGTCTAAACAATGGCATATTAACAGAGCAAAACCTCCCCACAACATTTATTTTAATAAGCAGTTGTCTTGGAAATTCTTTCTTTTTTTAAAATATTCAATCATCCAGTTTTGGCGCGTCATCTTCATCTTCTGCTGCTGTAGCCCGTCCGCTTCAAGGTTCGTAGTGTTGTGCAGTCAATCATGCCATTCTGCACTCCGCCGTTGTAAACTGCTGTTATTCGAACATTTGTGGCCTGTCTGTTAGGTTGAAGGACGATACACATTCTTCTCTGATCTCTCTCATTAACAAGGTGTTTTCGCCCACAGAACAGCCACTCACCAGATGTCTCTTGTTTATTGCACCATTGTCTGCAAACTACAGAGATCATAGGGGCAGGAGTGTAGCTGTTTATGAGATGCTGGAACCACCACACCTGACACCAGTTTTCTACCTGGAACTGTACTCGAATGGTCCTTAAATTATGCAAACTTTCTAGAGATGAAAAGAAAATGAGAACAATCTAAAACTTTGAAATGGCAACAGCATGTTACCAATATGATGAACTGTTTTCAAATATGAGCAGCATTGTGTGTACTACAATGAGTGTTATAAACAACAATTAAAAGTTGATACTTCATCTGAACCCTCTTTGTACCCTTTTCTCCCACCATGCCACCACTCACCAAAGAGGGGTAGTATCATTTTTTTTCTCTGAAGCCAAAGTAAATCTCTAATGTACACATCACAGTAACACTCCTGCCTCACTTTAATATGAAGGAAGTTGGTAGGCATCAACCTGATAAAAACAGTAAACAAAACCAACTATTGCCACATTCACATTAACCATGGTTTCCACAATAGTGGATATGTAGGGGATGCATAGTAATTGGCCCTCATCGTTGTGGTCATTCCCTGCTGAAATAATGTCTCTCCTGAGACCTCAGGCTAGAATCAGAAAAATGAGCTGATGATTTTATAAGGCTTAGTGGCAGTAGATCAAAGCCCTTGCCCCTGGCATCATGGGTAACATCAACATGTGCATGTTCAGCACCGCAGGCCATACTGACCCTGGAGACTGCATGCATCCCTGGACACCCAGCTCTGGAGCACATGACTAAGGCCAGAATACATTTGTAAACATATTTAAAACAGACTGGACACACAATCACACATATGCAAATGTACAGCAAACATGCATACACATGCATGGACACATGCACTCATAAGCAAATGCACATACACACAGGAATCTCCAGAGAGCTCTTTGGCAGCATTTGCTGATAAAGATTTTTTGGATTTTCTTATTGCGCAACATGCAGAATCATTAACATCTGCACAGAAGGAAAATAAATCTTAATCCGTCAATTGGTCTCCTCAATTGATTCCCCACAGGCACCTCTTATTTCAGCAGGATATATTAGTACAGTAAACAATCTTTTGTTTTTTCCCTCAGTGCTTATTTCTTACAACATTAGAACCAACCAACCAACAATTACTCTGCATGTTTTTGTTGTAAAACGACTTCCACTCATCTTCTCCGTGTGAGTGGCATTAATGGGAACGACAGTGCTGATTGCTGTTTTCACAAACAGAGCACACAGGAGTGGCAATAATTGGGCTGATTGTGTATGCAAACATTGTCAAGATCATCACCACTCAAACCACAGTGATTTGGTAAGCCTTTTATCTGCCTGCCAACTGGCATAATAGCAAGCACACATGTTGGGCTCCTTCAAAGGCTGGTGGTGGTGACACCAGCCAGTTATCTTTAACACTGCAACATGCTTATAACCAGTCCTGGCTGCATTAGCCCTCCGATGACAAGGGAGAAGAGGTCTTGTACAGATGGAAAAAATGCCTGGTTATACTAAAAAGTTACCCCTGTGACAGCACCCATGTTTCGTAACATAAAGTAACCCAATACCACCTAGGGGGAAGCTAGATGATGAGCGAGTGAGGACCGCTTCAATCCCCAATGTCTCCTCTTAGGGTGAAAGGAGGGGAGAGGAGAGAGCAAGCTTCAAAGCAATTTTCACAGCCATGCACTAAGTCAGTTGGGGTTGATTTATAAAGAGGTCTCTCACTCTCTAGCCCCCAGAGTGCATCTGTGTCTCAAACTAATTGGCATCCTTTTCATTAAAAGCTGAAAAAAGTTTCAAATCAGACAGCACTGTTGGCTACAGTCCTAACATGACATGCATATAAATGATGTATTTTTCCTTTTATTAATTTTCAATCCTTGGTTCCCTATGTTGGACTGCTAGACCTGTACATAATGCCTTATAATTGCCTATAATCTCTAAAACTACAGTCATTACTGTCCTCTACCTTGTGGTAAGTAGTTGCTTGATAGTCTGCATAATCGGGACTAAATAATAAGTCATGTTTTGATATTTGTTATATTAACCCTCCTGTTCTGTTCATTTTTTAGGTACAGCAAAAATGTTCCTGGGTCAATCCCCATACAGGGGGGGTTTGCAAATACATGAAATGAACCATTTTCATTTAAAATGTTGATTACACTAATTAAGGCCAGTAGAAGAAGTTTCATACTGAAAAAATAATTTTAAGTATTTTTCCTAGATTTTCAAACTTTAAAAAGGGTCAATTTGACCCGCAACATAACAGGAGGGTTAAGGCTAACTATTTCCTCTCCATATTAAAGACAAATCATATATGTGTCGATTTTACATCCTTTGGCCACAAAGTTTGGTCAGCTCTACGCTATTTTTAGACATTGTCAAGTGTCCAATCAATTACCCTTTCATACATCACACAGCTCTACATAGAGAGCCCACCAGCTCACCCTAAACCCAAACGCACCTCTGTCCTAATACTAGTCCAATATGTCCACGGAATGGAAAGCATGCACATGTGAATCAATTCAATGTGCAGCATATCAAAACTTTCGATGAACCAGGTGCCTCTTCTATGGAAAGAGTAGAGGTTAGAATCAAATTGCTGGCATTTCTAGGGCATCCCATCTGTTTCTTTAACACATGAACTGCGCACTTAACCACAACCAATATGAAACTGCACTTTCAGAGTAAGGGGGAAAAACAACAACAAAAAATCATCTATACTTTACCTCTCCTGAAGTGAACATTGTCACCTTTTCAAATCCAAACTTACTTATCTTCAGAATTTATCATATTTTTACTGCATACACATTGCACATGTAGTCTGTGTCACACAATTTAATTTGAGCTAATTGTCACAGGGATCCTCAGGACATAACACCACTTCCCAAACCATTTCCCATGCAAAGAAAAGCGATTACTACACAAATAAGTATCTCTTTCTCACTCAAAAGAACTGCTTACAACGGTACACATTTGATAAAATGTACTGTATACATGTACTGCTATACTGAATACATGGCAAATAGCTTGCCTTCTGAACAGGCACAGTATATTTTGCTTTGGAGTAATTATGGTAGAATGAGTGATTCACAACAGTTATTGTCTAGCTAGAAAATTGAGTACAACAGTTCTACAAACAAATTTCTCATTCTCCATTTTTCGTTTACATTTGCAAAACTGCACAATATAATAGCAGAGGGGCAGGGTACAGGATAATGCAGAGTATTTGAAGAAATGGTGGTTAGATTTTCGGTTTGTACAAAATTGTACCGAAAAAAAATGTATAATGCTTTTTTATAGAGACACTATCAAGGACAAAATATGTAAATACTAAAGACAATGGAGGGGGGGGGGGGGCAGGGACCCAGGGACCATGGCTGCACCCCCAGAAAGCAAGCAATTGAGGCAAAAATACATACAAAAAACTCCTCAGTGGGAAGAAAACTACTCAAATGGTGGTGAGAAACTCACCAATGGGAAAAAATCTCAGGAGGTACCCAGCTATAGATGGGGAGCGCATCCTCTCCTGGCCGATCCACTTTAATTTAGCTCAATTAAAGTAATAATTTCAATTTCAATTTAAGAACACTGCTGTGAAGTGCTCGAAGCAGTTCAATGTACTACATGGAGGAGGATAAGCAACACCATCATCATTTCTGCCACTCTCAGAAGAGATGGTTCCAAAAGGCACCGCTTTCTCCATAGAGGAACTCAATCTAGTTCAAGGGTTCTTTGACTGGCAAAATGGTTCAACCTGGGAGTTTCACACACTTCACACCTACCATACCATACAGGGTTCTACAAAAACTAAAAAGGGTTCTCCTATAGAGACGAGCCAAAGAACCCTTTTTTTATGAGTGCACAGTAATGGTAAAATCAAGAGACCTCCTAGTGGCATGACCACCTGGTTTCTGACAGCAGGTTCCTCCCTTGTCCTCGTAATGGGGAAATATATTGTCTAAGTAAAAAATATGGGCATTCTTGGAAAGAATCCAAAGCAAATAGGCATTTAACCCCCGATACTCAATGCGAAGATTAACAATATCTTTGTAAATATTTTTAAAGAGACTTTTTTGTTTATGTGGTCCCCAGGTTAAAAAAAAAACAACAACTCTAAAATGGAAAAAAAAACATCAACTCTAAAAAGAGATAGTTAATGCTTCACAAGCTGCAAACCTTGAACTGGAATAAAGACATTATATACTTCCCAATTTAACAATTCAAATGATAAAATACATACAATGTACTATTTAAGCTTACATTAAAAAATGAATAATTCTTTGTTCACTCTCCATGTACCATTAAAAAGTATGCACTGAGAGTACTATAGGCTACCATTTACAGGCAAAGTAGGCTAACCGTTACAAAATCCAGGCCTCTATAACGGGGGTAATGCATACTCTAAATTTGGTGTTCTAATAAACTTTAATAAACCTATGCCACAGAAACTGGTGCTGTCAGAAAAAAAATAAGGGTTCCCTTTTCTTTGACAAACAAAATTATTTGATATCATTTACAGAGACAAAACGACGCAATTATTATCTATTTAACGTGCGCACGCACTAGTTCAAGAGGAATTTATTATGAGCACTGAGAACAAACATTGATTGGTTACACGTAAAGGGAAGAACCCGATGCTTTAATCTCATTCATTCCGTTACTTTCCATTCACGCCTGCCTATTTGGCACGTGAATGGTTAGTATTGTGAATGAGACCGTTCAGTGAGCAAGAGTATAGAAACAAACAAGTAATTTTCTTTGTGCTCTGACTATATATTGACCACTTTTGCGTAGGTTATTTCAAGCGAGGTCCTCACAATATGGTATACAAACGTGTAATTGTAATAACTGCAATTGTTACTTTTAAGATAGAACACTGCATTTACATAGTTTATCGTACATTTGTAGTTTACTTTCCATTTTGCTCCACTTGACACCAACAATAGTGCCTTTCTTCTCAAAACCTATAGAGGACCGACAGTCGTGTAAATGTTTCATTTCAGATTATATAAATTTGCATTATTGTATACATATAAACATGTTCTCACAGACGCACACGCACAATATATACACATAATACGCAGCATTTTTAAAAACTTACCAGCATTTCTAAGCTTCCGATTTCTAAGAACTGAAATAATCACCAGAAGATTTCCCAAGACATCCACTACTGTGGTGAAGATCAGCACGCTGGCCAGCACCGTGATAGCCCAGGCAGGACGCGCACCCAGTCCCAAAGCTCGACTGTGTCCCAGTTCCGTGCGGTTCCTGAGGAGAGAAACATTCTCTGGCATGTCGAAAACCTTGCGCGCCAACTTCTTTTCCCCTCTGTCCGAATCATTCAATTACCGGAATCATTCTGAGGAAACCAGCAATTGCATAGAAAACAGTGAGTCGGGAAGTAGCTACACAAAACCGGCATTTAAAAAAATCTAATTTTTGAAATTAAAAATCAAAAGCAAAGCTTTGCTTTCTAAGTGCTCTGTAGAAATAAGTGGGTAAAGTTATCTAGTGGCTGGCAGCTAGGGTTTCATTCAGCTGACTGTTTAAATAGAGCCCGTTATGTGAGTTTACCACTCCAACTGGTCCTAATATCCCCTATCGATCGCATACTGGAGAAGGCGTGGGTACTCCCATGCCCACGTTTCTTTCTTTTCACCTAATTTGCATAGGCATTCCGGCTGCTGTTGGAAGTGAACGTGTTTTTTTTGGGTTTTTTTCAGACGGCCACTCATGTCAGATGGAGACTTTCCCAGTGTTCCTAGTTGGCAATGTCTGTCGCTGTCCGAGTTATTTACTAAGTAGCAGCAATTCGAAATTGAAAATCCAGCGCGCAATCCACAACGCTGGCTTTCATTCAGAAAGCTGACATAAAAGGAAGTACGTACCCTATCGGTGCCTGAGAAATACGAGGGAAAGGATGATGTGTGAGTAGGCTACAGTTTTATGCAGTTGCGCGTATAGCGCTCCATAGTTGCATTGTTTTTATTGACAGGAAAAAAATGAGGTCAGAAAATTCTTCCGTTTGCAGTGAAAACACTACAACACAGGGAAATCATTTAGTAACGAATGTTGTTTTTTTATTGTACTCACTATTTTTTCCACGAAGCTAATGTCTTGAAGCAAACGTTACTCTCCCACAATAGATTTTTTGCATTAAGCTACATTTTGGACCCGAAAATTGGTTTGCTGATGAAGGTTTATATTGATTCTGCCGCTGTTGGTTGCACATATATGCTCCCCTTGTCGAAAAAGGGACATGGTTTATGAATCCGCTCTCGTGTGTGCTTCATAAAACCCAGATTTCATATTTAACATCACATATGTGGCTTGGTGTGTGCGATCCTGTTTAGGTCGGATGTTCGGTCATAGCAAGAATTACATCTGTTATCCGTCATTGACAAAGGTCAATTTATACATTTCTTTCCTGTCCAATTCAAACCTGCAGTTTGCTACACTAGTGTCTCTCATACACCTACGTTGCATGCACTATACTGATTCTGAAGACAGGGAAGGGGGAAAACTACAATTTAATAATGAACTCAACCATATATTGCCAGCTTAAAAAAAAAAAAAATTAAAAAAAGCATGGTAGTTCTATGACATTCTATAAGTTGCGGGACACAGCTCCATTCGGCAAAACGGTTAACTATCAGCTGCCAGTGCTGTTTTAATATCTTGCAAGCTCTCCCTCTGCAGCACAAAGGCGACATAACTGAAAGCTCTCACGTGTCACTTTCATCAAAAATACTGTAGGCTATTTAGTTTTTTTTTTTTTTTACGTTTGAAAACGCAACAAGAATTCATTTGTCTTATGGCGTGCAATAGTTTTGCATCATATCATGTCCAGCCTACATTTATACAACTCGTTAATACAGGAAACCGCGCGAAGGCTTCTCTGCATAAATTTGGGGTTTGCGTTGTTTATTTAGGATATTCAATTTACAAACACCACCGTTACTATGAGTTACATCATAGAATGTATCTATATTGATGCAGTATGTGGTCTCCTCGTATAGTTGGCACTTCATCTTTTAAATAAGCTCCAGATTTCTCCATTGAATTTCTGACACTTGACTTTTGTTGAAAGGCACACTAACAGTAAAATTAATAACCCTTCCCTATTTAGTAGTATGGGGTAATATCATTTTACTGCATATTGTCCTTCTGTCAAGATATAATTTCATTTATTTAAAAGTAATAAAAATATATTAAAATGAAGCTGCACGTGTCTCTCTTTTTGTTTGCTCTTGGTGTCATATAATCCAGCAATTATTGTGGTCTATCACAAGTATCTGTGCCACTACCCTGACATGAAGAGCTTTGAGCTGAGATGTGATGCAGAACCTAATTTCTCTCCCCCCAGAAACCAAAGGCTTTTGGTCAGTACTGTACAGTACATTATTAATTTGCTTAGCAACTTCCCTGATCCAGGGCGACTTACAGTTGTTGCGCTTAGTGTTATCCAAGCATTATAACTGAATTTACACAGCAGCAGGACTTATGCTGAAGCATCTTCCCAGCTAGCCAATATTGTTTTAAATGTTTTTTTTTTTGGTTGTGGACAGTGTTATCGTGATGTTGCAAGGTCAGAGACTGTCCTTAAAACATTGCATAAGGTGTGATTCTGGAACTGTTTACAATTTAACAGGAAAGTTGTGGTTTGGTGGAGGTATAAAAGGTTGCATTACAAAAAGGTTTCCACAGTTGTGTTATTCAGCACAATCTTACAAAGCTTTACTGATACAATTAAAAATAATGCAGAATCATTTTGTGTTTCCCGGGCTACACTCAAAGATGGATCAGCAGAGCCCCACCTGAGTCTTAACCCAGATCCAGAATTCTCTGCTCAAACCACTGCACAACATTATATAGCAAGCACCCTTCTTGCAACCATAGGCTAGGAAATGAAGGCTAGTATGCTTTCTGATAGGATTGTCTGGAGAGCAGTGTTACGCGTATTCACAGATGTAGAGCACGGAACAAAGGAGGGGGTAGAGTTGTTTGTCTGACCGCATTGATTTGTCAGTCATTTCAGTGACAGCAGATACTCGGGGAAGTGTGGGCCTGGGAGGAAGGACTCAGTCTGTCCATTTCACGGGGAAGTGCGCCATTACATGGAGAATAAATTCTGCATAATTATTCCCGAAGCCGCTTCCCCTCGCGAGGCTCAGTTGCGGGGGAAGGTGCGTCTCTCTCCGTTTATCACTGCTGTAAATTCCGAAGCACAAAGGAAATGCTTCTTGTGGAAGACGCTCTATAAAGGGTACGGTCTTGTGAAGTGTGTGCCTTTATCTCAGTCAGGCAGCAGGCTCTCTGATGCTGCAGATCCATAACTGCGTCTCAGAATAAATCATTTATGTCAAAGCTACGGGTCTACAGCTCAATAGTAGGTAAGAGATGGCACTCTTTGCTACCCTTAGGGTAACTCTGTGATTAAGGACAGGAGTGTCTGTTTGAACAAATAGCTGATTACACATTGATTACAACACAGTGAATATCCATACTGTTTTCTTCACCCAGTGTCAGTACCATATCATGACTCAAAAGTCACCAGTCCATGATCCAATTCAGTCTGGTGTTCATAAATGCATTGTGAAAATCTTATAGAAGATGTTTCACATGATGGCAAGTATTGGCATGAAATTGAAGGTCGTTCACATGAAAATAAAGTTTTTTCAAATATTTTCACACACGACAGTCTAATTGCAAGTAGACCGTGTGTTTTAATATGGGGGTTGAGGAGGCTTGTTTCAGAGCATCCTTCGGATATGCTACTGGATCTTCCTTGTGGAGGCTTCTCCTTTGATATGGCGCACTGACTCATGGTGGGGGTGTGGCAGTGAGCAGTGCAGAGCAGTAGGGAGGATTAGGTCCAGCGAGAGACTCCCCGCCTCCACAAGAAGCCGTTCATACAGTGTCGCCTTAAGGACGGCATGCTGTAAATCCCATTTTTATGTGTGTGCGTGTGTGTGTGTGTGTGCGTGTGTCTGCATACATTGTGTGTGCGTAAATGAGCATGAGTGCACATTTGTTTGTGTGTATGTGTATACTCAATATGTAAATCCTTCCCTTCATGAGTACATTTGCGCTATTAGGAACAGTGGTACCTCTGTAAATGGCAGTTGAAGAAGAATCATTTCTCAGCATAAACATCATGTCACCTATCACATGCGGCAGACACTCCAGTGTGGCTGTAAAATAGATCATGAATAGATAACCAAACTTGAGCATGGAATAATGCCTCCTCTGTCTATACTGGGCTATGCTCTACTGTAAAATAGCAAACCAAAAAAGTCATGGTGTCTTCAAGGGCTATTTCAGTTTACTATAACACAAGTACTTTTGTGGAGCGTACCCCTCTGTATTTGCATAGGATGAATGCCAACAACATCAACTGTCTGACTGTTGACGGCATCACCTTTTCCCAATTCACTCCCATTCATTTCTGGGACCTCGTAGAAATTAATGAGCGACATGCATGGAATGAGCAGAGCAAGTTCGGTCAGAAAACTCTTGCAACCACATACATCACGTTTCCATAATCAACCAATCACAAACACACAACACATTTTCTCATACCCATCCAGTTACATACACACACATCACCAATGGAGCACAGTCAGGCCTCTCCAGAGCTGCTTATTGCCTGTGCTGCTTTTGCATGCTTCGCTTGCTACTGCACAGAATTGTGCTCAAGGAATTATTGCTCTAACAAGTCCATCTTAAAGAATTATTGTTCTAACAACCACTGCTCAGAGAATCACAGATCCTCAGGAAAGAACAGTTGCCCCATTGTACACATAGCTTTTCATTAGGTATTGTAAGCCATATGGCCAAGGTAGTTTGGCTACACATAGTCTAGTTAGGCCTCACATAATGTTAGTATGGCCAATGTCTGATGCAGGATCACAGCTTGTGGTCCATCTCTGTGCTGGAGGGATATCAGTATGGTCTTCCTGATCATTCAGGAAATGTCAGGAAACTAAAATTCTTTAGTATTTTCTTTTATCAATCTATTATCCTCCGCAGTTAAGTTTGTGATTTAAAACTAAGAATTTTGTCAAGGTCCCAAAAATTTGAGTGAATTGGGGGCTGAACAACTGGGAGGAACAGCCATACCGTTAAGTCAGCATGTCAGATGTTGCTAGTATTCACGCTATGCAAATACAATGGAGTAAGCTCCAAAAAATTACTTATGTTATATCAATGTGAAATATCCCTTTAAGGTTCTAAGGTGTCTTAAAAATCAAGTTCATCCAGGCCAACTGCGTATTGGGTTCACCTGCTGAACCTCTGAAACTGACGCAATAAGGCAGTGGCTTCCCAAAGACTACCTGATTCTCTGTTTGCTTCTAATGTGTGCTGTGCTTGTGCATGAAAGAAAAGATATCTCTCAGAGCAAAAGGCTGGCTTTGAGTAAAAACGTCTGTAAAAACCTTTATTTTTATTTTTTATTTTTCCTGTGGGGAAGAAAAATCTACAAAACCAGGCAGAGAAAATGGAACGGTATGCCAAGGAGAACAGAATTGCATCTGTCAGCATCTGTGGTCCAACTACAACTAGCTAGACAGATGGCACTGTGTGTAAAAGATTTACACCTTGGGGGGGAAGAACAATGAAACAACCTCACTAATGTTTACACTACACTATGTTGACTGTGATGGTGAATGGATTATTTGATTTGATCACAGTGAAGGGCACTGAACATTGTCGGTAGTATAATTGCAACTTATAATTGCCAGTTTTCCTGGGGTTTTTGTTTTTGTGTGTTCAAAGGCCTGCAGTGAACAGTCACACTCAGTTCTTAATGGAGAGGGCTTTGCAGTTTCCTTTGCTCTCCTGAAAAGAACAATTTTTAATAATATTTAACAAATCGCAATATGATTGTCAAGATCTGTATATTTTTTTAACTTCAGCACTGCGTAAAGCTTCACTGGGAGCGAAAACCTTTCTGAGGAGAGAAGCCATGTCTCACTGCTGTGATAAAGCCATGGTGAAAAGATAAGCAGAAGAATATACACACCTGCTGCACATACTAAATGAGTGTCATCTTCAAATGCAACAAATAATAAAACCTCCCAAACGACACAGAAAATATGTTAATTGAAAGGGTCTAAAGTGGCACTCTGTCCCACTTCAAGCATTGCACCTTTATCATCTTGATGTCCCTCAGTGGCATTTAGCTGCTCTACTGGCCAGTGTTATTCATTTCTCTGAGTGATGCATTTCTCCATTTTTAATCAGAAATTGCACACCTTGTAAATGCTGTTTTCTAAAAAGGCATGAATTTTAGCGCTCTAAAGTGCATCTCTTTTGTGCTCTGTTGACAATTGTCCTATTTATATAAACTGCTCTGTTAAGCTTTTTTTTTTGCAATGATTGATATTGGGGAACAGCACATCTTCATTCCCTTGATCGAAAAAACATGCATAAAGTTGGTTTATTAATTGAAGGAAAATTATCAGGCAGACAATGCACAACAAATAGTAACAGTACAAAGAGAGCAGCAAAGACCTGTTATAGGCCCATTTTTTCAGAATGATGGGATGATGTATTTGGATGTAAAAATAGACCTGGGAAAGTTTAACATTATTTGTCCACAGTGCTGCAGGGACCATCGCCAAATGGTGAGGATATTCAGGCTATATATTTTGATCCAATCAGTGGCTGGCAAGTCACCTTCAGGTATTCTTTCCGCAGGCATGGAGAAAGCCATTGTTGCTTTCCATAGTTCCTTATTCATTTTAATCACTAAGCTATTTTTTCACTTTTAGTTATTCCTTCAGAAAGAGTGGCGGCTTTGGTTCTTGGCTGTTTCTGCGGTTTATATTTACTGGTCTTGTGTCCCTAAGAGGATTCATACCTCGTGTGTCTTCCTCATGAAGATTCATAAGCTGTTATTGAAAGCTACAGCAGTTTTCAAACTGCGCGGAGGGTGGTAACCAGCATGTGGCATCATCGTGGGAAGATTTATTACCAGAAACCTTGTCTTTAAAAAGGGAGCACTGTCAGCAAGGGGAATTAACTGAGTACACAACACTGTTGATGGATAAGGTGGAGAATGAGATTACCTGCCAGTGGGCTGTGCCACAGATTCCCATCACCATGCTCCAATCCCTGATGAAGGATGCCCTTGAACATACAGTACATCCCACCATCAACCCTTGTACACATGGAAAAAAAATACAATACTATGTGAAAAATAAATAAATAAATGCCTGTCCCTGAAGAATACATCACAACTGTGGTTGCTACATTTGGTGGGCAATTCATCACTGTAACCATTGGATTCTCACAATGTTGTTTCAGTGGAGGAAATACTCTGAACAGATTCAGGTTATCAGTGCACTCCTTGGGAACCACAACCTATGGGCTTCACTCCCTGGGAATCTAACATGCATTATGTAGCTGCAGTACGTTTAGTACATTACAGTGTGTCCACAGTCCACGATTACACACACAGGAAAGGGGCCTGACTCACTCTCACATTTTCTTCATTCAGCATATAAATGGAACATTCCAATTCTTCACAAAATTAAATATCCATGTTTTTATCACGCAATTATCCATGATGTCATTCCTTGAAGTGTCAAAAAGGTATAAATGTTCCATAAATACTTGTTTATACTGTGACAGAAAAACCCATAAACTTGAAAGACTTCCATTTGCCGCACAATATCCTAACATATTTACTAGGATTACACACACATTTGGCAGACTGCTGGACCCTTGGTGGAATTTATAGTGGGTCATATTATTTAGAAAAAACATTGTGAATACACACAGGCTTCTTAATATACAGTATAATCACCCTAATTATTCTTCTAGAATTGTCATGACATACCACTTACACAACAAAGTGCATGTTCCACTGTGAACTTTCTGTTCTCGCATGTGGGCATAGACCTGAGTCTCTTGTTTAGTATAAATATCCCTTTTTCCTGACTGACTTTCTTTACTCAAACTGTGTAAACTATCACATTCCTTCCAAATGAATCTATTAGTGTTTTACCCATGAAATTAATGAAGTCACATTTTGCAAAAATCTGAAGTTTTATTGTCACTCTTGATGGATTTATAGAGTCAGATCGATGTTACTATTTTCCAATTGTCCTTTTTAAATAAGCCAACTAATTGCAACTTTCTTGCAGGATAGAGATGAGTGAAATTGTAATCCTGAAGTGAGCCCAGGCTTCATAAACAACACACGGAGATGTGAGTGTTGATTTATCTTTCTATTGATTAAAGTTTTATATGGGCCCAAGAGAAACAAAATGTACCATGCCAAATTATGGCAGAAAAGGTGTCCCTGAATATGCTTAAATGAAATGACATCCATTGTCGGACAGGCTCATTTGACTTGTGCGTTCAGTTGCTGAGCCGAAAGTACCAGTGCCTGCAAACATGTTCATTTAAAGCCATGCAGAGGTTTCAAATAGCAAGTTAATTCCACATAGAATGCTATAACAAGAGGTGGGTGGTGAGGAGGGGAGGAGGAGGGTGGGCTGGGGATGGATTACTCTGGAGTAATGTGACATTTAAAAGATGGAAATATGAGTCTGGGTGCCTCTCTCCTTGCCTTTGAATGAAAGGTAAAGTGACTGAGCATCTGAGCTGTGTGATGACCCCTGTGTCTACAAAGCCTCGGCTGAATTCAGCCTATCAGGCGCATGTTTATCATGTGTAGGAAGCTGTCCATCATCGCTGCTGTGGAATTAGCTTTTTAAACACTGCTGTTTCTTGTTTTCTTTTGTCAAGGGCTTTTTCATTATACTGTTCCGTTTGGTGGGGATCGCTGCTTCTCCGGCCCCTGCTTGCTGCCCACACTGACCACGACGAATTGGATCGTGATGACAAATGTTCATGGGTACTTCAGTGGTAAATCCCTGCATCAGCCAGCCCTACCTACCCCCAATAATTCCTTCTGGATTTTTAAGCCTGTTATCCATAGTAGCACAATAAGGGAAGGTTTCCCCTCTTGGGTCCTGACGCTCAGAAGAGAATGTAATTCTCTGTAATGTAAATGAGCACAGAACTCTTTAAAAAGTACTATTTAAAAAAACAGCTCTGATGCTCATCTTTTCTTAATTGCCTGCCTGGCACACAGACTGTAGAACACTTCCTCAAATGAGAGCTTGAGACGGCTGAAACAACCATTTCGACATCTTCGCATGACAACAACTGGAGCTGTTGCCATTCAACCTCCAAGTGTAGCCTTGAACTTAAAGCCAGTGTTAATCTGACACATAATGACAGACCATATTTCTTAACAGCCATATATACAAAGATGTGCTAGGCAACAGGCAGCTCACATTCAGTGCATAGATCTGCCTCTGCTAAAACCAGGTGTTGTTCAGCAGCTGTGGGGGTGGGAGTGGAGCTTCCCTCTGGACATGTTGTCCTTTGGCACCCCAGGGCAAACAAGTTTTATCAGAAAATAACATTCTGACAGTCGTGCCAAATACCCAGATCTCCAACCCAGATATCTTTGAAACCTGTGGATTCTCATTGCCCAGAAGGTGATATCACACTAATGAGCCAATTGTACACACAAGCCCCGTTGTGTAACAGCACGGCTGGAGCCTTCCGCACAAAGTACCTGCAGTGACACTAACACTTTGCAGACACTGTAACTGGATCCTTCTCCAGTTCTCTTCACTCAACCTGCAAAGGTGGAAAGAGGATTGAATTGTGACCTTAAGGATCTGCCTACTAAGCCGTCAAAGCACAGGCTTTTTTGTGCGTCTGGAAAGAATGTTGATTGCGGCACTGGAAAGGTGTGAGAGACAGCTTCCCAGCCCACATAAATGCAGTGTGAGGGAGCTGTGGGCTCCTGCATGGGTGAGCAGAACCCACTGTTTCTCAACCATCATGCATCAAACTCAAGGCCCAGCAAGTCATGCCATTAAGAGGCTAATAACACACACTGCTAACACAGTGTTCAATGTCCTCATTTATACCACATTACTAGGCTGAGCCCCCTCCCCCACCCCTTGAATCTCCTTCCACATCAGAGAAAAATGACTGAAAACTAAGATATGCTAAACTGTTTCGGAGCCCGGATTGTGCCTTTTTCAGGGTATACAGCTTGGCCAGGAACATGCACCAGGATGACAAAGCCACCTGTTCCCTGCCAAGATCATGCCCTGCATTTGGCTTTTTTCCCTGCTGATGACAGGTTCACTTGGTGAGGGCAGAAATTCCCCATGGAGGTTCACCTGGTTATGAGATTTATTCAGTACACCTCCGGAATACATTCATAAAGTCCTTTCCTTCTTCAGCAGTGGATTTTAGGCGCACTGTTTCATTTGCGACGTCTATGAACCGTTCTTGCCTCCGTCTGCAATTACCTGGCTAGCTCTTTCAGATTAATTTTAATAAATCATGTTTTGCAACACTGTTTATCAGACTGAAATGTTGTTGTCCATGCCCATGCTTGTGGCTTATGTTTTGTTCTCTCTAATGGGGAAATAAATAGTTGAGCAAAAAATAAACAAATGAATCAAAACCCAAAATGCTCCTGATAAATTAAATTACATTAGAGGCAACAATACAGAGCTAACTCCACTCAAAGGCTGAAGTGATTTTCTCCTGTTATTTTTGGAGTGCCATGGATATTAAGTCCTATTCTGTATTTGGTTTAAGGTTGTAATTACATTGGTATTTGAAAATGTGACATTGAAAATGTCCTTGCTTTCAGTTCATTTGTTGAGACACATCTCTGATGCAATATTTGTAAATTAAATGATATTACTACTCTGCATTGAAATCCAGTTACTTGCCATCTGGCGCAAGGTAGAATTAAGCTGCATTTTGGACAGTCATATATATGTTCTTGGAGCCAAGCACAATTCTAACTGCGGTATAAATCAACTACAGAAAAATGGCAAAATAAGTATAGTTGACATAATACCTGAAAAAACTGTACCCATTCCACTATAGGTAAAATAGCTGTGCAGATAACAGAGATGGAACCGGATGGACTTGTTTGTTCTCAGCAAGGGAACCTTCTTTTTGATGGTATAAACACAAATGCGTTTGAATTTTGAATAGTATGTGACTAAGATATTTGAGTAGAGTAAGGAGGGACATCCATTTCAGACATTTTGACCTTGCAGTGGTACTTAATAGTCAGTTCACTGCACTATAAAGAGAAGAAATAAATGAAATGGCCTAGGCCTCAGTCACACTGGAGAACTCTTTCAATTTAAATCAAGAAATAGAAGAATGCTTTTATCTTCATTTGCCTTGACATAGTACTAGATGAAGAGTAGAAGCCAGGCAGCTGGTTTTGTTGAATTAAAAAAAAAAAAAAAATTTTCTACAAATTTGACAAATATTTTCTTCAACACGCTTGTGCACGCATACACACGAACACAGACATACACAGACAAACACACAAACACACTAACTCCTCAGTCCTTCAGTGGCCAACACCCAGTTTAATTCATTGGCTATGGAGTAAGCTCCTTGTCTGCAAAACATGAACTTCATTGAGTTGATTAATTTCCTTTACTGCTGGCACTCCAGCTATTAATTATTACAAAGAGCCAATGGCTCAGCTGAGGGAGACTGAGTGATAAATTCACTTGGCAAAAGCCATTGTTACTGTACGTGTTGAAATAACCACTGTATTCAACATAGGCAGAAAATATAGATGCACTAAGTGCTCAATTTGGGGAGATCAGTTTGTCAAATTGGTTTAATTTCAGAGACTGATTTACTGATTTACCCTCCCCCTCCTCCTCTTCAACAGACTTCTGAGAAACCTGTTCATCTCCTACCCCTCCAGGTCTACATCACAGGCTTACTTTTGTTTACTTAGGCATTCTTCTGTCCACTTCTCCTTGTCAGTTATTTTATTTTTGAAGGCAACCCAGCTTGCAAAAATCCAATAAGAAGCTTAGTACCCTTGTTGCATAAATACAGCAGGAGTGATGATGGCAGGTAGAATAGCAGACTGCATGTAGGTACAGGTTTATAATTCCTCTAACACATCATTGAGCATAATCCTAATATAAAAGACCACATGTAGAAGACACAATGTCAAAATAAATGTTTTTTATTTATTTATTTATTTATTTTAATTGAGAAAGGATGTGCGTGTGTATGTGTGTGTGTGTGTGAAGAGGACAGTCAACTTGCACTTCTTAAATACTGAGGCCATTAGCATCTTACTATTCAATTCTTGAGGAGAGAAAATAGTTTTTTTTAGGTCAGGCAAACAGACATGCTAACTAGTGCTATTTAAAATGCATTTACCATTCAGACAAAACATTATTTGCATTTGTAGGGGTATGCATTATATTGGCACACTTATACCAACTACAAAATCAGGATTTGGTGGTAGTAAATTATGCATTCAATGATCTCAATGCATCATCATAATTACAATGAGTACATGTTTTATTTACAAGGCGAATGAATCTTGTCAACTTCCTGTTTATTTAAAGTCACTGCAGGGCTGATTTATCAAAATGTAGTATGACACAATACCACTAAGGAATACAGTATGAGACCAGACGAGCCTATATAAAATAAATAATATACCAGCTATATATTCAATCTCAAACACATGGAAATATTCTACTTTGATAATAATTCAATGGAATCAACCAAAATAACTTCACTCAAATTATAAATGTTCAGTACATCAACCCCAGTTTTCAGTACATCACAAGGTGAGGGCTTGCTTTTTCCAGGGCCCAGAGGTAGAACTGCAGCGCTCGGAGATAGTTCACCCAAAATCACCAGGGTACACTTTCACAAAGCAGGATTACTGAGTTTGCTGGATAACTGCACTGAGTAAAACCAAAAACCCTCGCAAATCTGGAATCTGGCTGTTTTTCATGGTTTGGGCTAGGCCCCGGTGAAGGGAAATCTTAATACTAAGGGAAATGGAATGCTGACTGTGAGCTAAGCCACAGCACTGATTCTTGGTCTGATTAATTGATCAGACCAAGAATCTTGGTCTTGAGCCTTGAAAAATGTGAATTGTGACACACAAAGAAAAAAACTGAATGGGGACAAAAGAATGAACAACATGTCCACCAGTAGGGATACTATATTCAATATTCATTGGTGTTGAGGGTTTGTGGCTTGCTGTGCTTTAAAAATGTGACCAAATGGTCAAAATGTGAATGGTGTTGATTGCTTGAAAAATGTGACCACTATTTAAACAAAATTGAATATTCAGCATTTTCGTCCATGGTTCGATTTGAAAAAAATAATACTAATAAATCTTCCGCTCATGAAGCATAAATCTGATCACATGACATTTGAAACATGAACTCGTTGTTCAATGAGAATGCACATGGCAGATTGCAACATGTTGAACAAGCTGCTTGGACCCCAGAATTGCTGCTTTGCATCTATATTATTATTATTATTATTATTATTATTATTAATGTCAAAAATAATTTGGTAGCATGCTCCTGACTAGTACCAGGCCAGGATCATTGAAAATGTATCAATAATTGAATAAAGGATGACATTTATAAACTTACTGTATCTTATTGCATCCAAATGTGTCAGACAGAATTCTCAAAATGTGATTAAATACTGGTCAGATTAAAAGAAAATATAGGTTCAAAAATGGCTAGCAGTGAAAATGATACCCATCCTGTTCATGCAAAGATTTAATTACCAAACAATGTTCATCTAATTTCAGCTTGATTAATTTAACTGCATTGTAAATGTCAGTAAGTATCTCTCTCAATTCATTAACAGTCACAACAGTCATCCGTGGCACAGGTTGCAGGAGATTAGAGAGAGGCATGGCAAATACCAGACCCATAAAAGTCTTACCCAACACACACAAACCGACCCACTCACGTTCCCACACAGTCATGCACATCTTTGTTTGACGAGTAATCGTATGAGGTCTCAGAAGTTGTGTTCTAAATATCTTTATTGTTGCTGTTCTCGTTAATAATTTCCTTAAGTCAATAAAGTAGTTGCTTTAAATTTCTTTCCTGGCTATTTATAGCTTTGAATAGCTTGAAAAGCCTTGATGAGCAGGTCATGGCAGCAGAAATACCTATGAATCATATAAAAATGCAAGGGAAGGAAATGTGCTCCTAGAGAATTTCTATCAGTAGTAGTAGTAATAATAATAATAATAATAATAATAATAATAATAATACATTTAACAAATAATAATAATAGTAAGCATGGACCCAAGCAAAATGCCCAGCAAAAAATGAGCATTTTCACTATTGTACTATTAATATTAGTATTAATATTTTCTAGCATGAAGTTCAATAGATTTATTACACAGTTGTAAAGTATCAGCTCTTGCTATTTTATGGGTATTTATCATTAATTATTTTATTAATGATATGGGTACATAGCCTATTGGGGATGTGCATGACAGGATAAAATCATTAAACATTTAATGGCTGCTAATGAGCATTGAAATTGTGACTACACAATTGGTTGCACAACACAATTACAATCTAATTTAATAGTGTGTGCACTTGTGAGTATTCAAATATTCAGACTCATTTAAAGTATGCATTATTCCTCATCAGATGTTGCCCATGGCTCATGTGAAACCAAGATTTCAAGAAACTTTTGGATTTTATGGCCATTTCCCCAACTGGTGAAATGAGGGGGCAAAAATAGAGCATGCCTGTTGTGCTCATCTCCCAAATGCCTGTGCTCAGCACCTTTGTTCTTAATAAAACTCCAGTTTCCAGCAATACACGGGCAATGTGATGTTAATGTAATGGTGTCTCTCACTGAGATGTGAAATTTAGGACCAGTGTCATTGTATGATGATTTGTATGGGAGATGGTAATAGATAACCAACATCAAACTAAGACTACGGTTTAAGAAAAATATAAAGTAGTTGGCTGTACTTTTACTACTTCAGCTTTGGGAATTCTCAGTAAAAGAAATAAATGAAAATTACACTTGGCATACACCATGAACACAGGTGCAACAGATTTGTACTAAATCAATTTCATTTAAACTTCATTTCTAACAATTGGATAATGGGTTGTGGGTTTCCAATGACCTGAAGACTGTTGAAATCAAAAACTTGTGAGATTCTGCATGCGATAAAAATTTCTTACAAAGAAATCCCTGGCTTTTAAGTGGGGTTTAAGGGGTTTTAACTCAGTTCATGTGTTCCTATTAAGTGGCACATCACCATCTGTCCACTTTTGGAGTAAAAAGAGTTTTCTGTTTTCTATGAAAATCTGTATTTTCTACATTTAGAAGGAATTAATAAATCCAGAGTGCATTTTACAGTGTTACGTTTGACTAATATCAAAGCTGCCATAAGATGGATGGCTGCTATTTTTTCGAGAACTTTGCGGGACAATACGTTCCTTAAAAGTGGAATGCACTTCTTGTTTAGAGACTGTGTCATTTCTGAATTCCCTCCAGGGGACATCAGCTCTGGGCCCGAGATACATAAAACAACACCATCAGCACAATAGGCAATAGTAGCAAAACACATGATGGATCTTTGGAGCGTGTTGCTGGAGCGCAGTTTAAGACAGCGAGCGAGCGGCACTGGGAAAAAATAAGGCCGGCAGGCACTGATGCGTGTGTTGAAGCCTATTCCTCCTGACCTAAAAAATACTACAGACCTGCCAGCTGGGATCGCAGCCAAATAACCCCATTAGGGATCAAAAATTTACATTACTATATTTCTGATAGGGTTGAAGTAGCACAGTACTGTCTCCTCTGGTTTAGGGGGAGGAAGGATATCCCTTGTTGTTGAAGACTAAAGACCTGGCTTTCTAACAAAGACCCAGTCACATTAAAAACATGAATATTCAATAAATGCAAAATTTGAATAGATGCAGATGAATAGTAATTTTGTCTAAACTCTATGATTGAAAATATAAGACAGAAATGGAATCATTCTTTCATAATGAAGATGCAAGCAGCAGTGTCATCATTTGATCAACATCTTTTATTTCCCGCATTGATTTATAAAACAGAACAGCAGTTAAAAAAAGAAATCGATCTGTACACTGAGTTGCTGCAGTAAGGTTAGACATAGTTTAATACTGCCTAAAATGTTGGCTGGGAATAGAGTGAACCAAAGTCCAGCCAACAGCTTTTCGGACAACAAAGAGCACGACATGACAAGAGTTTTCCCTTTTTTCTAGATTCTTGAGAAATGTTAGGTATGGCATTAAAAATTAACAACCAATCAGATCTTTTGAGTCCCTGTGCATTTCACAATGTGCAAAAATCAGTCTATTCTACAGGAGGATATTTAAGTTTTAAAGCATATGTTAATAAAAAAGAAATAAAACTAAATGAAGAGAAAAATGAATGAAAATGTGGTTAAATTATTCTTGATTCATACTTGCCTTTTTACAGTCAACATTCACAATAAACACCAAGGAAATCAAAAGGCAGTCAGGATCGGAATTAAATATCTACAAAATCTTGCATTTTAACAACCTAGCTATGTACACTTTTTACAAAGATTTCAACACAAACTTACATCTTTTACAAAACTGCCTGATAACATCAGGCATATTATATTACAAGACAATGATTTGAATCAAATGCGAGACATGTTCATTATTTTATTGTACCCCCCCACCCCCTCCCTGTTTCAGCCGATGACAGAGAATTCAGCACTGCTTGTGAATGTGTTTTGTTGGGCTTGCTACATTTTCCCAAAACGAGCTATACACGTTGCATTCCACATCCTTTTGCCCTGGTGGCCTTGTTTGTTATGGCTTTAAAAATACTGGCTTGACTTTGAAATCATATTCAGTGCAAAAATCCCAAACCCCCCCCCCCAAACAGACAAGAAAAAAAAAACATAAATGTACAAAAAAATGTGTTAAACTTGTAGTAATACACCCAGCACCTGAAAAGCCAAATATTTTTCAGAGGGACTTTTCTTAACATGGCAAAATGCTCTGAAGTTGGACCCTGCTGGTGGATCTCCCCTGGCACTACCAATACAGGGAAATGTGCTGGTCTACACCTGTTTCATGTTCTGGAGAGGCTGTGTTTAGACCCTACAGCCCACTTTCTGGTGCTGGAACAAATGCACAACCCTCTGAAATCTCCCGTGGGAACTGAAGGGACGGAGAGGGGCTATGGAATGCCTAACGCTTGGGACACTATTGGGAACACCCATTTGAAGTCCAAAATTTTTATGAAAAAAAAAAAAAAAAAACATTGCTGGCTTGGCCCTATAAATTCCCCTTGACACAGGCTCCTCCATCTTCAATAAAACAAGATGTGTTAACAGTAAAAATGGACAGTGTGTGTATGGATTTTAGATAGGAAGAACAGTACATTACTGCTGTACACCTCATATTAAAGCAAACTTTTCTGTAACACAGAAACTTTCTCTGCTTTTAAACAAGTCACACCCCTCTAAAATACCTTATGGAGGGTCTTATATATTGCTACTTTATAACCGAATCATGAAGGCAACATAAATATTAGTGCAAAAAAATTCTTGGCATTCTTAAAAAAACATTTAAATGGGTCTGTGTTGGACAGTATGGGACTTAAACTTTTAAGTCCCATACAAAAAGCAAAAAGAAGGTTGCTTCATGAGAAAAAAAATCTATTTTTTGCCCACTCAGACCGTAAAGGAAAGAGTGGCCCTTCCGACCCTGTGTCCAACGACCGAGCGTCCAAAAACTGTGCTTAACACTCTTCTTCCCGTTTCTCTGGTTCCGCTGAGCCATGAACACTATTATGAGCATTACTATATAAGACATATTCATGAAGCCAAATTTCTATTTTCCCTTTTCATTTTTTTATTTCAGTTTTGAAAGCAGCATTATATCTGACTTGCAAGGTTACGGTTAGCCAACCAACAGACCCGATAGATGAGTGCACATAAAAAAACAAGATGCTTCATGAGAGCTGTGAACTGACAATGGCACTGCTTTGAGCTGAGTTTGGTTAACCTCTAATTCTGATTGATTGTGGACCTGTCCATTTACTCTGTGTGCCTGTGCGTGTATGTGTGTGTGTGTGCACATGCGTGAGTGCACATGTGGGAAAAGTGATAGAGGAGGCTTTACAAAAGAAATCAATTGTCAAAAAAATATGTGTGAATAATAAAAGCCGGAATCGGGGTGTGCTCTCTGTGACTGCGTAATCACAACAGGCTTGCTATCACCAGGCAGTGATTTAGCAGGTTTTAATCAAAAACTGTGCCCATTCAGAGAGCGGCACTCTGTAGTTCCTGTCCGAGTGCCTTATTGGCAATTTCTTCAGTTCCATTCAGTTCACAGCGCCCCCACGGGAGTCCCATTCCTGTGACTCACTCTCCTTTCCGCCTCCCTCCCTCAATGGGGCTCAGACCTGAGTCTGCTGCTGGGTCTCCACGAACGGGGGGTGGGAGCCCTCGAACCGGAGCTCGTCCACGCTCTCGAAGTCGCTGGTGCCCGCCTCCGAGTCGTCGAAGCCGCAGGTGGCAGACACGTCGTCGGAGGAGGCGTTGGCGGACAGGCGCATGGTCAGCGACACGCTGTCCAGGTTCTCCGCCTCCAGGTCGTTCCCGGGGCCCAAGACAAAAGTGCTGAACTCCTCCCCCCCGCACTGACCATCCCCCGGGAACTGGTGCGGGGGCAGGTACTGGCTGGGGTGGAAGTGAGGGCGGGCCCGGCTGCCGCCACTCAGGGTGCTCTCCACGGAGACGGGCTGAGTGGCGGGCAGGGTTTCGTAGTGCTCCTGGTACTCTTCAGGGAGGGGCGGGGGCAGCTGGTCCTGGCTCAGGAACTCTTCCTCTTGGGGCGGGGGGAAGTCGCTGTCGATGTCGTACCCGCCCAGGTAGTAGTCTGTCTCCAGCTCCCGGGCGCTGCCCCCTAGGCGGGCGGACGAGTTGTCCCCGGCCTCGTAGCTGGGCACCTCCTCAATGTCCGGCAGCCGCGAGCTGGGCATCCAGTCGGATGTGTCCCAGTGATACGCTGGAGGTGAGAAGATGAATGTCAGCACTGCTCCTGGGTGTAAGCACAGCCATTTCTATCCCCACAAACATTAAAAGGGGATTCAAAGTGCCAGGCACATTGGGCATACAGCATGTACAGTGCTCCCTGCTTTAAGACGGCTACTGGTCTGTGAAAACAGGGAGCTTGATCTGTGCTGATGTCTGTTTGGTGGTTTCGGATCATGCAGGAGTCAGACAACATGCTGGCGGTCAGAGGCAATTCAGAGCAGGTCAAGCCATGAGGTCGGAGGTCATACTGTAAGAGTGTGGTAAAAACAAACGCATCACTGCAATGCGAGACATTTTCAGGTGTTAACACAGGCGTCACAGGCACAGAGCACTGTGTCCAAAATGAAACGGGAGAGAAGCAGACATGCACAGCGTACAGGACAGGAGGACTGGACACGGACACATCGGACAGTTTTTACACAGAAACATTGTACAAGTTATCAAGACTTCTTTTTTTTTTTTTTCCTAAATACTCCATGACGATTTAAAAGGAAATTTGGTTCTCACAATTATTACTATAATTTTACAGAAGGGCAAAAAATTTGAATAAAGATCAAGAAGTCTTTTAACCATGAGATAAAACTGTAACATGAACCAAAGGAAAACAAGTGATGTCATGTGGTGCAATGGGACGAACAAACTGCTGCAGGCGACAAAAAACAATTAAAAAAATTAAAATCCAAGCGAACTGATAACACAAGCAAAACCAGAGGGATGAACAGGGAACGGAAAGCAGCGGGTGGCTTTGTCGGGAGGCCGTCGTCAGGATGAGCCGAGCCGCGTGGGTGCCTCAGCCGAGATGGCCGACGCCGCGCGCACTCGAGCGGTCGACGCAACGCGGCTGTTTAGTCAACACACATGCATGGGCAGGGACTGGGGAGGACTGGATTAAATCACACAAACACTGGGATCCGGGGGACGGGGGGGCACACGCAGGAGCACACAGACAGGAGTCACCTCTGTTGTAGCTCTGCCCTTGGTCCAGGACTGACACTGGCAGGTGGGAGAGCAGATAAAGAGTGATTAAGAGCTAGCAGACGGGGGCCCTAGTGAGGTGCAGCAGACATCCTCAGCTGGTCTTTGCGCCTCCTGACAAGTCGAGCCCCTCTCTGGTTACATGAAGACAGACAGGCTGAAACCATGTGACTGCGCTCGCTCCGCCCCCTCTCACTGAAGCAATCAGCTGTGGCATTCGGGATCTGACATTCCAGCTTAGTTTCCAGCTAATGGGTGGAATTTGACTGTCCTGGCTTCTGAATCTGCCTCGCCTCCCCCATCAATCCCTGACCCACTCTCTAGCCCAAAGTCCTTTTAACCGCAAATAGGTTCCCCTCTCCCTTCCGCTCGCATCCTCAAAGGGAGCGCACGGCAAAGGCGACCGGGAGTGCGACGCTCCCCTCGAGCTGGCGGCGCTCAGTGACATTAGCGCCCGCTGGTCGGCTGCTCTGTGGCGAGGACGGGGCAGTGGCGCTGAGGACGGGGCAGCGGCGGTGTCGCCAGCTTCCGTCAGGCCGTACGAAGCGCTGGCCCCTCCCTCTGCGCGATCCGCAAAAGCTCTATTCAGCAGCTGCAGGAGAATCGAGCCTCTGTCCTGCGCTGCATTGCTAAATAATACACACCACCTACTGAAATGTGTATCACAGGGCAGCGAGAGGGCTGCATTACTGCCTGTGCTGAACAAGGAGGGAGAACTTACCTTTATAACTGATAACTGGCCTGAATGGCCCCATTTTTAGCGATTAACAAGCTTGACAGTTATAGCGAGGACCACCCATTGCCAGCTGATTCATTAAAGCAAAAATGAGCTATAACAGAGATTAGGTTAAATGAACCGAGTCGTAACATAGAGATTGGAGAACTTTCATTTTAATTTAACAAAGGTCAACGTGCTATATAACAATAAAGACTACTTGCAGCGATATAGCATCATTTCATTAGTGTGAATTCATGCCTTTAGAATGTCGATTGCCAATTTTGAAAAACTTGCCTAATGAAAAACATCTTTCTGTAAATTAAAAAAATTAATTAAGTGCTTAAGACAAAAGAAAGTAACTGTAACATTCTTAGGTAGGAAGCACACATTATTTGATCCAACACATGGTGTTTGCTCAAATCACCTGACACCTTCCTTCCAAACAAAAATACACAATTATCAATTTAGAAATGTGTTTTGGTGTCTACTCTGGGCATTTGTAAAGTTTGTACTGCTCCAAAATGAATTTTCTGCAGTCCATTGGAAACCTAGCTAAAGTCTTAGCAATATAACAAGATTAACAGCTACAACAGCCGCATCAACAACAAAAAACTGCATTAAACACAAAGAGTTTCCCTTTCATTGTTTATTATGCAAATCCACCTTAGTCTAAATAAGCTGCTAATGGGTGATCCTTTTAAATGGGCGGATTTAAAAATATTACAAAATGACTGAAAGCAAGTTCAGGATCATTATGGTTCTGAACACAGTTTGTAGGTTGCAGGTGTACAGTGCAGAAGACTTGCATTCAGATCAAAACCCAAAGAACAAACATTGATGCACTGCGCTTACTATTCCAGAGTTATTGGCTTTTGACAGACCACAGCTATGGATACATAAGAGGGTCCAGTGAGAGGAGAGGAAATGACCTGTGCTGTGCAGTGCCCTGAGACAGAAGGATATTATCGGTATAATGAAAGTGTGTGAGGGCGGGGAGCGAGACACAGACTGTATTGCACAGTGAGAGAGCCTGTCAGCCTTCAGAGTAAAACAGAGAGGACACTAAGCTTAGAGATTAATGTCTCTTCCCTTTGGATGATACACTCCGACTGCCAGCCACTGAGAGAGTGCCACTGAGCAACCCAAGCTCGCACTGCTGCCAGTCGTACCCACACCTCGGCGACCTTCATCACGGCTACACGGATGAAGCATGCTTAGGCACTCGTACAAACGGTCACAACAGTTCTTTTATCCAGCGCTGGTAATACACCAAAAAAATTAAATGAAATAAAAACAAATGCAAAGAAATACCAAAAATAAGAGGAAAATGGCCATAATTTTACTGAGGTGAAAAAAAGATTCATGCATTCTAAATGTGAAGAGTTCTGTGTGCTATGCGAGAGACAGCATTCCTGTGTTAAAGAGCAGTCGGAGAGGACTGCGTGTCCATTCTGTGAGTGCATGCAGCCCCGAGGTGCCGATCGCTGCTCGGACCCAGAGCACGGTCACTGGGCGGGGCGGAGGGGCGGAGAGGCCGCGGGGCGTGCGCAGGCTTGAGCAGCACTGTGTGTTGTTAAAGTAGACATGGCAGCCGCCAGGAAAACAGCCAGCTAAACCTACCAGACTTTCCCCTAGCCACGTCCCGATCCAAGCGGTTGATTCCTAAAACTGCATGCACGTGTATATGGGGAACAATAGCTCCCACCGGACCTCTGTGAACTCAGTCTTTAATAGCTCTAGACAGAGCTGTAAGCTGTCATTCCATTTTAAATTTAAACATGCCCATGCTATTTGCAGCTTTGAGGGGCTCAAATGTTATCATAGCTAGCATTTTACAATACGTATTTGGAGACATTAATAGACATTAGACAGAAATCCTGCATTTATTCCTGGGGAATTATAGCAATATGTATTGTTTTTTTTTTTTACAGTGGAATCCTATTTCTTTTTCTTTACTTGTGTCACAAACACAATAAAACTTCAAAATAAACTGAAGAGAAGATACGAGTACCTTCATTTTCAATTGTGTCGACTGCATCATTGACCAGTCGAATGACGGTCACTATGGAGGCTTGTGGAGGGAAAAAAAGGAGGAGAGGAGGAATAAGATGGAGACATGGTTTCAGATACATTCATCAGGACCAGGGTAGCTTTTAAATATGAACTTTGACCCTACAAACCCACCAATCAGTAATTCCAGGCCAGTAACAAGGATGCCTGAAGGTGACTGTTCTTCTCCAAAAACGTGGTGGGACGATTCATTTTCATTAATTGTGGCCATTGTTGCTTATCCTTACCTGGGTATGCATGGTTAAGGAGTTTGCGAGGTTAATTCAAAACTGGAGTCTCTAAATGCTGTTGCACTTCCATGTGTAGTACAAGATGGAACACAGTTTTGGTTCCAGACAGATGCCGTTTATCAAAATGTACCCCTAGCGTAAATTGTTTATTTTAACTTCAATGAAAATTGTAGCCTGAATGACTAATCCAGAAAGGGAAGCACCAGGGATGAACGACTGAGGCTTTCAGAAGCCCCAAACAGATGGAGCTACTGTGTGTTATTAATGACTTGTTGACTGTAATAGTTTTTGAGAGGAGAGCATTTGAAAGGTCGGTCATGGACAGCACAAGGCAGCTTCAGCCATTTGCAGATTCTTTAGGGGCTCACAGTTAGGCCTGTTCTGGTGCAGCACACCTAGTCTGTAACATGTCTGACAAGACTGATGAATATAAGTGGCCTCCCAAGATGCTCCGCCTCTCACATAAGGTCCACATCTGGATTCTTTGCATTCATAAGTGGAGCATATGGAGTAGCATGTGAGACGAGCCTAAAAAAGGACTTGAGTCAAATCAGGAGTGACATGGGAAACTGATAAAGAAAAAACGTGGTAAAAACCTGAAATTAAATCAAGCTTGAAGGAAGGAACGATTAAACAAAGTATTAACCTTGAGATCTCTCCCATCCACTAAAAAAATTTCAAAAATTGTAAAAACATTTTTCAAAAAAAAAAAAACAAAACGCTAAAACCATATTCAAACTCTTGGTGCCGTGTGAATGTGTGCTTTTGGTTCCCTGTTCTATTTATTGTTGCCAATAGCTTAATCTTATTGGCTCATCACATAGTAAGTGTCTAGTGCAAGCAGGAATTGAATCACTTAGGGCTGTTACAGACAGGAAACGACACACAATGTCTCACGTTTGTACAACAAGGAGTTATGTAATCCATAATATAAAATTGTTTTTGCAAACAGTTCATTTCTTCCCTGAAACTACCAAAGGAATCCTTGCATTTTCACTGGTAAACTTGAAGATGCCAAGGTAATTCCACTGGTAACCTGTGATGGACTTGGATGACAAACCTTTGGACCCAGCTGTTAGCATTAGCAAATGGTCATGATTGTTAAACCTATAAGGTAAGGAAGTCTATCTATCTATATGTACATATAAGGTGATGAGAGACAGCAAATAACACAAGTTACACCTTATCCATTATCAGTGCAACAAGAAATAATCAGACATATCCCTGTAGGAAAAAGTGAAAAAGATGACTTTCACAGTAAGAAAAGTTTCACAGCACTGATTATGCAACTATATATTAAACCTAATGCTGTCATATGCACACAGGACAACTAGTACGAGCATCACTGAATCTTGACGAGACTACTGTAAATAAACAATTGACTTGAACGCTGGCCCACACAAACATTGGCTTATCTATGGACTGAAAATATATAAACCTTTTGTTTATCTATACTTCACTGTTAATGTTCCCTAAACTGAAACGGAAAAAAAATTAGAAAACACAATTCACATTGCTCTACTACATCTCCACACATGAATACATACATAAAATAGACAGATAGTTCAGAGAGTAAAGAAACAATGAAAACAACATAAAGATAATCCCTTCAGAGAAGCCAAATCAATATTGGAGGTGAACAACAGGTCGTTTTCAGAAAGTAAACTGATTATCAGAAATGCTATAACAAGTGCCTGTGATTTCAGAATGCTGTAGGGTAGATTGGTTTCAGCATGTGATGGGTAAAAAAAGAAAAATGAAAAAAGACTAAATCAGTTCACAGGTGCTTCATTAAGTGCACTAAAAGCAAACTGAAGTAAACACAGCTATAAAGTGGCCTCATTTCTCAAACACATTTAGGCAATCTAGTGGAGCAGTTAATGAGACCCAATTCAAAACAGCAGCAATAGACACACACACACACACACACACATGCCACAAGAGAACATGACACAGCACTCTGATTTTTAAACTTGTCACTAGGGCCTGAATGAAATGCACAATGCAAATGACAAATGCAAATCTGGAAGTAGAAATGGATGCAGGTACAGTACTGCCAAGTCTTACATGAGGAAACATAATCCTCATAAGTTAAAACATAATGAAATGTAGAGTGCAGAACATGTTTTGCTGGAACACAATTCTAGCACCAACCAAAAACAAAGCATGTTAAACACAATCATCAAACTGCTGAAAAGCCATTCCTCTAAGAACCTGCACCATATCAAAGCATTCATAACAAATATGGGATGAAGAACACTGCAGAAGAAATATCAATTTAAAAAAGTGACACTTAACAATTCAGGCCTGCTGTGATGGCATACACACGAGTACACACGCATAAATGCGCATGACACACACACACACACACACACACGTGCACAGCCATCCCCAATACCCACACACATCCTGTTCATACACACAAACATGAGGTGATAGTATGTTTGGTCATGTGCTTTCTCTGACTGTGCAAGCCCATCAGTTGGCATGTATTGCAAAGTGTCACCAGTTGATAATGGGGTGCTGGTTCTGGTTCCAGAGAGAGATATGGGGGAGGAATAGCGCTTCCGTCTTACCGTTGTCATCGCAGGAGTCGGACTGGAAGGAGCTGAGCGACTGCACCTCAGAATTGCTGCCCTTGTTGCTGCCTGAGAAACATGTGACCTCCTCCACCATATCCACAACTTTACCTGCAGTAAAAGGGGAAGGCCAGGGCCAAAGGTTAGAGGATGAATCTTCATAACAGATAATTTAATTAACATTATAAAACAGAGCTTTAGCTGGAGACGAAATGACACACAATTTGACTAACAGAGCTGTTCTCAAGAAAAAACCCAGCAGCGCTAGACGGTATTCGTCACGGCCACTCAGACTGCCCGACCACAACGTACGACATTCCAGGCCTCTGTCTGCCAAGCGGTCTGGGAGAGATGGATAGCATATCTACCGACCAAGAATACATATGTAATCACCCCTTGTCCAATACATGTTGGTGTACCATGAATACTACTTAAAACGATGGTGTTTTTGCTGGAGTTCTGGCACCTCTTGAGAACGGGCAGAATTTGTGTGGGGTTAGAGAATAAGCAGAAGTTTTCATTAAAATTTTGGGTCAATTTCTGCCACTTCCTGGTGCTTTGTGCTGCCGTGCCCCCACCCAGCAGGCTCACCCTCATCGCTGTCCCAGGGGCTCTTGCGGATGGAGTCGCAGTCGGACCGGCAGGGGGAGACGGGCGGCAGGTTGGGGGCCACGCTGCAGACGACCACGCCCCGGCGGGTGGTCAGGATGCGCGGGGACTCCGGGTGGAAGGTGGTCATCTCGGTGTGCTCCACCCCCAGCCCGTCCACCATCTTGTCCAGGTTGCTGCGCGAGTCGCTCTGGAAGCAGGGCGTGTAGGCCATGGGGCGGACGGGCACCTGCGGCGGGCCCCCCGCCTCGGCGTACAGGTTGCAGTGGTCCCCGCCGCTCCGCAGGGTCTTGAACTGGATCCCGTTGGCCTTGTTGAGCAGCGCGGCTGTGGCCGGGTCCTGCACCAGGGTGATGTTGTTTCGGGAGTAGTTCTTGTGAAAGACCTTCTTGCGGAAGGCGATGAAGAGGACGATGAGGACGAATATGACGAACAGCACCACGGCGATGCCGATCAGCTCCTCCTTGCCCACGTAGGAGTGCCCGGCCTGCATGTTGGGCACCACCACCGGCCGCAGGCCGCAGTGCTGCCCCACGTAGCCCGCCGTGCAGTTGCAGTAGAACGCCCCAAAGGTGTTCACGCACACTCCTCCGTTCTCACACTCCTCTCGCTCGCACTCGTTCACGTCCTCCCCGCACCTGAAAGAGAGCAGATGCAGCTGTTGTGGTTCTACACGCTGAGGCCTTTCCTGCAGACTTTGCACTGCTGAACCTTTCTGTGTTCTCTCATATCTCTTCTCTACTTTGTGATCCCAGAGGCATTTGAAGAGAAAAACAAACAGCTCTTTAGGCCTTGTTACTACAATTTGGGGCACAGAACACACGTTTTGTGACATTTTTTTTTTCGCCACTGAGGCTGCCAGTGACTGCACGGAAATATAATATTTTCTTTCAACTCTGTATTGGGAATTTCATAGCAGGAACACGTTCATAGCACTGAAAAGTGGATCTACACTGCCATCTGCTGGTAATTAGACATCTATCACACATCTATCTAAAACAGTGTTCAATTTAGTATTTCTGGATATATCTTCAGCATTCAACTGTCAGGTCAATAGAACTGGACAGATAAGACAGATAACTAAAATACCCAAGGCTTCATTTTAGATAACTTAAAAACACTGTGACACAATTCAAGGTCAAGATGCTCATTAATTTATCAGACACCCTTTCCAAGACTGTCTCGTTGGAGTGTAGATGTTTTTGTTGCACAGCTTGCGCAACTTTTAATTTCTTTGCACATTCATGCAAATCTCTTTTATATGATGATTCATATTCAATCAATATTCATAGCATACATATTGAAATCACAAAATCAAATAAATGAACTACATGTCCCATAGTATACAGCACACACATTACTCTTGGCTCCCCGTCAGACGAGTGCTTCGCTGTAGCTTATCTGCCACCTGCCTCATAGCCAGGCTTAGAGGTGATGTGTAATCCTCTTATTAACTGCAATATCAGCCATGGTCTCTGGCCTCCCTCGTCTTAAACTGCTTAACTGCTTCCCTGTGATCAGAGGGTTTAAATCATTAGAGGTCTTAAAGAGCACTTTTTCACAGTGGAATTCTGTCTTTGCCATGAAGTGAAGTGCCCTGTGTGTGTGTGTGTGTGTGTGAGAGAGGGCAAACTCACGTGAGGCCAGAGAATCCCCTCCGGCAGCTGCAGAGGAAAGCGTTGCCAATGGGTTTGCAGATCCCTCCGTTTTGACAGGGGTTGGGAACACAGGCTGTGATCTCTGTCTCACAGCGCCCCCCGGTGAACTGGGAGGTACAACTGCACTCAAAACCTGATGCAGAGAATACGCCACAAGAAAATTAAGAATGTTAACATTCAAAAACCCACATTATATTACATTGGCACAACCTTTGTGATTCAGCACCCAAAATTATGCATTTAGAACATTTCTTTCAAGGAGTTGTTTACATAATACTGAACGTATACAAGTTCTCATTCAGGCCAATATTGTAATATCTAAACATTAAGCAAAACTGAACACATTCTCAACATGTTAAGATTCATACAGGAATGTAGCTATTAACTGGTTAGCTCAGAATAATCTGTGACAAGGTTTATTAACAAGGAAGGACTGTTTCTCTCACTGAAAAATCCAATTTTAGAAAAAATTATTAGCAATGTGGAAAAAACTGGAAGGGGTCTAAGGGTGGTAATCTTTACAGAAACAGTGGTGGCACTGGATTTGAGTCAAGAGAACTATGCCAAGTACACAGTACACTAACAACAGCATTACATGCACATAGACACACACACACACACACGCGCCTCTCATTTTCTCTCTCACACACATACATACACAGAGAAATGTGCATAACGAGTATTTTCAGTATTTTCACTGTCTGCGCATATTTTCTTGGCTGTGTGGATTTGTGCGATTTGTTTGCGCAGAAGTGCCGATGCCAACGAGCACTGGCAGGGGCGAGGCGGTACAGTGCCAGCCTAAGCACAATACACAGCCTCTGGGAAATAACACCAAAGAAAAATGTCAGCAAACACAACAAATAGCAAATAATGTATCTGCAATCCACACATGCACAATCCTAAAAGCTGAAATAGGCAGCACTTTTGAGAACCTTTGCTCAGGGTCAGATGTGGCAGAAATGACAGCGACAAAAAGACAACGATAACAACTCTGTGCCCTGCAATGCAGAACGTGTCCAAATCTGCCACCGCACGACTGAACCCAGCTCACAGAAGGCTCCAGCCTGCACAGTCTGCACACGCAAGACAGAATCTGTCCAGCCAAAGAGACACACCAACACAATCCCAACAGGACTGAGTTGATGTGCATAGCTCAATAAATATTATTATTATTATTTGAAGCGCATTGTATATTATACAATAAGCATAGCTTTTACAATAGATTAACCTTGACAGAACTGTATTGAAATTAATGAACTTGCATCACTATATGTGGCTAACATTTTTTTATCACAGGGGCTAAAATAACATCAGTGTCATATTTTATCAACTTAAACTGAGAGATGCTATCTACTGAAACACTGCATTGTAATGCACGTGGCTCAATGGTGTCTGACTTGCTCGTGTTTCTGACAGAGTTAATTTTCACTGCACCCCACAACAAGACCTGTGAACTGTTTCCTGGCTTTAAGTGTTGAGAAGAAGGCAAACGAGAAAAATAAATGCAATCTATAACCCGCATATCTTGGTTTTTCATTAATTAGCACCCCAGCTGATCCTTTAAACCGAGAACACCGCAACTAGGTGTGATTTCCCCGGCTTTTTCCTGCTAAATGCTTCTAGCAGGAGGTGTAATCGCCGCAGGACGACGCTGTAGCTGTTCTGAACCCTGCCACGCCGTGCTATGTGTGAGAGCGAAAATTCTCACGTTTTCAGTGACAGGCAGCGAATGGCGCCTTTGAGATAAGCAGAGGAACTCCAGCCCGCCCGTCCAAGTCACGCGCGCTACGTCACGCTTCGCGTCTGTGAGGCACGCCCATCAGAGCGAGACTGCACTGGGACAGCGTGAACTTCTGACTCCTCCCACAGGAACCCGCATCACTGCAGCCAAAATCAATGAGCATTCTCATGCCTCTGCAGAGTTGAGGCAGATTTTATGATTTGCTCGTACCTCATAGTGCATATTGTGCATATGTGTAATTAAAGCTGGATAGTCACTCAAGGGTCTTGCTCAAGGCAAAAATGACAATGGTTTCTAAGAACCTAACCCAGCCACTATCCGGTTCCAAAATTAGATCCCTACCCACTGCACAACCGCAGAAAGGATGTAGACTACCTCAGCCAACACTCTTAATGAACATTCAGAAATGCGGAGAAAGCTGATTGGTTGGCACTTGGGCAGTGGGAACCTTTACTTGGCTGTTGGAACAGCAAACGAGGTAACGAGGGAGCGCGATGTGGCTGTACCTGGAGAAGACAGCGCTGCGCCCAGATTAATTATGGATGGGCCCGGAGGGGGGGGGGGGGGGGGCTCTGCAACATTAACTCCATCTGCATGGAGGCGCAGACTCTAATCGCAGTTACAATCGTTTTCCGCCCCAAGCAAAGTTTGTACACTATTTATATCCTTTTAAAGGGGAATAATCTTCTGCTTTTAATAAAACATGGCTCTCTCTTCATCCCCCTCTTCATCCCCCTCCCATGCTACGTGAAGCAGGGATATTACCAGCCAAGAACAGGAATGGTTGGGGGGGAAGCACCTGCTGCTTTACCTGCACTACCTGTTATCAGATGGCCAATTAACCAAAAGCACCACAAACAACAATGAGGGATCTGCCTGATTAAAGCATTATGAAAACTAATTTAAAAAACTAACTATAAAGGAGGAAAAAACATCTCTGGCTCTGTGTAATGATTATTAAGGAGGTCTTACTGAATCCATGTAGTCATAGCACCGCTGTCATCGCACACACGCGTGAGTGAATTCACACATTCATGTACGCTATGTTGGGCACATGTACAACAAGACCCATGTGCACAAACACACACACACACACACCACAGAGCTGTAAAGCTGTAAGGATGTTAAAGAATACATGGCACCGCTTCAGCAGTGCAAGAAAATGCCTGCAGTGACTGTAACTCACCACCGGATGGCAGGCTTGCACAGCTGCCGCCGTTGAGGCAGGGCGCCTTCTCGCAGGCGTCGGGGTAGAGCACACAGCCCAGCTTCAGCTCCGTCAGGCCCACCACCTCGGCGTAGCGGCTGCGCTTGTTCTGCAGGGGCAGCTCGTTGTTGTTCAGCACCACCGAGTCCAGGCACCCCTGGAAGCCGTCCAGCACCCGCGGGCCCTTCTTGTCCGTCAGGCTGCGCGAGTTGGGCGGCTGGACCTGTGCGCCGAAGTAGATGGAGCCGTCGGGCCCCAGGGGCTGGAAGTGGAGGGGGGCCCGCCGGCGCTCCACGTAGCTGTCGTCCAGCGACAGGCTGGTGTAGTTCCGATTCAGCTCCAAGGACACACTGTGCCAGTTGCCATCGTTGATGGGCCTCCCAGAAATTCCCAGAATTCCTGGGCTGTTGCCACAGTCCAGCTGGAACCACAGCTTGCCCTCCTCAATCTGTTGGGGTTGGGGGTGGGGGTGGGGGTGGGGGGGAAGCGGGGTAATAAGGGGTATGGGGGAAAAATGTAAAGTAGGCTGCACTTGCCCCTCCCTTATCTGGTGCGAAGGGGGCTTCACTGCACTTCACACATCAATACCGACAACAGAAAACAGCATGAGGTGCTTTGATTGGTGCCCATGTGAGATGCTGAGCTTGAAGTGGAAAATCAATGTTTCTGACAGCCTTAGATGGATCTCTGCTTAGACGTAGTCTATATTCAAAGACTGCTTAAGAGTTTCGAGGGCACCTGGGCCTTCTTTATTTTTTTGCAGACTCAATTGTCTTGTTCTGCAGAAGTGTGTGAGTGCACGCATGCTAGTGTGTGTGCGCGTGTGTGGGTGTGATTATATGTGCATGTGCATGTAACGATCAAGCGCAGCCAAACCAATTTGATATCCAACCCATTTTAATCCAAGGATTAAATGGGATGTCTGCATTAATTCAGGAAAGAGGAGGGCTTTCAATTAATTAAATTAACAGAATTAAGAACAGCACCATTTAAAAAATATCTCTTTAGGAAAAAAAGAAGTGTTAAGGCATACTGAAGCCAAAACTAAGACATAAGAATGACTCCAAATGTGAACAAATTTTATTTCTATCAAACTGAACATTAATTTCCAGCATGATAATTGCTTGGGTAACCAGAACACAGACACACTCAACAAGGCATCTGAATCATAAGCACAACTGTTTGAAAGTACAAAGTACTTCCAGTTCCGAAACCACATTTTGTTTAACTTCTCCACCTCGACAAAATCAGATCCTGACAAAAATCAAATTAACACTCCAAAAACGTGGGTGAAAAAAAACTATAACGCCTTCTATAAAATTCTTGCAAGATGCTGGCTCTGTGCAAAACTTGAAACAACAACTTTCAGCAAGAATATTGCACTGGTCACATCAACCCCTTTCCAATTAACAGTCTACCGTGCGAGAACATTTGCGCGACGAGGAGGTTAAATATGGATACGCTAGCACCTTGCGCTAGCCTAGTGCTCGTCACAGCGGCTAATGATGTGCAGACAGTTCTCGCTTCACATTAACACTCCGGAATCTAACTACTGCTTGTGACAGCACCTTAGAGCCATCTCCTGCTGTGTGTCTCTCAAGCTGGAGGCAGAAATGAGATGGTGTGTGAGCTGTGCCAGGGTAGGGAGCTCATTAATATGCCATTCTGGCGCTACTGAGCTATAACTCATAAAAGCTCAGCATCGCAAAAACGGGAGGAGAAAACACACATGGCCGTATCTAAGGAGACATGTGACACGCATTTGGCTTAAAGGCGGTTGGACCCCTACCATTTTATACACAATGAGTGTAAAAATGTAAATGCCGTGTAACATGCTGCCCTAGTTTCCAATGTATTCACAGAGGCATGGCTCACTGTAACCAATGCGACAACATGGCTGGCAGGAGCAGGGCCTCCATGGTCTCTACTGAAAGTTTGGGCTGCTTGTTTTTTCAGGGGGTCTGGGGGGAGGGGGGAGGGATCAGGAAACAGGAATTAGTTCAAAGTCCATTAGATTCAAAGCCCACGCTAGAGAAAGGGTCTGCAATGTGATCGCCTTCACCCTTGCTCTCCCTTCTCAGACGGGGTAGCCCTGCAGAAGGGATGTGGTTGTTACTCCGTCTGAGCGCGTGCAGACCCACGCAGCTGTCAGCTGGACTGCATCAGTGTGGCCCCATGCGGACAAACAGCTGCACTCCGCGGCAGCGCAGACAGTAACATCATCTTTTTCCACTGCAGCCGGGGAGAGCGCCACACGCCATTCCCCCGTCTACATCACAGACCCGCCTTCGCAATATAACCTGGGGGAGGTTTCAGTGGGCCGGTATACCACATCTCCTTTAACACTACTGCAGCGTGTGTGTGTGTCTGTGTGCGTGTGTGTCTGTGTGTTTGTGTTTGTGTGTGACCTTCAGGTTGGTATGGAGGTCACAGCATGTGCATGGCTGTGTGTATCTGTGCGTGTGTGCTTGTGCGTGAGAGCGTAAGAGCTTGGAGCTTGTGTGTGCATATTGAGTGTGTGTTAATCACCTGCAGGACTGTACAGGTGTCAAAGCATGTGCGTGTGTGTGTGTGTGTTACTCACCTTCAGGATGGTGCAGGGGTCAGCGCGCGTGTACATAATGATTCCCCGGCTCTGCAGGGTCCTGATTCTCAGTCCCAGCTTCATCTCGCCGGTGTGGCTGCTGTCAGACACCCTGTACTTAATGTAGCTGTTCCCCGCGAAGCTGAGAGAGGTGTGACCTGGGCAGACAGGGACGGACAGACATTCAGACAGACGCGACCGGACGGACGGGCTGACGGGCTGAGGTCACCCGCGCGCCTGAAAATTAACGGTCAGCGCAGCGGAATGAGGCTGGCGAGAGAGAGAGAGAACGGGCGGGGTATTTTTAGACGACCTAAAAAAGAGCAGTATATAATTCTGCCTTATTACCCATCGCCAAGGCTGCAGAGACTGCCTGATATGTGGACCGCCTGCTATGATTACATTCACCACACCTACATGCAGTATGTGCTAAATCTCAGGCAGCCCAATCAGTCCTGCATTCCCCGGCTACTGAAACTGCTAGCGCACTTAAACCCAAATGAGTGTTGCCCCCCCGGGGGGCTGGTGCCTGTTCGCAGTCCACTCACCCGCACACTCCCCCAGCTTGCCTGGGGGGCACTGGCAGGCGTAGGGTCCTCTAGCGCCCCCTGTGCCCACACACTGCATGTCCCCTGGGCAGGGCTGGTCTTCGCAGAGCTCCGAGGAGCTTGGGCAGTTGGCACCTGAATGGGGGAGGGGTCAGAGAAGAGTGAGCGCCAAATCTCAGTTCTCTCTACTTCCATTTAATGTGGAGCACACTTGTTTTTACACTTTTTAAATAATGTAATGAAGAGGGATACACATGAGGATACATAGTACATTACAGCCCAATAAGCTCTCAGCTCACGTTGCAGCTTCTTTTGTTATGCAGAGGAAATGGTACAGGCGAAACTCTGGGATTTTCTTGAAGATTTGTTCATTCACTTGTTTATTTATAGCATAAAGCTGACAAGGGCAGTGCATGATAATCAACATATCCGCATTAGTGTCAATATAAAGGTGCCGGGTTTAGCTAAGCGGCTAATTTCCATCTGTAGCCTATGGGCTGGCTAGGACAGATAAAATGGCACAGACCCAACAGTAATTCAATGAGCAAACACACACATTTTTTTAAGAGATGCTGAGCACTATGAAAAAAAAGGGATTGGCGGGCTTCCTCCACCACCAGGTTGCAATCCTCTGGCAAATAAAAAGGTCATGTAGGGTAGCAGAAATAAGAAACAGATATAAGAGTGCCTACATTGCAGACTTCCTGATTCTGAGCAAAACAGCGCTGTTATGCCTACGTCATCACCATGTCACAGGAGGGATTTCATTCTTGACACCCTTATCTCATAAAACCTTGTCCGCCATTATTTTCATTGTATACTTAATACCACTGGATGCCATGTGTACTATATGTAAATCGGTGAAACTCAGTTTTGAGAGAATCTCACATTGTGAGCATAAAATCTCACAATGTGACTAGCGGCTTACAGGGCAAGACTCGAGGTCAGCTAGCCACCCTAGCCACCCGGGAAGCTGGTGAGCTGTATGTGGTGAACAAGACAGTAGGTGGCTATTCTTTGAGGCAGGACTAAATGGTGAATCCACGCATATAAATGCACAAATTCCCCTGTGTTATTATGTGTGACTGCCCAACAGACTGAGCGGAGAGAGAGAGAGATACTGTTATAGCCTAAGGGAAAGTGACCAGTGATGCGCTGGCTGCAAAGCTAATGCTGCACACTGCTTGGTCATGAAATTCTTATGATTTTGTTATTGCTGCCCTAAATATTGGTCTTTTTCAGCTTACTGCCGTTTCTTTCCAAATGTGTACACTGTCTCAGTGGCAATATTTGAGTGAGACAGATACAGAGAAAGACTGAGACAGAAAGAAGACAGAGAAAGACAGAGACAGAGAGAGAGGACAGAAAGAGCGACAGAGCTAATTGTTTGACCTGACTTCAAGGTAAAATGAAATTGCCAGCAGCTCCCTGATAAGGCATAACAAAAGAAGGGGAAGGAGGCGGTAGAGGAGTGAAGGAGGGCCTGAGGGAGTGGCCTCCTGACCAGCCGTGGAGTCCATGCGAAAAGCACTAATTGCAGTTTGTTTTCGGAAGATAATAACTGAAACCTCAGGGGCCTGTCTGAGGCTGCTCGGCTTTTCCCAGCCTTCAGAAAGACGAACGGACGGCAGACTGAAGATGCAATCATCACTCCGTGTCTAGCACGGAGGCGACGAGGGAAACGCCACGCGTGACGAAGGTGGACGGAGATAAAATAATTTTTACAAAGCTGTGGGTGGACTATGAAGGGCAAACTGCCCTGCTACGCTCCCACTGAAAAAGAAGGGCACGGCGCGGAATGTTCCCGGGTCTGTTCGCTGGTGCGACCGCGGCCTCCTGCTCGCCGTACGGACTGCGAGGCGCTGGCACCGAGCCTTTTGTCGGCCGGGTTGCAGGTCCCAGTCCCTGGCTGACAGCTGGAGGTGACACGATGCGTATGCAAATGCTTTCATTTTGTCTAGTCAGAAAATGACCTCGTAAATCAATGCCAAGGGGAGGGTCCAGCTTACTGTCCTGAAATGACACATGCAGACCAAATAGAAGACCTTCCGCTATACCCCGAACTGTAGAGAAGCCAGGTTTCTAATGACTCCATGCAAAGGTGCTGATGTGCAGAGGTCAGTAAGCAGGAACTTCTTCCAAATAGGCAGATTCACCGTGTGCAGTTCAGTCTGACCTGAAGCTCAGCGTGCAGATTCATGTTACTGCAGATAGCATGTCGACACTTGGCATCAAACCGCACGTTTATGAGGTGTCTTTCTCTCGTTTACGATCCTATCAAGATGACCGTTGGCTCGTGACGTACGAAGCCTTGTGTGTTTGTGTGGTAATGAACGGGGGGGGGGGGGGGCTAAATGGGGGGTGGAAAAAAGCAGTAACAAGAGCAATCACTCGAAAAAAAAAACCCTGTCACATCTCAAGGTTATGGGTGGAAAATAAATCTCCGCCGAATGATCTTGTTAAAAATGATTTGCAATCAGATGCAATTTGGCTCGTCGCTCAGCTCAACGGCTGACAGCTAACGGGCAAAATGTTCTTAGACGGAGATTAAATTAAGAAGCTGTGACGCTCTTGCAGCTGGCTGCTGGAGGGAGTGAGGTGCAAACTCCTGGCCTGTTCCAGGCACTTAAAAGCACACAACGGTTTTCGATAGATATTTCCATTTGTATATTGTATATACATTTTTATGCTTGTATGTTGATCTCCAATCCCAGATGGTATGGTTACCAAGCAAGTATTGATGATGAAAATCATGGGAAGCCAACACTTCAGGTCCGAGTTTGGGCATGCCGCAGACTAAAAAAAAACGTAAGAGGTGCCAAATGCGATCCCCCCCGTTTGACCCTGTCAGTCTTAAATATGGAGCCCTGTCCACTCTTGATACCTGAATACCTCAATTTATGTGTGCAGGAAAACTTCACCACCTGCTCCGAACAGCCTTCATTGCATCTAACTTTGCTATCAATCACTCCCACTGTTTTTAGCTGATCTGAAACAGATTCTTGGATAAAATCCATCTAACTGATGTAAGAGCAACAGGAGTGAGGAGGCAGTACCCAACCACAGTTCAATCTGACTTCAGTTAATAGCATGCGAGGGGATTTAATTTAATTAAAATGAAACAGTAGAGAAATATGCATTTTTTTTCCACTAATCCCCCCTTAAAGGTTTGTGAAAAACAAACAAAAATAAATAATTTTCAAAAATAATAACAGAGATAAAACACAGAACATATTTATCTCTTTTCTGTATTTAACCAATCAGCCCTTTGCATACATCTGAACAGCAAGCTGTGCAGCTGGTGTAAAATCCTAATCCTGCTTTTATCCACTGGAACACACTACGCGTCGGTTCTCATTGTTTTTCCTCACCAGAGTCAGAACAACAGCCCATCCGCGCAAACAGTGAACGTGATCTGTGGGGACCAGGAGGTGAAGAGGGCAAATATTAAATAATATTCGATCCAGCCTTAAAATAGCCATCTGAAAAGTGGCACAGGCTTAAGAGATGTTAAGCACGAACGAAGCTGCACCCGATTGAACAAACTCATTTGAAGTAAAATTAGTTTATTTTCTCTGACTTCATATTACAGGGGATGACCGTTTTGAACAGAAGAGGAGTAATGGGGAGCTGATTTGTTGTGGAAGTTAACAGTCGCCGAAGTATGTCTAATCCTGTGAAAATGTGAATCGATAAGGGGTAGATAATTAACCTTCGAGAGGAGCCGTGCGCTGTCAGAGGAGAGCACCATGGGAGTTTTACATCAACTATACGAAAAATACAGCAGGATAGCAACTCTAGTCAAAGACCTAAGCTGATGCACCTGCCTGCACTACACATGTCTGAGGAAACTGCCCTGCCGTGAACCATGCTATTGGCACGTTCATTTTAGGGGATTAGCTTTTCGGATTCTGGCACAGGGTTACAGAGATACATGTTATGCAAACTAAAGTTTTCATGTAAATTAAAACCACATGAAGCTAAATGTAAATCCCCACTAAATGGTGGAGTGCTTGTAGTTTTACATTCAGCTGCTAAGACCTGGCTTTCCTGTTACCTGGCTGCTAGTGGGCGTGCCCCCTGTATCATTGTGGTCCTGGTCTTACTGCGATGGGACAGCATGCTCTTATCCTTGCTTCTGACCTCTTTGTTCACTGCCAGAATCTAGCTGAAGGAACCAAGTCTGTTATCCTGGCCATTAAATACATTCTCCCAGCTGTCTTCTGCTATTCTAACCACTTCTGTATGCTTGTCTGTGTTAGTGGGTGTCTACGTGCATGCCAGGGACTGTGAGTGTCTTAAGCATCTGTGTCTGTGAATGTGTGCATTTTCCAGTTGTATGTGAATAAGCGTGTGTGTATGTATCTGAGTGTGCATGTCTGTGACTCGGTGTTTGCACAGAGTGTGACTGTGTCCATCTGCCCTTGTGTGTGTGTGTGCATGTGCGTATGTGTGCATGCATTTCTGTGTCTGGGCTATCCTTGTATGTGTCTGAGTGTATATCTGTGCTTGTGAGTGTATCTCTGTGTGAGAGAGAGAGAGAGAGACACTCACCATTGCAGGTGCAGCGCGTGTTTCTATGGAAGCGCGGAGAGACGAAACTGATTCTGGGGGTGCTGTAGGTGAGCAGCGCGTGGGAGTCCAGCACGATGGTCTGCTCACACAGCTTCTCCTGGCAGTCCAGGCCCGAGCAGTTCTTATCCAGGATGGCCGAGATGCGCAGGACGCTCTCCAGGTGCCTCCTGGACGTGCTCAGCTTCTGGGTGAGGTAGGCCGCCTTGTAGAAGCCCCCTCCCGTGGTCTGCACCGCGAACAGCATGTCCAGCTGGGACGTCCCGGGCACGGGCTGGATGCTGAGCACGTGCAGCGCGTCCTGCTTCTGGGGGGCCACCACGGCGCGCAGCGCACGCTTGAAGTCGCGCAGGTGGAGGCTGACGAAGTCCTCAGGGGCGACGCTCTCGAAGCGCACGGTCACGGCGTTCTGGAGCATCTCGGCGGTGGCCTGCTCCACGTGCACCGCCACGTCCACGGCCACCGAGAAGCGCCCGTCGCTCACCGTCACGTTCAGCTGGTACCTGCCCGTGTCCAGGCCGCCGAGCGCGATGATCTTGCCGTCCTGCCGGCTGATCTTGAACAGGCTCTTCTGCTGGTACTTGTGGCTGAAGGTCAGCACGTCGTAGGTGTCCTGGTCCGTGGCGTGGATCTTCCCGATGACGCCGCCCGGGAACTCGTCCTCCATGGTGACGATGTGGATCTCCAGGGGCACGGCCACCGGCTTGTGGAGGCTCTCCTCGATGACGCGCACCAGCACGAAGGTCGTCGAGGCCAGCCGTGGCTTCCCCGAGTCCCGGGCCTTTAAGAGGCAGAGGAAGGAAAAAAAAGATCAGCTCACCAATAGAGTGATCGTTACGCACCTCTGACTGGTGCTGCAATTGCCTGTTCATGCTTGAACATTACATCGACAGAACAGCTGAAAAGAAGCAGGATTGGATCTATTGATGACCCGGCCTGCAGTTGCATATAAGGAGCTGTGTAAGGAAAAGAGGCTCTTGTTCACAAGAGAAAGAGAGGAAGGGCGGACGAGACAGTGTCTAGGAAAAATCAGACTACTGACTGACAGCTGCCCTCTAGAGAGCACAGGAAGCTCTACATAGCCAGAAACTGTGAGGACTCCTTGAGAACACATAGCCAGAAACTGTGAGGACTCTTTGAGAACACATAGCCAGAAACTGTGGGGACTCCTTGAGAACACATAGCCAGAAACTGTGAGGACTCTTTGAGAACACATAGCCAGAAACTGTGAGGACTCTTTGAGATCACATAGCCAGAAACTGTGAGGAATCTTTGAGATCACCCTTGTGAATGAGAACAATGACTAGAACAACTGCAAAAACCATGACTAGTTTTAAGCATAAGAAAACATCAATACATTTCAAAATATTTTTGAAACTGTTTTGCATGGTTTGGAAATATAATTTGTCACTGAATCTATTCCATCAGGGTACATGATCATGAACTACTGCATTCATGCCATTGTTACAGTTACAACCAATAGAAACTCTTTACCGTAACCATGGTAATGTGGCTATTTTTGATTATGGTACAGGGCTTTTTCCTTGCTATTGTGAAAATGTTACATAACTTGTCAGCAATCTTAAGATTCTTTAAAAATGAAATCTGTATGCAATGTCTGAAATGAAAAAAAAAAAGCTCAGGGTGAAAATTACATGACCAATTGGGTTACAATTTAATTAAAATGACAAAAACAGCAGAAGTGGAAAACAGCATAAATGGAAATGATTTACAATATCAACTGTAACCTATCACTGTGATTTAAAAAAATATATGAATCCAGCCATCACCACTGAATGTTGTTATTTCACTTTACACATGATTCGCTTGCAATGCACCCATGGGAAGAAGAAAGGAAAGCTTTTTTCATGCTTGCCTCACCTGAATCTGTACAACATACTCCGTGGCCATGTCCTGCCTGAAGACCTGGTTAGACTGGAGCAGGCCAGTCTGGTCCAGAGTGAACTCGCTGCCCTCGTTCCCAGACAGGATGTGGAACTCAAAGGGGGGGCCATTGTGGGAGGAGTCTTTGTCTGTGACTGACAGCTGTAGGATGCTTGTGCCCACGGGCTTGTTTTCCTGTGAGTGAGAGCAAAATCTCACGTTGAGAGAGAAATGAAAATGTAGATATGCAGTTTGGCAGCTGTCACTGGCGAGGCAGCTAGCCTACTTTTCTCTTAGTTTTCGAACCCTTTACTGTTCACAGTTCGGCTTAGCAATCCTGTCTCATGGCTCACATGGGAAAGCTCACATAAAGGCATCTCATTCTGGCCCAGTTCACAGTAAAAAATAAAAAAATAAAAATAAATAAACTTTGCTTGAGATTTTTTTACACAAAAAAAACCATAACATGCTCTGTTACTATTTCCTTTTAAGACTATATTGAAATGTATTTGATGATAAAAATGTAATATTTTAGTTTTTGTAGTCGCAGAGGAATTCGGAGAGCAGCTTAACCACAAGGGACCCCTTGGCAGAACACTTTTTCCGCCTCCAAAGTTATCTTGATGGCCGACAAACATAAAAACCCCGCTTTTGAAGTGAAGCTTTATTCTCCTCACAGCCCCCCATAAAAAGCAGCTTATTGCGGCAGCAGATGCGGGGGGTGGGGGGGCAGAGGAGTAATGAAAACAGAACGGCAGCTTAACACAAAAAGGGGGCTCAGCGCTCACAGTCCCAGACCCCTGAACTACTTGACATCAATTAAGGCTCAACTTCACTTCTTCGGCTCAGTGTAAAGCCTAGGTCATTACGGAAAAAAGAAACCAATTAACACTGAGAACGTGTACCAGCGCTTCAGTGAAATGAGCAAATATCTGCAGTTTTTGAAGAGTATCTCTGCATTTTTGGTTTTCCCAAAAAACAGAAACCGGAGGATAATCATGTAGAAGCCAAAAAGAACTGGTACCAATGTCATCATCACTGAAACATCGTAGAGAGAATGGAATAATCTTCAGATATTCCACAGCTTCAGCAAGAATATAGACTATAACATAAACAAAATGAACGGGTGCACCATACCTGATCACCTGCAGCACATTTGTAAAGCTTATTTTATTCTTAGAAGTTGATGTTGTAGAGATTGAAGATATATGGCCAGTGCAGTGTTGTAGCTGAGCTCATAAATCTGAATGCTATACTTTAACATGCATAATTCACTGTGACACCGTGATTGCTGTTTAAATTCAGAGGATCACGATGACTCCTAGAAACAAATACAATCCAAACTTTGTTTCAATCTCGACCTCTCTAGCAGGGAGAAGACTACCAGCTATTGAAAAGGCGAGGCTACCTGAATGACGGTAGTGTAATTGGACGGGGTGAAGGAGGGCGGGTTGTCGTTGATGTCCGAGATATCGATGTTGACCATCACTGTGGATGACATGGCGGGCGAGCCGCTGTCCAGTGCCCTGACAGCCAGGGAGTAGGTGGACACCTTCAGGGCCAGAAAAAAAAGGACATTTAATCGAACAGCAAGGGGGAAAACAGAGAGGGCAGGAAATAACTGGTGTTAAGCATCATTTAATCCCACAAAGCTATAACAAGGTTCATGGAATCAATTTGTATGGATTTCGACACAATTGGCTGTTTGTTATTACGAGCGTGCAGTCTCCGAAGAGCCCTCAAACAGGGCCACTGATGCTGTGCTTCTACAGGGGAATTAAGGAGCATCAATCTTCACACCCTTAAATGTCCTAGCTGACCCATCACATGATGCTAATGGACTCTCGGTTGTGTCTTGCAAATAGGAGATTGCTTCTAAAAAGAGCACCTCCAGTGGTTCTATGCAAAGGTTTAAACCAGAGAAAATGGCTGCTTGCTCTTATGAATCATTTACTGCACAGACCACTGAAACTTATGAAAATGTTATGAAAATGTCAGCTGACACCAATTAAATAATTTAAAATTGCATTACATTCTAAATTCCCATTGGGGCACTGTAGGCGTTAGATTTTTTACAATCTCCTGACTAATTAGACAATTAGTGATCAATGGTGACCCTCATAAAAGCAATTAGCTGAGGCAATATGCCAAGTAGAGGAAGGAATGTGACAAGGATGGAATGTCAAACACAAAAAGTCTTCGAGCGACCAGGTACAACAGTACACTGCACTGTATGTAGTCCATTAATTTAGCACTTTTTTAAAACTAACCCTAACGGGCAGAAAAAACAACACTAGACCAGCATATACAGATGTACAAACTGCAGCAGTCGGTCCGCCGGAGAGGCGGATTGGTCTCAGCTGCGCCGGCTGGTGGAGAGAGCACACGCACCTGGGCGGCGTTGGCTAATCAGCCACGTGCTTAAAGGTGTGCTGCTCTCCACAGTTCAGGGCTGAGAGCGGGAGCTAACACTGAGAGCGCAGTTTTGATTTTCGTTTTTTTTTTTTTTTTGTTTGAGCACAAAAGTCAAGAAAAAAAAGAAATTCTTAGCTGGGATACTAGAGGAGCTGGACCTGGCCGGGAAGGCGGGTCAGCTACAGAGCAGGGAACTGAAAAGTTGCTGCTCTGTTTTACTTTCTTTTGTCTTTGTTATTTTAGCTTGTTGTTTTAGTTTATTGTTTTTGCCCGGAACCCGTGAGGGGGAAGGGTGAAGTGGTCGGTTTATTTTATTTTGTGTTGGTGCGCTCTCTCTCCATGCAACAGACAACGGTGTTGCCCAGTACTGCTGCATCTCCCTCCCCGGGGTGCCACGCTTGGTGTGTGACACAAACATTCATTGCGGTCTTGATTTTTGAGTGCAAATACTCCATGTGAAAAAGGTGACAAATCCTAAAGTGCATGCATTTTAAATACATGTAAGAAATACTGGAGCTGCTGAAGTCAGCTGATAGCATGTTTGCTGTCACAGAGGAGTCAACAGATGGCACAGACAATTATGTTTCACACATTTTATTTGTTCCGCAAGGAAAATCAATTACATCCCACTTTAAAGTTATTCTTGCCGACACTGCGTATCTTGATGCTGCAAATTACATCTCAGTCGCAGATTGCATCAAACCATGCCTACTGAACTTTGAGGTTGATTTCAACAATGTAACTACATTTGTCTCGGATAATGCAAGTTACACGCTGAAAGCATACAATAAAACCCTCAAAAGACTTGATTCCAAATGCAATTCATTCAAATTGCAATTCTCACATTGCAACCCTCATAATAGCATTTGGGCCAGTTGACAAATTTGTTAGAGTAGTGAAGAATTATGCCAAACAAATGGGCCATATTCTGCTTTAGAGTACCATTCCCAGTACTTCAGTTCCTACTCACACCAAGACTGCTGTGCTGGAACAGCTGTGGGAGTTGTGACACATCAGGGTTTTAAGGGCACCGTTCAAGTTGTGGGTAGAACATGGCAAAATTTGAGGTTAAAATGATCCACCATTTTGAGAGGAGAGAGATCAGAATACATGAAACATTCAATAAGGTCCACCTAAATGAATGGCAAACACTGGCTCAACAGACTCACAGCACAGTCAAATGAATACATAGTGCATCAAAACATCTGATATCTTTGAGATACAGACCACATGAACTCCAAAAGTAAGCAGCATGTGACAGTGTGGGAACATTGCTGTCACTCATTGTTGCACTTAATTAGTGTCAACTGATGTAGATTAGTAGTAAGGGGCGATGTGATGACTGATTGGCAAGAAGGCTCTATCGACCTCTTGCTGAAGGATGACTGAATTGCAGATGAGAAGTGCCCTAGATAAACCAGTGTCCCTGCTTGGTACATTATTACCGCCAGCCCATTTTACACTGCACTTTTAATTAAATATTAGCTATGTTTTATTTGTTTCTCAGGTGTCTTTTAAGAATTTTTGTTTGATTGTACTAGTACTGTACTTGTCAACTCCTGGTGCTCTCCTATATTTATTTATTTAAAAGTCCTCACAATGAAGTTTGGGATACAATGAATAAAACAACTTGCCTGGAAATCAGGCTCTGCGCAAATACTCTGCACTCGGTTGATAACTGAAACCGCTTTAATCGTAAGCTCTTTGATCCCCCACTGCCTGCCTTCCCTTGCTTGACTTCGACTCCCGAAATAAAAAAATGGCCTCAGATCTGGTCCCTTCTCTCGCAGAGGCGGCGCTTTCATAAATTCTTCATGATGAGAATCAGAACAAGCCCTTAACACTTGAATCACTCAAAGTGGTGTTTTTTTTTTTCAGAGACGTGCGTGGTGTCTCCTCGCTCTCGTCTGCCGGAAATTAAAAACACTTAAAGCGCCAAAAAGTCAGCGGGCTGCAGGTTTTGACAAAATGAAAAAAGAATTGATGGCCGCCGGTGCTGCTGCCAGCCCATCGGAGTGTTTGCTGTGCGGAGGGGGAGGGGGGGGCTTACCGTCTCTCGGTCCAGCTCTTTATTGACCTTCATTAGGCCTGTGATTGGATCAATGAAGAACTGGTTCTCACGGTCGCCGCTCACAATGGAGTAGAGGATCTGTCCGTTCACTTGACTGTCCACGTCCTCCGCTGTCAACTGAGAGGGAACGGTTACAGTTACTACTGGTCTGCGATCAAACAGCCCTTTTTTCTCAGAATCCTTCACTGTGTAGACACCTTTAAGAACTGTGAGATATCACTGAACTCAATCCTTGAGAAAACTTGATTACCAAACTATGGTGGGTTTTTGTCTGTGTTTTTGTTTTTCTTAAGTCTTATAAGTCTTTGGAGAAAAGCCCCAGTAAACAACAGATCATTCAAAAATTAGCAAAGGCATTCTTGTGGAAAATAGGCAATTTGGCACGTTACTTATCAATAAGACAACAGCAATCAAACAATGTAGTTATTCCAAAAGAAATTTCAAGAGTTACATTAATGGTATATACACTTTATAGTATAGCAATTATAATAAAGCATTATGTAATGAAAACATCTCCATAAACAAATGTAGCTGATCACAGTTAATATCTCACAAACCTATCATAGGATGGATTTTATATTTGCCATCATTTTACGCACCACTATTTACAGTTCTTGTCTGATGCAAATTTGCATTGCTTTTCCACATTTCACTCTGTGAAATGCTCTGTGACAATTCCTTTTAGAATGCTGGATTAAGTCAAATTAGCGTGATTGCTTGATTGAAAAGTCAGTGATAGTGCGGGTAGAGGACCCCCAGTGGAGTTATTCAACAAGGCACTAATGATTCCTTTCAATCAAATGTACTTTCACCAAACTATGGCAGCCATCCTGCAATCAGTGGCTGTCTCTGCATCACTGTAAACAAATTACCTTTAGTTGTCTTGATGGCACATACGTACAAAAATTAATTCCTTAAGCATTTTGTGCCCACGCGAAATGTGTATGGACAATAGCAAATGTGATTTATTTATCTGTTGAACTGACTTTGCGGGTCTAACTGGCCTCAGCAGACAGTGTCTGGTTACCTGCACAACAGACTCCCCGATGGTGGCGTCCTCGCTGATGATGGAGGTGTAGACGTCTCGGCTGAATATGGGAGCGTTGTCATTGACGTCGGTCAGGTTGATGTTCACCGTTGTCACAGCGCTGAGGGGTGGGGTCCCCCCATCCCTGGCCTCCACAGTCAGAAAATAGTCCTTGCAAGTCTCAAAGTCCAGCGCCTTGGAGACTGTGATGGTGCCTGTTTCAATGAGAAAAGGGTTTTTTTTTTTTACCTTAATTATGATTGTTGGTGCAGTGAATAGTGTGCTCTCCCCAGGTCAGTGGTAATACATCCGATAATTGCTGTAACCTGATTGTACTATTGTGAATAGTACAGATGATTATAAAACTGTGAGAGCTCTCAGGGCTGTATTCAATACATTACGAGTTGAATCATATTTTGAGTTCAGGGAATACAGAAAGAAATGAAAAACATGACTTGAAAGAGACCTAAATCTCACTTAATAAGGCTGTTTGCCAGTAAGGTAGGCCACAGACCATAACAATACATTGTGTCCAGCAAGTGGGTTTCAGTAAAGGCAATAATACCTCTTGAGAAGATACGGCTGCATTGTTCATACTCTCTTACCCGTGGCCGTGTCGATCTGAAACTTTCCGCGCTCGTTCCCCGAGCGGATGCTGTAGGAGATCTCGGCGTTGGTGCCGATGTCCTTGCTGGCGGCGTACACGCGCAGCACCTCCATCCCCAGGGACACGTCCTCGGGCACCGTGGCCAGGTAGTCGCGGCGCTCGAACACCGGCGGGTTGTCGTTGATGTCCAGCACGGTGATGGTCACGTTGACCTGTGAGAAGAGCTTGACGCCTACGCCCTGGTCTGAGGCCTGCACCGTGATGTTGTAGAAGGACTGCAGCTCCCGGTCCAGGAGCTTCTCCAGGACCACGATGCCCGACGATTTGTCGATGGAGAAGAATCCGTCGGCTGAGTCCACCAGGGAGTAGACCACCTTGCGGTTGATACCTGGCGGGGGTAGAGAAAGGAGTGTGGGGCTTACTGCAGAGCCCGGTGGCTTTAACTCCGTGCTGACACTCCCCTCTTCTCTTCAGAGCCTCCTCTCCTCTCCCTCCCTTTTCCCATTCCTCTAGGCTGCCTGTCTACACGCCTAAGTCAGCTGAAAACAAATATATGCACATGCATTTCAGTTAAATTAGATTTTAAATTAAATATTTAAAAGAAAAAGCATGGCACTTTGGAGACCAGCATTCTTTTTCTTTTAAAGTGGAGTAACACTGTATTTTTCTTTTTCCGGTCCAGTATTCGTATCTTAGCCTTGTGACAAATTAGACTTTTTAAAACGAACACAGCACTTTTTTTCCTGAAGAATTCCAGTCTCAGGCAGCAGCTACATCAATGTCATTAGCTTTAGGGGAATATTTTCATAAGGCAGCTACTGGCTTGTGAAATCTGTGTCACCACACTTTTAAATTACGCCGGGGTTCCGCGGCGTTAGAGGCGTTTCTCCCCCTTACCTTCAGTACAAAGGGAGGGGGAGGCGATGGGGGTTAGAGAGATGAAGGATGCCGTGGTAATGAAATATCTCGCGGTGAGAGAATGCAGCCCAGGTGCCAGAGGGAGAGAGGAGCTGAACAGAGCATGGCTTGGCAGCCGTTCACTTCATCTCAACGTAATGACCCAGAAGACATTAAGCTCTATTTAATTGCATTCACAAATTCTCCAGCGCTCAAACCATTTGGTCTTGCGTTCATGTTTTTTTTTTTTTTTTTTCGGTAGCATCTTGGCTCAAACTCACAATGTCTCCGGAGCCCAAAGGGGCACTCTTAAGGACGTGGGCTGTCAGACAACACATGGATTATTTGTAAATCTGATAAATGTATGGATTGGAATGTTCATTAGTAAATCAGCCTTGACAAATACTCTTCAGGATACCTGCCAGCTGTTTTCAAATACAGCCAGTGTACTTTTACACAACTGCTGGATACAGCTAGTATGTGGTTTCACCAAGTATTTTAAATCCTTCAAGGTGAAATGTACTATATTACATAGATAGGCAGTAATATAAAAAAGCAATGATATAACATGATTCTAAATGGATGTTTTCTTATCTTTGGATGTGGGGAGCTGGCCCACCCACCCTGCTGTAAATTCCCCCTGAGGTAGGGGATAGAAAGAGACAGCGCCCATCACTCACTCACCTTCATCTGGGTCGTTTGCTTGGAGGCGGGTCAGGAGGGCCTTGGTTCCTGTGTTCTCATACACGCTGGCTGTGTAGTAGGGGGCGGAGAAAGCCGGAGGGTTGTCGTTTACGTCCAGGAGGTTCAGAGCAATTTCTGCTCGGCAGAACAGCCCCCCTCCGTCCGTCGCCTGGGCGACCAGCCTGTACCTGGGGGTCTTCTCGCGGTCCAGAACCGAAGCTGTCTTCAGCTCGCCTGAAAGCCGGAGAAAATTATTAAGAGTCGGCGCGAACGAACGCTTACATAAACAAAAACTCACAGGCACATGAACAGGCGCATGCACGCAGACCTGTACATAAACATGAGGACGTACTCAGTAGTGAGGGGGATGCTAGCGGGAAAAGGTGGCGTCCCCAGTGAACGGCCGAGTGAGAGATAGAAACAGTTCCACCTGTTAGCCACGCCAATCCGCGGTGTCTGGCAGGAGACAGCGGCCCGTAGTAAACACCTCTGAGAACCCACAGGAGGGCCGTTGAAGGGGGACAGCTCCCTCCCTTTCTCTCTCCATTTCTCTCCCTCTCTCCCTCTCCCACTGTGCATCTCACACCTGCTGTTTCTCCCAATCTCTCACCCCTTATCTCTCAGGTGTTCCTGTACTCTCGTCTGTCCTCGTGTTGCAAAGCATGTCCACAGTGTAGGAACAGTGCTATGGCAACTGCGTGTTCCTTTCCATCTTTTCCTTTATAATTGCGCACTTTTGGACAGCCGTTATATACAGAGCTTTTAACTCTCGCTCTCTCGCACTTTCTTTCTACGCCCCCGTCTTCCCCTCCTAATCCTTCCCTCCAATGGCTGCGTTTTAAGGGGATGCGGTTCCCAGAAGTTTTAGCAGATGACGGATCGGAGCAGCGGGGACCCATTTGTCAGCTGCCCTGCATTTCTGTAATGATTTCTCACAGTACCGTGTGCCCCCTTGGGAAATCCCGGGCACTGTGTACAGGCTCTCTGATGCATTGCTAGTCTCTTACGACAGAAACAGTACGACAGAAAGCCTCTGAAAAAGGCCACCTTACAGCCTTCTTAAATGTTTTGGTCACAGTTAGAAGGTCCTTTGCTGTGCAAATTTTGCTAGACATTTGGTGTCATGAACAGAAAGCGGTTCAGTAGTCTTGCAGCTACCAGGACACCAGAAGGTCATGGGTTCACCTGCCTGTGAAAAACAGTCCCCACCAGCTGAGTGCTTGATAGTAGCACAGCATGTTCTATCTCAAGGGTTTATTTTATCCTAAACCAAATTTCCAAATAAGTAAACACAATGATGTTGAGTGATGGCTGAGATGGGTAATATCAGTACATATCCACTGTCAGCTTGGGACATACCCGTGTCCGCATCCATGTAGAAGTCCTCGGCTCCAGGGCCGAACAGGGAGTACTGGATGGCTGCGCTGGACCCCACATCTGCGTCCGTCGCCCCCACCGTCAGAATGACTTTATTTGTGGGAACATCTTCAAGGAATGAAGCTGTATAGAGTGCCTGGTAAGGAAATGCACAGAAGAAAGAACAGAAACAGAACACTATTAAAGTGTTTCTGTTACATTAACTCACACAATGCACAGACTCTAATTTCTCTTGGAGGGTTAAATGGGAACTACACCTTTTCCCACTGGGCCTGCCAAATTGGTTATTTTTTTTCCAAATGGGTTGTCTAGAGTTGAATATTATATTTTAGAAACAGTCCCACAATGGCAAATCCATTCACATTCTGGAAATGTGTACTTTTAAAATGTTCGGTAAATATTCTTTAAAACGGCAGATTTCTCTCAAGCACATAACCATTCTTTTGCATGTCAGTGTAGCTTCATCTTTATTGATTTCCATCACTGATACAGTTGGTGCCACAGCTGGTCACTAACCCAATCAGAGAGACAAGTACTCTCATAAAACCATCAGCTCATCACATAAAGCTCATCTTGTTTTCCATAGACAGAACTTCTAGGGAAATTGCTCATGTGAGCACTGTTAATACACTTAAAGAGCAATCAGCAGTCCCATTGGTATCCTCACTGTGAAAATCCTCAGTCATCCTGGGAACACTCGTTCTTGTAAGCTATCAATGTGTAGCACTCGCTGGCTGTAGAGGTATTCATTGATTTATATTTCATGAAAGCAGCACCTTAGCTTACGATGATCAATGCCACACAAATTCAGCGTGAAATTCAGTCCAGACATTCAGTACATCCTTTGAATGTAATTTTTTACTGTTCTTATGTTTTCAAAAAAAAAAATTCCAGTCCAATGAACTGTTCTGTTTCTTCTGTCAATCGAGTAAAAAAAAAAACAGAAATGACATTAATGGCATTTCAATATGCACTAAAAGGACTCCCGTAGGCATAAGACGGGACTCCGCGGAGCACAAGTAATGAACATGTGATGTGGTCTGACTCAGACCAGCCCTCCTGCCTCCATGCTGCCCCCCTCTCCTCCCCCATGAGGAAGAGACTGTGTGCAAAAACATGATCGTGGGGGAGACTCAGGCCAGCCCATCTGGTCACAGATAGCTCTGACTGGGTTGAGGAATACTTAAGGGGCTCGGTTAACATGTCACGCATGAGGACTACAGAGATAGGGGCTCGGAATGGGTAGAGCCTACAGTCAGGGCCCCGCTAATGTTAAGATTTGGGGAAAGGAGGCGCAGTCAGACCTGTCAGTCAAAATGATAAGGATTTAGGTGAGGATCCTGTGTTACAGATAAGAGTTGGGAAAGGATAAAGAGCTGCAAGTGTTACCGCTGCACTGCGGACTCAGACATGCACAAGGGCTGTACCGTCCCGTGACAGAGGCTAAAGGAGCACTGCGCCCGCTCGCACAGGAGGTCAGTCGCGTGAGATGGACTGCGATACCAGGAAGGCAGATGGCCTCCGCCTGGCCGTCTGACCCAGCCGTCTGCAGGGGAAAGCGCGGTGCCGACCTGGTCGCATATGGGGCTGTTGTCGTTGGTGTCCTTCACGGTGACCTCCACCAGCGCCCGAGTGACGAAGAGCCCGTCGCTGGCCGTTATGTTGAGCAGGTACAGGTCCTGCTCCTCCCTGTCCAGCGGCCTCTTCACATACATCTTCCATTCGCCCTGGACCAGTCCCAGAGCAAACACTCCTCTTGGGTTCCCTCCTGTGGGTAAAGCAGGATTAGACAGCATACAAATCCCCAAAATACACACACACACACAAATGCACGTACACGCACGCACACACTGAAAATCACCCAAATGACCTGAGGTTGAGGGAAATGGTAGCACCATGTCTGGTTCCCCCACCAGTCTGGTTGCCTTAAACTACAGTATGAGCTTGTGCAAGATTTATTATACAATAACTTTATAACCTCTATTTGTCCTCTCATTGCTTGGTCCTGACACAGTGAGGTTATTAGAATAAATTATTATAATATGAGTTTTATTTGGACACACCATTTTAAATGAACAGTTGAACCATCAATTAGGGTCAAGCATATAATAATGCCAGTGATTTATTGCATGCAATAATAGTACTCTGGGCTCCTGGCTAATTAGCCGGTGCCATCATTATGCTGCCCACCCAAATAACGCCATCGTCAACACCGCTCCCGTCCCAAGAGAGTAAGTGAGACCTCAGCTCTAAGGGCCAGAACCAGGCCTGCTAGCTGGAGCGGCTCGGATCTCCGGCACTGCAGTCCTTGTTAAGCTTCTCTCCCAGCAGGGATTACACCGCGTGGGAGAGGCTTGGCTGTTTTCCTGCTCATTTTGGTTTCCCGTGTTTTTGCTTCACATCACATCCTGTCCCCTGACGCCTAACTCGCCTACCCAGCACTGCGCCATTGCCGCTGAGCCATAAAACCACACTTGTTGCCAAGCCCTGAGCCTGTATAAAATCAACATAAAAAGGGGGTTAGTGATAACAGGAGTATGATTGCTTTAGTGTGGTCGGTCAGACGGGTTACACAACTGCTTCATACTGCATGACTACCATTACTGTCAGACATAAAAAGCACAATTTCACCATTTAGAATTGTTTACAGGACATAAAACCCTCCCTTTCCTAATCCACCATTTTCCCCATAGTTTTTTCATGTTTCTGGAGAACTGAAGCTACCAACAGCACTAGCCACATGCACAATGCAAGTCTTTCAACTTAAATATGAAAGAAAGCCTTTGAGTGACATCCCTATCTCCATACAATGGAATGACACAATAATTACGGCAACTGTTAAGTTTTTGTCTGCTCCTTATTCCAGCTTTAGCCTTTGAGAGCCTACACTGATATCCCTGAGGATTTTGTGATTTCTTTAGACTTTCTGCTTTGAGCAGAACACTGAACCCTGAAGCTTTAATGGGAGCCTCTGAAGAATGGTAATGGTGCTAGGAGGGGTGGGGTCAATGCATTTTGACCATAAATAACGCGAGCAAGGCGACCACTCACATAACCTACAGACCGCGGCTTTTTTAATATGAGTGCATTTTCCAGGCTAACAGAGCCTCTAGCAAGGTACAAAGAGAAACTGTGCTCTGTCATTGAGGTTTTTAAAATCTCACAGAAAGCAATGTGGAAGTAGGATCATCTCAAATCTTCTCTCTGTATTTTGGGCAGTTTCCAACCCAAAGCTGTAAAAGTTGGGGAAAAAACACTGGCCTTAAAACTTTAAATGTGGCACCTGTTCTATTATATGATGACTGTTAAAGCACTATTTAAATGAAATTAGCTTTTTAAATGCTTTACAAAGTTCTCCCTCTCCACCCAATGCAAGCATTGAAGCAATTTCACTATCACTTAACAGGTGCGGTACGCATTTTGGACCCTCCAAAACATATGCTTCCTCTCACGGTCTCCGGAGGGGCAGCGATTCACCACGGACTTCGCTGCCAAAACAATTTCATTACCCCTTGATTGGTTTAGCGAGAGATTACAGGGGTTTCTGGACAGCGCGAACACCCTGAATCTGCCTGGCAGGACTACAAATGGCACGGACTACAAATCTGACATGTCAGACAAAGGCAGTGGTATTGAGCCCTGTTAAAAGGGGTCACTTGGAGATAAGCAGTGCAATTAACAGCAGAGGGGATGCAAAGGGACAGGCAGGAAAAGCTGGTTGCTCCAGAGGCGTCAGCGATGGAAAGGAGCGACTGGGACGCTTTCCCGTGCCGTTCACCCCTCGGGTGGTGAGAGACAGGGATGAAGGAAGAGCGGAGGGTAGATTTTACACACGCCAGGAGAAAGACAAACAACCACCACCGGCTGTGCTTCATCGTCCTATCAACACGAGGCGTGGGCCTGCGCTGGCGCCGTGGCAGCGAAAGCTTTTTTTGGACAGCGGGACGAGACGTTATTGCCCTGCCCTCTGGACATATAAGAAGGCGTTCTGTCCAAACAAACAAACAAACCAACAAGCGGGCAGCTGGGCCGCAGGCCCAAGGTCACTCTTCCCTCGTCAACGGGCGTCCGCCGCTGACATCTCTGCCCGAGGGCGCTGGTGACAGAAGAGATGAAAGCCAGCGCTTCCCTTAGCGCGTGTTTTTCACGCAACGGAGGAGGCCCGGGCAGAGTCGCAGGACTCGGGGGCCGGCTGGGTGTAGGCACGCCTCTCTCCCATGTTCCCGCCGTTCACGGCCGCCTCGCGCCCAGGTGCTCGGCATGGCTGCGATCAGCCATTAGTGGGTCAGCGTGTCGGTCTGGCAGGAGGCGCCTGCTGCACGGTGCCAGGCAAAGAGCCCCAGACAACAAGCATATGCTCTGGCCACAGTCAATGTGGAAGAAACGGGCAGATATCGTGGCTGGAACACATGACCACACAGCGAGCGGATAGCCAGTGGCCTCGAGGTTGCATCACAGATGATATTAGCCCCAGCAGGTGCTGTTCTGTGATGGCGTGTGTGAACAGGAGGACCACCAATAGCTCAGATCAAAAAAGCAGCGGGGGATGGAGCACTTCCAGGTGGGATGAACAGCTCCTCGCCTGCCAGCAGGACAGGACAAGACCACAACTCCCCCTTCCCCTCTTCATATAATCACAGATTCTATAGAATCACCAGACGCTCCAATTCACTTCACCCTAGATTCAATAGCCAGTCATTATAGTGGGCTTAAAGAAGTAAACAGCTTGTCGGAGGCCTGACAGATTTGCAGAGCATTAACAGGTGTACATGTCACATCAGTGCAGCTGCAAGGATCTGTAAAATGGCACAAAGACTTCCGCTGAGGGGGGGGTGGTTAGTCACTCCTCAACGAGACATGTGATGCCCACTCTCCACACCCCCACGCAAACTCTCTATCTTTCTTTCAGTCTCCTCGGATTACACCCAAAAGCCTGTGCCATACTGAGACTGAAAGAGAGAGCACCTAGACTAATCCCCACACCTGTCACACATGGGCAAATCATAGCGCCCATCCCGCTGGAGATTAGCGCATAAACGGTATCATGTTTCGTCTAACGTGCCCAGGTGTCGCTTTTAGAACTTGTAAAGGATTGGGAAACATACGTTACACATCAGCCATACAATAGTCTACATCCTCATCAGCCACTCTGCTGGTAAATGGGAAATTTAAACTAGTAACACTTTAATTTTATCAAAAGCACCAGAGTGCACTACGTTCAGGCAGGGAATTTATTTTATGTTACCAAGCGCAGTAATATTCTATAATTATTTTTAACCAACTAAAAGTGTCTGTGTACAATACACATTCATTTTGATGCTTAATTTTGCATAATTGAAAGCAGTTGGTGGCTAATGGGTGATGTGTCGATGCGGAACAGGGTAAACCAAGCAGAGCAGAATGTGAGATGTCTTCCATCGCTGTCAGATGACTGTTCCCGCCCTGTGTTCACTCATGATATATCAGAAAACAATGAATCATTTATGGTCGTTTTGTGGTGTTTTTTTTTTTTGTTTGTTTTTTAATAGTTTATCAAATTTTTATGTCACCTCGAGGACTGAAACTACAACTGTCTAGACAAGATCCTGAAAATGAGTCAATGTTGTGTGATGGCACTCCCTCGATTTACTTTTCCGTCTACAACTGACTTTTCTTATTCCTCACAGAGGGAATAAATTACTCATTGAAAAACCTGTATGATCCATCAGAAAAATAGGCAAGAACCTGAGTCAGGCAAAGACACTGTGAAAAAAGTGTGAAATCTCCATCAACTTGAGTATCTTTTTTTTCATATAGGATAACTGTTCTGCAAGTCCCCAAGAGACCCAGTCAAATTCGATATAAACCAAAGTTTATGCATGAAAATACCAATAATGTGTCTATGGAAGTATAAAAAATAAAATTCAATAATTTACAGGTGAAGGGAGCAGGGCTGTCCTTATCTTATTTTTTATTATTGAGTCCTGTTCCAGCCTCCAAGTCAGTAAGCTACATGGGTTGCAACAGACCAAGGGAAGATTGCAAAAGACCAAGGGACGATCTGTAGGAATCTTCCCCTGGTCTACAGCAACCCATGTAGCTCACTGACTGCCCCTTCTCCTCTGAAATGTGAAAACCTGCTATCCATTGCAAGGTCTGGAGCGGTGCAGCTCACCATGCTTCCCATGCAGACAGCCAGCTTCTGAAGCACTCATTAGGATGCTATTCAATTTAGACTTTCCCCATTTCAAAGAGCTTAATTAACTTTCTGTCCACTAACATACTGTAGTTCTGTAGATCTCCAACTTTCCCAGGTGTCCCACTAAAATGTTTTATTTTTTTTTGGTTCCAATTAAATATTTTTGGTGCCAACTTTTTAAAAATCCATAAACTCTCCACTGTCGCAATTTTTTATCCAAACATCATGCACAGAATGGACAAGTGTGGGGTGTACATCAGAGCTACAAAAAAAGTGAAAACTTCCTAACGCACTCCAAGGGAAATCACTGTGTTTCTGAACACAGAGCAGTGAAAGCAGATGCTGCTGCCTCTCACAAAGCCCCTCTGCTTTTTCTGCCCCAAAAAACTGTTAATGTGCATCCTGCTAAAGTTATAATATCACCTAGGCCTACATATCAGTCACTGCCAACCTGAAGCTGATGCAGGTGGCCCAGTTGGACTATGACGCATTTCCACGGTAATATGCAATTTTCTAGACACTTGCACAGATTACCACAGGGCAAACCCTCCAAGTTGCAAAATCTTCTTTTTTTCCATCTCTCCCACACTCTTGCTCTCTCAATGCCTTAATATATTTTCCCCTTATTAAACTTTTTCCAAGAGTAAGGTTGCGCCATCCAGATTTAATTAGGGATGTTCACGCTCTGTCCTACCTGCTAGGCCAGCTTCCATCTAATAAAAGCCCATAAGCTCCTGTGACTCATAGGTCAGTACGTATTTTATGAGAAATATTTATTAAAACCAGTGTGGGGGTGGGGTGCTTATCACTTGTAACGGACCTCATAAAATGCAGAGCAGTTACTTGTGTTTTTAAAATAGTTTACTGCCACATTTACAATTTACAGGTCTGCAGTGTGGCATTAAAAGTAACATCCCCAGCCAGGGATGTTACATTATGAAAAATGCTTACCTTGCATGTGTCAGCAGTATTTAAATCAATACTCTGCTGTGCTTTTTTCTTAATCGTTCATTGTGCTGGTATGCAGAATAAACCGAGTAATAATACAAATTTATGAATTATTATTCAGCCCTTGTCCTCTGTTTAGCTTTATGAGTTTTCATCCGTTTTTCTTGCATGTTTATTCATTCATATGTTTACAGAGGTCTCCGGAGTAGCCGTGCTCTTTGAATCCCTGCACCGCAGGGGTCTGCTGGGATTTACCAATTTTCAGATATCCAAGGCCACGGGCTCGCATGTGCGCATGCAAATGGGTATTGCTCCATTGTTTAGAACAGACAAAAGAAATAAAACTAGGTCACCAAACAGCATAAAAGGCCCCCACTTGTTTGTTTGAATAAGAGACATTTAAATAAACCAGACATCCATCTCCCTTCAGGATGTCATCATCCCTCCCTCCATGAAATGCAATAATATCCACAACATGTCCATGAAATGCTAACAATTTAGCAGCTTCAAGTTTACCATGACAAAAACACACACACACACACACACACATACACACACACACTCAAGAACAGAGATATTTCAGTATCTTAAAGAAGTCTTGTATCCTAAGAAAATACTGCAGAAGATTTTTTATGTTTTCTAAATTCCAGCCCCTAAAAACCAGGAAAGACTGAGCCTTGCAATGTATTTCATATTTTTTCCCTTCAGTTACACTATGTTACACAATTTGAAAGGAAAATACCTTTGCTTTTATGTCATTCCTACACTCCCACATTGCACCTTTAAAAATACATTCAAGAATCTGTCTCAGGACTGAGGGAATAGGGGACTAACTCAGGAATGTGCCATCTAGGTCAGAAAAATATCTACTCTCTAAAGCTGAAATTTTCAATACCTTAACACCATTTTGCTATCATTAAAAACTACCTATTTATACAATTTACATATTTGCTTCACTGTAGTAACTGAAGACACTCTTACCTGTGATGTGGTAGCTGACTTGACGATTGATGTCAGAACTGTCATCATCTTGTGTGTTCAGCACTGCCACCACCTCACCTGGGGGGTCGCTCTCCCTCACAGCCCCCCTGTAGTAATCCTCCACAAAGTTGGGTGGGTTGTCGTTAATGTCGGTGACGATGACGGACACAGTGGTGCTGGAGGACAGGGAGACAGTCTCTCCCAGGTCAGACGCCACAACGGCAAAGGTGTAGGATGGGGACGTCTCATAGTCCAAATCTTTGAGTGTGGAGATCCAACCTGTGTTACTGTCAATGGTGAAGGTGTCAGCAGTCCAGTCCATTTCCACATTCGGAGGGGAGGCAATGCTATATGTGACCTGTCCGTTGGCACCCCAGTCTGGGTCCAGTGCTCGCACCTGTATTATTCTTGTTCCAACAGGCATCCCCTCCATTACTGTTGCCTCGTAGGAAGTGGATTCAAAAGCTGGCTTGTTGTCATTCAAATCTAGGACCTTCACCTCCACGTCCACAGTGGACACAGAGTCTATGCGTGCCTGCTGCATTGTGGCGGAGACTTTGAAGTGGAAGGTGTCGATGACCTCATGGTCCAGGGGCTTGTCCAGCTTGATGACACCCGTCTCCTTCTCCACAATGAACATGGCATCCTGATTGTTCTCTCCTGTCTCTCCACTGATGATGCTAAAAATGGCAGAGTGGCCAGATACCAGGTAAACGGAGCCAAGGGCTGCACCTATGGGGGTGTCTTCAGGGACAGTGAAAGAATACTGAGGCTGGGTGAAGGAGGGAATGAGATTCTCTGGGTTCAGGACATGGATGTACACCGACACCAGAGAATGCTTCATGGGAATCCCTCCATCAACAGCTTTCACAAAAAAGGACAGTATGGAGCTCTTTAGATGGTTGAAGCTACCTTTGGTGACCATCCATCCATTGTCTGGATCTATCTCCAGGATGTCCACCACAGGGACATGGGCTTCGCTGTAAAGTGAGTAGGACACCTTAGCATTGGCACCATCGTCTGGATCGTAGGCCTGGATCTGAGTGACTAAGTACCCCTTGCCTACATCTGATTTTACACTTGCCCTGTACTCTACTGCTCTGAAGCGAGGTGCATTATCATTCTCGTCCACCAAAATCACCCTGACTGTACAATACGAGGCTCTGCCACCCCCATCCAGAGCCATCACTGTCAGGACAATATCCTTATTTTCTGGGTTTTCCCTGTCCAACTTCTCCAAGGTTGAGATCTGGCCATTGGCATCAATGCTGAACTGATCCTTTCCCACATCATTGATGAAGGAGTATGTTAACTGGCCAAATGGTCCAGAATCCATATCAGTAGCCTTTACCTGGACCACTTTGGAGCCTACAGCAGCATTCTCCCGCAGCTCTGCCACATAGACATTCTGGATAAAGACAGGGCTGTAAAGGTTAGCACCAAGGACTCTGATATGTACCTGGGCAGTGCTGGTGAAGACCCCATCTGACACAGAAACATTGAGACTGTACACAGGCTCCAACCTCTGCTTTCGATGACTGGACAAGGTAATGATCCCTGTGCTACTGTCCATGGCAAAGTTCATCCTCTCATTCCCTGACAGAATACTGTACTCCAGCTTGTCAAAGTCAGAGCTGTCTGCATCAGAGGCCTGGACACAGGTTACAAAGTGGCCCTTTGGTGCAAGTTCGCTAACGTACGCCTCGTACAACAGCTGGTTGAACACAGGAGGGTTGTCATTCATATCATTCACAATGACCATGACAGCAACCTCGCTGCTCAAGGGAGGAAACCCATTATCTGTTGCCCTGACAATGAAGCTGTACAATTGTATCAGCTCATGGTCGAGCATGCGTGCTGTCAGAATGAGCCCACTGCTGCTGTCAATGTGGAAATAGTCCGTGCTGTTGTATACATTGGAGAAAATTTGATAGCGTATTACATTGTTCTTTTCTGAGTCCATGTCTGTTGCCACTACCTGAAGGGCTGGGGTCCCAATCATTGAGGTCTCGGAAAGAATAGCTTTGTAGGAGGTTTTTTCAAACACCGGGGCATTGTCGTTCACATCCAGAATGATAATGTCCACATCTACCTCTGCTCTTGCCCCCGTAAGATAGTCTGTTGCCCTGATGATAAGTCTATACGAAGGGCTAATTTCATAGTCTAAAGAATTAATGACACTTATCACTCCTGTGTCAAATCCAATGTTAAACTGCAGTGATGGGTCACCATCTACAATAGTGTATATAATATTTTGGCCCTCAGGACTTGTAGCATTTATTCCCAAAATAGGGGTGTGGACAGCTACATCCTCATTAACTGACACAGCATAGAAGGACTTGTCAAAAACAGGCATAGCTTTGTTCACAACAGTAATGGGAAACTCTACTGTGGTAGAAAGGGGTGGATATCCCCCATCTCTGGCATAAACAACCACCTCGTACTCCACATTGGATAAGTCAGACTCAAAGGCTTTTTTCAGATGAAGGTCACCTGTGAGCCTGTTAATTTCGAAGTGGCCATGGTCATCCTTTAAAAAGTAGGACACCTCCCCGTTGATCCCCTTGTCCCGGTCCACAGCTGTGACCCTAAATATTGGGGACCCAGGCTCAGCCTCAACTTGCACAGCTGCGTAATAGGGGAGACCAACAAACACAGGGGCATTGTCATTGATGTCCTCCACCTGGACCTTCACCATTACTCTGGCAACACGCAAGTGGTCATATTCCCGACTTGCCTCCACCACAAGCTCATAAAACTCCTGCTCCTCTCTGTCAAAGGGGATTCCTGTAGTTTGGATTACACCTGAGGTCGGTTTCATCTTGAACCTTGTCCCCGCATTCAGCAGGCTGTACCTGAGGGGCTCATTGAGGCGGTTGCCTACAGCATTGACTACTGCTACCTTAGTGATGTTGGTGACATTCTCCTGTATAGATGTTGAGTACAGGTTGTGTGTGAATACGAGCCCACTATCCATAGCCTCCTTGACTAATACAGTTATCAAAGCTGTGCTGGAAAACTTCCCATCAGAGACCTTCACGTTAAAACGAAAGCGGTCCTTGGAGAAGTTGTTGTTCTTCACAGTGAGTATGCCGGTGGTAGGTTCCATGGTGAAGTGCTCCAGATTTCCATCTATCAATGTGTAGGTCAGTTCAGTTGGTACATTGAGGTCTGGATCAGTGGCAGAGACTTTCAGAACCTCCACTCCAACATACGTGGGAAGAAGCAGAACGGTTTCATAAGCATCCATGGAAAATCTTGGCGGGGAGTCATTAGTGTCAATGACCTGGATTGTGACTTCGGTGGGGCTTTCAGCTGTCAGCTGTGGTTTGCCACTGTCTCTCACATGCACATGGAAATTGAATTTGGCAAATGTTTCATGGTCTAGGTTTGCAATGGTTCTTATAGATCCTGAACTTGAGTCCACAGTGAAAAACATCTTGGCTGTGTCCTCCACAATCTGATATACTAGGAGAGCGTTCTGGTTCCTGTCAGCATCGGTCGCTTTTATTACCAAGGGGTTGTTGGTGGTGCTCAGCACCACACTGTTGATCGGAGCGGCCTCACTAATACTTCCAGTGTACTGCAGTTGCTGAAATACTGGGGGATTGTCATTCTCATCTACAACCTGAATATTAATAGTCGCATTTGAAGCCATTCCTGCCATATTGGAAGCTTGTATGATAAGGATATATGAGGTGGTCACTTCATAGTCCAGAGGTTTCTGGGTTGTGATGACCCCTGAGTACTGGTTAATTTTGAAGGTTCTTTCCCTGTTCCCCTGCTTAATGTCATAGATCAGGGTGGACTGACTCATGGCACTGATCATGGTGACAGAGGTGCCTTCTGCCACATTCTCGTTGACCTCCGCCTGGTATTCGTTCTGAGGAAACTTGGGGCTGGAGTTGTCAGACAGGGTGACGGAGATCCGTACCACAGTGGTTGCGCCCATGGGTGGGGAGCCGTTATCTATCACTCTGACAGTGATAACATAATAGCCAATAGTTGTGAGGTCCAGTTCCCGGGCAACAGAGATAATACCTAAGACCGGTTCAATCCGGAATGTGTTCCCCGTGTTCCCTAAAGGAAAGAAACAGAGCTACTAGTATTCAAGAAAATAGTATTCCAAATATAATGTCTGCACTTCAGTTACACTGAACAATTAAGACATGCAAACCTTTTTAACCTCCTTCCTCTGTGAGATACCCACCTGCTTCGATGGCATACAGGAGCTCGGCATTCTCCCCTTTGTCCTTATCTAATGCAGTGACCTGAAGGACAGCAGTCCCCACTGCAGCCGACTCGTACACTGAGCCTTCGTATAGTGCGCTGGTAAAGTAGGGGGCGTGGTCATTGGCGTCCTCCACATCCACCAAGACCCGTGCCAGGTTCCTACGATATGGGAATTCCTGGTCCTTCACCTGATTGGACAGAGTGAGAGAGAGAGGTAGAGATGGGGAGAGTAAGAAAGTGAGAGATGTTAAACCACCACATCCCCAAATTATGTCCCTTTAAACTGCTTGTATTCCAAAAAATCATAATCCATGCTTGCAGAGCAGATTAGGAAGAGGTCTTAATGAGAGTGATATTTACATGATCACATGCTGCTTTCGAAAACAATTTACTGGACATGGAATTCACTGAAGAGAAGGGCAATAGGGAGAAACACTATTTTAGATTGTGTGCCACATAATGTAGTAAATCTGCATAAAAATAGCATGGCATTATCACAATAATTGGAGTAGAGCTCTTCTAAATTATGTACCTAGTGCTTATTTAATGTTTGAATAATATTACAATGACCATCTGAATCACAATATGTCTCAGTGAAACTGCAGCAGAATATTGCTGCTAACATCTGCGTTTATAAATATTTAACTAGGGCACACCTCATTTTAGCGTTACAAATAAATATTCAAGAACACAAAATGGCTTGGCCTGCATGCTCTATTAATTTCAGGTTCATAATGCAAAATATGAAAAACAAAGTTCTGCACTTAAATAAATCTACGGTAGAAAAAATTCTATTCAACAGTGAAAACTTCTGCTCATTATTTTCTTTGCATCCGAGTCATTCACTGACAACATATAACAAAATCAGTTACAGGAATGGTAAATCCATTTATATTGCTGCACTTTATAACAGAATTTTTATGCAAGGGTGCAGTTTTTGTTATGAGATACTCAACAACCTAAGGCTGTTACATGATAAACAAATGCTACTCCTCTTAATATTTCAGCTGTGCCACACCTATAGATTCTATGAAATTTCATTAGGATTCCCTTTGAGTTGCATTACCCGCATCGTATGAGTAAGACAACTTTTCTTATCACAGCATAAAATTGAACTTGAGAACATTTCACTAATAAATGTATTCTTGAAAATTAGTTGAAAGACATTAAAACAAGCTGGGATTCATATAACAGAGAAAGAGTTTAATATTTGTGCCAGCCGTTGCAAGCAGCTAAATGAAATTAGAGTGAAGTCAAACAGTAAAATATATCAGCATGGCCCCATTTATATCCCATAATCCCTCACAGGCAATTTTACAAGAAATTTCTCAAACCATTTGTTGCTCCTAATGAGGGGAAAAATGCAGATTGGTTCACTGAAGTCATCATTAGTTTGACTGACTAATGAAGAATTTAAGTGGAATGAAAGCATGGGTACTGCTGGCCCTTGGACTTCAGATCAGGAACATTGAATACATATTTAATTTAATAAATGAAACAGTGCAGAGGTAACACACAATATGGTCCCATCAAAGCAACATGCTTAACACGTTTTACACAGTCTCCATCAGTGGCTTCAACTATTCAAGCGTTCTTCACTAGTAACTTACCGTAAGCCTGACACACACAGCAAAGTCAACTCTGACAAAGTAATATCCATTGTCTGGGGAGCTGCCAATGCATTGTAAACAATATCCCTCTTCCCTTTCCTCTCTAAAAGCCTTGCATAAATGGGCTGTATCCAAACAGTTGATATGCTACCTGACTCAAAATAAAAAAATAGATACTAAACTGTCGTGCTTCAAGGTTAGCCGCTCAACTGAGATGACTTTTCCCTCTGCGACCGAGGCCCTCAAATCTGCAAAAATGACCATGTCCTCTGTCTTGGTTGTCTTGATCTCTCTGCTGTATTTAACAGAATAAACCATCACATCCTCTTGGCAATCTTAATAGAAATTGCTATCCCCAGGGATTTTTTTGTCCCCATCTGTTTTCCTTGCACATCTTTGGCCCAATAATATCCTCCCACACTCTCTCTCTACTTTTCACACACTGATGTACATATTTGCCTTAAACTCTATCTCTCCAAAACTGGGCTACTTCATCTACCAGAAAAATCCTGTCCCCCGAAGGATCCCCTTGCTAAAATGAAGGTGTTTGCTAGCCCATCTGCTAAAAATATTGGTATTTTTCATTACAAACCAAAATCAGTTACCCATGTTGTTGTAGCTGTTGACTCTTTCTCAACAATATGTACAACCCCCCTATGTTTCTCGCTATAAATGGTGCCCAGTTGATTGTCCAGGTCCTTGTGCTGTCCCAAATAGACAAATTAAAGTCTCTCCTTGCCAATCTCCTGGCATGTGCGATCAGGCCCCTTCAGCTCATTCAAAATGCTGTTGCTGCCTTTGTCTTTAACCAATAATAATACTTACATGTCACACCTCATCTCCCTCCACTAATTATTAGTTACAGTATGGTTAAAAAAAGTAGGAACCGTTGGTCCAAACATACAACCTTTTAACTAAAACCCATTTTGAAAATTTTATTCTCCTTCAAGATTGGTCCATTCCACCCCTATTGGTCACCTTGCTATCCCCATGTGAAAGGGTCCCTCATCTTAGTGATGTCTTTTCTTTACTATGGGCTCCCAGTGGCAGAATGATCTCACCACAGTAGTTATGACAGTTGAGTCACTGTTCATTCTCAACTGCAGACTGAACACCCACTCATTCAAACTCAATCTTTATCAAATAAACTCTGAATATTGCTACATTTAGCACTATATCCACAAATATCCTGTGCTAGTTACATTCTTGTATCCTCCCTCTTGCACCTTACATGACATTTAAAGTTGTGTTGTAAGTTTGCCTGCATTTTTAAAATACTTTTCCCCCTCCTCTTCCGACCTGTTTAGAATTGCTTTTATAAGATTGTTGTTTTTGTTAGATATGTGCAAATTTGATGCCTGACCTCCACCCACTTCCGAGCAAATTTGCAGTTACAACACTACCAGTAACTCACAGTAACTGGCTCCTACATTAGGTTAGGTCTGGGGTGGGTCAGGTGCTCTGCTCTTACCATGATGGTAAGGATATGCTGGGTGCGGGCCTCATGGTCCAGCCTCTCAGTGGTGTAGATGGTTCCGGTAGTGGGATCGATACGGAATGTGCGCATGCTAGCTGGGTCGATGCTGCTGTGAATGGAGTAGCTCAGTTTGTGCTTCTCGTCTCTGTCAGTGGCCAGCACTTGCACCACCTCTGTGTCTGCGGGCGTGTCCTCCGAGATGGTGATGTCATAAGTTGGCTGGGAGAAGACAGGCCCATTGTCGTTGTTGTCCAGCACGGTGACGTAGACCTGGGAAGAAGGTAAATTAAAAACACAATAACAATGAGGCAGGCATAACACAGCAGAGTTCATAACGCATCAAACTGTCTGTAAGTGAAAAAATTAAGACTATCCTACTTGGTATTTAAGCAACTCTTAACACGTGCTAAAATATTCATGAATGCGCTCTATACATAGCAAATTCCTTAGTAAATGAATTATGCACAGCAGCTTGCCATGTGTGCACTGCATATTGAAGGAAATTACTGTGGACATCATGGAGAACTATGCAAAACAAAGATAAATACATAAATGATATCACAAATTTTCCACTATAAGCACTGGATAATTGCAAAATGAATATGGCTGTATGCCCATGGTATTCTAAATATGAAACAATGACAGCCCACAATTTCCCACAGCACTGAAACCCGACGCCTCCATCTGCAAGTGCTTTGGTTCTGACACAGAAAGCTGCAAAAACCAGTTCCATTCACAATACTGCCATTACTGGAGACCAAATAATCTCAGCCACAGTCAAAGGGTGTCAAACAATAGACAACCGAAAGAGAAAATGGTTAATCTGTGCAGACTGTAGAGATGCACAGTGTTTCTTTCCTGCACTGTTATAAGATTCACTGCCCTCACCCCTGCATCTATCTCTCCTGTGCTCCTGTGCCTCTGCTCTGCGTAGCTAAATGAATTCATGATGGATTCATGGCCGGATATTGGGGGGGAGAGTAAGTGTTGAAGCAGGTCTGTGTGTGTGTGTGTGTGTGTGTGTGTGCGGGTGCGTGTATGTGAGCGTGCGCTGGTGTCCTAAGGGTGGGGTTGTGTGACAGACTAATGGGTCTATGGTCTGCAGCACACACCCCTAAATCAGTGGTGACCGTTTCTACTTTCCCCTTGATCAAAGGGTCTGACCTACATCCTGTCTTTTTAAAAAGACAAAACAATAGATCACAAAAGCATTTTGGTAGAACCCCTTTGTTCTCCGGACGAGGGACACAATTATAAACGCTGTTTTCATTCTGCTTGCCATTGCTGTGAATTATATTAACCACAGTGGGCCTCGCTACTGATGTGAGTCATGTTTACTTAGAAAATAGCCCCAGTTTAATGGACAATCAGAGCATTTCTTTAGAAATGGAAGCAAATCACAATGGAAGGTAATTAACGTGCCTTATTAATAATGACCTCGGCACTTGAGAGAGGATAGGCAGAGTTAATTAAGGCATGTTTCTCAGCCATGTGTAAGTCTGCATCCTCTCTTAAACAGCAGGAGCAGTAATTAGTTTTCCCGAAAATGTACACGATGAAGGGCGGGCAGAAGCCGATTTTGGCTTGATTTGGTTCTTTATTTCTCTGCCTCTTTAATGAGGACTGGCTTGCCTTTCATGCTGGCAGTAAGCCTTCATTTGCATTCAGCCCTTGTTATCATTCAGAAAGAGTGCAAAAAAAGAGACAGGCTGGGGTGCAATATAGAGAGAGAAAGTGTGCTACAACGAGGTAAGGTAAGTATACTGGAGAAGTATGAGACAGGGATAGGGAGGAGAGCACAGAATTTAAGCGGTGACTGTGAGGAAACACTGAGGAAACGGAGAGAAGGAAAAGAAAGAGTGAGGAAGGGGGTTGAAAAGTTCTGAGGAAAAGAGCTGTCAGGTGAGAAATTAAGAAACAGGGATGTAGGTGATGATGAGAGAGGTTCAAACAAAGGATGGGGTAAAAAGGTGTGAAACAGCAAAGAGTGAGAGAGGTAACAGGAAGACAGGATGACTGAGGGAAGGAGCAGGTTCTGTTTGTTCACTTTCTCTCCCTGCAGCTGCAATATCTAGATTAAAGACAAGACAGCTTCTCACTCCTTATGTAAAGCAAAGAGGTTTCTTTCTTATAATCACATATGTAGGGCTAGATGATTATAAGCAAAAGCCAATGAAAGTAGTGAAGCCTTCCATTATTTCCTTTAGGAATTCACAATTTTATGAATTTTCATGTGCTATTTTCGTCTGACCGACATTGTTGTATCTTGGTAATCTGCAAAATTATGGGGTGAATATATAACACACATGTCACATAAACACTAGGGAGCAATGTGGAGGATTCATGTGTGTTCCATATGACAGGGTGCAAATTCCCATGCAATCCCTGCAGCTCTATTAAAATGCTAATCTGTCACAGTGTGTTTGAAATGGCCACCTTCTGTCAGAGCGAGAGAGCGTAAGAGAGAGAGAGAGATCGAAAGGGAGAGAGAGGGTCTTCCAAACACGCTCACAGCGTTTCGAATCCTACCAATTGCTCAATTAAATTAAATATCACAGACAAAGCAAAGCAATAGGACTTCTCAGATGGCTTTCACACAAACAGCAGAATGCTTGCTGTTCCCCGGGGCTGACAGCCGACGGCTTCTCCGAACTCCGCACAGACACTGCTCCACATTTCTAAGTCAGCTTTAGCCCTGCTATCGGCTTTGCTTCAAAATATTCCTGCAACAAGCAATTACCACCTCTGAGGCTAAAAAAGAAGAGTCCCTCTTGTGTTCATTGTGTACAGACCTTTATTCTATCTACCTCTATCAACTGTGGTCTTTGCTGAATAGAACATTACCTTCCATGATAAACATTATCACTGCTACAGGGTATGAATCATAACATGACCACCTTGTCGACAAAACAATACACTGAACGCGTCAAGATTCTGAATAATTGTTTGCTGTTGTTTGAAGGCAGTGAGACAGGTTCTTCAGATTAGTCAGACTGTGAGGCAGGTAAGCCATTGTTACTGATTATTTCATTTGATGCGAAGCTCCAATCAAATTCAAATGCATTGTTACAAATACTGTGACAGCAACATTGGGACATTAATGTTTACTTTCCTAACAGGTACAGAATTTTCAGGGTACCCCGCTGCCCATAGCCCAACTTTGCACATAAACCGTTTCTTTCATTGTAAAGATAGGAAACAGAAAAGGAGCAAAATTATTTGCGAGCAGTTTTTTTGTAAGTATACTACGAATGCCTACACTACAGATGGCTCTTAAATCCTTATCTCCCGCCGTTCTCTTTAGTATTCAGCTCCTCACGTTTAGCTTCAGCTCGACGCATTACCCGCTCGTTTATCAGTCAGCACAGCTGGAGAGGAAGCAGCCACCGCAATTTGTGTTTACTGTAACTCTCCCCTCGCCCTGTCCTGAGGAACACGGATATACTGGTCCACATAAGCCCGAGAAAACACCCAATGACTGAGGACAAAGTGGGTCACGGCAGCACTTCCCTTTCCCTCCACTTTTTTTTTGTTTGTGGAAATTTCTGTGAGACTGCAGCAGTAGCAGAGGAGATGGCAATCGGGAGAAATTTTCTGCTTCGCGTTTGCTGTTGTTGCTTGTTTTTTCTCTTTTTGTTTGCACTGAAGGAAAAAGAATATCAAGGGGATGAATCGTTCACGTCCTCCCTCTACGTCACCCTCCCCTCCTCCCCACACCGAAACTTCCAATTTCTATCTGGACCGGTGATAAGTTTGCCACAGGGAAAGAAAAGTTATCACCTTGATGTTGCAATTAACATGCCTGGACATTAATATGGCAGACACGCTCATTTGTGAAAGACAGTGACACCATCCATCACAGGCACATTAAAGGCCACTATCACGGCAGTGGCATGCGGTCAGCTGGGTTTAAATAAAAGCCATTAAAAGAAGCAATTATATTTTTTGCTGAGGGGAGACACAGCAAGGGACTGCTTTGGGACTCTTGCTAGCATTATTAACCTGTCCACCATTTGAGACAAATTTGAGAATTGAAATATGCAAATGACTACCCTTGCATTTTCATCTCCAGCTATAAGATGGAGAGGGGCTGAAGAAAAGGTGTTGACTGAATCAAGGTAACATCATGAATAATGAGGGCCTGTGAAAGGAGTTGTCCGGAGGTCAGTAAGCCAGTATTGCGGAAGAATGTGACAAGAAGTTGCAGCAGAAACTAGCTGTGGACGTTGCTGTCCTGTGACATTTGTGGGGAAAACTAAAATTTACGGGAATCTTTGGATTCTGAAGGTAATGCCAATGCATGCATTAATTTTGTTTCACAGACATGAATGTGCTAATGTTCAATTTGAACGAGTCATAGTTTACATATATAGTAGAGCCTCAAATATAGTACTATTGCTAAAGAATCGGATGCTGGAAAATTTGATATGAAGAAGGGCCGAAGGAAAAAGAAAATAGTTTGCAAATGAAGCAAAGGTCACTGATACTGATGCGGCTACATTGTTGGAAAGCTGATATTTTAGTTGAAAACTGAAAGTTTCATAGCCAATTAGGACATAGCCAGGCTATATCTGAGTAAAACCTGAGCTATATTGGGGTTAACCTAGTCCGTTTATGTTAAAACACCTCACAACCTACGTTCCACTCTTCTAGCATTTGCTCACTGGGGAGAGAGTAAAATGATAAGATACAGAGAATGTGAGACAGTCAGACAGTACTGTAGAGTTAAGGCGAGTAAGAGGGTCTGTACTACAGTGCACACGTGTACAATGGTGGAGTACCTGTGTGGAGGCGCTGTTGGTCCCATCCGTCACCTCCACGGTCATGTTGTAGAAAGACCGATGTTCTGCGTCCAGTGGCTTCGCTATGACGATGGTTCCCACTCCTTTCTCGATGTCAAACATGCTGTCGTAGTTCCCACCTGCGTCCGTACGAAACACAGGCCAGAGGCGAAGGCTTTAATGACAGCGGAGACCTTCTCAAGGGCAGCGGCCCAGGAGGCACTCTTCTCATTATTCATCACATGCAGTAATGGATTCATAATGCGTTATTTGCATTATGGGGGTAGGAGGGGGTGTGGAGGAAACCCAGAGCAGTTTAGAATTCGCTGTACGCAATTTCCCGAAGTTCCCTTTTCATTTCTCCCTGAAGAGCTGAAAGTGCAGAAGTGGCCGATCGTGCTGAGAGCTTATGGTTAAAGGGTGAGCTTTAGCTGTGCCACACCAACGTAGCGAGTGTCTATGATAGAGAAGGTCACAAGTGATTTGTATGAATCCAGACCTCAGGGAGGGATGGTGGGAAAGGGACAGAAATGGTAAACTATCAGTCACTTCCATATATGAACCAAGACAATACACACATGTCCTGCACACATTCACATCAAAGGAGAAATGACGCAGACAAATTTAACAACCAAAACACATTCCTAGCCCCAGATCCACCCAGGAAAAAAATACATACAGATGTAGCAAAAAAGAAAAAGAAAAAAAAGGCCAGTAATAATTCTTATGAAGGGCTTTTGATTTGATAATAAATTTCCTCTATATCCCCTTAGTGTAATAGGAGATGGACAGGCACTTGGATGAGCTTCGTTTATTTATTCATCATTCAGAGTAAGTGCGGCAGATAAGGCAAGGTAATATGGAGATATAGCCATTCGTTTCATTAGCTGCGTTCTGCGTTCTCCCGCAGTAATAAGATGCCAGCAATAAATGTGCCGCTCATCTATGGGATTATTAACCCTTATCACAGCCCATCTCTCTGCATGGAATTCTCCAGATCTCCACGTCAGTATTCATTATCACCATCCATGTAGCGCGGCGGATGTTTGTGCTTATCGCTGCAGGAGCGCTAACTGGACTTTTTCAAACAAGCAGGAGTACGGGGGACTTCCCTAAACCTGATGAGCAGAAGACTGCTGATGTCTCCATATTCAGATTTCATGTTACAGAGAAGACAGAGGAACTCTTATGGGGCATAAAAGCCTATAAAACATTGATGAGACCTTGATGAGTTGACCGTGAGGAATGGCTACTGCTTAGCCGTGCTAGTCTCCGATCCGCACTTTCGTTTATTACTCACATCTACAGTGATACTGAGCAGATGATAAGCGCAAATGGCATATATGAAAAGGGCACCTTGGGATCAGGTTGTTCCCAGACTGAAGACCTACCCACTGCACGCTGGAGGCAGATGTACATTACTTATAGCAAAACTGTTAGAAAGCTGGCATAATTAGATTTTCGGTCGGAGACAGAAAGTACATTAAATGCATTTTGAGGAAATTGAATGCAGATTGCTAAACCCCCATTACGGATGACCAGATCTGTCAGAACAAATCAAGCCCTGGGGCTAGAACTCAGCACTGCCTGAACACAGCACTTGACAGTGTTCCACCTTCCACCAATTTATACTTCATGGAGAACATATTTTCATTTACAGTAGAATTTACAATTAATTTGATAGAATGGGTGTGGTCCAAGTTCACAAACTGCATTAGATCCTAAATGATGCACTTTCATCTTCTTACAAAAAAAGGCTGTGCTCCCAGCTGTAATTAAGCAGCCTGAAGACTTCACATCCCCAGAGAAACAGTGTGGCAAGCCTTGTTTTCCTTACACAACGTCAATTAACTCACTGGAAACCAATAAATGAACGGAAAAAGGAATTTAAATGGTGAGCATGTCAATTTAGCTCCTATTGAAAATGCACTCGTCTCTGAAACTACACCACTAAGACCAAAGTTAATTAAACGCCAATGCCATTTCACAACGCTAATTGATTTAAACAAGAAATTACCTGGCCTTCACTGCTTGCAAGTGCTGCACAGAATTAGGGAGAGTCACCCATCTCTAACAGTGTGACTGATGGCACACTTGTAGATCAAATTAAAAGGATTTCCTTTTGACGTTACGGATTAGAATATTACTGACCTGCATTCTGCAAGAGGGCATCACACAACAATCTAAGAATAATGTCTAAAAAGGCTTTTCAAATCAACATTCTTGATTTATCTGACTTATTTTAAAAACAGAAATACAGAAAATATTTTCCATCAGATATTGATGGTAAGACCAAAATTCTGAATAGTACTAAAAAACAAATATCATTATTTTTTTTTGACATATTTTGACAATATTTCCAAACACATACAAAGTTAATAATAATTTATATCTTGCAATTGTCTAATATCTCCATAAAATGTAATAATTAATGAATGTCATATTTCCATACGATCTGTAAATATTAAACTTTCAGGAGCAAGAAAAAGCTTTGCTTGCAGTCTTTTTTAATTGATTCATTCAAATGCTAAGAAAAAAGACACCAGGAGTCTTGGAAATCCTGCATTAATGGCAATGAGTTCTTGGAACCAGCAAGAGAAATCTGCATTGAAGTGCAGTTAGGTTTTGCACGTGGTCCAGAACTGAAAAAGAATGTTCCGTTTCATCAAATTATAGAGGGAAACAAAACTCCTAACAAAGTAGTTATTAAACCCTCTGCTGAACGTCAAAATTGTATCCTTTCCTTAAAAGCAGATTAGACCATGAGATTGCTTCAGCGGTTAAAAGCTTGGTGCACTGACAAATACAGAGATTTATCGTCTCATGTTCGGATTCACTTTAGAGTAAACAAAAAGAGCTAATGAGAACATGCCACTTAACTGTCACCCCATTTCTGAAATCACTATAACTACATACTGCTTATCCTCCAAGTAATATTTCTTTCTGACCACAAAACGGTATTACACAGTGGCATGCCACTTCTGTTCGCGCCTAAATGTCTGCCCCTCATGCGTAAGAAAAGACTGGCGACAGTGGGACTCTGAGCTAACAGGCAGTTATCGAACCTTTTTTGACCGGCTGTCACCAAACAAACCAGAGTTTCTGAAAGACATCTGACACTGGATTTTACATATTTCCAGGGACTGGACTGCTGTGCCTGTTCAAATGGTTGTTCTCACTTGATCTGTTTCAAAAGCCCAGCAGTATGTAACGAATCTGAGCTTTTAGAATTCTTTATTTCCTTTTTAAAATACAGACAGCTGCCCATTTCCACACTGCACAGTACAGCTTGCTGCATAATGCCTGGACAGTTCTGTTCTATGCATAAATATTACATGGTGTTAGTCCCTTTGTGTTTTAAGTGCATGCTGTATTCAATTAGAATATGTTAGAGATTATGTTCATGAGACAGGTTCAACTGACCAATATTTCGCTCTTTCATTAATGCATTAATTATTAATTCAAGCTGGCAATAATTAGCTTACACAGCGGCCTTGAGGTGCTGAATAAAAATCCACTCAGAGATTCGCACAGTGAGCTGTGAAACGGCACTGCAGTGTTTTTCCTGCCTGCTTCTAGCATGCTCAAACAGAGAGGGACCGGCTTAAGGGAACTGAACAGGCGATTGCAAGATCCGTCCAAATCACTTACCGTACATTTCTGCAGCATTCTGAGGAGTTTTAATCAAAAACAAATAAAAAGAAAACAATTTAAAAGGAAAAGCAGAAATATACGGGGTTCTATTTTTGTGCTGCATGGGGGGAGGAGGGGGTGGGGATCTGAGTGTGTTTTGCAGGAGAGAAACAGACACAACACTAAGGAAGTTAATGACTTGGTGATGGAGAGTAATCACGCCTGCAGACAGGTCCCGGCCCATGGGAATCAATCATGGCTTTTAGCACCCTGCGCTTTCACCTGCTTGTGTTTATCCACCAACACCTGGCCATTCGTTTTAATCAAAGTTCCCCCACCTCCATTAATATTCCATCCGTAACCCCCTCTCTGCGTGCTCCTGGCTGGGCGGCATTAAGAGAGGCCTCAGGGGGACGGCTGCTTTCTGTCACAGCCAGCACAGTGACCAGCCATTAACCTCTCACCCCGCGCGTCTCCTACCACACCGCTTATTCAGCGATCCGGTTAATTGCGTACGGCGGGATCTTCATGGCCCGTTGTCAGCCGACGTTGCTGGGCCGGTGTTTATGTCGCGCTCTTCCAAACATCCACCGAGCCCCGCGTGAGAAATGATTAAACTAGGCCAAAGCAGAGGGAAAGGCTGTTCGTTCCACAATGCGTGTGAGGTTCCCTCAACTTCAGGGTCAGCTCATGTAAATGCCTTATTGATTTCCATGATCGGAGGTCAATGACCTGTAAAAGCATAATGGTATTCCTCGTAATAAGTACAGTATAGCTCTTTAAAGTAACCGAGCTCTGCAATGATTCCCGTGAAAAGTTTATTGAAAGTAAAATCAGATTTTGATAACTGTGACCAATTCCTGACCTTACAATCTCTTAGAAAACTTCAAATATAAGCAATCCCTTTCTTAAAAACAAACTCAACCACAGACACATAAAACAAAATAAAAACCTTATGGAAAAAGTTAATTTCTGATAACTACATACTATATGAATGGAAGTGTTGTGACATCACGTGATGCATGTCAACTTGCAAGTATGCAAATTCAGTCTTATTAAAATGGGATCAGCTGTATAATAGCCAATAAATCAGTGTGTGCAATTATCCAACACGCAATCAGAGGGAGCTGGCGGTACAGCAGTTGTGCTTGTCAGTCTGTCCTGCACTCTCCGTCAGTGGGCGATACACACAGCACCGAACACAAAGGGGATGGATAAAGCACAGGTGAGCAATGGGAGAAAGAAACCAAATGCAGTTCAAGTGGAACTGAGATACCTTCTGTGGAACAATTCCTGCCACAAGCAGCCTGTAGGATATAGAACATCTCCCGGGAAGGCCTGCCACCTTCGAGGCGCGAAGCATTGACAGGAGAGAGGGAAGAGAAAGAGGGAGAGAGAGAGGGAAAAGGAAGAAGAGAGAAAGAAAGAGAGAAGCGGTTTAAGAAAAAAAGAAAGTGTGAAGCTTGTGCAAAAAGTAGCAAAGGTAACGAAAAAGCCACAGAGTTCAACAAAGCATGAAAAGCTAGCAGCAAACGCAGAAGGTATCTTCTCCCTAATAACAGTTTCAATGCTTTGCGGAAATAACAAAAAATGAATCAAATAGAATAATACGAATGAATGAGAAGGTCATGGCTGTGCATCCTCATTCAGCAACAAGCCTGGATTCTCTGGATTCTTCATGAAAAAGTAAGAACTTAAAAGTAAATCTGAAAAACTTGACTCACAGAAAGAAAAGCAAAACTGGAAAATTATAACAATAACAGCCTGTAATATGAAGAGTGGTCCTTCAATAATATGAATATATGATGGCACAATGACAGGTAACATCAGGTCTTATACTTTATAGACTGTGATAACTGTTTGTTAGCCTTATTTCAGTTCACTACCTGGAAAATGTCAATACCTTTTCTATTCAGCATCTTAGCCACCAGATTTCTCAACAAACAAAAAATAGAAAAGTAAAAAAAACTACCAAAAATGATTAGTCTTATATGTTACAACATTTAAGTCTGATAAAACACACTCATAATCATGAAACGTTTTCAATTAAAAAATTGTTCAGTTGACAATGAATATCCTGTTGAATTACTAATTTAGCTAAATTTTATATATGAATATATATTCATTATATATAGTATTAAAAGTGTGCAAGCAACTTACATTAATGCCAGATATAGACATCACATTGAATAGCAAAGATTGTTATGGGATATGGAATTAAACTGACATCTGTGTGTGGTCTGTCAGTTAACTTGCTAATGTGAATAAAGGACAGATACTGTGAAGAACATCTCTTAAATACCCTTACATATTCAAATGTAATGAACTGCAGAAAAGCCCAATTTAAAAAATGATAGTTATTATCCATAGTCCTGTTGCCAATGCTTGATTTTGCTATCAAAGTAGTGAGGTACAAGCTTTGTAACAGGAACAAGTACAGTTGCTAAGAGAACAGACTACTGGGACTTCGTATTAGAACTTCCAAAAATGTCCAGATGGTTCTTTGACAAAATATATGCAACAAAAACAACAATGTACGTTTATGCATTGTCACTGTCAATATACAAACATCCTTAAGACCACCTACATGCTAAACATGCAAGATTCAAGTTGTCAGAAATGTCCTTACCCAGAGCAAAAGTGGTCTGTTTCATTGGAGCACCCTTTTTTTAAAAATGTGGGTACCTTTACAATCCTGTACAATTGTATTTAGATATTGCAATAGTAAAGTGAACGGCGACTGGCTATGAAAAAACAATAGTGTCTTTTTCTCATTTGAGAAATATTGCACAGCGGATGAATAAAGCATCATCTGAGAATGTTAACAACGGGTTCACTGACACTGAGTTCATTAGAGCTAAACTAAATACATGCTTTAACGCTTTTAATCATTATTTTATAAGTCGGCTAGAAAATAAGGTTTACCATTTCCCATTTTAATGATGATTTTCTTGTGGTGCCTTGAAAGCAAATGCTTAATTTTATTCTGTGCTGTATTTGATTTTGTTACGTAAGACTAAATTGGTTTGTGGAAGAGCATGTTTGCAGTTTCCTGTTTGTCTAACCAAACAGCTGATACTGTCAGTAACACAGATTGAAGAAAATTATATAACATATTTTGCATTTCAATTAAACACCTTTGATTACCCGTATCTTGTATACAAAAACATGGCACACGAATTAGGGAATCATTCAGTGCGCTAAACAAGAGTATTATTTGGCAGAAAAACATTCCTTCTGTATTACAATATTTTTAAAATTTAATATCATTTAAAAAAATGTATATTTAGCCTTAATTTCTTTCCCCCAATCCGAACTGTTTGATCTTCAATCCTTAATGCCACCTTCGGGTGGAGAGAGCCATAGTCATGTGATGCCTATTCTCGCTTCTTTCCACACTACGGACGCACCACCAATTATACACTTCCCATGTCGTGTGAGGATAACGAGGTAGGCATATTCTCGGTTTGTGCATTCGCAGGCGCCTGGCCTGACCAAGAGTGGCCGCTACAGAGCAATGAGGGCAACGGAAATGACTGGCTTATCCAGTATTGTTCCCCGGTGAGGCTGGGCCAACTGTTGCCTCGCCAATGCTGACCTCCAGCCATAGCTGACGATGGCATGACTGGGACTCGAACACCCGCTTTTGCTTACAGAACGAGTGTATTTACAGTGTGTACATACTGTATACTTACAAATTGTGAGGAGAAAACCATTCTAAGGTAAAGAGTTCCCTGAGCTTGGCATGCAAAGATATTTACACTAGAGAGCACAGATGAAAGGACTTATCTCACATGCAGTTATGCTATCCCCATATCCACTTAATTATGTACACCAATTATTCAAAATCATTTAAGACTAGCAGCGTAATGCTACATTGAATGACCTGAATTTGTAGAGCATATACAGTATTCAAAATGGATCTCATGTTGATTGCATATTTTTGAAAATAGACAGCCACAATATGTGTGAAACATGCAGTTTCACACTGTGATAAGATCTTTAAGATTGAGAGAGGTTTCTCTTCACGCAAACACCTTTCTTTTGCCTCAAGGTGTTCAAAGCTGCCACTGTGCTGGAGTGCAAATGCTGCAGAATGCTAGAAGAGGGGCAAAACACCAGGATGAGCTAACAGTGGATACAGTACCTTGATGTGACTGGTGGGGTGCCTGTGCTACTCTGGGGTACCCCCCAAGCATCAACACTGGCAGTCATCTTGTGACATATGCATATCCCCACCCACCCCGCCTTCCGTTCAGCTTACCAGTGATGTCGAACCATAGAGGCGTGGAGCTCTGCTGCATGGAGACCACGCCCACAATCTCTGCCACCTTGTCGTGCTCCATGACAGTGAAATTGTAGTATGGCTCATCGAACACTAGGGGCAGTGCTGAGGGCACGGGTTTGCGTATCCACTCTATGTGCAGCCGTGCTGTGGACGACTTCTGGGGGCGTCCGTTATCTGTGGCTTTGATCTGGAGGCGAGGGGTTATTTCAAGAAAACATCAGCATCAGCAAAAATACCCTGAGAAATGTCCTTTATTCTAATATTATTCAGATTTGAGAGGATTATGGTGTTTGTGAACTGTGCAGTACTTGCAGTGAATTTCTTCTGTTTAAAAAAGCCATTGGTAGCCAGTGTTAACAATATAACTGAGAGAGACAACCAAGCACACTAAACAGTCTGGTCTCGTTACCGCCTCTTGAACTTCCTTAAGACGAGAAAGTAAAATCGAAAGGTCACTGCATTTCCCAGAAGAAAACAAAAGGCCTCAATGACAAAGCCTTGCTTTCTTCCTCTTAATGAGGGCTAGGGCACATTTTGTTTTTCATGTCATTACAGATCCTTCAGTGCCTCAAATAGTGCTTATTAATATCCAGTATGACAGCTGGCTCCTGCAAGGCATTAGGCCAAATAGCAGGTTCATCGAGGCAAACAGAAGATAACACAATTTGCCAGAGAAATACCAAGCATTACAAAAGCAGAAAAAAGCATGGTAATGTTCAGTGCTCTGACAGGCCATCCAGACAGCCTTCACTCCGAATGAAGAGTTGAAATTAATATAAAAGACATTTCATTCTTTTTGATGGATGTTTCTTATCAGTGCTTTTAGCGATGGCACTGTGGAACACTAGAAGATGCACTATAGCGGTTTCAGTGATACGGTCCTTTTCACAGGTCCTTGGAGATAAAGCAGCACAAGGGGCCACAAATCCACTCTGAAGGATCGATATGAGTGTGTACACCGATCTGCAAAACAAGTGTACATAGTCATGATGCTCGTTTTTTTGTGGATTTTTTGTCCTTCTCTGGTTTGAGGTCTGTCAGAGCTGATGACGTCACAGCCCCTGTGGGTGGTGCCCAAGCTCAGTACCTTGACTGTTGTCGTTTGGTCTCTAATTAAAAGCACAAACAAACCCGTCTTTATTAGAGACAGAGGCCTGCAGGGCTGTAATCTTATGGCACTGGTCCAATGGCTCTGTAGTGTGTGTGTGTGTGTGTGTGTGTACAGGGCCTAAGTTGACCTCTATGGGATGAGAGTTTATATATAAAAAAGGGCTGCGCTTGTCTAATGCAGCAACAAAGCAGCCGAACAAAGCTGAGTTTATAACGGACATTTATGCCAATTAAATTTGTAACTAAGTAGAAGAATTCTGTATATAAATGTCATATTTATGATATTTTTCCTTCAGTACAGATTGTGCTTCTGGGGCTGTATACGTACAGTCAGGATGTCATAACTTCCGGCAGTGAACTGCTTCCTGGAGGACACCATGGCGGTCTTGGGGTCGATAAAGAACTTGCCGTCTTCGTTCCCATCCACGATGCTGTAGGAGAGATCGGAGTTGGGGCCCTCGTCCTTGTCGTAGGCAAACACCCGGTAGATGGGTTCTCCTTTCTTTTTCCGGTCCCTCTCAGGGAGCTTAATCTGGTAGACCTTCTCAGGGAACTGTGGCTTATTATCGTTCTCATCCAGAACGTGTATGATCACCCAGACGGTGGACTGCCTGGGAGATGGACCTCCATCCATCACCGTTACCTGGTTACGCACACGCACAAGAACACAGCATACACATACATCACAAACATGCACACAGAGAGAAAAGAAGAAAATCTGTCTTTTAACGTTCAAAGCATTTTTTTTCCATCATAACTAATTACAGTGGGAAGCTCCTCTCGCATATATTTTTCTGACAAGTGGAAAAGCCTGTCATATTTATAAAGTGGATCTTTCACTTTCTTTTATCTTATTTCCTGTATTCTGACAGCTAATTAATTTAGCTGTGCTACACTTCTCTGTAATGACAAAGTTAGTCTGTGGAAGTGTTAAATTAAAAATCAAGACGCTGATAGCACCAACAGCCAATGGGAAGAGCATTCATTGTTTCACCTTGTCTTTAAAAAATAAAATCATTTTCAAAAGGCAGAAGACTTCCTGTGTGCACAACATTAACAGAAAAAGTGATTATTCATTTTTATTATTCCACCTCCTACGTTTTTGACTTCTGTTTGTGATTGACTTCCAATCATTTCTGACCTCTTACAGGTACATTGACAGACATGGAGAAAAAGTAATTAGTCACTCTTGTACCTTGTGTAAGAGACACACTATGAATTGAAAAGGCACCTTGCACTCAGACACATTCAAATCAGCCCCTCTGCAGTATTAACTAGGGATTCCTACCTTTGAAATTGAATGTACTTGCTGTTATTGTGCTGGGAAAAATAGCTGGGGGGACAAACAAGTGGCGCTGACACATTGGACACATCAGGCAGAAGGACAACATTGTTCCCTAAAGGTTGCATTAGCAGCAGCCATTCATTAGAGAGGCTGGTTGTCTGACAGAGACACGGCGCATGAATACATTCAGAGCCACGCCTGTTTGTTTGGCCTTTTAGTCTCCGTCTCTCCTGTCTCCAGCGACCGCGGAAAAGACGCAGGAGACACGTTAAAACAGCTCCTGGCGCCCGCTCACAGCCAGGGGGATACCTACCACGCGTGTACACAAAACAAAGGCGAACACACGCACACACGCAGACACACACACAGCTATTCAATCTCACATGTGTATGCATGGTAAACACACCAGTAAAACGTGACGAGCACAGACACTAAGCTTAGTCAACATACACACACGCGCACACACACATGCACACACACGTACACACACACACAGACACAATGACACACACACACTCATTCACACACACACACACACATACACTCATACACACACACACACACACACACACACACGCACACACACACACACATACACTCATACACACACACACACACACACACACACATATACACACACACTCTCACACACCACTGAAAGTGTCTGATAATAACGCTCAGCTTGTCAGTGCCTCAGTGTAAGCACTGAGCACACAGCACTTCCCAGCTGCTCCACTGAAGCATGGAGGGTGTCCACGGGTGAGCTGCAGTAGGATCCTTTACTGGACAGACATATTGCCATACGATTACCTAATTTACTTCCCTGTCAAGAGCAGCTCACATTGCTCACCGTCTGCATATAGCATTATCCAGCCACCCAGATGAATCCGAGCCAATGCATCTCACACCACGGATTCAAACTCACAACACGCTGGTGTCAGGCACCTGCCTAAGATGACACAATGTGTATATTACCTACACATTGCCACCCCTCATTAATAAAAATAAAAAACCCATTAAGAAAGAAAACTTTAGTCACAATAAGCAGGTTTTGTTGGCTTGTAGTTGCTCAGGTTCATAAGCTCTGACTAGATTTTAATTGGCTCTCCAGTGTGAACACATGTTTTGCTAAAGCATTCACTTTGCTACTACTGTCCACCTGCACGGCAGCCCCTCGGTTACCGTGCGTGAAGCGGACATGCGTCCAGTGCACAGCTGACTGCCTCTACCAGCTTTTCATCCACTCAAATTAATCCACCATTATGAACACATAAATCTCAACCCACGTCAAGCTAAAACTCCACACGAAAACAGGGGACAGGAAAATAATTTTCCTGGGAGGCCCACGGGCGTGCTGGTTAATCATGATTAGACATGCTTCTGGAATTAGGAAGAGGGGAGGAGATGTTAATGATACAGGGAATGAGGCCTAATTGGCTGTAAGTGTTCTTCTGGAATGGAGCTTCAGCTCAGATCCTAAAAGACAACAACTTGGCCACCTCCTGGATCATTCCTTTCTTTGTGAGTTAGCTGGAAAGAGAACTTCGGTAGCCCACAAAACCTTCTGGGCTTCTCTGTATTTGACACACAAAGGATGGCTGAGTTCTTGATATTTGTGGATATATTTATTTTTTCCCTTATTTTACTGTGTCAGTGTGAATAAAAATGGTAAGAAAATGGCAATGAGACTGACAAACAAGAGCCAAAATGAGAGGGAGTGCAAGGAGAAGAGAGAGTGATGAAAAGGCAATGAGTGAAGGAATAAGAGAAAGATAAGACCATGAGGAGAGATGAAATGAGAGGGGGTTAGTGAAAAAGTATGATGAAGAGAGAGAATAACTGAATAACTGAAAAAAAAAACGGAGGACTTGTGTGTGTGTGTGTGTGTGTGTGTGTGTGTGAGTAAAGCGGGGATGTAGTGGGGGCTGTTAAGAGCAGAACGTGGGCAGGTCCTGCATCATTAGTCACTCTGAGCGGCTCAGAGGCCCAGCAGGAGCTCAGCGGCTCTGTCCCCATCAGCCAACAGGAAGGCTGACTGGCAGGCCATTTCTACAGGGAAAATGGGACAGGGAATCCCCAAAACAACAGTGGGGAACAGAGGCCGTCTGCCAAGTTACCAGAACCCCCTCACCAACGTCTCCCAGGTCCCATCTCTCCACACGTTGGAATCACCAGAGGAGCCACAGGAACCCCCCTTGTCTCCGCTCGTCTGCGGACGGCCATTTTCGGGTATCACATGTGACTGCACCCAACGAAGCCCCAGAGCAGTCGGTGCACTGTCCGGACTACAGGTGATCCCACTCTAAAGCTGCTTAAGTGAGAAAATCCGGGTCTGAGGCCGTGTGATCCCTTGTTCTGCAAAAGTCCGTGGTTCAAGGGAGGAGCCGTTTACAGCTGTTTCTCAATCGATACACTGAGTCATAAGATCAACCAAAGACGAAACCACACAAAACATTTCCTTCTGACAGCCAGTTCAGGAGATGTGCAAAGCCTTGGACGACTTTGGAGGATTTCAGATTTTTCATTTCATTTTTGCTCTCTTGGAACAATATTGGTTGTTTACTTATATGAACTTCAGCTATCAGCTATGTGGGTTAAAAAAAAAAAAAACATACACAGAATCCACTGGCAAATATACAGTAACATAAGGTTAAGATAGTGTCTAAAATGACAGTGTCTAAAATTAGATTATATGACAGAGACAAAAAATAAGAGAGTTGGGGTGGTGTGGGGGCAGATGTTCTTTTAGATCCTGGTCCTATTCTGAGTAGTTAGGCAGACACAGGATTCTTAATTTCATTCATTAGAGTTTGACTACATTTTCTGTGAAACCAATTCATAAAGCCAGATCTGAGCTGAAAAATTATGTACATTAGATGCAAAATCACTCTAGCCATGAACTCCCACCACTGCACCACACCACTACCGCCTGCAGGAGTCCCTATGAACTACAGCACAAATCCTATAATATGACATCATTACCAACAGTACTGCAGAAAAGCTGAGCTTCCAATTACAGAAAAGACTGTCTATGGACTCTATTGCATGAAGTTTAAAGACTGCCACACTCATTAACATTTACAGATTAACATTATGACACACTGACCCCTGAAGGAAAAGTCAAATCTTTGACCCTTTCTGAAAACAAATGATTGGCATCTATTAGTTAAAAATATTAAGCATACAGTCTGAGATTGAACCACTAGACCACAGACAGATAGATAAATGAGCAATGGCAATACTTAATTCGCCTGTCAGCCAATAACATTGGAAAGGGTTTGTAGCAGTCGGTTCGCCTGAGAGGCAGATTGGTCTCGGCTGCGCCGGTTGGTGGAGAGAGCAAACACACCTGGGCTGCGTTAGCTAATCAGCCCAGGTGCTTAAAGGTGTGGTGCTCTCCACAGTTCGGGGCTGAGACTGGGAGCTAACATCGAGAGTGCAGTTCTGAGTTTAGTTTTATTTTATTTTATTTTAAGCACGAAAGGAATCCTCAGCAGAAAAGTTGGAGGAGCTGGACCTGGCCGGGAAGGCGGGTCAGCTACTGAGCCGGCGAACTGAAAAGTTGCTGCTCTGTTTTACTTTTTTGTCTTTGTTATTTTAGCTAATTGTTTTTGCCCGGAACCCGTGAGGGGGAAGGGCGAAGTGGTCCGTTTATTTTATTTCACGTTTGTGTGTGCGCTCTCTCTCTCTCCATGCGACAGGAACTGTGTTACCCGGTACTGCCGCATCTCTCCTCCCCAGGTGTCATGCTTGGCATGTGACAGGGTTGCCCCTAGCATTTACGATACAACTACTCTTACTACAAAGAAAAAAATTAAGCAAACAAAAAAGTTGGTATGTGGGTATATTATCTGAATATTCTTCAAGAAATGTATTTTAATCTAATTTTTGGCAGGAACTATTTCCTGTGATGCATGCAACCTAAGACTCACAGCCAGGGTGCTGTGGTGTGGCTTCCTAAATCAATATTACAACTTGAGTGAAGAGCTTGTGTCACTTAAACTGAGAAAGGAAGAAGCACCAGTACAATATAAAACGTCATATCTATGTATATATATTTGCAATATATATACTATGAAATGAATCTGTGCATAAGTACAGCCTCTGGAGACATAACATCATCCTATGAAGTCACTTTTGACTTACTTGCAGTGTGTTTTTTTTCTTGCTTTAGACCACAAACCCCCAAATGCCCCAATACCAGCCATTTAGTTTAGTCTAGATGGAATAGCCAAAGCAATTAAGCTAGCTTTTCTGTAAATAACAGTGGACAGTGAATTTTTGGCCAGCAAATAGAATAATGCCTCAATAAAAATCATATTTTATCACCACCACAAGAGACTTAGAACCTCCACCGTTGCAGTACTGTTTTTTCTCAACATGTTTCTAATGACGCCTCTGTTGGTAGATCAAGGTTTGGAGGAGATCCCAGACAGATCTGAGTCATCCCTAAGTTTATCCACTCCTGCACAGATGCCAGACAGAAAGATGTGTGAGAGAAGAGGCAGGGAGATGGTGGGATAGAGAGAGAGAGGTAGAGAACAAGACAAAGATGAAGAGAAACACTACAAATGTTCTACAGGAAAAGAGGAATAATGAGGGAGGAAAATGGAGATATGAAAGTTAGGGAGAATATGTGGAAAAAAAGTAAACTGGGACAGGAAAAGAGACAGAAAAGAAGGAAGGATGGTGAGAGAAAGGGGTGAAGACTGACAGAATTAAAGAGCAAAAATAGGGGGTGAGAAGGAGACAGAAAATCCCACAGCAATTATCTGGGTTCCCTTGCAGCCAGTGGTTCAGTCCGTCTCATCAGACTATGCAGCTTACTGCCATTTCTGCTCCCCCCTGCCAAGCCCATTCCACAGCACAAAAGTGGAGGCCACTTATCTGGCACCAGTAGAGGGTAGTCTTCACTGCCCAAAACATGGCCATTGGCTTAGGGAAGATTCTTCTGAATCCCTTTACAAATACCAACTTGTGTCCTTACAAGTTATTTCCTTACAATTGTAATTGATATCACAATTGCAATTAAAATAAGAATTTGTACTTTATTCTTATTTTATTTTGCTTTATTAGTTTCTAAGATTCATTTAACTAGGTTTAAAAAACTGAGAAAAGTTTTCATTTTCAAAGATAAATTGACATGTAACAGGTAATTGTGTTCGTAACTGTGCATATGAGCATGTTCCTTGTCCTGATGATCCTATAGTTTAAGTATAGCAAACCAGAGCCAATAATGTGCTCTGACTAAAAAGATCTGCATGTTACAAGCTCTATTTATCTTTAACCCCTGAATATTTGTTTCTAAATGTTCCCCTCACTAGCGGGAAAAGATTCAGAATATACATTTTCCACAGATCTTGTAATGATGCTTTCAGAATTTTAAGAGTTTGAGCAAAGTTATCAAACGGGAGAGTTTTGTTTATATTCTTCGAAAAGACCTAGTGCAGACCCTCTCCTTCTGGCACTCTTTTCTTCCCTCCAGTAGCCAATGAGAAACGTGCTGTTTTTATTTGAATTTCAAAAGCCGAACAGCACTGTCTGTGGCCCAACTGAAATGCCGTCTATGCCTTTGACAGGCGCTACAGTGGAGCTCTTTGAGAATTCGAAGGGATCACGTGGTGGGAGAAAGAATGCTAACGGTTTGCAACACAAAAGCAGGTAATCTGCTGCGTATTATTCAGCGTGTAACGCTGCCAAATAAAATAAGGAGGGGGAAAAAAACCCAAAACAAACACTAATCTATCTGACAAAGCATACTAAACAAGACAATGTTTTGACAAAATAGTTCAAGAGTTTTGAAAAGTCCTGTTGAAAACTGTGGCAGCGGCAGTAAACTTATTCTAACAGATCACTGGGAAGGTTCTTTCCTTCTTTCTTTCCCCCCAACAGTAAAAGTTTAACGTGAGTCGCCTGAGGGAGGGTGTGGGGGGTGGGGTGGCATAAACAGAGAAATAAATACGCTCCCCCGTCCCTTTCAATATGAATTTGCAGTCTCAGAGGGAAAATGAGAAAATGCTGAAAAGATTAAACTTGGCTGTAGCCTATTAGTGGTGAAGGCATCTGGCCTAGAGTGGCAGCCACTTTCTTTAGCGCATGGCTTTAGGCACCGCGCACCAGCAGTGTGGGACCCAGCAAACAGCAGGCCAGCTCAGCTTCAGATGCCAGGGCCCCCGCGCTCAGAGCCCCAACCTTTACAGCACATATGTGACAGCTGTTCACCCCGGGCAAAACCTAATAGCGCTATTCCCTCCAACTTTAAAAAAAAATAAAAAAGGAAAGAAAAAACTGAAGTACCAAAAGAGAAGAGAAGAAAAGCAGTCCCTGTACTGTTTGCACAATGGTTCGGGGCGGGGGCTCGTACAAAGCATGCGGGTGCTGCAGAAACGGCAGTTAGGGAGGCCGTTAGTCAAGCCCCTCTGGATCAGTTATCCTCGCATACTGCAGGGAGGACAATGCTGGCCCTTCTGCGGGGCCTCAAGCATGTCTGTGGACAACTCGCTTGAATCAGAAATGCATCGAGTGTAACTGTGATGCGCTGTCACTCAGATGAGCGGCTGGGCAGCAGTGTGGAGTACAGATTAATGAGCTGGGCTTGTAACCCAAATGTTTGCAGGACACAGCCATCGCACATACAGTATACTAGTGTATACTAGAATTGCTGGGTTAAATAGGATAAGCCGTCAGCTTTGATGACGATGATGACGATGATGATAACAATGACAACAACAACAATGAACCACAAACTAAAGATTCCCCTGCCTTAGTAACAACTTGCCTGCTATACTATTCCAATGTGTACAAAAGTACAGGCAAACAAACAACCTTTCTCTGGGGCTGTTTTGTCAAGCTCTGAAGAGGATTAATGAAAAGGCAACATTCAGAGAGGTGTCGGGTATTTCCTACCTGAAAAAAGAAACAGACACAAAACACTCTTTTTGACCTTAAAGTAGGAGCTGCTAGCTTATTTTCCTCCTTGCCTATGCAATCATTATATTGCCCACTTTGTGAGGGGAGAGACGTGACAGAGCTGCACAATGAGCCACATATTCATCTGAAAAATCATCTGGATGCCTGTGCATAAAATCCAACATCTTTCATTTATTTACCTGTGGTAAATTTGACCCCTTTCAGCGCTAAGGAGATTTGCCCTTGAAGGCGAACAACGCCCTTGTGTAAAGCTGGCAATAAATAGATCTTAAACTTCCCAGCAGAGTGTTGAATGCTGACCCTCTCGACCTTACAGTGATAGTGGCCCAGCCCCTGGGGAAAGGGGGTCGCATTCTAAGGAGGCCTCGATGCCTTCAGATGACTCCTGCCACCATACTGTTGGCACTCCCATCATGCACGTCCTCTAATCTCGCACCTGCCCCACCTGGACCACAGTATCAGGGTTCCAGCATCCAGACTCCCTACATGGAACATTCTCTCTCGGTTTGTAACCATGTGGGTTAGGGGCCCAGTCCCAGCCATTTGTAATTATAAACTTCACTGTAAAAAGTATGATACCGGCATTTTCCAGAAATCCGATCTTATCTGAGCTTATCTACAAAAATCTGCTCCCGCTGGCAGCACAGGAAAGGAAATAAAGATCTACTTTGCTGGAGGTGCTGTGTTCTGCCCTGACACGGTGAGAGACTTTCCTTTGATATGGAATGAGAGTTCAGAGTTAAGCAGGCTAATTGATTGATTGCTCTTATAAGTACACTGAGGAGACATTCGATCTCAGTCTCCGGCAAATTTCATGGCAAGTGCACCTTAACCGGGATCAGAGAAGTAGTAAAAAAAAAAAATCCAAACCCCTGCTAAGTCTTTTTTCCGGATTTTCCATTTAAAATTCAGAGGGAGCCTGTCAATCATTTTCAATATATACCTACTGTTGTAAAAATAACATGAAAATCATATACAATGAAAATGTGAATAATCAAAGACCATTTAATCAGCTCTGAAAATATGGACATCCTTTACTCTACGTGACAAACAGAATCATAATCATTTAGTTGTTTTTCATTACACTGATCCATATTTTGGCTGTTGTATAAATTGAAATGGATTTTTATGATTGCATTAAATCAAACAACAAACAACAAAAGGTTTATAGGGAAGAACGTTTTTAAAGCGGAGCGAGAACGGGGCCTTCGTTGCACTTTTTCACATGATCTTGGACATGTTGAGGCAAACTTGCACATCTCTTCAATGCCCTCCAATTGTTCAGCTATTCTTCACTGAAAGTGTTGTTGTGGTTTTAAAGTATATAGATACATAAATGTAGCAAGGAGATAACTATAGCGCTGAAATTCTACCTGTAAGTACAGGGATGAAACCAAAACTGTTTTGAAGCATTTTCCGCCAAAGAAATCTGTAAAACTTTTCAATCATGTGCAGCTAAGACAGCTAAGACTCAAATTTGCTTATGACTTAGGTGAGCCAATTCTCATCATAAACTGTTAAAATAATACATTTGATCCTAAAATCTGGTCAATTAATTACATTTTGATTACAATAACAGGAAATCACTGGACGTATAATGAGCTGTTAATGTTTGTTAAAATTTTTCACCTGACAAATTATGAAGCAAGTCCAAGAATCAGTAGTAGTGGCTATTTTATTTAGTGCGCTTTCCAGCAGTCTAGTAAGTTAAATATCAGTTTTAAAAGAAATCATATTTTGAGCATGTGTGTGTAAGGTAGGAGGTGGTTTTGCCACACCACTTATAGATATGCGATGTCACCTCTGATGCACACACAAACAGATGTATGTGTGCACACTGGAAAGCCAACAGTGCCAAAAACAACAAAAAATACCATGGACCCTAACCATGGATATTTTGAACTGTTTACATGGAAAGAAGTGCTATGTAAACAGGGGAAAACTGCACATCTTTAGACAAATAGAATGAATGTGGCAACGCATCAATTAAAATTTGACGTGTTGAGACATTCATTTTATGACTAAAATCTGACATGTTAAAGTGATTAAGATGTATGGAAAGCCAAGAATAGCTTATGCTAAGGGGCACATCACAGTGTCATGAATATAACAGAATGCATTAGCACATTCAGGAAGGTTACGTTAAGGGGTACATCACAATCTCACAAATATAACAGAATGCATAAACACGCAAACGAAGTGCCGTAGAGGTGACACGTGCCCTGATGCAATATGGACATCTACGCAGAATTTGTGCATTGCTATTGGTTAAGGTTTTTTTAAACGTGTTAAGACTAGCAATAATGGTGTGTTAAAACACCAACTTCTGCTGTGTTAACAGGTAAAAATTAAGAGATGTATTGATGAGATGAGACTTATTTTTTTTAACACATTTTGGCATTGATGGCTTTCCATAGCATGCGCACACATGCACACGCATACAGACAGACACACACACGCAAACACACACACACAAACTCTTATTGCAAATGCAATCTGCTTCTTACGGAAATAACATCTATGAGGAGCTAACTAGGAACACAATTTACTGCAATTTAAGGTGAGAGTGAATTGCAGTCCTTCCATCAGGAGATAATAGGCCAGATTCACAATCTTCATTCTCTGCCTCTGTTCTACTAAAAGAGTCTATTACGACAATGCTGCCACCTAATTCTGAACCGGGATCTGGGTGTCACTCATGGAGTAAGCACCCTGTCTCATTTCAGCACTAACCACAATTCTTTGGGTTAGGCGTGAACATATGCAAAGGGAGAGAGGCACAAAGCCATCCTTTTTCAAGAAAATAGATCATTTAAGCCAAGTAGCAACCATTCCAGTGATGTAGGCTGATGACAAATTGCAATTCATCTTCATTACAGAATGTAACAGAGCTTCTGACCAGCAGTGGAGGCACAGCTGCTAAGTGCTAATTCTCTGGTACATGGTTTTTTCTGAGGGGCAAAATAAGTGCTCAAGCTTAATGGCGAAAACTCCAGGATCAGGGTCAAGTCAACTTAATTCTTTGCACATGCGGTATTGGCAGGGTTTGTACATGTACTCCATGTGTGTTCCAATGTATACACACACACACATATACACCTCTCTCCCTCCCTCCCTCCCACTCCTCCGCCTCCCACTTTTCAAAACGACTGGATAGACTTCCAAGAGTTTGTTTAGCAGTAATTACAGCCAGAGGCTTATAGGCTATTTTGGGTAATGTATGTCTAAGATTATTTTTGAAGTAAAACTCATTGTGTGTGTTATTGTGGGTAAAAGGGGGCAAATATAGTCAATATGTACATATATATGAATATATATTTAGTGTAACATAACATAAGCACAACCGGAAGAGAAGAAGCAAAGGAGAAGGAGAAATTCAAAACAACCTCCACAATAAAATCTGCACACATCTTATTTGCTAAGGTTGAAGACAACATGCATTGCACCTGACTAACTATTATAGGTGACAGAATGTGCTCTGTGCAACCTCGTGGTCAATCACACCAAAACTGAAAGACAAAGGAAATAAGATTAGCAAAAAAATAAATAAATAAAAAATTAACAAAACCGTGTGTGTGCTGCGCTGCATAGGCGGGGGAAGTCATGAGCAATCCCCTTACCTCTAATACATGCTCAGCTTGCTGCTCACGATCCAGTTTCCTTGAAGTTGTGGTTATGAGACCTGGAAAACAGATATAAATGACGTGAGAGAACTATCAACAAACTGACAGAGATGCATCCGAATACATTTACTTTACATGCAGCAAAAAGCCAGTCAGTTTTCATGCAAAGGCCAATCGTTTCAACCACCATAACATCTAAATGTGCGAGATACTGTTGCTGGGATATTCTGTGCTGGGGCTCTAGAGATAGTAGGATGAGTGAAAATACTGCACAGCCCAATGCATAACTGAAACTTGAGATGAGACGGTACTTTCATTAGGTAAATCCCTGCCTCTGAATGCAACATGAAAAATATCTGTAAACTAATTACACAAACCGTGGTTTGCCACTTTAATCGCTTTGTCACTTAATGCGATTAAAATTGCAGCAACGCAGTGAGCCTGACCCAGGTGACCCAGCAACTAAATGGAGACACAAGAACTATACACACAGCGAGATCCCTGCACTACATCACTTCTATTAAGCAAAAATAATTATCCCTGTTTCACAGCAGTGACTGTACAGAGCAGATAAAAAAGTGAACGTTCAGACACTGCAGAGAGGACCACTTTAGAGGAACAAAGCAGCCAATTACTGCACACAAGGTCATAACTAATGGCCATCCACTGAGCTCCATGCGGTCCCTCCTCCTGTGCCACCAGGATGGCCAAACCTAGGCAATCAGGAGGAAATGGCCAATCTCACAAAACACGCTTGTACATCCCCAACCCCCACGCCCCCCACCTCCTCCTGCTGCAAACCACACATGTATCTTTTACCAAAGAATAAGGCCATCTGCTTTCCAACTCAAACACTCAAAGGATCCCCGTTAGGAGTATGGCCATACACATAGGCTATGTGCTATATACACACAAACAGTGTATATGACCATCAGCCGCTCCTGAACAATAGCCTGGCGTAATGCGGAGGCGAGGTAAGAGGGGACAGCTGTGTCCGAGTCGGGCTGCTGCTCAACCCATTCTGAATACCAATCAAGGGCAATCCCCCCCCCCCAGTCTGTCTATGCACAGACTGGGATCAACTCCATCAGGAAACAGCTGTAACAAAAACAAACAAAAAAATCACCTCCGCAACTATTTCTATTAGAAATCTTTATTGTTTTGTAACTATTGGCCCTTTCAATCATTTTCTGGTAAAATTGTCATGCTTTTATCCTCAGATGTCCAACATGCTGTATTAAAGTGATAAATCTCACACGTGGAGACTACAGGAAAAAATACAGTTTCCTTATTGCACTCCAAATGGAATTAGTGGAAAACAGTAATAATAATAATAAAAGGGAGTGGTAGGAGCAGATACTGGTGTGCAAAAGACTACAAGAGGTTCTAGCCTTGAACACAGTTTGACAGGGACCTTTGGGGGGATCTCAGGCATAATGCACAGGTCATGTCACTGACCCGCTCATACAGTACCATTCACATTTTCTTCTTCCTCACATTTGAGAAATCAATACCCAGTTTATGGACCCAGGACAAATCCTGACAATGCTATCAAGCGTTTTGAAAACCCTCACAGTTGAGATAAAACAAAAAAAAAGATATTGTGAAGGCCCAGCGATCTGAATCGGGGGAGGCTCTTGCTGCCCAGAGAGCATGCCTCAAGACGTTCCTGTGGGGGATATCCAGCGTTCTGTGAAGGTTCCCGCCTGTAGCGCGGATGCAGCGTGGTCAATACCGCGCCGCATAAATTCTTTGTCAGCCTCCCTGCCAGCATCGTCAAGCCACGGGACGGGAGAATTCCGACCACAGCTCCCCAGTTCTGCTTCTCTGTGGGAAGCGTCAGAGGTAATAAGAGTAATTATGAGAACGTCGCCTCATGGTTGTTACATTTATGTTATTGCTGCGGCTACATTATTTCCATAATAGCAAGCCAATTATGCGCTTTGACTGTCGCTGCAATGCCCATTAGAAACGGGTTTGGCTGCTTCTTCCCTCCTTCTAAGAGCACTGATCGATAAGTCATACTTCAGTGTGTGGTGGCGGTCTGATTTACCTCTGAGCGAAGCCTGCAGTTTAAAAAGGAGCCTCTGACAGCTCGTCTGTTCGATTTGCACATTACCCAGCATGCATTCACAACCTGAGATAAGACACACGGCCCACGTGTTCAAGGACGTTGAGACGGATCATGACTGATAAGGCTAAAAGACATGGAGACACACTGCTTAAGGTATACATATGAGATAAACCAAAAAAGGAGCGATTTTATACAGGACAAGGCTATCACTTTTCTCCAAAGTGTACATTGTTCACCAATTCCCAGAAAGACCAGTTTCATCATGACACACCTGCATCTTCATTAACCAGAGTTAATGTTTGCATAAATGCAATGGTAGAAGTATGTAATGACATGCTTTCGCAGACTAACAATCATCTAGCTATCCATTTTCTAGCATTCATTTATAAGATACCGAATTCTGTGCTCCCTGCTGGAGAAGAGCAAGTTTGTCGGTCCACAACTCAGTCACGGGAGGGAAGGGTTAGGCCACTCAAATGCGCTGCACAGACCGCAACATTCCATTGTGACCACCTGGCAAAACTGCATTGGTTTGGGAAAGAACTCAAAACTCTCCTAACTAGGCCTATAATGGACTGATTCAGGGAAGCTGCTTGCTGCAACATTACAGTAGGGAGCCTTACCAAAGTGTGACCTTTGACCTTATATTACTGAAGGTCAGAGCCTCCTTTTCACTTTTTCACTGCACACAGAACTCCCACCTATGTCAAACACTGCCTTTTGGACATCTCTCCTTGAAGACAATGCCCCTATTGTGTATTAGCTGACTTAGATGTCAGAAAAATGAAAAAAGAAAATAAACCATTTGCTCTGGATGTTTATCAATTTTTCTGTGAGTGAGAGAACAGCTGGATTAGTCAAAGCTGATGCACATGATGTGACGGCAGTTGGCAAGGCTAGTGTGCCTTTTTTAGTGCTTTATTTATGAATCACATACACAATAAAATAAATAGGCACATGCTGTGGAAAAGCATGTAAAAGTCCTCTGTATTACAGATACTGACTCAGTTACTCTTGTTTTCCAGCTCTGCTTTCTGTGTCTCTTCAGAACACTGTGTAATTTGCCTCTAGTACTCCTGCTAGCACCTAATTAGAATCCACCCACACTCGCACACATAGACACAAGAACACCCTTCCCCCAGTCTCACCTCCCTCTCTCTCTCTGCTCTCTCCTTCCATCTCTCATCTTTCTCTCTTGATCCTCCTTCTCTGTCTCCCTCTCACTCTACTCCCTCCTATATCCTTCTCCCTAACACTCTACACATTATCCTCTTTGGTTCTCATTGCATTAGCACTTTCTAGGTCAGTTTTCATCATGATTTGGAACCAGCCGTATCTCAATGCAAATTGAGATTTTGTTTTAAATTTAAAGAGATGGAAATCCTTGCACATTACATTTCAAATGGCATCACCCAGATCTATAAGGGCAGTATACATCCGCTGAACATTTATGGAATACTTCAACATATTATGTAGGGGTTTTATGGTCCAGTGGATATGGTACTTTTAGATGTTTACAGCATTGGGCTGCTGTTGTGGTAACGCACACATATACATGAATATATATATATATACATACATGCACACACAAATACCCTCATTTTCCTTGCTCTGTTGCCTTGGTAACAGGCTGGCCATACACGCATAATATACATAGTGCAACATCACATACAGCCAGAAACCATATGGCTATTTCATGCTGAAAATAACTTCAAAAGGATATGGTATTTTTACTTTAATATGTCAACAGAAAAACAAGCAAAATGTTTATCACCCAGAGTACAACTCTCAGTTTTAGCTAGCTTGATGAAAAAAATCCACATTCCAGGCTGCTGCTGGGGGGTCAGGCATAAAACACAAAATGTGGATCATGTTAAAAAAAATGTGATACTTTCATATTAAGTGAAAACAGAGGTTCCCAGGCTTTTTCAGCCAGCACACCACAAATGTAGCACACTGTGTGACCGTGCGCATAACTTACTGCAAAAACACATATAAGTCCCCAAATGGTTTTCAGATAACCCATACACTAGCAAAATGCATCTATATGAAATCAAGTAATTGATGGACGCTGGCCATAAATATTACCAGGACTTTCTCTTTATTTCCTTCCTCTTGTTTGTGCAGAATATTTTGTTTGCATGAATATTCGTAAAATGTTTCATTTCATCTCAACAGATTCTTCAGTTTGCAACGGCAGTGGTGTCTAGAGCAGTGAACAAAGAAAGACACGTTGAGCAATGACAAGGGCTTTGAATTAGCATTTTTTTGAGCTGTGCCTCTGCCACAACATTAAAGTGAGCTGGAACAAAAAGAAGGTGCGTTGCCTGAGATAAGGCTGTATTTAAAATTAGTCACCCAGAATTGCTGTAATGTGTGGTATGTTTTTTCAGCTATTTAACAAATTATCACATGCAGACGTTAAGCCAAAACAATAACACAGTCCTGATTGTGTTATCGAATCTTGTGAAACAAATGTGTTTCTGAATCTTGACTCAAGAACTGGCACACCTTCCAAGTCCGGACAGTGTTAAATGGGCTGATTTTACCAATAAGAATCTGTACAAATGACCAGCTTTGACCACAATGTAGCAGCAAGAGCTAAAAGATCGATAACTGAGCCCACACCCAGCTTTCACATTGCTGTGTAAGGGCAGCAGCAACACATGAAAACAGTTTCTCAGCCGCAATGGCACTGCATGCTGGGATAGGCGGGAGGCTAAGAAATCTATGCTGCAGAACCCTTAGGGATATAATGGGTACCCTACATTTCTGTTATTTCTTTTTTATATTCAATTTGGATTCAAGGGGTTTTTCTGTTCAGAAAGCCCTGTCTCGGAGCAATCATTTCCACTAACGATCAGCTAAGACCTCTGGGTGAATCTGCAGGCATCTCTCGCCCTCGCCTCCTCCAAGGTACAGCTAGTGGTAAAGGGCTGGGGGTGGGTACGGGCCAGTGGAGTGGGCTGCTGGGAGGTGCTCTGCGGCATTGGGGCGACTGGAAAGTGAGAGAGTGATGCGGGCAGGATAATTAAAGTGTAACCAGGAGACCTAGAGAAGCTGGCAGCAGGCTCCAGGACCACCATTGATTGGCAGCTCCTGGCCCGGCCAACCCCGGATTTCTCTGGCACAGATGGTGGGGGGGTGGATTGCTTGGAGACATCTTCTTGGCCAGCGCAGTGCAGTTCCACGAGAGCACTAATGTAAGACCTTCATTTGTACCGGGTACCAATTAAAGAGGGGACACTCGCGTTAACATTCCCGAAAGGAACATCTTGGGGAAGACAGGAAGTCCCTGACATTCTATAATGCTGCTGGCTCAGTTCGCCGCATATATTATTGGACTTGAGAGAGGCCTTTCTGATAACCTACATTTGCACCATGGTGGAGGGAAGGAGAGACACTCGACAAGGCACGAAGTTCACAGCAACTGATTACCTCTGGAATGTGAAAGCACTTAATTGTGACCTCTTTCGCATAAGAAATAAGCTGGAAAGTGGGGAAAATGAACAGAAAAGAGTGGAGTAAAAGAGACGTCTTGAGAACATAAGCCCTGTATTTTGGTTGCGTTAGGATCAGCGGTAATTAGGCTGTCGCCCCGTTTGAGAGGTAGCTGCCGGATCATGCATTCCCCAACGCCGCATTACCGGCCGCATGCGCTTGAAAACAAACCGCAGCGGCCGCAACAATCAATGCATGTCCTGACATTCCCCCAGCCGATTCCTGGGAGAGCTGCACACTGATGCAGGCAGTGGAGGCTGGCAGGGTGGCACAGAGCACAGCTGCTAGCAGGACCACGCTCAGTGAGCCCACCAAAACCAAGGCTCTCGGAAACCTAAAAATATCTGCGGATTTCCCCCCCTCCTGTCGCCCGTCCACACCGTCTGCTGAAAGGCCCTTTCCCCCATCTGCAGTGATGTGGATGCACACCTGAACTCAACCATGACGGGACAGTCAATACTATCTTTTTTTATTTGCTGAACTATCTATTCATCTGAATTTAAAAATGTCCATTGAGGACAATTGTTTCCTGAAAAAGCCTTGTTATTCTATACCACTTTTTATGGGACTAACTTGTGAAACCACCCCTATTCCACTGTGTGCATTTCCATCTTAACTGCTCCAAATGAAAACCCTACCGGTTTGGTACTTTTAAAAAACATAACATCAGACAATTATTCATAATTCATTCTGGTAATGGATATTCACAAACAATACAAAACCTAACAAATACTCTCAATATTCCCCTCAAAGCCCATTAATTGGGTCAGTGCTGGCTTGAAAAAAATAGATAACAACTCCAAAAAAAAAACCTCATCTGCTGTTAATCAGTGGATAAACACATCTCTTTAATGGCTGTGGAGTTGGTGACTGACCGGGCGCACCAGCTAAACAACGCGCGGCTGCTGTCGCATGCAGCGACCTCAGAGAAGCGATTGCAATTATCTCCGCAGGAAGAGAGGTAACAAAGTAATCACCAGCGAAAGAGAGTAGGACGCTGTCTGGCTAACGGCTCGGAGTGAAAGCAGAGAGGGGGACGGAGAGAGAATGGGAGCGAGGGAAAAGAGAGAGAGAAAAGTGAAAGAGGAGAGGAAGAGGCAGGGTCAGCGAGTGAGTCGCACCACTCTGTTTCCCTGTGTATACTGTGCGCTGGCATTATTAACCCCTGTGGCACTGTGCTTCAGGACCTCGCTGCCTTGCAGAGTGGGGAAATAATTACCAGCGCAGTCAATGTGATGGCTGGACGCACAGAGGCTCTGGGCTGAAGCACAGCACCCATAATGCTGAGGACAGGAATCCTGGCTGCAAATGGAACTTACCTGCAACTTATTCATATCCTAATGTAAAGTTTTAAATATGGTAAACAAATATATATATATATATATATATATAACTTAAAGCTGCACGTGCCCAGGTGCAATTGCTTTTAATAAACACACAGCCAGTGACATTGGTCAGTCTGATTTGACTCTAATAACTCAGGAACAGGACACACTCAGAAACACTCATAGGCAAGCGCACACGCACACACACACACACACACACATACACACACACAAACATGCATGCACAATTTGTTTCAATACAGTGAAAAAGACCTTCTGTCTCTCTCATTGCAATGCGGGATATTAATAGGATACATTCCAATTTCATTATTCCCTAAAATTCCCTAAAATGTTTGCCAACAAAAATCAAACCTCACAAATGACAAATCCAAACATCCACACACCAGATAAGGTCAAATACATATCTGAAATGCTTTATCTGCATGGATGCAGATAAAGCATGGATCCTGGGGAATTTTCTACATAACATTTCACTAACCAAAACACACAATAATATGATACAATTACATTGGTAATAATAGTCACAGGACATACACACACACACACGCATACACACAAGGGGCAGAAACTCCCTTTCAGTTATGAATAAATGCAGAAACTTCTCAAAGTTCGTGACATCAGAAGGCCTGGTGCTGACTCGGTGTACCCGGCCCTGAGCATGACTGCCCTATCTGAGTCACTCCTCCAAACAAAGACCCAGACCCTCAACGCCAGAATGAGAGGAGAATAAGTCACTCATTCACACTGAGACAACAAGTTGTTTTTTTCCATGTTTTTTTTCCTGTGAGTGGCTCCACACAGATGTTGTTCGGCCAGCAGAATTAATAGATGACCCCATAGCTGGACATTTCCTCCCCCCGCTCTCCTTTCTCCATCTATTTATTTGTTTATTTATAAAAGGCCCAGTGAAAGGACAGAGGGAGACAGAGAGAAAGAAAGAGAGAGAGAGAGAGAGAGAGAGAGAGAGAGAGAGAAAGCGAGAGAGAGCAAGGGAGGACCAGGGACAGGAGGCACTCTAACCTCAATGGCCCTGGCAGAGCTGGGGCTGGGATGACATCATGCCTTTGCCTCCATCCTTTCAAAAGAGGGCCTCACAGGGTACATCAATCACCGCGGCCTCTATTCACCGACAGGGCCCCCGTTTTGTCAAATCCCTCCCCTCCCCCTCTGCCACTCTCTCAATGGCATTTGGAGGCAGGCCAGGGTTACCTGCTGGGACTCCATGCTACAAAGTCAAGATCCAGAGGAATTAGAAAGACGGAGGAAGGCAATTTCCGTTTAAAAACGGCCCATAAGTGAACAGGGATACTTCTTTATTATTATTCCTTCAGCCACTCGCACCCCAAGATCTAGGAAATGCACCTTTCGCCAAGAGCCAGACTTTGGGAAATAAGAGTGTACACTTTGCATGCAGGACAAACGACGCTGGGTGCCGTTCGTCAGGGGTGGTCATATGATGAGCTGACATAAGGGGGAGGCCACACTTAGGACTCCACGCTCCAGTGACCCTGCATGGCGGCTCTTCTGACACAAAGAGACGGGGGGCCGGGGATTACCTCATCCGAGGTGCTCGCGTGGAGAGCGGGTAGACGAGCTCTGACCCCCGCGCTCTGTGGACAGGGCTTTGCGGGGGGGGGGGGGGGGGGTTTGATCAAGCTCAGCCCGACACGCTTTGTCAGCTCTCTGCGTTCAGTGTCCGCCTCCCTCGTCTTTTCCGATCAGCGGCGGTCATAGCAGCTGCAGCAGTGGTGGCTCCGTGTCGAATGGAACGAGAGCAGGGAATTCCCGGGAAAGGGATTCAGCGCCACGCTGGGCTGTCATCCCGGGTACGCTTGCTCTTGTTCAGGCTGGCACCCCTCACCCTGGTAACAAGCTGTCGAAAACACCAGCCAAATGCCAGGCCAGGCATCACAGGAAGGGGAGGGGGTGCTGACAGTCATTTGACAGTTATATCTCCTAACACACCACAGACGTGCTCCTACTGTCAGCCTAATACTTATAGGATAAGGCCTTTTGACTCAAATCCAAGGACGGTTTCCCATGAATCCTCATCTTTCACACATGAAGGGGTTTCCTGTATCTTTGATCACAGGTCCTCATGGATGTGAACTGGTTAAACGGAAGAATGCCGCAGACTTTGTGGAACCCTGATTTTGCTGAATTTAGAACAGTGGATCACACTGGCTGCGGCGTCCTCAGAGGCGTCTATAGAACAGGGCAGACCGGAACAGGCACCGTCGCCGCTTGAATCCTTGGAGTGGGTGGGAATGCAGCCTTTTTGATTCTGGCTGTCAGGCACTGCCGGGGCCTCTCTCTGTGCGACAGCTTCTTCCCGGGTTTTCATAATTCTCCACGGACTCCGGCTTCCAGCCCGCCTTGCGGAATCTTGGGGCGCCCGACGCTCGCTGCCGGCCAAGCTGGATGCTGTTCCCGCTTTGATTCCGTCCTTACGCAGCGTGTGGGCTCACTCAAGCGCCGCCTACTAAAAGCCTACGAGGAACGCTCTCGCGAAGTACAATTCTAAACAAGATGAAGCCCCATTAAAGCCGAAAAAACACACACGCGCACAGCAGTCTGAGCCATGCGCCCTGCTGTGGACGAATTTCACGGCAGCCTTAATGCCTTATTAAAAATAGCTACCTGCTCGCCCATTTATGCCTTACTGTACCTTATAATTTATATGGCCATGATGCGCTCTGGGGAAGACACAGATTTTGATGTCCCTGCTTTGGCTTTGTGCTAAAAATGAGAAAATTCAGTGGGGGTTTCATTCTAGACAAGAGTGAATCTGCAGATGTGAATTTTGCATGCATCATGTGCATCGTGATATGCGTAACTGCCATATTACATGCTGTTTCATGATCCTTGTTGTGCCCAGCATATCATATCAAAAAACAAAATACTGACAAAAGGCCATAGCGCTGATAAAGTCGGCACTGTATAATCAGGTCCCAAAAAAAAAACAAGAATGAGAGTTTCCTTCAGAGTTTCCAATGGCTGCGGTGTGTTACCTTGACGGCCTGAGGCACGTCAGGAGGAGCAGCTGCTCCGGGCCGAGGGTGAGGAGATCTCTGTACAGCATGCTCTGTCCTAATGAGTGTAGGTGTGTTCTGTCCCCCGGACCAAAAAAGATCCGTGCATGCCTGCTACACTGATTACAGCAGCCCTGAGAGAGGCGTGGGCTGCTCCTAAACAGATGGGCTCTGGTGGCGCACAGCGTCTTTGCGCATACCAATTAAGCCTGCGTCCACGGATCCCCATTCCACTCCATCTCCGCACAATTATCTGTTGTATAAACGCGCTCCCACCGTGTTTTCACAGACAGACGCCGCGTTAAACTGTCTGCGAGTCTCCAGGCTTCCGCGGCACGACCCGCAGTTGGTACATCAATGCCGAGCGAAAAGAAAAATTATGAGCGGCTCAATTTGAATGCCTCCAGCAATGACTCTTACACTTAGCATTATCCTGAGCATGAGGTAGATTAGCCTTGGCTGTCTTCAAATGGCTGGGCAATAAGAAATAGAAATGAAAACCTTTCAACTTCCAAGTTTTAGAGTCAGTTTGTGCACTCTGATATATATAACTGTCTATAGGGACTGTAACTGGAGATCAAAGATGTACCCTTTTGTGACACATTCCCAGAGATGCTATGATACACCACACAGATAAAGTTTTTGCTGTAGATAGAAATCACAGTGACATGACTTCTTCAATTCCTTAAGGGTCAAAGGTAGTATGGCTGTCAGATGAAAAGAGGCAAAATGGGACTTTTCTGTTTCTACAGAACAGGTCTCTGCGGCCGTCAAGGTTATTAGTCAAGGTGACATGCAAGGTTACGGCTGAAGGCTGAAGTGTTAATACACTCATTACTTCCTTTAAACTGAAGAGATGCCATGGAATGACACCCAACTGCAGCTCTATTACAAAAAGAAATCGCTCAGCTGGTCGTCAAGGCCAATATACAGACGTGAGACTATATCAAAAAACCTGCGATTGGCTGTCTGATTAGTAGGATTTACCTGTGTACAAGCCCGCAAAACCCCCATCATGCCTTCCTTCCTGATCTGATAGACTAAGCTCTGTGATTTCTAGTCACACTTGGCCTGCAATCCTGAGCCATGTTCAATTACAGGACAGAAATAATGGTTACACCAAAAGCTCTTTCTGCTGGACCAGGAAGCGGTGGACTAGGCCTATATATTTACTCCAAAAAAAAAAAAACTCAATAAGCCCTAGATGAGAAAATGGCCACTTTAGCACTTACAGTAGAAAAATACTTAACCGGGTTGTGGCAGAGAAACCATCTACGTGCACAGGCCAGATAATTTGCATGTCACTTTAGATAAAAGACAAATCAATGGAGACGTGAATTACTGGAAAAGGATCTGATGCTTTTCATATTTGTAGCAACCAATATAAAACTAGCACAAATCTGTACTTTCGACATTCGAGGAACAGAGGGCGTTGGGTTGTTCTTCGAAGGCTGGCCCATTCCCTGAAAAAAACTCTGCTTCCAATTAGACCATGCTTGTTGCCGAGCGGATGGGAAACTCCAGTCTTCTCCCTCCCCTTAGAAAAGAGTTCAAACCGTCACTTTATTTCGAGTGAGGCATGGGACTTCCAACCATCATGGATTCCTTGGTAACTTAGCTGCCTGCTACAACCATACCTCACACACAAGCTAATGCAAGCAGAGCTGTTTTTTTATCTCTATAAAAATAGCAGGTACGCAATGTTCCTCCTCCCTTGGAAGACGCATATAGGGGATACTATATAGGGTGTACTTCAGTTCTTAAATACTAATTTTGTTTGTGTATTGTAGGATGCTTGTCCCAGAGCAAGCTATATCTACACCACATGCCCCGGCAGGCACACTGTATCCTTCTGAGCGAGCAATCAGAGGTCTACTCTTGAGTGTAGCGATTTATGGTGGAAAAGCCTGGATAATGAATTCCCCTCTAAGCGAGGGTCCAGGCTGCAGCAGGCCATGCTGGTTAGGGTTTAAGGGCGAGATCCTTGGCCCCCGTAACACATTCCTTGTTGTACTCATGCAATATATTAGCCAACCAGGTCCTGTCTCTTTCAAAGGATGGCAACAGAACTTTGCATTGCAAAGTTCACTGACATACAATGGAAATGGAAGCCTCTGGCAAAGTCCTCGGGCACGAAGAGACCTAGACCGAGAGGACTTGTCTTTAAAGTAATAATCTCGAAGATTTTCATTAAAATAAATGTCTGTTAAGTCACTATCTATCGCCATATTAGGTAAAACAATGGTGATTAAGCGTATTATTATATTAATTTATATTATTATTATTATAATAATTTATGATTAAAGAACTGGGTGTCTGTGGCGACATTCCCAGGAAAAAATCACAAGCGCGCATAGTTAGTGATGTGTTTTCCATCACCCATGAGTGGTTGGTCCACCAGAGAGGGTAGGCGGAGCTAACGCAACAGGCTCGCTCTTCAACTCACTCGTGTGTGAGCGGCGTACTGTTTTTTCCGGTGTCTGCCAGCATTACAATAACAGAGAAAGGGGGGGGGGGGGTTATGGAACCCTAAAAAGTTTTTGTGTAACATGAGAGGTCATTATTTGTTGATGTAGATATCGTATTACATTTGATGACAATGTAACGTTACTAAATTACATAGCTATTTGCACGGCTAACGCTAGCTACTGGACCACGTCAAGAAAGGCAACATTAGTTTAGACAACGTTACGCACAGTATCCATCTCTCATATCAGGTAACGTTGCGTTAGCTAGCTAGCTAATGTAAATAACACAGTCTAATGTCAGCTAACAATTATAAAAAACGCTAACTAACGCTACCGACCGGTACCGACCTCGCAAACCGTCTCTCGAATGTAATATGCTACCTTGTTGCAACGTTGCAGTGTAGCTAACGAAAGGCCAGTTCAGATCAATGATTCGCAACGAGACTGGATGCAACTTGCAAAATTCCAAGACGTCTGATTGTATACGTTCTAAAACTGCACTTGACGATTTGACAAGGTGGGTCTTTCGAGACCCCAGGCAACGGCTTCAGACGCTCTGCAGCTAACCAGTTCACACCGCTGCAATTTTCTCTGCAACATTCTAAAACCGTTTCGTCTCATTGCGAATCATTGATCCGAACTGGCCTTAACGATACTGTTATTTACATTGATTTACTGAAAGGGGATCACATGTCATTTTTGGTCTGGAAGCGGAGGGGCCGGAGGGAAATTGCGAGACGTGCATGTAGTCCTCTTCGCTCACACTCAGCTGAACATTTCAGTGTTGATCTTTTAATCAGCTTTAAATGCAGAGAAGCCACAGGCAAAAAGTACTGCTGATGGAAGCTGACTTCAGCTGCTTGTTGCAGACAGGACGGTTGTTCACACGTTGCTGTTGCAAAACAACACACTGAGGTTAAAATTAAATGCATAACAGGATGTAAATGAGCTGTTTCAAATTGCATTCTTTTTTATGCTTGGTAAACAACCACATTAGGGTGTTTTATCACACACACATACTCCTCACTTAGAGACGGTTTTTTGTTTTAGAGCTATGACTTACAAACTTAAAACGTGCCAGTCTTGTTGTGTGTCCAGCGTCAATTCCAGCCCGCTAAAGTGACGTTAACTGAAAGCTTTGTTTAGCAGCAGAGAGGTGAAGTGCGAGAGAGAGAGCAGAGCATCACGTCCTGGTAGACGGTCTCTCCCGCGGCTATAAGCTGCCTCTTCGTGTGGCATCTGCCACACAGGATGTTCTCAGCAGCATGTGAGCCCTCTCGGAATTATTTTAGGCGGGGAAAAAAATCTTTGTCTTGCAGCTATTTGGATTTCTTTCATCTGCTTACTGAGACACGCCCGGCTGGTGCGGCAGCATGAATAAAATCCATCCCTGAGCACACAGAGATTCACAGATGCAGAAAATAGTGGCAGGCCCGGCCTGTCAAAACCGCATTTCCATAGGAAGAAAGCACGAGGTATCAACTGAGAGATAAGAACACACAGAGAGGAATGAGAGATAGAGAAAAAGAGAGAAATCCAGAAGGCTTCACTTCTCTTGTAAGTTTACAAAAGTGCCATGGAAATGAAATGAACTTTAAAGTGTCCTCAGAACAAAAAAAACAAGGGGAAATGTTTCAATTAAGCCAGCCGCATTAATTCAAAGGTGCAAACAGATGACATTTCAGGGACTTGCACAAAAAAAAAAAAAAAGAGTAACATGCTTCAAAGTGAGTATCTGGCTGCAATTACACAGTGACCTTTTTGTGCTGCAGTCCTCCAAGAGAGACTGTCAAGAGCCAGAACTCAGCTGCCAATCCTGTGGTAGTGAAGTTATTCAGAACTGCCCTTAAAACAGCTCTGCTTAAAATTCTTGTGACAACACATTTCGTATTTTCGGGTAAGGGTTATGTGCCTGATTGACTGTCATGTTTCCCTACAGTCAAAAACAATAATGAACCCCCCCACCCCCCACATTTATCACCTCCAGGAATAAACACAACAGTCCCCCGAATAAACAAATAACTAAAAGAACTACTGCGACAGTTTGATGGAAATTAACCCCACGCCCCATTCTGGCTACAATACAGAAAGAAATCAGCACCATATGCTTCATATTTGGACTGAAAAGTCTACACAACAACAGGGAGCTTTGCGCTCTGAACTGGTAATGACAATCACCTGGGATTAGCACAGCTTCCTGACTCGGAAACACAGGGGTCAGATTTACCTCCGTGCCGCCCGGTGCGATTTTGGAAAGGGAACAGGCGCTGTGCCACTGGAGGATCATTAACCTCTGATGCCTTTTGATGTATTTCATTCATGACAAAGAAAAGAGCTTTCATTTGCATGCAACCTTTCCCACCTCAGCTTAAAGGATGGAAGCTGACATTAGCGTTGAGAGAAAGAGGCTCCATTATGAATGATTTACACAACATTTAGCGTCGTATTGACAGGGTTTTATGACCCATTAGTTGCTACTCAGAATCGTGCATCTGACTGTGCAGCCAGTCGAGGAGCGATATACTATAAACTGGACTCCACAACATAGAGTAGGGTTCAGGTGAAACAAGAAACAACAACCTGCCATTGCCTCTCTCAAAGCCCTCCGGTCTACTGATCATGCGCATATAAAAAGCTCTGACCTCAACAAACTGCACTTTGTTTAAAACCTGCTTGGCACACCTGCAAGCTGATCATTGAGTAGCATAGAATTTTGAAATGTACTGAAAGGTCCTGAAAGGACAAAACTCCTTGCTGCTACACTGTATCTGGGCCTAAGACTTGTGCAAGCCTTGGATCAATTTTCCAAACTTCAGGACAGCTAGTGCAAGATGGAGGAAAGACAAGGACTGCTAGCCTCTGGATCTATTGCAGGTGTAATAAGAGGAAGCTGTACTGACTTAAGCCCACCCTCCACTGGTGGAACAACGCTAATTTTGCCATTGCAAAAACACTGGTGAGCGTCAAACCTATGATATTTCAGCTACAGTGCCTGGCCTGCACTTGCCAACAATGCCTGCACTGACAGAGCTACTCGGGATCAGCCTGGGACGAGCCTACATCTTTGACCCTACTTTTAGGACCGCTGAATTGCTGATGGGTGGAAGGATTAAAGGAGTCTCCCATTTTTTGGTTGGAAAATAAGGACTTCCCTTTCATTTTTTGCCCACTATCAATCTCACCAGAGAGGCAGCAGCACTTACTTTTAATCTTGTATGTGTTGACTTACTGCTGAATAAATGACAGGAAACAAAGGATCCAGCAGGTCGTGCTAATGGAGGGACCATGGGACTCACTCACTCTGTTCACCTACCTCAGCATCCCAGGCCGACTGCCCTGTACTTCAGCATTTCTCCTGTGGCTGCAGACCATGCTGTGCAAAATGCTACCTTCCTGATACAAATTCCAATGCAGTATAGCTAAAGCCAAGAACATCCATTTTACCTGACAGGCATAATATGTAGATTTGAACACGCGGGCAACGAGCAGATAAAAGTGGCTGAAGTGGAGAGTGAATTTACTTGAATAGCTTCCATTTCAATGCGAGCATAATCTGTTTTCTGTATAATGGCTTCCCAAGTGAAACAGGAAGCAGGACTCCCTAATATGAATTTGTGATTCAGTAGGTCAAACTGCAAATGTGCTGCCTTTTGAGTGAGAGATCTCAGATATAATGTGTGCCCGCATGCACAGACACATATATACACACACATACACACAGTCACACATGCACTTATCACTTATACACACACACACATACTCACACATACAGACACACACACACACACACACCAATACAGACACACACGCACGCACACACACATTGTCAGTACCTGTATCACATACACAATGCAATTACAATATGCTGAGCATGCATGTGGCCAACTCAGGTGTGAAGAACACTTTTTCATCATCCACTCCCTGTGCCTACTGCAAGGCAGCTGTCAATCAAGGTTGACAAGCCATGAATATAACAAAATTACAAAATGTTTTATGCGAGAGACATGCCAACACAGAATGTTAACCAACATATTAAAACATATATCACCAAACCTCTGTGTGACTATTTAGAAAATTGCCTTGTCCATTATTTAAATCAATGTGCAAACTGCAGTGACAGCAGCAAGCATCTTACCGACAAAAGCTTAAATTTGATTCACCATCGCACATCCCGGAAAAGCCTTTTTATTTACTATTGCCTTTGACTTCCCATCACTCTTTCCAAAGCAAAATGCACTACAGAATCCAGTTAATAAGCTCACATCCAATTATAACGGGGTGCTTTTCTGCCTGTCTCTTCTGCCCTGCGGTTCTGAACCTGCCTGGGCGGGCGAGGGGCTAGTGCCTTAAGCGAGGCCTGAGAGAGGCTGGGGGCGCTATGCGTCCTGCAGGGGTGGAGATAGTCGCGTTTGGGCTGCGCGGGCGGAGAGGCTATGTCCTCCTCTCTCAACTCAACGCTCTGGCGGCAGAAGCCCTCAGCATCTCGCTGGGTAATTAGCAGCTGCTGGAGCCGCGCGCTGGATTCACGGCTTAATTCCAGGGAAGAGCCATTAGTTGCAATTAGAAATAATAACGATAATAATGGCACGCACTTCAGCGCTGAACATGTACAATGTCCATTAATTACCAGGCGATACATTAAATGCGCAGAGGAAAACACTCACCCCGGGATATCTCGAAGCTGAGTGGCAACGAGGGCCAATCTAACTAATCACACAATGCTAAGGATAAACGTCCAGCATCGAAGGCTAAAATCAAGCACGTTAGCATATTGTGCAAACCACGTAATTATATCAAATGAATTTCCATTGAACCTTTTGAATAAATATAACAGTAAGCTAAAAGCAAGGCCATTCCCATGATTTTTTCCTCCTCTAAAAAGCGACACACGAGAGAACTGCATGAGCAGCCGCAGCAGAATGTTCATCTGCAGTTTGCTCCTGCAAGGCTAAGCGACGGCTGGTACACATTTCAGACGTGCTCTTGGCAGCGATTAAAGTACACTTTCTGTTCATGGTTTGTGTGCGCTCGGCGTGAATGGGCTGTGATCGCGCAGAGGATATCGGCGGGAAAAGCTGTAAGGTCAGCGGCTCAGTTAATGTCCCTCGAAATCGATGCGCTACGATCGGGGGCGAGGTGTGGGAACAGGTGCGCAGCGCCCATTGATCTCCGCACTTTCCGATGCTCACAGTGTGTCTGGAGGCCTGCCAGAACCCCCCGGAGACTGAGTGGACCGACCCACTCAACCTGCGAGTCGCGCAGAGATCCAGCCAATGCTTTCTGAGCAGTCGGAATTAAATGGTGCTTAAACCAATAACGAGCCGGGGAACGCTCAAAATTGTATCCGGCCGTTAATTTGATTACTTCATGAGGACGGGCTTGGGGCATGTAGGCTCTGTTAAAAGGATACTTGTAAACCCATCTGCTGCATGCGATGCCCTTCACGTTTACAGGAACTAAAACTGCCTCAGATTCATAGATTGCAAAGGATAAAAACAAGAAGGACATATGTGTTCCTAACATTTCTGCTCTGTACTGCCCATAAAATCAATATCCCTGCAAATACGCCAACAGGCACTGAACCATCCCAGCCTACTTGGGTTTTTTACACGCCTGTCTAATGTGGACACTGAACTTCACGCAAGCAACATTCAAAGCCAGTGGCTACTTCAAAAGGAAATGAGGCTCATTATGCACACAATAATAGAACATTATTTGAAATACCTAGTGCCTAATGTTCTTAATTGCACTTCTCCATTGCAGGAGAAAGATTAATATATAAACCCCCTGTACAATAAAAGGCGGCGAATACACATAATTATAACGGGTAATCAAGTGCAATGAGAAGACACCCTGGCCTCACCAGAACGTGAGCGCGAGCAGAATAAAGATGGAGCCTGCAGCTGTGGAATTATGCACTGATCTGTCTTTGTGTGCTAGACAGCATTCAGATCCCAAAACAGACAGTAAGCTCAGTTAACAGTGCAAATGGCCCAGCTCTTCAGTTTGGTCGTGTGTAGCTTAGCCAGATTAGCAATGTAAATTGGCAAAAAATAAATAAAAATGCACATTTTAGTCAAGCAGGCATCTGGTGAAACGCTGACTGCCCTCCCATTAGTGATTGCAGGTTCATGGGTTCACATTCTCAGCTGGGATATTGTTACCAGAGGAGGGGTAGTGCTACTTATCACAGACTGGAACCCAGCTGGGTAAATGGGTTTGGCCAATTTGCTACGTAAGTCACGTTTCAGGGGGAAAAAAAACGTCGGTACTGCAGAGCGCTGATAGCGATAGCAAAGACGACTGAAGGTGACACCGCCCAACACGTGAAAGCACGAGAAGGGAGTCTGATCACATGGCAAAAAAATAAAACAAATTCCATTTGCTCAAAATGACTTTCTTCGAAACAGCCACTGCTGGCACTGTTAGATGGCGATGCTCTAAATAATTAAACACAGTCATAATGAAACTGTACAAACAGACCATTTATCATGTTGAGCTAAAAAGGATTTCCATCAGTGCTGCTCAACAGAATACTTTACATTTTCAAAACACAAATCATCTGTGTAAAAAATGAACAAGCTGTACCCCAAATGCCAATGACTACATACCCATTCAGGTACGGTACACATATTCTCTCAGGAAAAACAAACAGCAATGTGTATTTTTAACTTTCGCGAGCTTGCACCTCATCCTTCATCTGCCATGAGGGAAAGGAGTTTGCTGATTTGTGAAGGCTTACAAACATTCCCAAACAGTTTCCTCTTCTATTGAGAAGAGCTACCAGCCAGATAACATTCATTTTCCTGATACAAGACGCCTGTACACCTCCTCCATGCCCAGGCAGTTGAGCTCCCACTCATACAAGTTGCACCGTAGTGTGAAGGTCACTCCACCTACTGTCCTTCATCAATATGCTGACTGATGCCCGTCCCTGTTTGGGCTGGGATGGAGGGATTTGAAACGCTTGTGTGTGTACGTGTGCGTGAATGCGTCTCGTGTATGTGCATGCATGCGTGTGTGTGTCTTAGGGTGTACAGAACGTGAGAGCAATCGACTTGAGCAGCGGTGTGGAGGGCACAGGTGTTACTGTGGTGACCTCTTCACGGGGGTGCTGGTGCTCCATGCTGTCAGGTTATTACACTCATACTGCAAGCTGAGTGCTGGAGTGGTATGAGCGGGTGGGGTGGAGACTTTCATGTAGACTTTGGTTATGCTATAGCGACCTGAATGTCTGTGAAGATGTAACGTGTAACACCTGAAAACCCCAACCATACATCTGTGAAGCTCAGAGTAGTTGCTGGTGAAGAAATGGATACTATCAGCAGACGCAAACACAAGGCTCCAGCATGGAAAAAGAATTACTGAGAGCGTGCTACATTTACTAGCCAATATCCCCACATGTAAGACGGGAGCATTGACAGGTGAACATCAGTTCCACATAAGCAGAAAGTCCCTGATTCACAGCCTCTTGCCATTCTACCTTCACAAGGGCACTGAGTAAATCCGCTGTCATGCACAGACACACCAACACCCCATTTGTCGTCCAATGAAAGATAGCAAGCACCAGAGATAAGCAAAAATCCCTTTATTAGCCAATACAAGCGCTACAGAATATCCTGAGCAGACATAACTCCCTGCTCACCACTACAACTGACACACAGAATCTCCCGGAATCTACCATTCTGTAGCACAGGGGTTCAGCATTTTTACTTTAGGTTAGTTCTTCTCAGCATTCTCCTGACTGTCCCCACAAAACATCCCTCTCATTTTAATCTCTACCTCTGTGCTGCCTTCAAACTGAACACTTTTACATGTAAATTGAAAGCCTCCAGAGGAGACCCTAACCCACAGCAGTATTCTCATAAACTGCATTTCTGAATGAAAATTGTCTTGACATAAAGTGATGTGGCGCAGAAGTCAGAATCAGGTCTCACCGAATCACCTTGGCGCTTGATGGAGAATCGCGTCAGCTATAAAGCTCCGTTGGATCCATCTTTATTAACGCAGCTGAATTTATTGTTGGGACACTGCTGCAACCCCGAGCTGATTCCATAACTGCGGAATCACTGGGTGGTTCCCATCAATCGCACACCTGACAGGAGCAGAAATAGCTAACCGTGGGGGCTGAGTAGGATGTGCGGCGAGTCAAAAACACTCATCAAGTTCCCCTCGCCCAGCCCTCCCCCAACACTTAGTGGCACATCTCTGTGCCCTCATCTCAGCTCAACCTCTCCTCAACCCCCACCCTCCCCCCACCCCTCCCCTTACCTCCTAACCTCAGCCCCCACTCACACTTTCCTAGACTCATGATACCTCATCTCCTTCCAACAGAGGTAGCGGAGATGGCCAGGTCGCTGCGTTTACATCCAGCCAATGATTATGAAATATGATCCCCCTACTGTTCTACCTAATTTTGGAGGTCAATTTAAAGATTTGATTTCTGAGAGGCAGCCGCAGGCAAATTTAGTGCTCGCGCCGTTGCACGCCCAGCTGAGGTGGTTGTCAGAGACGTTTCCCGAGGTGTAAACGGCACAGTTAGGTGTCATAATGATCGAGCGGTGGGAGGGGACCGCATCCCTAAAAAGATCTCGCTGCTGCCTGACGGGAGCTAGCAAATCACACCTGCTATCGCACCCCGTAGGACCTGGGGACCGCTTGATCAACGACAGAACAGTGAAAATGACAAGTGTGGCCTTTCTGTAAACCCTGCTGGCTCTGAGAGATTGGGCCCTGTCTCACCCAAGGGCCACACCCCCCAGGGTATTTCTCTTGCTGTAAATTGCTTTACTGCAAAAAGCCCATGGAGGACAGGGTCCCCCCGGGTCATGGTCTTGCACTTGGCGATAATTGTTTGTGCTGTATCTACGTTGTCATCATTCCGTCTGACATGGGAAGGAGATGGTGGAAGGGGAGGGGGAGGGAAAAAGGTAGGGGGAGGGGGTACTGGATAATGCATCCATAGTCCTTGTTGCCTCCAGTCAAAGAGACAACATTGAATCCCTATTGATTTTTATCCCCCCACTCACCCTTCACCCCCTCTTTGAAAGCTGCCAGGTTCTGATTCAACAGATGAAAGAGAGAAGGGAAGATGGAGGGTTCACAGTTAAGATTACCTTCCCTGTGAACCCTGGTTTACACAGAAAAGAAACACTGGTGAAAACAATTTACTGCAGGGGAAAGAACCATAATAGAATCATACATCAAAATGAATTGACAAGACTCAGTACCTCTGCTCCAAGTTTGGCTAAATAAACAAAGCTGCAGTGTTTACACTCCTAGTAAGGACCCTATAGGTTCCACGCACTGCAATATCTGTGTCTGTTACACTTCACAGAAGGAAACCTACTATAACAACAAAACACGTGGAAGGCAAACAAGCCTCAGACACATTCCACATCACCACCCACTCCAAGGTCCCTCAAAGAGCAAAAACACAGATTTGAATATGAAATGGTGAAACTATCGCTGAGGGTACAGAGAGCAGCTACAGCGAGAGAGAGAGAGAGAGAGGGAGAGAGAGGGAGAGAGAGGAGGGGGGAAAAGAAGGTCTGTCACTCTGTGACATCCTAGCTGTCTTGTGCATTGAAGAAAAACACACCATGGAAGCAGGAGTAAATTATCACAAGACAAGCTGCCGTTTGTGGTGCAACAGAAGCACTCTGGAAAGGAAAGTAACACGATGTTTCCTAACATTCCCGGGTTAGGTAGCGAGGGTTAGCTGGTTGCAGTTCAGCCGATTCGTCTCCCATCAGTGTTTATTTGTTTTCTCAGCTTTTCACATAGTAAATCAACATTAATTACACAAAAAAACAGCTTACTGGCTATTCTCAGGAATTCCGTTTTTGAAAATCGTTGGCATAGTCAGATTTTGTCATCTGGTAGCATGTCTGCATTTAAGGCAGTAAAGCGTGTTAAGAACATGTGCTTCCTGTGTAACCTTTCCGGTGGAAAACCCAGCCGTATCAGTGCACTCGTTAATTCATTCAACCATCTGCCAAGGTTAAAGGTGTTTAATTGCTTGGGTATGATAATCAGTCTCACAATGCAAGTTACGAGACACAGATGCCATCAATAGCTTTATTTCCAATCCGTGCTTGGCTATACTAATGTCAAGAAAAAAAATAAACACTATCAGCACTTTCCCCTGGAATAATTAAACAATAACAAAAATAACAGTGGCTTTCGGCTAAAACATGAGTGATGCATAGGCTTCGATTGGATTTGAGAGCTAATTCGGTTCAGGTGACACACAGCTGTAGGTGTAAATTACACAGGTCTCAGGGCTGCAGGCTGACCTTCACAAGGTGAAGGCACTGAGACGGAGCAATCTGCCAACTGGTGCCATCCCTCGGTGCTCCCAACACCCCCCCAAACCATCCGAGCGCACTGTTAGGGTCTCTCAGCCTGAGCCAAATGCTCAGGATTCCTGCAGGTTTCCCATGAGTCCCAGCAGACCTCCAGAAAGGCAGAGGATAATTAATAACACTGTCAGTCAACAATCCATGAGCCACAGATTCCCTGCCAATCTGTGGGTCATCTCTTTACTGATGCCAAGCACCACAGTAACCTACTGATGCCAAGCACCACAGTAACCTCTTGACCGGTGCTGCCAAACACCACAGTGACCTGCAGTTCACCTGACCAATACTGCTGAACACCAGCTGAGTGACCTGACTGCTGGTGCTGGGTACCTTTACGTCTAGCATGTCAACTGACTGATGCTGTTGACGAGCATCACTATCGATGGATAACCAGATCAGTGTCTACGCAGGAACACTGAGAAATCCACTGTGATGCTCTAATGTCTATGCCCCTATAACCCTATAACACTACTAGTCTGTTTGCAGGGAAAGAACACACAGACACAGCATAGCCAGTACTCCTGTCAGAGTCAAGGAACTTGTCCTGGAAGCTTTTAAACTTTGAAACCATTGAGCCTCCTCTAGGCCCTCGGGGCTTCTAATTAAACTGTGTGGGTGAAAACAGGTAGCTCTAATTGCATGTGCAATTTCAATTTACTCTCTTTTCTGCAAGGCAGTTTTATGGCTGAGCACCCTTGAATAATCAGTGAAAATTAAATAAAATAAATAGTCAAATTAATTTCCCTGTGTGGTGATAGCTATACGTATGGCAGGATACGGTGAATGGTTTTATCTCCGCAACACAAAACTGTCCCACAGCTCATGCATGAATTCCCCCCCCCCCCATGGATTTTCATTTAAAACATAAAAGTAAAGTTGATTAAAGAAAGGCAGTATTTGGGTCATTTTTACAAAGGCTAATTTGACCGCATGCTTAACTGGGTTTGCCATGGACAGTATAAATTATTCATACATAGCACATTACAGTCCATAGAAACCTATTTAATAAAAAGCCTTAAATAGGACTATTCACACAGATGAGAGAAGACTGTTGTGTTTTCATTTATTTATCTCTGCCTACTCACCAAATTGTGAGTCAAATCTTCAAAGTGATTGAGAGGAAGCAACACCTGAAGCCCATTATTTTAATCCAAGTATTGTTTAGAGTGTACGGTATAAGTGGAAAGAGTAAGGGAGTGCTGATTTTTAATGAGTCTATGACTGATGCCAGTCTTGTGCCAGAGGAGGGCTGTTGATTACCATATAGATAGCTTTCCTTGCTCAAAGAGATGAACTGGGAATTAAGGCACCAGCTACGCCTCCATTTACTTGTGCAGTGCGCAGGACGCGCTCATGCCGCGTGAGCTAATGATGGAGCTTCGCGTGGAGCCAGGGCCGCGGCGCGACACCGCCATCGCCGTGTCTCCCGGGCCTGCCGCGGCGGAACGTGGGGCCGGTCAGCGGAGCTGATTAACGACGCCCATGCGAGCGGCGGTGGGCCGGTGTCTGACCTCCCTAGAGCCCCAGTGGGGGGGAGGAGGGGAGGGGGAAGGTAACAGAGCGGTGTGCAGGCTGGGACACTGGACCAGGGGCCATAAAGTTGCATGTTTCCAATCCCAATTGGGCCCCTATGGTGGTGCCTCTCAGAGACGTACTTAACCTCTACTGGCCCAGTGAGAATTCAGCTGTATGCCCTATTAACAAGCTATGAGTCATACACACAAGCACTGGAGTGTGTAGTATGTACTGAAGGATGGAGTATGTGTGTGTGTATGTGTGTGTGCGTGTGTGCATGTGTGTGTGTGTGTGAGAGCGAGTAAGTGAAGCCATAGGGGAGAGGATCAGCACACGGCCAGAGAGGTAGCGGGACGAGGGGGGTGAGGGGGAGCAGTTTACAGGCGGAGGGGGTCAGCCACCCGAGCCTCCGGTACCAAACAGCGGTGTGCCGCCCTCCCCTTCATCACTCCGCTAATCTGCTCCAGAGGCTCCCGCCAGGAACAGGGGGCTGCCTCCGCTCCACAGGCCGCCTGGAAAAGTCATCTGCGAAAACATCCAGCGGCCTGACGCACCCCCTCCGCCCCGGCCCACATTCTCAACATTACCGGCCTGGCTGTAAATCCAAAAGCAAAAGTCGGGCGCGTGGGCGAGGGGACGGGAGAACCAATCAATCATTTAAAGTGCTTTTAATCGCTTAAAGAATCGTAAACGCACGATAAGCACGCCAATCGGAGACGGTGCTGCTGTGATTGGACACAGCGTGGATGATGACTCGAGCTCTGAGTCTCCCAATTAGCCGTTACCCTGAGCGCTGACTCTGGCCAGTCTCATTTGGGCTGTGCCATGTCAGGCAATTATACCTGTTCATACTGTTCAGCTCAGACACCCACTCAAACCCCTCTGGAGTGCACCTGAGGGATTGATTCAAAATCTCTGCAATCAATTCACCAAAAGGGAACTGAATGCCATTATTTCAGTCTGTAAAATGAGTCCGATGATCCATGCATTGGCATCTTTATTCTAATGTAGAAAGAGAGTGGATTCTGCTTTCACCTCATTTCTTGGAGTGACTGGTCTGATTCAAATATCATTTGCCATTCGCCAGGACAACGTTTAAATGTTACTATTATTACAAAGGACACAGAAAAAAACAACATCGCACCGCACGGATGTCCCGTTTCATAAATTAAAAAGCAGAAGTGTGTTTGCCATCGGTTTACAAAAATCTGTGTATTCTCTCTCCCTCAGTGTCATCCTGTTCTCTCTGACTCCTGAGCCTTAAGTGGGAGCAGAGTGTGTATTTTAAGGCTCTCCCTGCAGAGAGCCACAGAACATTAATCTTGGCCAGTAATTACAGGGGAGATCTGACGGCTCTTTCTGCCAGGCGCACACACAAGCACTCGTGGGCATACACACACACGCACACACACACACACCAAAGGCACACGTGTGCTCATGCACGTACGCGCACACGTACATATATGCATACACGCCCACAAATACACACACATCATACTTGTGCTTATCTGCACACTCAAAGAGAAACACGTATACGCACACAAACACACACAATACATACACAGACATTTACAGGGACACACAAAATCACATAGACTTAAGCAGATAGACACAAACAGACTGACAGACATACAGACACGCACATGCACTCACACCCACACAGGCAGACAGGCTCACGCACGCACCGTCCTCGTCAGTCTTTCGCAGAGCGCTGGATTAAAACCAGCTCCCGCATAGGCCACACCACAGGAATGCAAATGCAGACTGAACGCACTTCCCGATTCTCCGAATCACACCACAGAGCTTAACCTTTAGAAGACAGACAGACAAGCGTATCTGCAGGGGCTCCGTTACGGCATCGGAGCTCAGGAATCAATCCAGCAAGACACAATATATAGATTCGGCTAGATGAAGTCCAGCTCTCTGCCAACTTAATTAAGAGTCTTCTCATTGCTATCATATTCAAACTGCACTCAGACAGAACCGCTGGGAAAACCCCATCCACACAGCCCGGTCCGGCCCTCTACAGCGTACCTGACTCCGGGACCTTCCGCCGCGCGGTGCGTGCTGTGAAGAGGGCACCAGGGCAGGACAAAGCCACGGCAAAAACAGAGCAGCCCACGTTTCTGGGGATTTTCCCCGAACAGAGGGCCCCCGTTCCAGAGCAGCAGTGCTGCAGTTCTGAACACGGCAGGCCTGGCCTCTAACCGTGAGCTGCAGATGCAGCTTCCCACTGCATCCACACCACAACTGCGAATCGATCCCTGAGCCCTGAATGCTGTTCTTCCATTGCAGAGCAGAAACTGTCAAGGGGAAGGAATTCAACAGAACTGAGATAGTTTACTGGTACACTGTATATATATAAGTTACATTATGACAGAAAAGGTAGTGAGACATTTACTTTAATGGAATTCAATATTCAAAACATAGTTTCTTTTTTAACCCGTTAAAAATCACCCCTAGGTGTGTAAGACAAAATGCATCTAACGTGAAAAATATCTGAAACATGACATCTAATAAGGAGGTGTGATTACCCCTACAAGCTCCCAGACCTAGGCCATTCAACATTCAGCTTCATCACCGGTCCAGTCTTTAATATCAAGCTATGATATATTTTTCATGCCCAAGGGCCTTTGAATGCACTGAATGCAATAGATTTGCATTAAAGATTAAATAGGCCTACTCGTAGGAAGATTATTAAGATGACCTGAATAAGGCATTTTAGTCACAACAGAGCAATGCCTGGATGTTCAAGATACAGGAAAAAAACTGTGGCAATTATGTGCTTTATCATTTACTAAAACAAAATTACAATTACTTCAAAAAGGAAAATTTCAGTGTAATTTCAAATGTTAAAAAAAACAAACATTTGTTTTCACTGAATTTTATTCATTTTTACAGAATATTTTTGAAATACGTGACATATGATATGACAATATGATATGACAAAAAGATCAAGGTTAAACCACAGTCTGACCATGGGGAAAGAAGCACATGGGCTCATTAATTAGAATTCATGGCAAAAATCCATAAATCCATCTAGAAAGTAGAAGCTTAATTACGGTTCATCTTGCAGAGGGAAGGGTAAAAAAACATGCTCTGATCTACATTTATGCGAATGACATATGTTTTAAAATTCAGCACTGGTCTTCTGGTATCCCATCAATAATGCATAAATGTATATGCATACATATTAGCAGGCTTGGAAATGGGTCTTACATTAGACAGAAATGTAGTTTGATCCACTGACAGCACGTATAAGCAGACGTGTTCCATATCTGTACAGGTGTTAATCTAGCCTTTTTACACTTGCTGTTTTGTTGCTCTGAATGGCATTGTCATTAATATATCAAGCGGACTGCATTTAGACAGGTACATATGAATAGCCCGAATTTCAGGTCAACTCAGTATCACTCTGTAAGCTAAATGGAGTATTTCCCAAAGCACTTTCAAAAACAAATCAACAGGCAACAGGGACACTAATTCATGGAGCCATGCAGAAAACTTTAAACATGATGAACTGCATAATAGTGAGCGCGTCAAGCGTATCATTGGTGGTTGCAAATAGTGCTCGGCCCTAACAAAACATAGCCGTTGCGACTGGCGATATTTCATCTCTAAACGCTATACACATGTTTTTTTCCCTTCGTCTTTCAAGTCGGGAAAGAATGCGGTTTCCTCCCCGCAGTGAGAGTAAGTCCTCGGGAAGAGGTAACCTTTATGGCCCCTTTTTAAATTGGGATCTCCTGCTCCGCTACCTGCTGACAGACAGGGGGCTACTGCAGGAAGCACGGACGTGGCGGCAGGGGGACGCCACTTGAAAGTGCACCTCAGAAAGGAAAGGAGGCGACCCAAAACGATTCTGTCACTCAGTGCAAATGCTATAATGTCATTTTAACACTCAAAGCATCAATTACAGCCCACTCTGTGAAATTCTCCTTCAGGGTGCGATCTCCATCTCCTCCTGTAATGTAGCTGACAGGTACACTCTTGCCCCTAACACCAAGACCCCAAAGTAATGAGAGAAGACGTATGACAGTTTCATGAGAAAACTGCCAGGGTAGGAAATTAGCCCTATTAATTAATTTTGAGGCAGGTTAACCAAGTTACTGCCGAGGCCACACCCCATACTTATGAGGCACCTTTTATTTTTGAGACAGAAACAACAGCTGCATCATGTGCCTTTGTTATCTTCTTCACCTTTTCCTTCTTTTTCTGCTAAAAAGATCAGGTAGCTCATACAGTATTATATTTGTGAATACATCAAGTGCTATACTGTAAGTCTCAGTATTGTATGCAAAGAACTCACAAGGTTGTAACGTGAGGAAGCAGCTTCATAGGTCTGATATGCCAGTGCTTTATAGAGCATGCTACGTTCAAGCACTGAAAGTGAAAGTCATACATACCTTTTTATAGACACTCAGACATACAGAATCATCTGTTTAATGGGACACAACATTTGTGCATCATAATGTAGAACCACACTAACCCCTACCTGGTTTCATTTCCTGTTCCTTTATTGAGCTACTTCATAAGGCTTATCAATTTCAGATAAGCAGCAGGGTGCTAGATTTCATTTTGGGTATTTCCCTTTCAATATCTATTTTTTTGTTTTGTTTTACCTTTATTTAAACAGGAACTCTCACTGAGATCAAAATTTCTTTTGAGCAGCAACTGTGGGTGATTTGTAGTGGTAAGTAATGGCTTTCGTTTCTAATGGCTTCGCAGCATTGCAGATAGGCTATGTGTGATGTCAGTGTGACAGGACTGCTACCCATGGTGAACCCACATCTCTTTATAGGCTGATATTTTGCTAGGCGGGATCCCATTTCATTATGAATACCAAAAAAAGGCCAGAACTTAAATTACATTTCTTAAATTAAATGGTAGAGATGTAGAACGAGACTAGCTGACTCCTTTAAACAAATGAAGTGCGTGGGTGTGTACATACTGCGGTGGGGATGAGTGGTCTATAAAGCCATATTAAGAATGCCACCACAAATGCCACCTTATTATATAAAATAACTAATGCCTAGCACGGAAGGTTTTCATGCCGCTTTACTAAATACGGTTTCACAAAACATGTTCCTTCAACGTGTTTTGTGAATCCACGGGCATCTCAGTAAAACTCCAGAGACAGAACGCACTGACTGCGCTGTCCTTGAAGTGGCTCCACTGAGCTGTAATGGGGTGCAATAAAAAAAAAACCCCACCTGGACAATGCTGACATTGCTCATGTCACCAGCAATGAACCTCCATAAAGCCCTCAATAGGAAATTACAGAGTCCCCTCATGCCTCCAGAGCACCTCAGTATTAACAGCCCAGGAGCCACATACTAGAGGTCTGCTAAAGGACAAGCTGCTCCACGCATGCCGGGTGTAATTAATGAATAAGCACCTCCATAAATTAGAGGACGGGTTCAGCCTTCACAGTGTGATGGCATTCCTTGTGTTGGGTCTCCTGCCAGTTATTTTTTTTTTACCCCTTTCCTTTGCCCTCTCAACCCCTACCCAGTGTTTTTAGCAGGTTGAATGCAGGCAGTCTCATCACTGACAGCATACATTTTCATCCTGGGCTTAATACCAATTTAAATACAGTCCTTGGACCAGGTTGTAAGTGGTACAAATTGCCAGAGAGAGATAAAGAGCAAAGTAATTGCAGGTGTTTTATTATTCCCACCGGATGCACCATGTGCACGAGCATGTCCGTGTGCGCGTGTGTGTATGTGTGTGCGTGTGCATGCGGGCACGCGTGTACAGTATCTGTACTGAGCACGTTGCAGTGCACGGGCGCCCATCTCGCATATCTGAACATTCCGCTGTAGCTGATATTAATGAGCGGGCCTATCTCAGCACTGCACATGCAGGGGTGAAGAACAGAAGGCACAACAGGATATGGATGAAATGGTGAAACGTCCCATCGGCCCCCGGCGCAGAGGGCCCATAAATGGAGGTTAATTACTGTGCGCATGGGTTAGATGGCCGCGATGTCACTTCAGAGTATTCATCATCGCTGGGGTCTTTATTGTGCATCAGACTAGTGATGGAATTTCACACCAGAGAACCCTGTTATTATGGGGCCTCGATTTCATCAGATAAAAAATCCCATGCAACCGCACTGCCGTTGGTCTTGCTACTTTGCCATCAAACTAGCTGTCAAATCAAACAGACCGTACAGAGCACTTATCCCCTAAACAGCTTAAGATATGGTTTGACTAATTACTATCATTATTTCATTTATTTTATGATGGCCTAGCTACAGCTATTTTATCACCAAGGCATCTTTAGTTTCAGTTTGTTTAACTTTCCTCTTCATCTTTTTATATATATATATATATATATATATATATATATAGGCCTATATATATATATATACACACACACACAGTATCTAATGATGAATTATATGTGTATTGTTATACTGTAAACTGTAAATACCTTGCAACTGTATAAATTATAAATGCAATCTGCAATCCAATGTAAGTGAAGTACGTCTGCCTAAATAAGGTATTACCGGATACAACATGTTTGAAAGAACAATTTTGTTGTTACAATTATTAAGAATGTTACAGTCGGGTAACATTAGCTAGCTAACATTAGCTAGTGTTCTTGTTAGCAAGCTAAAGTCCTAATCGTTTTAGGTATTTTGGACATTTGAAAACAGCCTTGTGGAAAGATGAATATTTTCTGAAGACAATATGTGATTCCTGCATGGAGTCTGCGATATGCTTATGTCAGATTAAAGGAGTGGGTATAAGGAGAGGCCAGTCATGCACTAAAATGGCAGTGCAAGAGGCTAAAGTAGAACCACGTTCTGCCATCAGGAGAAAATTCCAGCATTGTATCCAGACTGCCACCTGGTGAGGAAACACAAGTACCTGGCAGAAGAACAGGAGTTGGAATTAAAGGACGGACTGGCGAATTTGTAGTTGGAACGCACTCAGCAGCGTTAGGCCTAAAAATGGCACTGTTATACTTTAAATCCCTGATTCGCCCCCAGCTGACTTTATTCTATTTCAGCTGAGAGTAGGATTGGTAGAGCACAAGGACGCATGGGGTGTTTACAATAAAATCAATGAGGAATTGATAAGGGTTGTCATAAGCTTCCTGATTAACTTAATTGGCAGGGCCATGTGGCTTTTCACTTTGTAAATAAATCTGAAACAACAGGAAAGAAGCCCATGATTTGTGAAAACAGGAGTTATCCTGCACTGATAGCCTAAACTAGCCTTTAATTCACCTTAGTGTTGTACCACAAATAATAAAATTTGAATGTTTTATCAGGGTGCCTTTTCAATAATGTTACCAACTGTCTGGATGTTTGACATTTGTATTTGCACAAGCAAAATGCCAGAATAGCTGTATCTCAGTGTATGTGTAATAGAGATCCAAGCACAGTGATGTGGGACCAATATGACTGCTTCTCAACAGCGACCTTCACCACCCTTTCATTTACATAAAATTCAAATGCCAAATACAGTCCTGTGATTTCAATTTACTGAGACAGAAACAGTCTCTCTTGCTGTAGTCCTCAGCAGCTTCTCTTTAACTTTGAAAGTAATTTTAGAATGTGCTCGGTCCCTTAACTCTGCTGAATAAACACAGCTGTGGTCAGCCTTAACCACAGCTCCCAATCCACCCAAAATGTTGTAACATTACAATAATAACGTTAATTACGACCTCTGAAAGAATAAATAGGTGACTGACCTTGCGCCTCTGCAATATGGCTATGATCCTGCCAGACCATAATTAGAATGCAGCTCTCTTTTAACAACATATGAAATGTTTAATAAAAACATAGGCGATCAATAGCAAACCCACATACATGGCAATGTTCTCTCAGGGATCTCCAGCAAAGCTCCAATAAGTGGAGGAAGGTTTTAAGACCTCTATACAAAGGTCTTTCAAAACCTGCACTCAGTTTTTCTAACAACTCGGACACAGTTTTGGTTATTAAACAGTCAGAAGGTAAGCTAAGCGTGAAAAAAAATCTCCCCATGTGCAAGGGAGACTTACTGTATGAGGTGCAGGTCCAATGCTTGTTTTGAAAAGTGGCTGCCCAATTGGCTACTACCAGTAAGTTCCTGGTAGCCCAAATTGACAAGACGGTTGCCTGAAAACTTGTGGGTCAATTTGAGTAGGTATTTTTAAAAGAACAAAACAGAAACAGGATTAACAAAATGGAGTGTTTAGTGAAAACATTTCAAGTTCATACTAGCATGATAATGGCAATGCAAATTGATGCAATTGACCCAACCTTTCCAAAAATTATAACTAAATGAGAACTCATTAAAACCCTGCAATGAAAACACTTTTATTTTTAACTGGTTTCAGTAGAACTGCAGACTGATTTTTCAGACCCACACATACTTCTGTCTACTCCACCAGAAGGATGGTCAAACAGGTTGTGTGTTTCCCTGCTGATGCAACCTTTAGAACAGCAGCAATAAAGGCAATAGGTGAACCAGTAGTGCATATGAAAACCAACCATACCTAACCATTTAACAGTAAAAAAAAAACAAAAAAAAAACAGATAATTTGCTGAATTTTGCCCAGGTCTCGTTAACCCACAGCTGTATGCAGAGATGCTAAGTGGTGTCCATGGGTTAACCACGGCTAGGCTAAACTGACAGCCAAACTCTTAATTCCATTAGTATGTTTGAGTGTGAACAAGATAGGTTTTAGTATTAAGTGCTGTAATTAACTATGGAATTTGTGTTTCTATCACTTTCAGTTGCATTTATTTTAGATGCAATGCCGACATTTAAGTTAAACTTCAGCTTAGTGCAATTTGGGCTGACTTGTGGCAACACTGCAACCGAGGATATAGTAGGATAGATAACTAGCTAGCTCGCTAACATTACTTAATCTGCCCACAGACCATAGAAACATGGGTAAATGATATTTCTAGCTGAGGTCTTCAATTCCATTATTACCATTTATATCGAGCCCTGTGATGTTTTTTTTTTTTCTTTTCTTTTTTTCAAGGACTTCCGCAGGTGCAGCCTCTTGTAGAAACCCATTAGGCCTACATGACACTGCTTAATTCATTTATCTAACAGGCACATTTATCCAGGACAACTTAGTGCAACGGTTCACATCTTACTATGACCTGTTCATTCAGCAGGGTCATAACAGGCGCAATTTAAGTTAAGTACCTTGCTGAAAGCTACAGCGACACATCCAAGCTGAGACCTCTGATGATCTCTACCTGTGCCAGAACACATCTTGATCGGGACATACAGGCTACAGCTTAACGGGTACCAATATACACTTTATAAATAATGCTGTCATAATGTCTACATATCAGAAAATATTACCATTTCTACAATTCATAATCATTCCTAGCCACTTAATATAACTTGCGGCGAACAAAGCATTTCTATCTGATTCCTGTCATATTAAGTGATTTATGAAAGCTGCTATGTTATACAAAAATAACTTCATATTAATCATTTGAAGCACTAACATTTATGGATGTCAATGTAAAGTTATTTTACATGTCCGGAGGTCAGCATCAGGTCTAAACAGGAAAGGGGTTTCAGGGCCAGTTCTGCACCTTTCACATATGTAGCCACGTTCATCTTCAATCAGACAGTCCATAGGGAAAGCTGTTAATAACAGTGAGAGTCTTCCCTATTCTCCTGCCATTATTTCATTCTGAACTTGAAGCTCTCCTTTCTACCAGGCAAAGCATGTGAAACAGTTAATTAAAATTGTACCTTACGTTCAGCTCACTAAAAAGAGACAAATCGACAAATAAAGAGGGAGTTTAAACACATTACTGTCATATTATGTAAACGGCAATGACAAGCAATTATTTGTTCCTAATTACAGGCCTTTCAGCTCTCAGAAGGTACTTAGTGAACATGAAAAATGCCAACCAGAAATTGAGATTCTATCACTTTTTTGTCCCACAGTAGTATTGTTATTTGGAAAAAATACAATTCAGATAATGTGTGGTGAGCATTCATAGCCATACCAAATTGATAAGAAAATAAAGGCAAATAAGAGAAATATGCAAAGAAAGAGAAATATATCAAGCTGTTACAGGATACACAAGGCCCGGTATTTTCTGCTATCTGCTGACCCACAGATTTCTCAGAAAATTGTGAAGGTCCTGCTTTCAATTCCCCATGTCATTCGCCTGCCAAAAGTTGCATAATGCCTGAGCATTGGAAATAACTCAGGAGCTACAAGCAATAAGATTAAATATGTGAGAGAAGAATGGAATTGACACGGGACATGCACTTTGGTAGATTAGGAAACCTCTCCTGTCAACACAGGGAAGATACCCTTCATTGTGTAGTGAGGACTAAAGTGTTTTGAAAGGCATGATCAATTGCTATGCCATGAGGAGACATAACAACAGTTCACTTGAGTTCAAGGTCACTGGCCTCCAATAAATGTGTAAATGTTCAATGTCTGAACAACTAGGTATAAACAATTTTTGTATAATGCAGTCAGCCTTTCAGAATGAAAAGAAAAGAGGAACACAGAGAAGGTGAGAAAGGCCCAAATACTGAGAATGACATAAAGACGATAAAAGGTCAGAGGTGCACGTGACTTTGGAGGCAATATAATTCGTCAGGCCTATTTTATTAAAACGCACAGCTGAAATGGCACAGGTAATGTAAATATACAAGGTCTGTTCTGCAAAGACCATGGATAAAGATGTGGAGACACGGTGTCCCAGGATTGCTGTCCTGAATCATGCTGAAGTTATGGAGAAGAAGTGATACAGAATTATCCTGCAGTCAATGGGCACACAAACTAGCCATGACTCACTCACATTTGTCCTTAACTTCACCTTATGGCAAAATGAATCTAAATTGTGATTTAACGTGATAGTTTATTTATTTTCTTCACAAACGAAGTTTGGCAAGTTCGGCAATCACAAAAATAAATCCCCCCTCTGCGTCTGTGAAGAAATAAGGAACCTTGCATTTAATTATGAGGCCGTTAAAGGACACGTTATTTGGATTGAGGCTGCTGTCTCAGTAATGATGTTAAAGCAATGCGCACACTAATTGCCAACACATGCCTCTCACTGTAAGTCCTCCACATGCGGGTTCCCATGCTGCGTGGGACCCTGACCACGAGGAACAGGTTAAACGCATGCCAGAAGTCACATTGTGGCGCGTGCCGTGCTGCAGTGCAATTTCTGCATCCCCCTCACACTGCACCCTCCACCCACTGCTTACTTTCCCATAGCTTAAATCTGATCATGATGTAACAAGGAAAAATAATTGCACAAGCCTTCTCCACAAGCACACATTTTAAGAGAAAAAGCCTTTGTCTCTCCTAAAAAAAATTGCCAATTGTTGTGCCTCAACCATGAAGTATGAAAGGTGTGCAACTCCCCCATTCCAAAGAATGCCTCAGCTTTTTTTTCCCTGAGCTCAAATGCATAAGCAGCATGCAAAAGTATTCCCTGAAGAGATCCTTACTCTCAGATGTTGTGCTCTGTCTGTTGCAAGCTGTGCATACCCTCTTGTCATACCCTATAGTTGGAGGTGCCTTGTGGCTACATGCATCTGATCAAGAACATGATGTACCTCATGTGCATGAAATACAGAAAAAAGACCTTAGCAGCCTTCTCTGGACAATAAATCTCTGGATCTAGTCCATTCCAACCGCAACATCCCAATACAAAGCACATTCAAATGTGCAACAATGAGCAGCTGGTTAAATTCCAGTTAGCGTGAGTTTACTCTAAATTGAGTTCATTTTCTCACAAATGAATTTTGTAAGTCAAGTCTCAAAATAGTGCTTCTAAGAGATTACTATATACAAGGAAAAAGCATCTGTTTAATTATCATGAAGGAAATAGTTTATAGTTTGTGCATAAACTGTGTGAATGTTCTTTGTCTTTAGTCTTCCCAGCCTATTGAACTCCAGCCTCGATGGGGAAATGAGCAAGCAAGGACACCGAGATACAAATTACCCTCCATTGTATTAAAGTGGCACAGCTTTGCAGTCGTGTAATTAAGTTAAGGAATAGCTGGATTCTCTTTTTTTCATCACTCTCCCTGATAAACTTAAGAGAGAAAAACAAAAAAACTTGATTGAAAACTGCACTCTTCCTGATTTCTTCCTGATTTCAAGGGCAATATGACCCCACCCCCAGGTAATGGAGAGCGCCACTTAACAAGATGATGGTTCGCATCAGTTTGGATTCTGACACAGGGAGTGAACCAACATCCATGCGTGCACACACGCATGCACACGCACGTGCACACACACAAACACACCGTCAATTCTGCGATGCACCATCACTAGCCTCTCTGTTGTCATTATCAACATCATCCCACAGTCCTGAGCAGGCACTTGACTTAGCCGAACACCTACCAGTCTTCGAGTTGATGGCAAAGAAGTTCTGCGGGTTGCCACTGGATATCCGAAAGGAGAGGCGGTCCCCATGGGTGGTGGCGTCCGGGTCTTGAGCCTGGATCTGGATGATGGACACATCCTTGGGCGAGTTCTCCATGACGGAGGGGTGGTAGATCGGCTCAGAGGTCAAGGGCGCATTGTCGTTGACATCCTCCACTTGGATGTATATCTCGATTGCCGTGAAAAGGGGTACTACCCCACGGTCTGTGGCGTAGATTGTCAGCCAGTAAGAGTCCTTGGTCTCACGGTCCAGCATGTCTGTGGTGTAGATGATACCTGTCAGGGCAGAGAAAGTACAAGCCATCAGCAGAGTGTCTCAATAGTATCAGCACTCTTCTGGACATGGTTCATCCATACAACTGTGTAAAAATCAAATATACTTTGTGGATCTCGATCATTACATCAAGAGGCAACATGCAACACGTTTTTTCAAAGGCTTCCTTTGACCAAGTCTACTGTATGTCCATGTCCATTTAATACAGGGTATTAAAGCAGGCCATATTATGTGCCATTCGTATCACAGCTGTATGTCGATTTCTCTTCCTGTGATATATCCGACAAGTGCAACTACAAGTTGGACATGCGGGCGTACATCTTTTTATTTGTCAATGTTCGGTTCGCTTAAAATCACCTCCAAAACTGCGCAATGCCTCCAAGCTATGGGTGTGAAGGAGGGAAAAGCAAACACGAACACCTGTGCTGACACTTTAACAGCACGGCTCTCTTTGACAGTGTTGAGAATGCTAGAACTGGCAGAGAAGGTGGAGCAGCATCAGTTATTAAAGCAGCAGGTGGTCTCCTGCAGTAATATTTTCAGCATAAACACCTCTTGTAGCGGTTTCACTCGGCACCCCCCGCTCCCCAACACAGCAGGGGAGAACTGCAGCCCTGTAAGGACTGGAGCCAAGCTAAACCATTCAAAACAGGAGTACACAGAACAAATCGCATTTGGCATTAGGCTACCTTTGCTAATACTCCCCGTCCTGCAATAAAAATAGTGATATTCTCTTCCAGAGAGAGAAGAGGGGGAAAAACGAGAGAACAACAGCACCATTGTAGTCCAAATGGGATGCAAATGGAGGTCTCCACTGATGCAGGATACATTTACAGAGAAAGGATGGTGAAAGGGACAGGCCACATAAGGACAGCCCTGTCCCAGTGAAAACAAAATTGGCTGGTCCAGCCAGGAAAAAAACACCGTCAAGGATTCAAATTCAACATTTGTTGTGAATTTTTTTCTCTGCATAAACAGTTTGGAACATTAGTATTGGTGATTGCTGGAATTGACAAGCTGTGTTTGTGACTAGGTGCATATTTTTTTGTCAAAGTTAAGAATAAATGTTGATTGAATCCAGGCTGAACACTAAATATCAACCAAGAAGGATCCAATCGAATTTCATGGATACTGAAGGATTCAAAAGGAGAGTGCATACAGCAATATGCAGCCTTGCATTTACCACCACATTTCCTATCACACCCAATGCTGTACACTACACACTGCAGTACATTTGATCATTTACATAAGGACAACAAGGTTCATGAGTTATTCAAGAGTAAAACAGCAGCTCTGGGAAAAAGTGAGCATGTAAGACAACACAAGCCACTGTAGTACATAATGGTGCAGAGGCCTTATGGTGCTGCGTGACTCTCTGGCTCGCATGCCTGAAGTGTGCTGACATACACTCCCCCAGCCAGAGGCAGTGTGCCTTCGCTGCCTTGCAGTCCGATTGCATTAGGCGTGATGCTTTTTAATGCAACACGCTCTGCAACACGCAGCACAAATTCCGATGATCCGCAGCATGCGCTGCTGACTGCACAACCTATTTAAAGTGCGGCACGGGTTCCGCGGGGCGACCGCCTGACTCCTCCCCCCTGTCCCCTACCGGTGAGTGCTGGCTCCACTACCATACACGCCTCAGGATGTGAGAGGAGAGAAAGCCTAGGTCCCCACCCCATTCTGAAAAACCGAGAGAACGCTCACTAGAAAATGGACAGGTAATGCACTGAAGATCATCTCTGACAGAAAAAGACAGTGTCCCACACTCCTTTAGTGGACTGCCCCGGGGGGACTGGCTGAGATTATTCAATTCTCCTTGTTGTCACAGCAGAAATTTACACGGCTTGGCCCGGGCTCTATTGAAAAGCCATTCCTCAACAGAGCCATTTTGTGGCAGAATATCAAACGAGAGCAGGGGAACGTCGATTTGGGAGGTCGGGGCTTTAGAAACATGGAGAAAGCGCGACCTTGTGCTGGTGGCAGTAATTGATGTTCGCTTCGAGACAATAAAGCATTACGACTGCGATCCCTCTGCTGCAGTGCGGAGTGTAGATCCTCTGCCGCTTTGCCGCCTTTACCCATAAATCCCATTTTATTCCATTTGCTCAGCTAAACTGTCCCTGATTTGAATAAACAGGTACACACAAATGGAACCTGACACACTCCCTTATTCTGTGCTGCAGGTCTGAAGTGTGGTGCAATGAATGTGTCACTACAAGGGCTCAATGTTACACACCGGCCTCTAGAGCTCTTTGCTGAATGAATAATTAACAAGGTTTACTGTGTTAAGAGGTACAGAGAAGTTACACATCCATTCAGAAATGACATGTCAGGGATATCTAATACAAGAACATTTATTCCTAAGGTCCTCGGCGACAGAAGATTAAGTACTATTCCAAAAACACCTTCTGTCAGGATGATTAAATTATTATACATTTAATGAAAGCAGACATGACTACTGGCTGACCATGATTTTTATCAAGTATGGTGAAGAGACATGGAAATAATGGCTACTCCTTGTATCATTCAAATTCATGTTGAGTGCCAGAGAGGCTCAAAGAGAAAGCAAGATGATCTGTGCTTCTTGCCTCTGTGCATCTTATGAAAAGCATGCTCCCTGTGACCTAGATAAGACGGAGCTTACAGCTAGGCAGCAATGATTCCTCCAAGAGACTGCTCATCGTGGCACAGCATGAATGATCCAGGTCTTTCTGCTTGTCTTTCTCAGTCTGGTTCAATATAATATGCCTCTCAAACTAAATCACTACCCACTCCTGTTCCCTGAGTTTGAGCACTCCAGAGCGCTTCAGTTAAATGTGCCCCTCATTCTGTCTCCAGCCACCCCTTCATTCCCATTGTCTCAGATCTCCAATGACTGTCTTCTGCAACAGGAAACACATCAATGAAAACTTCACAGCAAATAAACAAATTAGTCTGAAACCAGCAGTGTACTTCAAGAACACCTTAGGCCAAAATGAATGTAGATTCATACTGTAGCTGGTTAGTAAATTGGAGTTAAAATACATTTTTGCATTTTCAGGAAAAAAAAAACAAGTTGGATATTTGAAGAGGACCTCCAAGGAAGGCAGTTACTTATGGAATGTTTGGCACATCCATGATTCCACATGACTAAATTTTCCCGTGGGACCATCCATTGTAATGAGTTTGAATAAGCAGAATTCAGGAAGAGCATATCATGGCGACATCAAAAGATGTACAGTTAAATTCGGGCAGTTGCAGGTGCATTTACCGGGTTCACATTTTTGGCCTTCCTGCAAGTTACAAAATGGCAGCTAAATTTACACTTCTTCCACAAGTCCCCTCCGCCAATCACAAGCGAGTATCCCTATTTATCGAATTTGCACCCATTGATTTCCCCATGACCCACAGGGAAATGTAAAATGAGATTTAAAAAAGACGCAGCACTTAAATCATTAGAAGTATGTCTTCCTCCTGTGTCACCATTACCCTAGCGCACATTACAGATTTATTTACACCGAGTGTCATTTAGCCAATCCCACGAGCCTTCTGAATCCTCAAGGTTACCACTAATTAAAGTTCTGTACAACATACAGCATCCTCTGTTCAGCACACAGTAATTAATGCAGAGCACTGCAAAAAAGACTGCGCTTTTTATGCTGCAGGTCAATGGCTGTACACCCAGTTACAATTACGATCAGGACGCAAATTCACTACAGATGCTATTTTTAATTTGTCTCAAATTAAATACAGACTAAAACACAGACTGGTGGGGATTAGGGGTGAGTATCAAATATGCTTCCTTAAGAGTACTAACCAAATCTTGATAGAACCAACCGGACCCAAAAATCTGTCAAAAACTTTGATTGCATGGGTTCCTACAATGTAAAATAAAAATCACAAAATAAACAGGTAAACTACTACACTTTCAGCCAATCAGCTGATAGCACACCACCTTTGCTGCTAAAATTGCCATCATTAAAAGCACTATTGATTTTGGAATGCAGTTCATCAAGTGGCTATATCTATGTTCTGTGCAAATTAGTGCATTGCATATTTAGATATCGATAGCTAAGTAGCTACAGCACCTACTTAGCTGAGGTAACAAGTAGTTGTGCAGTCTTAGACAGTTGATGTAAGTCCAAAACATAATGTAGGAATTTACTCAGTGACAAAATATCAGTATATCTACCTAGCTAGAATTTCTAGCAAACAAAGTTAATTTTGGATATAAATTAGCATATTATACTAATAGTTTTTAACAATTACAAACTTGTCCATGCAATGTCAGACCAAATAATAATAATAATAATAATAATAATGACAACCAGTAGGACCTAAAAAAACTGGCTTGGAGCGAGAGAAAAGGGCATTGTAACTGCATACAATTTCAATTAACAGCTTGAACATAAGTATGTCAATTCCTGTCCATTTGAGCAAAACATCTGAATCTGAACAGTTTCAGAAAACAAGGTACTGTCATAATAAAGTATACAATATACTTAGAGGCTGAACACAGCTGAAATTAAAATTATTACAATAATCTCATTTTTTGTAATCTAGACTGAAACCAGTACATTGGAATATCCTTGTTAGCACCAGCTTCCAAAAGTCAGGACTGACTGATCAAAAGAAGCTTAAATGGGCAAACAGACTGCAGTTTGTCAGCAGTTGGTTTTACTCTATTAAAGGGAATCATCATTGTGTTGCACTGAGCATGCTCTCAGAGAAGCAATACAAATAAAATCCCAGACAATATTTAAAAAAAGAAATATGACAGGAAATGTAGCCTGTCAATGCTCAACCGGATTAGTTCTTTTCAATGGGGCAATTCGAATGCATCTAAATTTGGTAGGCTATTTCAACCGAATTTATGATCAGAATGAAAAAAGAAGTGCATCCATGAGAAGGATTTAATTTCTGTTAGCTTTTTATCCTGCAAGTAAATGTAATTTGGGCTTTATCTAAAGCCCAGTATCACGGTCCTTATTCAGTCATGTGACTTCTTACAATGCAGGAGGATAAGTAGATGGCAGACCAATAAAAAATGAACAAATCAAAATAAATACCACATTCAAAACCTTCCTTGACACAGCATAGACAGACCCATACTTACAGAGCTAAATAACTGTGCCAAAAAAGTTGGCAAGAGATACCATAAAATTAAATGTAATTCATCTTTTTGTTTTGTTAATACAATGACATTTTGTATTCATAATTAATTATTGAAACTTATGAGATTAATCTTCAAAGACAGCACCTTGAAAAATTCATCGCAGATGCTGGAAAAATGCTTTAACAAAGGATGTAGCAATAATGAAAGACAAGCTGCATTTGTCTCCTTTACAGTTTCCCAGAGACACTGATTCACCTCTTCGGTACAAAAATAAGCAGCATTTTCATAAAGGCAGGCTGCCAAGTGCTGAGGGAACAAGGTTACAGGGCTGCTGGGAGGCTCATCCTGTTAAAGCACTGTTCTAGCACATGGATGGGCCCTGCGGTCTAGTATCAAATTTGGACTGTTCTCGTGCCGACTGTTGCTGGCAGACCTGCAGGCCGGTGCATAATTGTTGGCAGCATCAGGGCTTTCAGCCAGCACAACATCTGGGACTCATTGTGCACCAGATACCCCCTCTGGTCAACCAGGTGCCCTCAGTCTGCCTGCACAAGCTGCACATAAAGTATCTTCATTCAATTCCATGAGTTTAATTGGTAAACTGCCCGAAGCAAAAGCTAACATTGCATGTTTCAGAGGAGTTAATCCTTGTCTGGGCTCTCTCAAATTGGCATAATGGGCATGCTGTGATGAGCACAAATTCTGGTGTTTTTGGAAAAAAGGGATGAGTTGGTGGATTGGTTAGGGGAGGGTCAATTGGATGATTATGAGCAAATTGTACTATTCCAAAATCAGGAGGTAGGTAGAAAAGTCAAATAATTAGACCACCTTTGTGGAAGCACATTGCACAATGCAAAAGATGCGTCAAACCACTGGCTCCAGGAAATGGCTCTCTGCCCAAACGTCCTGTAAAGGCCCATACCTCGTACTGCTGTTGCAAGTCCACAACGTAACACTATATTCCATCGCAGTCGGTAGACAGCAATGGCTCCTCCATCCAGGAAATGCCTCCGGTTAAAGACGACACACTTGCTGTGCAGTCTGTGCTTTATTTTTCATAGACAGAGCACTTCCTCAGACAGCTGAGCATACATTATGTGCCACATCATTAGCCAGATAAACAGACTCCCACTGTGTGATATCTTGGAAAAATCAATTCATTAAAATCATGCGTTCAAAACGCAGAATGTGGAAGGATGATTAGAATTTGGTAAATTTGGTAAATCGCAAAAGAGCCAGAGTCGAATAACAACAGCAATGATGTTTCCTGTGATTTAAAATGAAAGTCCCAAGTAGTTCCTTGTCATACTTGCTCCCTTCAGACACAGAGGAAGCAGACTTGTGTCAGCGATGAGAAATCCCCCTGCATATTCAGGCATTATTATAGGCTCCAAATGATGGTACATTCTCAACATGGCAAATGTCAACACCCATATTAACTCATATCTTATAATTACAAGCATAAAATGAAATAATCTGCACTTGTCTTATTTTAATCTCCCCCTTTACTAAGGCTCCTCAGCCTGTTACAGGTATTATCACTGAAGGCCTAACAGAACCTCTCACTGCGGTGTGGAAAGAGTAGAATCATACAAGTGCTTTATTTTACACTTTTGGTTTAGCATGAAGTCATTTAAGCACGAATCCTCTTGGACCAGGTTCTGGCCCAATTCACTGTTTGAAAGATTTTACATAATGAATAGGCCTTATTCTCAAATATGTTCAGTCTACCTGCAACCAGTTTTTAAGGATAATATTTACAATGATCAATGCATTAATACAGACACCTTTCTATGTGGTACCAATGTGATATGGCCAAAATTAACACATAAAAAGGGGGATATTCAATTATTCAATGGCTATGCCTTTCACTATCAAACATTTTAAATCTAATGGACTGCAAATCTCATTATAGCCTAATGCACAAGAACAAAAGAAACTGTCAAAAATAACACAGCAGGTAGAATGTCTGCCCCAATGCAATGTTTTACATTTTTTATATCAATGATGAGGTAACCGAAGACTTCTGAGACCAACTCTGAACTTAAAAAAAACCTCAAAGAAAATCCCTCAAGATTAGGAATCTGATGTCCACCAAAAAAGTCAAATGGATAACCAAGCAAGACATGTCTATGTCTGGTTCAAAAAGAGATTCCTGGAAGAACCTGTCTCAAAAGTATTACATACCAGAATATTAGCAGCCAAAGTGACTAGGAATAAAAGAACAATCATACTAACATTCCCCAATTTCTCATTTTATCTCTGATTTCAATTGCTGCAGACCTGGGTTCCCTGGCATTATGTCCATAGGCCTAGTTTTAGTTAACATGAAACATATTCGTATGAGGTTACGCAGTATGCTACTGGTCTGGGGAAAAAAAATAGCAATTTTCCACTTGTCTTGCATCACTGGTGTGTGGAATAAGTGACATGGTTCACTGTATCACATGCCTTTGTTTGAAATATATAGATCAGCTTATCGGTCAATGTGCAAAGAAGATTTAAGGGGAAAAAATGTTTTTTTTCACTGCCTGGAAAATGCCAAAACTGGAAAAGCAATGACATAAATTTTATATATCAAAGCAAGAGCAGAGCAAAAATATCACACCACTAAGACTTATTCACATACTCAGCTACAGCAGGTAGAACACATCTTGATAATATACTGCTCCATGAGCATTGCATTGCAGCGCCAGAACAGTGACTTTTTAATGAATATAAAGAGGAAAGAAATAAACGTCAATTCCGGAAACCATTTCACAGACTTGCGGGGCATTTTTTAATGGAGTTTTCACTGCACTGAAACCAACAGCACCAGGCGGAAGCAAACGGCAACCATTTTGAGTTGCTTTAAGATATGCCTATTCCAGAAAAAAATTCTCTGATACCAGACACTACAAGGCTAGGAATCCCAAGGGCTATGGGAAGATGTTTCCCTACACTCCCATGGTAAAGGCTAAAAGGAACAGAATTTTAGAAAGGGGGGCAAATGCAGGAACGTGGGGGGGTTCCATTTCTAGTAGCCACGCAGCTCATGCGCTAAGAAAGCCCTTACAGTGGTGCAATTATCTCCATGTCTCATGGACATCGGCACATGTTGGCGGTGTGTCGATGAGGATGCAATGAGGAGAATGATAAGATCACATCCCCACCTTGGCAGAGATCGGATTGGGACCCCCGACAGCACCCATTTGAGAACAGTCACTCAATCACCGGAGGGGCACGCCACAAACAGCGTGCCGTAATAACTCCACTCACTCCCTGCCAGACAGAAAAAACACCTACACATTGGATACACTGAAACACACCCCTCCACTCCCTGTGGGGGAAAAAATAATAAATTACAGCTGTTTATAAATGGCATCAGTCACTCTGGACATATATACTTATCTGCACATTTTGTAGAAAAATTCAAATCCCCAAGGCTCTGCTGAGCCAGCATTCACGGAGAGCTTAAAGTACAGGAAATATAAATGAAACAAAATTCAAATTCTGTAATAAACCACAATAATAAGACTGCTGCCTCATTGATAGGCCTGGGTCCATTGGGAAGGTCGGTGACATTCATAACATTAAGATGATTGGATAAAGGCGTAGTATTAAACCCCGGACGCCTGGTGGAGGATTTTCTGAGTTTTCTCCAAAAGCTGAGCGATGAGGGGCAAGCTGCCATCATCCCACTTGAAGCTTGGAGCGAGGGTGGATCACAGGGCCTTCCTGACAGCCTTCCATTTGATGTTCGCGCTCGGACCGGCTTTGAACGCGCCCCGGCCTTACCACATGCTCCCGCTCTGTAATAATGACTTCACCGCAGGACGTCGGGCCTCCAGTCTATCATTCAGTCTGCAACCGGCGAGCAGCACCGCAGCATTATGGGCTTTAAGGAGGCGCTGCAGCGGGCAGCGGCGTGACGTGAAGGATTGGGCTCCGTACGGGACACAGGTGGGAGGAGAGAGATTGAGGACAGACCGCAGCGGGAGAAGACTGCTGAAACGCGCCGGTGAGCGATGGCGTCAGGGGACGAGGAACACGGCTGTAATCAATAAGAGCGCGCCAACCCAGCTCCCTGTCACTTACTGTTCTAACAGACTGTCACGCCGCGACGTCGAGCAGTCGCTCCATCCCCGCGATCGCACCGGTCTCCCCGGCGCAGCTCAAACGCAGCCGTCTGTGGGCTGCCTCCGGACCCCGCGATTACAGGTTTTCAGTGCCTGACTGATGGCACCACTCACAACCCGTTGCCAGGTAGAGTAGAAACCAGCTAGGGCTCTCAATACAAGGTGAGCGAATAAAAGAAAAAAAAAACGTGGCTCAGAACGGGCAGTTGAGGCGGACGTAATACCTGCATGTGAAATGATTTGGTCGTGCATGCACATGTGTGCATGTACAGCCTCGCCTGAGTGTGTGCTGGCATGTGCAGGAAGCAAAAACAAATCCAGTTCAGATGCACTCAGGTGTACTGTACTCCCCCTCCCTTACTGTACAGAAGACAAACAGTGGCTATTTTGAGATGGCTGAACTCAATGGAAGTTTAAACGCATATTGAATTTTTAAGGCATGGTAACACAATACAGCATTTTTCAGGTCAGTATAGGAGTGGTTGACTATATAAAGATTAAAACTGCACAAGAGCTGGGATCACATAATAGCACCAGCCATGTGTAATGTGAGCCTGTTCTAACAGCAAGCTAGTACATGACCCAACAAACGATTATGGCAGGAAGAAGCGGCCATACAGAATATAACGCCCCTCACGCCCCCCATTCACTCAGACTCCCTTTCAGTTAGAGGCACAAGAGGATTAGAAGGCCAGCAAAGCAGCTGGAGTCAACAATATACGTTTATTGTTCAGCTCTTGTTTTCAGTACCAGACAAAATAGAGAAAACAGCACCTTTGAAATTCCAGTGGAATCCTGATATTGCATTGTGCTCTGTGTTCTGAGATGGGTTTTTTTATGAATGTGAAAGGTTTACCTTAAATCTCCCAATGAGAATGGCATGTCTCGGGTGGTGCCATCTACAAACACGGGCTTCCAAACAAATTTTATCTGCCTTTGGCAAGACAAAGAGCCAACATCTATGCGCGGACACAGAGGCCCTGTATTATGTTGCTGTCATCAAAATACACCTATTTTATATAATTTCACAGAACAGTACCTTACTATATGATCCTGAAACATAAACATGGAAACCAGATAACCGGAGTACTTCCAAAGTTCATATCAGATTTCAAAAGAAACTTCACACCTGCACGGAATTATGACACATTATAAGCTGACACTGCCCCCTCTGCTTCACACAACGACAAAACATAACAACATTTCGCCAAGCTCTTTTGTACCTTCACAGAAGATCTTTCATTACCCAGGAGCGAGGGTAGATAATTGATGGTTACCACTTTCCCTCTTCAGGGAACATTTGAAAAAAAAAAAAAAAAACATTGGGATCCTGCTCCCTTCCGTACTTTAAATTTGTGCTTGGTATTTCCATGGAGACTATCGAGCTGTCAAACTTATCATGGCATCTTTTGTCATTGCGCATGCAGCTGGGTGAACAGAGAGCCGGCTTTGTTGTGACACTCCTGTGAGCTGCAGCAGGAGCTGCTTATTACTGATTCCTTGCGTCTTGGCGTTATTTATAAGACCAAAGACAGGATGTGCTGCTCCAGAGAACCTAATGATACACATCGATTTGTCACAGCGCCTCAGTCAAAAGACATGACCTTGAACGCTCTTGCTGATAGAGGTATGCTATACTGTAATTTTTACTGCCATGACATTACCAAGGGTGACTACTAAGAACGAGGGGCTATAATTTACAGTTAGCTCCATAGTGTGCCTGACATAAGATAAGACTACATTTAATTGCCTCTCCCTGAACCTGAATGAAATTAGTGCAAACCTCAAATGCTGGTGCAAGATAGACCTAAAAAAAAAAACATTAAGGTGTATTCCCTTCCTAGGAGTTCATGCAGAACAAAGGATCTGGCCATTTTTTTCTTTTCTTTCAAATGTAACCACTCAGCCTTTTCTTTTCTTTGCAATAACCTGAGATATACAACAGCCGAAAGTCTGTTCGGGTCATTATTACCGTGGGAAGCATAGAAAATCCCCTACTAAAAAGCACATCCAAAGGGGTTTTTTTTTCATCAGGTCTGGTTAAATAAGATTTATAGCGTAAATACTGTGAGTGAACGTCTTCTGACCGGAAAAAAGAGCACAAGAACTGCTCATTTGTTCTGGCCGACGTGCCTGAAGAGACCATCACTCCTGTTAAGCTGAACCTGCATGGTCTTTCCTCGTTTAATCACAAAAAAACTGAGCAGGAAAGATGAAATACGACAGCTCCTAAAAAACGGGGGATCAGGCAGTCCTGGCACGTTCCTCCATAAATATGAATCAGGGGGCTAACTGCACACCAGGTGGGCAGGGGTCCATTAGCATGCATTCAATTTCCTGGCAGTGTGACTGAACGGGGAGAAGGGGGGCCAGAGAAATCCGCCCCGCTCCCCTCCCACACCCTGCCGGTCCTGCCGCTGTGCAGAGAAGCTGGGTCTGGGAAGCTCTAATGACCAGAAAAGGTGGAGGTGCGGGCTGTAGTGAAGGCCATGGCATACCGGGGCCCATCCAGCAGGAGTGAGGCAGTGTCAGACCCCCTGCAGGCCCAGCTAGCTTCCCTGCGCTCCCCTAGACTGAACCTCCAGGCAGCCTTCAGAAGGCCTGCAGATGGCCGCAGCTGGAACACTCATGCTGGCTCCAGTGGGGGTCCTCTAACAGCATGTGAGCCCCACCATCAACACTGCCCCCCCTCCCTTCTGGCTTCCTATAAACCCCCCTCTCCCTACCCACCTCTGGCATGCACAGGTAAAAAACCTGCAGGACTCCCACTAACCTAATTTTAAATACCGCAATCAATATCAGCCAGGTAGGGGGTTGTACATGAACCCACTGCGACGCCCCATGCAGCTTCTGCGCGGGAGCCCAGCTGCACGCTGGCATGCAAAGGTCTCTGCAAACTAAACAGGCCATGAGCAGCTGTGCCACATCCATGCTTAAAGACATCTGCTGAGAAAAGTCATATTACCCATACATTAAGGGTGCAAGTCGACCATGACACAAACACAGTACAAACCATTGTATACTTTGGAATTTAGAACCTAATACGTAGCTTTAAGGTAGCGTCCTTTGTGGATTTTTAAAAATCGTTTTTCATGTTTCTTTTTGATATAAACAGGAAAACAAACAGAAAATAAGGGAAAAACTCAGAAAAAGTAACATTAGCCGCAGCCTTATAAGTCAGCAATAAAGTAAACAGACCAACAAGAAACAGAGGCACAACTGGCTCTTTCCAACATCCCCATCAACCTCTACAAAATAAAATATCAACAAAATAAGCGTGACAGATGAGAATGTTATCAATTATGAGAACACTTTTATGAATGTCACCTGCCACCAAGAGCTCAGACTAGGCTCTGAGACCTTGCATACAACACCACTCAATATGTGACTATTCTGCACTCTGTCCTTCTAATCCATTTCATTCAGGGTTAAAGCTTCCAAGCAGCAGCCCCAAAGACCAGTTGTTGTGTCTGAGGTAATGAATCTGTCATCTACTTCATTTATGGCACTCGTTCCATCATGTCCCAGTTCAATAACGCACCAGCGTTCATTATGAATTCCTGTGTGTTTGCCTATCTGTAGGAGCACAGCTAAAGCCACGGAGGCTGAAAGCAATAATGTTTTTGATGCCGGATGTGCGGTGTTGACATGACACGCAGACACGTGGTGAAAACTTGATGTGCGGAAGCTGTCAGCCACTACAACGACGCACAGGGGGCCAAGAGTGCTTTCATCCATCGCTGGGGATTGGGCTAGTACAAAAAAATCAAGAGAGGTATCAGATAAACGCAGTCAGAGCCCTGTGTTAATTCCACACTATATTTAACTTTTATAGGGGCCCTGCACACCCGCCACCGTGATAACAAGAGGAGCTAACCCACTTCCTGCCTCAGATTAACTGGGGTGTTTTCTATCCACGCCAGTATGATCAATGGGGGTAGGGGGATGGGCACCTAGTCAGAGAGCCCAAACTCCGCCTTAGTGCCTGCATCATCGCTCCAGCTCTGTACCAGTCTCCAAGTAGCAAGCTCGGAATTCTTATCGGATGTGAACATCAGCACAAGGACAGCTTATTATTACATTCCCCTGCAGTGAGTAGGCAGGCACTCAACCACCTGCTTTGCCCAAATAAGCAGCCAATCAGAATCAGAAATGATCCTGATAAGAACCAATAACAAGCCTCTTCATCAGAGTTCAACACTGGGAGAGCTGCACTCTATTTATTTGAGGTCGTTCTGACTATAACCAAGGTTTATTCCTTCTTTTTTTGCATGTCGTACATTTTTCTCATTTAACTTTTTTTTCAAAATAATATAAAAAATCAAAAATGAGTATCTTTGCAGTTCTATAAAACTTTTCCTGTTTGTTACTCCACAAAAAGCTCATTGAACCACTGTGATCAATGCACTTTCATGGCACGTACTGTACATGTTTCTCACCAATGTATCTTACTGTACATACTGATCTCATATAATAAAATGATGTACTAGTACAAGATTAAAACATCTAGCCTATTTGTACAGAATGCACATACCTTAATCACCATGGTTCATTACAATGAACACAGTTGATTTATGGATATACATTGTTCTGGATTACATTTTTCTCATTTAAATACACATACCAAATCTGTACTTATTGGTGTTCCAGCATCAGCAATAGAACCTCTGCTGCTGGAAAGGGATGCCTGAAAGGCACATCTTGGGTTCAAAGCTAAAATCATTTCAAATGTTATGAAATTCAATCAGTTCTTGAGTTGATTCAGCATTAGTCTGGCTCAAAAGTGGACAGCAAGAAAAACCGAGAGCAGCCGCAATGACAAGATCGGTTTGTCTCATGCAATAAATCATGCCTGAAGCAGATCGTCAGGAAAATGTGGATGGGTGGGATGGTTCTGTGTCAAGATAAAAATATTTTCAAGCCAAAACAAAAAACATAAAAAACGGTGCTTTTCCTGAGTCTTATGCAGTGATGCTGCTCAGTGACTGGGGGTGAATGTGGAGTAAGTGAAAAATTACAGTCTTTCAGGAGAGGCATGTCATCGTCTTCTCGTTGCTACTGGATGAATGACAGATTATAACAGCTACCAATGCATCCACCAGTTTATCTGCACCATCTAATTTGTCATTCAAGGCAAGGAGGGAGAGAGAGAGAGATGGGTGCAGATATGCATCTTTTCCTCCCTTTTCCTTCTTTTCCGCATAATCTACAGGCTCCTGGGATTCAGTTGTGTTTACTGTGAGCTTCATTACGCTTGCAAAATGCAATGACTAAAACATATCCAACAGATACAGCTCTGGATAATGTATTTTTCATTAATAAACTTTAATATAAGCTTAAATTTTAATTAATATAGGACAGGGCTTCACAGTGCAAAGCTCTAGCTGGTGTTAGATTGTGTTAGTTCATATCTAAAGGGGCTTCTAAACATAATTAGGATGGATAAATATTATCACCATCTTATGAAGGCATCTTGTAATGTCAATATGCTTTTTATTACTGTGCAGTGTCCAGACATAATGATGAACACAATCTCAGCTCATTTCAGAGTTGCTATAAAAACATAAACCTCATTTGCTCAAGGATACAACCACTACCTAAAGGCATCTGAATGCATAACGGTGTGGTCAGGACCCCAGCAAGGGGAACTCATTCTCTTTCCACCTTCAACAAATGTATTCATTCTGAAGCGGCATGGAGATCACTACAGGCATGCATTCTTGCAACCTTTTAATGCGGGTTCTGACGTATTTTTACGGGGGAAAAAAATTCTTCAAGAAAATTCTCACCCTCTGGGTGGAAGATCTGCTGTGAATCTACCAATTAGCACCGGGCATGTCACTCAACTCACAGTGTGAAGATCCACACTTCAGAGCAGCGCACCCATGGAAATAAATAAATTAAACTGCCAGGAAGCAAACAGTAGTTTCCATAATTAATCAAGGTTGTGACATGGAATCTTCCAGCCCAGAAAGAAAACCATTGTGAAAGTATGCTGATAATGTTTTATGTTTACCTGATAGCCTATATTTTATCTTTGGCTAACATAAACTCAGAGGTGGTTCTGTTGTGCACAATATCTGCTTCTGTTTTCATCTATTCGTTTGTAATGACTATTTCCTCATAACATCAAACAATCTAGCATACTTATTCAACCTTTATAACCAGAAAGTCTCCTGAGATAAAAATCACTTTTGGGAATGGGGACTGGCATCTAGACTTTTGACAGAAGGTCTTTGTGTACAGAGGGAGGAAAATGGACAATCTAGGCTAAATGATGCAAACGCACTGGAGCAGACAAGCAAAGGGGTGACCTACTATAGCATTTTGAAACACCTGTTTTTTTTTCTTCCATAAGAACATGGTAATGCAGAAGTTGCCCAAACACCTCAACTTTGTAGCATCTATAGAGTAATAACAGGAGAGCATTTTTTAAAAATCCAGTTCTGATGTGACAGGATGGTGTTTTCACTTTAGTGCAAAACATAACCCTGCAAACCAGGTCAGAATTTCGGTTGTTTGTTTGTTTTTGTTTTTATAGCCAGAAATAAAAAAACAGCTTGTTTCCACTGGCAACCACATTTAAACATTTTTTTAAATGGGTAGGCCTATATTAAGTGGATTATAAATTGCTAAGCTGGAACATAAAATGGGCCAGGACAGCCTCACCTAGCATGAGCTATTTTCATCCTGACATCAGAGCACGTTTGCAGTCTGCCAAGCTGAGGGATGACTAACATCACAGCCTCTCACGTATCCGGGTGCGAGGCACAGCATTGTGTGATAATCTATCTTCTTCAACCGCTCCTTTAAAAAATAAATGTTTCATGCTTTCATACTTTGTCCGAGCAGAAGCCAACCCTCTCTGACCAGAAAGAGCAGTGACATTCAGAGCTTGGATCATTATCATGGATGCCATGTACAGTCAAGCAGGCCACTGACTGACTACTCGACGGACTGACTGACTGACTGACTGACTGGCTTTCAGCATCAGAGCTTTCCTGACACAGAAGTCTTCTAATTCACCTTCAAAATAGTCAGGAAATTCATTCTTTACCCACAACTATACCTGCTGCAGTATCTACTGATGAGCCTAGACCCAAAAAATGCACTTTATGGATTCTACATGTAGAGCAAAACAATACAGAACAAAGTTTGTCTACAAAAATGTCTATTTTATTCAATATTAATCTGAAGCTATACCTACTGTTATGCCCATTTGAGATATTTCAGATCAATTACTCCACCACTTTAAATAGGCAAAACATTTCTCCTCCATCTGTTATCCTCCATTTAGAATTCCAGCACCCGTATTCTCTTCACAGTGCAGATTAGACCTGTCTGCCTTAGACTGGGTCATACACTGTACACCTCTATAGAGACGCCCCATCCATTATTCTGAGGAGCCAAGCTCTGTTTGCGAGTCACTTCCTGAAAAGCTGAGCTCGCTCGGTAAGAATATGTCACCGACTGTTTCCCCGGTGTCTGGCAGGGGGCTGGGAACCCCGGGGAGATGAGGTTTAGCCTTTGATATCACCCTTTTCTTATGCACCCGCATACTAAACAGATTTAAACAGCCAACTGAAAGCCACCAGTACGGCATAGCTGAGAGACTCCTAATGGAATCCCTGCCTGGGATGATCAGCTACTCTCCGCACCCACATGTAAATTGATTCTGTAAATCTGGCAACCCATTCTGTGGCTGACAGAGGTTCATTTAAAGCAGATGAGAAAGTTCGGAGATGAATGCCGGTGCGGCCGCTGAACCGTGGCCCTTTAATTAATTCACTCTGTTCCCCAGCCCAGCTTTTTAAGCTTCTCAGGCATGAAACAGTTAATTTAACTGGAATTAAAAAAAGAATAAGGAACAGATGCAGCATCTCACAAAGTCTTTAATCACAGATGCGTTTTAAGCAAATTAGCCAACAAGGCAGCAAGCGACAGCACTGCGGGTCAGAATTCACGGGACAATGCATGAGTACAAGATCATACAATCTCAAAATTGTGTCTCCTCGAAGTCTCAAAATTGCAAAAGTTTTGACTCTTGCAGCACGAATGGGTCCCGGCAGAGCTCATCTCTCCCAACACAGGCGTGTTAAAACCAGTTTAATTCAGTGCAACACATTTTTTGAGCTGATAACAAATTCAATGGCAAAACTGACCAGCACAGTCTCAAAAAGGAAAGGCGGCTTCCGTTTCAGACACTAATAAGACCCTCAGCCTGCAGAAACATACTGCCAGCACACCATGCGCTCACAGTTCTGCAGGACTTGTGAAAGGCCATCGTCCACATTTGCGCTGAGCGCACGCGCTTTGGCAGGGCTTTTTCTGCTGCGTGACAGTTGGAGATCTCCTGGCCTGGTTGACTGTAAAAGGAATGATGGCGGTTGGATACGGCAGAAGCGTAAACAGAGACGAGTCCGTGTGTTTTCCTAAGTGTGGGAGCTGTTTGTAGAACGTGTCAGAGCAGGCAGTTAGTGGGGCAGGCCTGAAGGCCGCTGAGTACCGAAGAAGTGTAAGCAGGATTCATAAATAAACCGACTTTATTGCACTTGTGAGCCCAGCCTTGCGTTTGAAGGTATTAGCCATTGCACTGTCTTGGTCATGGCCCACAGCCCGTGGATGCTGTCAAATTTACAGGGATGAAGCCATAATTAGGTCACCTGCTTTAAAACAATATTTTTTCGGAGGGCAATTGCCGTTCTCCCACTTGATGACAATTCAAGCAGCATCTGCCATCAATCACTTCTGTCTATATTCGAATCACAGAGGCCTGGTGCGCGGACAAGCTCACAGAGTCAATATTCATCAAACCCGTGTCTGACAACTGTATTAGATTCAATCCTTTAATTCCAAGATTGGCCATCATTACATCGATTCCCATCCTCAGCCACCCTCAACTTCGTTTGTCTCTCTCCCTGATATGAGTTTGTCTCAATTATGAAATTGATTTGCAACTCTGGGGCACTACTGGCCATTTCAGCTGCGGAAAAGGCAGACGGGGGACTGTTTTTAAAAGCATGTAAAAAAACAAAAACACTTTGGCCTTACAGAGGACATCAAACAATGAAGTCAAACCCCTTGTCTTTAACCAACTGTCCAATAGGCCAATGATTCCCTGCATCCTTTAAGAACATAAGCATAAAACTTTACATTTTCACTGATCCGCCACAGAACACTCTCCCCAAGGCCAGATTCTTATCTGTAGTTGAAATCTTCACATAATCCTCGACTACATCGAGGGAACAGAGGAGCGTCAAGCCATGAGGGCTGTGCCTTCCTTGTGATTTATGAGCACGGCTGCTTCGCATGCTCTCTGCGTGCAGATGCATCTGTACCATGGCAGCCGGGACTGATGTCACCCAGGGCCTTCCTCTCTGCCTTTCTTCGGCTGCTCTGCGGCTGCCAGGCTCTGAATCAAATCTCCTTTTGATTGATCCTCAGCTGCGGACGAGATACCGTCTCGGCAGTTGTTTAGCACCACCATTAATTACGGCGTGTAGTGTGTGCGCACGGGGTGGCACGTGTGCGTGGTAATCAAATTAGCCATGATTCATCGCGGTAATACATTTCACAATCTTGATAATGATCTACTAGCATGGTCTGACCTGTATCACTGCCTCACACGTTATTCCAAATTAAACAAAGTCCCCCCCCCCCAAGAAAGCTTCCCAGACGAGGGCTGTGTCCCATCCATTGATTAAAACCAATTAGGATACGTTTAGACCGCCTGGTAAAAGTGACCCAATTCCGATTTTTTGCTCATGTACTATGAACTTTTAAACAGGAAAAAGCATATGGAATCAGATATTTTCAGATCTATTTTGGGTCACTTTCATATGTGGAAATAAATCCGATAGGAATTGGATTTCCGCCAATGAGACTGTCTTATAAATGCACGTATCAGAATTTTCTGGTCATTCCGATTTGCATATCATTCAAAATGCAATATTCTCACACTTTTTTGCATTTGAATGACGCATAACATATATCACTTGCACAGCCACTCTTCGCTGGTAATGGTAAATGTTAAAATAAGTTTAATGGAGGACAAAGGCTCAGTCCAGCGGTGAAAACCAAGTGTAGCAGTCAGTCCGCCAGAGAGGCAGATTGGTCTCAGCTGCGTCGGCTGGTGGGGAGAGCACACACACCTGGGCTGCGTTAGCTAATCAGTCCAGGTGCTTAAAGGTGTGCTGCTCTCCACAGTTCAGGGCTGAGAGCGGGAGCTAATACCGAGAGCGCGGTTTTGATTTTTGTTTTGTTCATTTTGAGCACTAATGTCAAAGAAAGGAATCCTCAGCTCGGATGCTAGAGGAGCTGGACCTGGCCGGGAAGGCAGGTCAGCTACAGAGCAGGAGAACTGAAAAGTTGCTTCTCTGTTTTACTTTCTTTTGTCTTCGTTATTTTAGCTTGTTGTTTTAGTTTACTGTTTTTTCCCGGAACCCGTGAGGGGGAAGGGTGAAGTGGTCCGTTTATATTATTTTGTGTTTGTGTGTGCGCGCTCTCACTCCATGCGACAGAAATGGTGTTCTCTGGTACTGCCATCTCCCTTTCCAGGGGTGTCACACTGGCTTGTGACACCAAGGTTACCTTCTTTTAAGTATGTGTGGCGAAGAGTCAATATAGGCCAAAATACAGGAGTAGATATAAACAGGTCAAAAAAATCAAATGTAGGCAAAAAACTGGAACTGGGCATAACACCTTGTGGTGTAAACATAGGCTTAAAGGCATTTTCATATAATTCCCCAAATATAAAAGAATCATTATATGAATGGAAATCAGCATGTAATGATGCCAGGAATATTTTCCACGCTTTCATAGAAATGATGGTCTAAGGACTTCCTGCCCTGGTATTGGATAGTTCAGGAGGTCAGTTCCATTGACCTATGTCAGCAGATCTACCAATAGAGCACATATTTAGGGTGTTTGCTGACTGCCCCCTCTCCACTCTCCCTAAATTATAATGTGTTATTTGTTTATTCTTCTCCTCTTCCAGTGAAGCTGACACCCCACAGATCTTTTCAAAAGACCCCCCATGGAGTCATTTTCTCCCATGTCACTCATCTCTGAGGAACATTAGCATTCCTTTACATATTTCATTTGTTCAGTGTCAAAAGAGCTGAAACCAACTGTCGTACCATGTGGTGGGGTGGTTAAGGGACAGTATGTTAAAAAATCTTTTTAAAAACTAAGCAACCAAAAAAGCATTTTTTTTAAAGTAAGGAAGGACATTAGACCACAGCGGCTACCACAAAATATGGAAACTATGAACAATCACAACAACAGGTCTACTGTTAGTGGGACAACACAAATATGCAGCTCTGGAATAAGACACTGCTGTTATCATGCACAGCAACTAAAACTAACCATCTCCACAGAGAGATGGCAGTTATGTCAAACAATGGGGACTCACAAAGTCAATGCCAAACATAATTTGTATTAACTTCACAAAGCAAGGGAGATGAAAGGAAAAAAATGCTCTCGTATTGAATTGTGCAAGAACCAGCATTCTTACATGGGGCCTGACAGGAGTTTGAGGTTTCCAGTGTTTAGATGAAGGCTTTCTCTGAGCCACTGGAAAGTGAGAAAGAGAGTGTCCCTGTTTGTTTAGCACACAGCCCGTGAGCCAGACATCGGATGGGCACAGACCAAGCCCTCCTCTGACTGAGCATTCCTCCTTGTGGAGCAGTATCCTAGCAACTTCAACAAAGACAACAGATTTCCAGTAACTTAAATTGTGGGCCAAAGGAACCTCTTCCTTCCGCTTCAAATGCCATGCTTGACATTCTCTCTACTTGTCCCTTTCTTTCTCACCCACAACACACACATGCACAAATACGCTTAAATATACACACAGAACGGGAAACTCTGTGAGCTCCTATTGTGCCGGACTACCCTGATATGTTGACATCATTTGGAACTGGGAAGAAAAATAACTGTTCCCAGAAGTTCAGAATGCAGGCTATCATTAAGTTGCAGTGGTGGTTAGAATGTAGATGACAATCTTATCCAAAAGTATGCACGTGAGCACTGTTTCTTTCCATTCCACCAGTCCAGCAATCAGAGTGACCTGAGATTCTGTCTTCCTTCTTTTCTCAATCCATCAAGAAATACTTCCAACCACAAAACCAAAGTTGGGTCCTGCTTATTTTCATGCTCTCCCTATAATCTACCAGGGAGATGAAACGAGCAACTGTCACCTCTTATTCAACAATGTAACATCATTAATTCACTTTGATAATTGACTCTAATACCAGAAGGGGTGTTCAAATTCTCTTTGGGCTCGCATTTGCAAAGCAGTGCCAGAGTGAAGATGAAGATGCTTGGTGACAATGTCTTTCCTAATGTCGTCACTGTCAGTATAGTCAGGCATGCTCAGAAAAGGAGTTTCCTCCAGGTCAAACTATAGCCTGCAGCCTGAAAACTTTACTTGTGGCACGCTCAATTCAGTCTCGTGTAAACAGGGACGTGTGGCGCTTAAAGAACACCGAAGTGTCATTGGGCGAAGGGAGCAGCATCAGTCAGGCCTCCCAGTCCTGAATCTGTATGGGGACAGGGAGGGTGAGAGCAACCGCGAATCAAAGCTCATGGCCTTTACTCCACCACAAGCACTACCGAAACACTTCATCACACCAAGGACCACCACAGAAAAGGGGGACAAGATGAACAGAATGCTTAAAAGGAGACTGGGTGTTGTTCTGAAAGGAAACAAATGAGGGAGCCATTCATCCCATGTCAGTCATCCAACTACAAGTGACTAATTGACAACAGCGGCTCACAAACTCGCAGACTGAAGACAGCTGGTCAGTCACTCTATACTCTATAAGGCCAAGAGCCTTTCAAAGAGTAGCCTGTCCAAACTTCGTTTTTTTATTTGCTACTCTCAGTTTATTTTTATTTTTTTAAACTTAGGACTCAAAACCAGGTAAGAATTTACTCGTAGTTAGACAACATCTAATGAGGTACGCAGCTGTCTGTGAGGTCATCTAGTCTGTACGTAGGTGATGCTGTGTCAAACTCTGCACAGCAATGATTGAGGAAGTTGTAGAAGTGAATTTCCTCAGAAGAGGCAATCCTACTCAGGAAAGAGATAAAGACGTGATTGTAATCAGACCAAGTTTATAATAAAAAGGACTTTTTAGAGGGAGATAAAGGAAGATAACTTACCAGTTGCAGAGGACCTTTCTTAGTTTGCTTCAGTCTGTTTTAGGCTATATGAAACTATTGTATGAATATAATCAAGTGACAAATCTGAGAAGAATCTTTGGCAAGTAGTTTTAACTAGGTAACCCATAAAATATAATACAGGCATATCAGTCAATCCAGATGATTCCATGTTTTCATTTTTGCTGGATATCTGCTTACTTTCAGACCATGGGAGTATAGAAGAAAATACATTGACAGCCCTCAGTGTCAAAGTCCGATTTAACTTTTTTCCTAGAATATATAATTTTCTAGAGACCCAGACATTCACTACCACAAAATTCAGAGGCTGTGGCTCTCACGCAGACAGACGGACAGACAGAGGCAGGGCTCCCAGTACAGAGTTCACAGGAGTGGCTCCAGTGTGCGGCCACAGCGAGACAGAGGGATGTGGGCATTACTGCTGACTGGCGCTGAGCTCAGAGGCTCTGGCCAGGAACACGCTGGTCTGGCAGGGAAAAGCAGGGAGTCAGCACAGCGCCACCGCCCCTGATCCTGACACCAGGCACACACAAACATACACACACACGCACACACACACGCACAAATATCCATACAGACACACACACAAACATACACACACACATGCACACAAACACAAACAAAAATATCCACAAAGTCGCATACACGCACAGCCATACAGGCACAAATATCCACAAAAAAACACACACACACAGGCACAAATATCCACCTACACACACACAAACATACACACACAGACACAAATATCCACACAAATATGCCCACACACAAACACACACACAACCATACCTACACGCGAACAAATATCCACACATACAGGCAAAAGTCTAAACAAAAGTCAGGCCCTAGGCACAAGTGAGATGCAAACATACAGAAGTGAGGTATCAGACCTCAATCAAAAGACATTAGCAAGGATTTCATCAGCATATATACTTAACAAGCTATTATGTTCATTACGGATGATTATTTCATCTAGACCATTAGTGAGGAGCTAGGGGGGCGACATAGCTCAGGAGGTAAGAGCGGTTGTCTGGCAGTCCGAGGGTTGCCGGTTCGATCCACGTACTGGGCGTGTCGAAGTGTCCCTGCGCAAGACACCTAACCCCTAACTGCTCTGGTGGATGAGAGGCATCAATTGTAAAGTGCTTTGGATAAAAGCGCTATATAAATGCAGTCCATTTACCATTTACCAAAACCATAGTATTAATAGTCTTTTTGTTCTCATACATGTAGGCCTACTTCATTTGGGTCTACTTTTCCTTTACATTCCATTGTTTTTACTTTTTAAATTAAATATTCCTGCAGGATAGTCTTGAACGGTACTTTAACTGAAAATAACCTAATTAACGAGAGGCCGTTGAAACAAAAATGCATACTGTGCAACTGTATGTAGCATAGTTTCTCAGAGCGGCTCCTTTAAGCAGGGTAAATGGAATGGAATCCCTGAATTTTACACATGGAGATCAGGTTAATTTGAATAATCCAATTAACACTCTGACGCCACAGCCGAAGCCGTGTGAAGATCAGCGCTCAGACTGTGAAGGAAGTGTCATTTCCACGTGACGAGCACCCTGATTAAGGCCCCAGCGGTGAAAATGAACAATTAAGCCTCGGCTATACACTATTTCCAGAGTCTAAGACAAGAAACAGAAGATGGCAAAATCACTGCCTGATGATGTTCCCAGCAACGCTGGAGAAGGTGTAAAATAGACTGGGCCAGAGGGTAACAGGTTTGAACTGCAGGTGGGACACCACTCACATACCTTTAGCAGCTTCTATACCGACACCTCAATAGCGTGTCTTGTTTGTCAGATTACAGTACGTTTGGTGTGTTCCCCTTGCTTTCACACTGCAGCCTGTGGGATGCCAGTTTGGGATGATGGAATCCAACTGTCATAGATTATGTGACCTGCATCGCCCTGCCAGTCAGTCTGCTTTTGCTTTCATACTTATGGTAAAAAGTAAGCCAAGCAAACTTATTCAGTGGGAAGTAAAGGGTCTCCTGAGAAATGTACTTCACATGAATTGCTTCAGCATAACCAGCTGTACAATAGTGATATAGGATGATAATTAAGCAGATTATGAAGATGTCTGGAGCTGCCTTTAATAACAAAGGTATTTTCTCTACAATACATTCCATTAAATTGCCGATGAGTTCTCACACTCTAAATACAGAATTCCAGATATCAAATACTGATAATATGACAAAACAGATGTGATTGCATTCACAATGTTTTCCAGGAGAAATGGAATGTCATTCCAACCCAAACACAGATTCCCTGATTTTCTTTATATGCATAGCCACATACACGCACGTGCACAAGCGCTACACACATACCCACGCACACGCACACAGATGTTTCCATAAATTTCCACATGAGTCTACCCATTTGATCGGTGCCCCTGATGATGCACTGGAATTCCTGCACACTTACTCCAAACATGTGATCTACCTCTACCGCATAGCACAGCCCCAGTGGAACACCATTGCTTGCCATGGTGCTTCCACAGTTGCTTGTGAAATTATCTGGTATACATTCGAAATAAAGTTTAATTCATTACTTACTGATTAAACTCTGTGTTGCTTGCTAATCTGTTTTCTGCTAGCTTTAATTTAAATATTAAGTTACATGAAGTACTCAGTGCACACAAAATAAATTAATATCAATGTCTAGTCTGAACAAAATAAAAGAAATGGAAGAGAACATGCACCCTAAAATCCAGCAGTTTGCTAGGTGACTGCAAGTTACACTTCACACACCTGACCCCACTTCTCCTGAAGAAGTACAATCACTCGCCTGTCATTTGTTTTATAAGGTGGCTTTGAAAGAGTGCCAGACTCCAACCACATTATCAGCTCTTACTGACATTAGGGCATCTTGTCCCCTGAGGTTTACTTCGTTGAAGGGTAAGGCCACAATTCATTCACTTCTCACAACTGCACAGCTAACAGCACGCATATCTTATTATATTACCAACTGAGGCTCTCATTTATTTCAAGAGTAAATAAGAGGTAAATAACTACTAAGAATGGGATTAGTGACATTAATATGCTTGGAAGTGTAGATTCTCTGATGTCTAATGGCATATTAGTCATTTAAACAGGTGGATATTTGCTGAAATCATTATGTAAAACACATGCTGCAAGATAGTAACAGAAGCTGAGTGTGACAGCCTGGATTCAAAAGTGAAAACAACAAGGTCTAAATCCATATCCTTACCCACTACACCAACCCACTGAATTGCAGTGGTGTGATTTAAAAAAAATTAATTCTGTAAAGGAGTGTAACATTACCTAGAGTACATATAGATTCAGATACTGAAATAAATACACCCCAGAAAACCAAGTGGATGAGTGTTGTAGTTAGTGTATAGCATGGAGATAGAGGACTCCATGGTGGAGGATGGCAGTGCATTATTGTTACATTTCCTCTTGATGGTTAGAGACTATGACTCAAACCCAGCCTCACTCACAGCCCAGTCTGGCTCATACTGTACCCATGGCTGATTAGTATCTGCTGAGATGCACACACCTATAATTCTATGAATCACGTACACCTCTTCCTCTTTCTCTGCTTTATGCTCTTTCACGGTTGTCCACCGCAGTTCATTTGTGGCTTCTGTTAATCAAGCTAAAGCTCTGACAGATAATTGAAAAGTCAAGCAATTGGATCTGCACAGGTGAGGTGTGAATGAGGTCAATTGGCAATCATGTCTGAGTGTAGGAGATGAGTGTGAAGCGTTTTACAAAAGCGTGACCAGGCATTACAATTTGAGTGAACGCAATTATGCTTGCAGTTTTGCATAAATAGTGAAGTCTAGTTGTTGATATTTCAGCTTAGACTTTTGAGCACTCTTTCCACAGTACTGTTATCAGTAGGGATGCATGATGTATCAGCAACTGTACCGGCAACGGTCAGTGTATATTAAATTGATTGGTATCGGTCAGATGAAGCCGATATGGCAACCAATAGCCTAATTATTTCTCTATTCTAATGATTAAGCGTCATCCTGGTACAGGACCTTGACTGGAAACAACATAAGGCTACAACAACATAATTTAACTGGCTTATAATTCATTTAATAGAAGCAATATTAGTATTAATTATACCATTGTTAAACTATCATTAAATACTAACAATAAACTTTGGCCTAAGTCAAACATAAGGGCAGCTTTGGTTTCATAAAAACATTGAATGCAAAAATAAAAATAAATGCTTTTATTCAGAGATATTTAGAAAAAAAATGTATGCCGTTAATAGCCTATAATGAACAACAGTTGATAATAAAAAATAGGCTACCAATATCAAAACAGGAACTGAACACAAAAACAGCTGTTTCTGTAAAATGTATGCATGTAAAGACCACAAAACAAAGGCTAATTGAACTCAAATCCAAATGCCTTAAGTATATAGACAAATAAGCATATAGCCACCTTACCGTGACCATGCTTTTGGAGGACACTGCATTTTCTCAGCTATCATTCATAAGGAATGCCTATTAATCCTAGTATTTGCACAAAGGGTCTTGAAGACACAAGCTCCTGTGACATTCTGGCAGGGCAGGTGTGAATCCATCACTAGCTCACAGACCAGCCCACAGGCATTGGTCAAACTGCTTATAGCAAATTTTGCACAGAAACACTGTGGTGAAAATAAATGTACAAGAGCAGCAGAACTGTGATTGGGGAGCCATGTTAGAATTTGTCTATTGGCATCCTCCAGTCTCACCATGCCCTGTCTGCATACAGTCCTATAAACTTCAAAACCTGCAGTAAAATAAACTACCTTTTCAAAAAGAACATGCCTTATTTCAGTAAAGGGCCACCAAGGGTCAGAGCTGAGATCTTGAGCACTGTTTAAGCTAAGAAGTAGCTATATTCAGCTGCCAAAGGCAAGTATGCATCTTAACATAATAAACTAAAATACATACACACACGCAAGCTTTGAAGGAAAAATATAGGAGCATAAAAGTTAATGATGATAAAAATTCTTCATCACCAGTAATGGAATTTTAGGCCATAATACTATAATCTTGATGTGCCTCTTCAGGACAACAGACCTCGTATTTCTGTTTTTATAGCATTAACAGTGTCTTATTGAACCACAAAAAAAGAAAGAGAAGCTACTGTTTTATTCATGGTTGGTATTTGCAATAAATCACATTTGTAATGTTCACTGAATAAACAAGACATATGAAGTACTGCAATGCCCAACAAGGTCTTCAAAATAATTCTGTCTTGCTCTTGCAGCAGATTATTAAAAATAAAAGCAGCTACATAATAGAAATTCATGCTTCAGGAAATAGCAGCCATAGTATAATGTAAGATGATACAAACTGCTTTCCAATGTCTGCTTTTAGATCCTATTCACACCATGAAGGCCACAGACTAAGCTCCACTCAAAAACAGCTGCTGTGGAACAAAGGAAAGTAGATCCTGCGTATATTTGTGCTTGCACAAAACCAGAAAGGTGTAAAATAGCAAAGAGAACAAAAACACACATTTCACAATCACGGATGTCTTAAGCTTCAGGATGGTCAACAGAGAAACGCTGTTCATGTCAGAACAGGTCAGGCAGGGTCCCTCTTGTTGTCCTGGACATGGTGCTAAAGGTTTACATTACAGATTTTCCCCTACGTTACCTCTGCAGAGTCACAGTTGGTTGAGCGCAGCTACTAGAGTGAAAAAGGGGTGTATTCCCACTTTGTTTAATCCTAATTGGTTTCTGGGCCACATCATTCCTCTCCAAATTGCACACTGAATCTCCACACAAGGAAAAAAATACAGCCTGTGTGCAACCCAAACCACAAGCTATCATTACCAATGTTATTTTCTCTTGCACAGGAAATCGAGTATAAATTCGGCAATTTGCGGATTTAGTTCACCATACCGGATCCAAGAGTAAAGCCCTGTTATTGCTCCAAAAATAATTCCAAAATAAGGAGGTCCCCAGAAGCGAAAACTTCAAAGGCCGAGTCATAATCTACAGTCGTGTGTGTGAAGAGCCGTCTGAGGAGGACGCAGTCTTGCAGTGCGGTTAGGCTCTGAGCCCCTTTCTGTACCGCTTCCCGCTCGTCCGTACCTGAAAGCCTTCGGCTCGGCTGGAGACCAAAGTGCACCGGGCAGCGTTCACTCCGAGAGAAAGCAGGGAGACTTTCAAAGATGCTTTGCCTCCTCTCATGCAGAAACTCATTCAGCACACAGCGTGATTGGTGGATTCATACAGGCACTGGCATTCCACTGTGTGACCATCTTATACAACACTATACTAATAAACAATGTCTGACAAACAAACAGTCTTTTTCTCGATCTATGTGATCAACATAAATATGTGCTGCTGCCAATGACAAGTTTGTTTAAAAAAATGCTAATATACCAAATGAAATCCGGGCAAGAAAAAACAAGGATTTGATGATTTTGAGCAGATCAATGTGTGTCATGGATAATAAGAAGGAAGACACACCACAGTAAGCACAGTCAGAATATACAGAAGGCGCAGCTAAAATAAAAAAGCTAAATATAACGCGAACTGAAAAATCATCTTCCCTTGACAGAGAAGGCTGATGTTTGAAAACAAAGCTCTTGGGGCTCTCACGGGGCATCGTTTGCGAGAGTAGGCTATATGATCCTCAAAGCTTGATGCGTGCGTTTTCCTTCCGCCTGGAAACAAAGTGATGAAAAGTTGCTTGTACACCGGGGCTAAAAATAGCCCAGCTTCAGACTCAAAAAAATGAGAAGACATTCCAGGGTTAAAACATGCCCCTTCATTACAGAACAGAAGGGTCAGGCTAACTGCACGTAAGACCTCCAGCTACCTTTCGCATATTATTCCAATATATCTCCAAGAAATGCCTTGCTGAAGTCACGAGCCTGTTTGCTGACAACACAAAGAAATGGAACGGACCTTGTCAGACTGTTTGAGGTATTACACTGGATAAAGGCAAAAGCTTACGAGCTGAATTGATTAAATATAGGACACGCATTATCTTGGCCTCAGATCAAATGAGAAATTCAAACAAGCACAAAAGTCAGCTAAATGAAGCTTTGTATGTGAATGCACTTTTCACAAAAGTAACAATGGTTTAATGAATATTTATTTATGTTTTCTTGCATGTCTTACCGTATGGTGAAGTACCTAATGGAACTTGTTTATTATACAGTAAGCTATGGTATTTGCCTATACATAAACATTGCAAAGTAAAAGTAAACTGGGTAGGCTGGTAAGGGTTAAAGGAAGCATTTGCCAAAAAAGTAAATTACTCTTGATGGCATAGTAGAAAAATGTACCACGTTATATGAATGTTGGCATTAATGCTCTTGGCAGCTTGTATTTATCTTTGTGATTTTGTAATCAATCAATGTCAAGTTCTGGTCATGAAAAAAGAGGACCTATTACAGTATGAATCATGATACTTGTACTGGTATCATATCTCCAATAAAACTGAGGTAGCCTGACAGCATAAGTGTGCTGTGTCACGGTACTGTGTTACCTACACACCATTAACAAAAAAAGAAATCGATTAGAACAGAGTTGCAGAGAAGGATTTGAATGGATTCTTACCCTGTAAATAGTAGGCTATGGAGTGAACAACACTTATGACAAACCTTCAAATAGCCTAATACTGATAATCAGTACAGTATCAGCATTTGTGTGCACTACACAGTAAAATGTCCAGCGTTAATTCAACACTAACAGAGTTAACTCAACTATAACAGATAACATTTGGTCACCACTGGGACCAAATGTTATCTGTTAAGAGTTGAATTAACACCGGATGTTTTACTGTATACCTCTAGAGCCACATAAGCCAGATACTGAAAATCTAGCTGGGACAACAGCTTGTTGAATTTCTTTCAGACAATCCATACACATTGTAAAGGTCTCATCTGACCAGCCTTTCTTTCCTATCTAAACATCATGAAGGTTATTAAGAGGTGGCACAGTTCATGGCACGTTCAGAAAAAAATGTCAGAAAATTTTAACCTCCATATGACACTCCAATTATACTCACTTAGCCTCAACTCAAATAATCTTGAAGCTCCTTGTGCACATTTTCAACAAGAAAAGAAAACAAATTATTGAAACTTGAAAGCAGTTGTTGTTATTCAATGAAAATATAATAGCTTTTAATATACTGTGTGTATCCATCAAATTAGTTAAACTTCCCTGTTTCTTCCTTTTATGTTGAGTATTGTGTTCCCTTCTTTTCAATCAACAGATGCTCCTAGAGGGGAGAAGGACATTTCAACAAAGGATGTGCCAGTGTAGAAAAAATGCCCTTCAAAATGAATTGCCAAGGGAAAGAGGCATCTCCTTAGTCCTGCCAGCATTCTTATTCTCACTGTCTTTCTTAAAACTCAAATTATTTCCCATGGAAGGTGACACTGAGATTAAGCATCTTGACTTTAAGTGCTTCCTATTTATGCATAAGAGGAAAGGAAGTGCTCAATTACTAGACACTAGATTCACTGGGTGTTTGAAGGGGAATCCACTACAGAGATGTGCCCTTTATGCATCTGTAAGAGCAGGGGAGCAATTGCAGTGGGGAATTTTTATGAGCCCCTTATCCACTCTTGGAACTCAGAAGAACTAGGGCTAAGGGCCCGCCCACTTTTTCCACTATCTATTTCAGAGCACAGTCAAGCCACAAGTGGGGCTAACCTTTTTAACATATGTTCTGGTACTTCATCATGTAGGGGTCATGAGTGAATAGTCATTTTACACAAGGAACTTGGAACATTGACGTGTTAACTGTTTAGGCAATCTCCTGTTCACACAAGCAAGGACTATGCAGTATTGTTCCAGGTTAGTAGGATTCACAAATGATAGTGCTGGAAGGCTAATTGCTGTTCAACCAATGGTAAGTTACTGTAGCATGCTAGCCTAGGTGAGTGAAGACACTGAGTGTAATAAACATGCAGGGTACAAGTGGGGAAGTTACAGTACTGACAGTACTGTAGTGGACAGCGCTAGGTTTTGGTAAGCTGAATCCTGTTGAGACTAACATGTATCAGCAGTGAACACTATGTATGCGCAACTCAGCCAACATATACACCCTGAGGAGGTTTGGATTATTATTTTAGGTATGTACCCATATACAGCTAAATCTGAGACAAGCAGTAAAACGGGAAAATGTCAAAATGCTAAAACAAATTGGGCCTCGCATGAGAGAATGGTAATACTTCAGGCAGCATGAAGACCTAGTGATGCGAGAGTAGACCGCAGAGCTTGACGCATGACTTCCATTTAAGGCAGCTCCACTGTGCATGCGCTTCTGTCAGGTAGAATCCACAGCCCTGTGCTTCCTGCAGCCAGTGTAACCATAGCGGCAGCAGTGACCACGTTAAGGCTGTAATTGCGTTTGCAGTTTCACTGCAGACCTTTTGATTTATAGGCATTGCCAACTCGCAGCTAACAAGGGCTATAAATTTAAAACATCTCCTCTGTTCTTGGTCATCAGCGGGGGGACAGCAAGGGGCCTGGGGGGAGGGGGTAAAAGTGCCATAGGTTCTGTGGAATTACACGGTTTATTGAAGTCTACCCCTACCCCTTCCCCCACCACGACCAGTGTTTTTTTTTTCTCAAGCAGGAAATCATCCAAAACAAGTAGGCTACAGCATACACATGGCACATAGCTACCGCAACCTGAGCACCAAACATCCATATGTCATATATAATATAGTGAGCTCCATAATGGCTGGGACAAATGTCGGGCTCTGTACTCCAAAATTTTAGATTTGTAAGCAAACAATTCATATGTGGCTAAAGTGCAGATTCTCAGATTTTATTAAAGGGTATTTTTTCAAAGCCAAAAACTGGAAAATTCTTGATTGGTCAAGTCAGCCACCCGAACTGAATCCAATTGAACATCCGTTTCTTACGCTGAAGTGAAGACTTAAGGCAACTAGCCCCTGAAACAAGCAGGATCTGAACACGACTGCAGTACAGGCCAGGCAGATTACCACCAGAAAATATACTCAGCACCAGCTGATGTCTATGGGTAACAGACTTCAAGAAGTTATTGTATGCAAAGGATACGCAACAAAGTTCTCAACATGACTAATTTAATTTACATAGCCTAATTAAATTATGGTGCCCTGAAATGGGGAGACTGTATAAAATAAACAGAACACAGAGCCCAATGTACGTATGCACTGAGCTCCTTAATGTGTGGGACAAAAATGTATTTGTCCCACACATTATGGAGCTTAGTGCATATATACATATATATATATATATATATATATATATGAGAGAGAGAGAGCTATTACACCTTCATTGAATCGGCATATTGATTAGCCTATGTGCTTCAGCTGTGCTAACATTTATCAAGCTTCAGAAATGTGAGATAAGGCCAAACTGTTGCAACTTTTTCCTTGTCTTGTCTGTTCTCCTTGTCAAGTAGCCTACAATGAATAAGCCTCACATTGGAATTTTCAAGAGTGCCCTAATCTGTTTTCATATTTAATATAAACAAACCACATGCTTTACATTCACTTAAAGAGTACATTTAAAATGAGTCTTCTTCATCAAGTGTCACACCAAATGGGTTAAAAAAAATTACACAGTCCACTAAACTCCTTCCGCCTGAGTCATTACAAACACAAACATGGAACACAAGCCCAGCAGAAACAGCCCTGTCACGAATACAGTTACACTTGTTATTTGCACTTAGTGCTGCCGGTCATAATGGGCTTGTAAGTCACTTTGGGTAAAAGCATCTGCCAAATAAATGAATGCAAATGAACACAACCACTTGGAGTGCGTGTCACTTCTGGTCACTTCTGAGTGTTTTCCCTTTGTTTTCCAGTTGGTCGTCCAAGATGGGAAACAGAACACATTTAAGGAACCACATCTGTGGCGATGCTTCTAAGTTCCACAAATCAGAAAAATCCATGGCACACAGCCAGGGACAAATCGATTCCCCAGCACTGTGAAATACGAGCAAACACTGGAGATCCACTAACCCCCCGCATAACTCTGCAAAGCAATTCAGAGCGTGTGACATTTGTTGTGTTTTACAGTTAATAGGGATATTATTTCATGCCATCTTAAACTTAACTTATCCCAAAAGCAAAAAAAAAGTCCTCTGGGTATTTTATTTTTGTATCCCCCTCTCTTTTTCTGCCATTTCTTTCAAGGCTGTCACTCATGGTTAATTGTGCATGCCGTTTTGCTTTCAGCACTCATCCTGTAGCAAAGCTTTAAGCACAGTTTAGGGGTAGAGTTTGACTTCAGCAATAGGGTATCTGCTGTGCTTTCTTATGAATGTTTGAACTGGACTGTGTGACAGTAATTTGTCATTACATCATGGGAGTGCCTCCCTTGAAACATAGCCTAATCTATAAATTTTCTATGCTAAGTTTCTTAGCAGTGAAAGGACCCCGTAGGAAAGAAAGGTACATAAAGCACAGTACTGCACTCTGGTATTAAAGATATCTGCATCCTGTTTTAGTGGTTCTTTAATAAGAAAGAGTCAGAGCGGATTTCCTTACAAATTTCCTTCACAGTATCTTGCACTCACTGAAATTAAAAAAGGCAATTATCTTCTACATTTAAAAGCAAACTGCCCATTTTCATAATTCACACCATCTTTTGTGGCACAAGGCAAGCACAAGGCAGGACTGAACCATCATTTTCAGCATTACAAGCCTATTTTCTTTTCTTCTACATAGTCCTAGGAAATGAATAGCACATTCATTATGACATGTTTTGCGGACAGGAATGCATAGTGTAAATTAAATGACTAATATGAATAAATGCAATAATATCTCTTCAGCAAAATGTAACAAAAGCTCTGTCAATGAGGAGGAGTGTGCAGCTAACAGGGGAAGTGAAAGCCAAATGTCTGTGTGAGATGACATGACAACTGCCTTGCATGTAAATAAAGAGCACTGTGTGGTAATTCAATATGGCATCCAACTTTCCCAGACTAAAACTAATCTGATAAACCATAGTTTAGCCCAACTTAAGAACAACTATCCAACATAAGCCTCAGTTCTACAATTAGATTCTTTATCATCCAGTGGACAGGCATCTAATGTACTCCTCCTACCCACAGTACTTACAGTACCTCCTACCCAAGGTACAGCAATATCAGGCACAGAATGCTGTTTTATAATTATCTTATGAACTGGATCTGGAAATAGACTGCTAGCCTATGATAATTAATTTTAAATCCATGCAAGGTTGAGTCAATCAGTCAATAAATAAATAAGTAAAAATATAAGTAAAACCCCAACAATGAAATGACCAACAACTTGGTCTACAACGTACCTGTTTCGTCATCGATGGAGAACCTGCCCAGCCCGCTTCCATCACGTATGGAGTACTGGATGTCTCCATCTCTTCCGGTGTCATCATCTCTGGCATTGACCTGGAGCACGCTGGTCCCTATCCGCGCATTCTCCTTCACAAAGCCAGTCAGAGCAAAGTCTGAAAAATAGGGGGCATACAAGTTCTCGTTGACATCTACCACCTCCACCTCCACAAAGGAGACGGAGAGCAGGGACACAGGCCTGCCTTTGTCCTTAGCACGCACAGTCAGGTTGTAGAACTGCTGCTTCTCATAATCCAGCTCTTTGGTCAGCCTGATTACTCCACTGGCTTTATCAACTTCAAACTTCCCATTGTAGTCATTTGCCAGGGAATATCTGACTTGGCCACCCAATCCCAGATCTGGGTCCTGGGTTTCCAGCCAGGCAATGGCAGTGCCAACAGGCAAATCCTCCAGGGCACGAGCATTGTAGAAGCTGGGGATGAAGGTAGGGGGGCAATCATTGACATCCTCAAGAGAAATCCTCAGCGTAGTGACAGAGAACTTCTGGCTCCCTTTCTCAGCCTTGTCACGCGCCTCAATTTTCAGGCTGAAAGATGAGATGAACTCCCTGTCCAGCTGGCCGGCGACATAAACAATCCCATTTGTGCTGTTTATCCCAAACTGAGTTGTGCTTGTCAGTATGGTGTAGTAAATCTCACCGTTAGGTCCCAGGTCTTTGTCCGTAGCTTCTACCTGAATTACCTCTGTGCCAATGGCAGTGTTTTCTGGGATCACAGTGTTGTAGCTGTCCTGCAAAAACTGTGGAGTGTTATCATTGGCATCCTCCACGTATATGGTCAACAGCCGCCAGTTGGATTTCTGTGGTTGGCCCAGATCATAGAGAGTGATATTGAGTAAATACCTATCAGTTTTCTCACGGTCCATCGGTAAAAAGACTGTTATTAGACCACTTTCCAAGTCAATGTTGAAACAGCTATCTTTGTTCCCATCTGAAATGACGTACAAAATTTGACCATTGAATCCTGGTATCTCCATCATAGGCCTTTACCTTGTAGACGCTTGTGCCAACACTGAGATCCTCACGTACTGATATGTCAGAAGGAAAGGATTGTCAAACTGTGGGGTCTGTCTATGACTGAAAACAGATCTATAAACCCTTCCTCAAGTTTGGGCTTACTGTTAGCTTTGGCTTTTTTAAGCAGCTTTTCTGCTAACCTTTGAGCAACTCTGGTTTCTTTGCAGTTGAAGCTCTTTGAAGTTGTTTTTCCATGTACAACAGAAACATTAACAAACATAGGGTCTGAGAAATTCTCTCCATCTGTGGCAGTTATTTTCAAACTGAAGACTCCATTTTTTGGATTAGCAGTAATCAAAGACCTCCTTAGAGAAAGGACCCCAGAGTCAGGGTTCAGTTCAAAGAAGCCTCTTTCATTTCCAGAGAGGATCTTATACTTCACCAGTTCCAACTCATCTATGTCTATAGCTGACATAGTGGTGATCACCTCGCCGATGGGGAAATCACGAGAGATCACCCCTTGACAAGCAATTTTCTCAAACAATGGCTGGTTGTCATTCACATTCTCCAAGTGAACCGTGACGTTTACTTCGTTCTCACGCCTGTAAGGCGCACCCCAATCAGACGCCCTGACTACGAAAACATAACTCTCGGAAGAGGATTCAAAGTCAAGCTCTTTAGTTGTAATTATAACACCAGAAAACTGGTTTATTTTGAACGGTAGAGACTGGAGGCTGGCTATACTGTAAGTTATATATCCATTCTCACCTTTATCATCATCTACTGCAGATACAGCGAGGATGCTCGTTCCGATGGGAATGCTTTCATTGACAAACACCTCATAATTAAGCTGAGCAAAGGTAGGGGTGTTGTCATTTGCATCCTCTACGGTGACTCGTACTTTCACCCTCAACTCACTGTCTACCTCAACTACCTCCAGCTCAAACACCTCCTGGCTTACCATGGTAAACTGGCGAGCTGTTGTGATAACCCAGTAAGGTGTTTATCTTGAAATATGCTGAATCTGTTGTAGGACTGAGAATGTATTCTGCATCGTCAGGTTCAGGAGAGATTTTCACGGCCTCTACAATAGTGCCAGGAGGCGAAATTTCATTCAGCGCAATTTCATAAACTTCCTTTTCAAATTTCACTTCCACAGGCTGGGGCCTTTTCACCAGCAAGTGGACTACCCTCACTGCTGAAAACTTCTGAGGGGAGCCCCTGTCCTTAGCCTGAAGGGTAAGGTTGAAGCCATTTGGGAAATTATCCCAATCTATTGGCTCTGATGCCTTAATCTGAAACTCACTGGCAACTGCTGACCTATCAAGGGTAAACTGTTCCAAGGGGTCTCCAGCTACGATGGAAACTGACTCTATTTCTCCATTTAAACCCTCGTCCAGGTCCTCAATGGTGATCACAGCATAAATCGGATCTTTATCCAGAGAAGAGGGAATGTGCGTTACCACACTTAAGACTGGTGCATACTCATTTATTCGCTCCACATGAATGAAGAGCTTTGCCGTGCTGCTCACCCCATTGTTCCCGTAGAGTTTCATACCCCGGTCAACAGCCAAAATCTCCAGGTCGTACCTGCTCTGCTCGTCCGTGTTCAACTTGCCACTCAGGGAGATCACCCCGCTGGTGGGGTGGACAGTGAAGAGTTCCACTTTTTCTTTAAAGAAGTAATAGAACTCCCCATTGGAACCAATGTCTGCATCAGTTGCTGTGACCTGCGCAATGCTAGTCCTCATTGGAGTGCTCTCGGGAATGGTGACAGAGTAAGTGGTAGGCGAAAACAAAGGTCGCAGGTCGTTCATGTCCAGCACCTGTATGTTCACTTTCGTCCACGTTTCCAAGACATCTCCCTTTACGGTGGCCTTCACAGTCAGCATGTAACTATCCTGTATTTCCCGGTTCAAGATGGCAGAATTCCCACCTTTAGTCCTAATGCGTAAAAAGCAGAAGTCTCCCAGAACATACTCCTCTGCTTTGAAGAATCCCTCCTCGTCCCCTGAAGTGATTCTGTATTTGATATCCCAGGAGCGATGGACTAGGGTAATCCCCATTTTAATTTTACTGTTGGCGTAGGTTCGTGCAGCGGAGTTCTCATAGACAGAGGCATTGTAGAGAGGATGCGTGAAAAAGGAAGCGGGGGACTGGCTCCAGGCTCCTGCAGGCCTTGGCAACAACAGGAGAGAAGCTGAAGGAGCAGGAGGGCCAGGCAAAGAACTGTCCGCATGCCTGCCCACTGGCCCATATTTACAGCCATGCCATCATTCTTCCATTCTGAAACAAAGAAGATGGAAAGACGTCATCAAAAGAGGCAAAGGGACAATGGGAGACTTTTGCATGGCAGTGACATACACAGTCTAGAACTTGACATTTCAACTCCTAGACTGACAAGCTACTAATACTCATATTATCAAAAAGATGGATCACAGTGCAGGACTGTCAAGAAGCCAAGCAATAAGAACCGCTGAGATCATGTTGTGGGTCATTTCTAAACATTGCCACTCAATTGCACGGTGTGGAAAAACCAGTAAGCTTTTTTTGAAGGAACAAGATAATTGTAAGGCAGAAGTCTACTAACGTATTTGCAGTTTCACAACAGTCAATTATCTAAAGAAAATACCAAACTTTAAAAGCATAATACAAAATAAGTAGCAAAAAAAGTTTTAAAGACAACAAAAATATATATACGTTGATTGAAATATATGCCCAAAGTACATGTGCATATGTAACCTAGTCAGGTTTTTATGATATAATGTCAAATGCACTTTTTTTTCTTGTCCAAAAAGAGAAAGCAGCACAAAATAAGTGGCCACAAATATGCACCCTTCCCAGAGCTGAGAGAAGTCATGGTACTGTAAATGCTATGTTGGGGAGATAGAGGAAGCCCACAGTGGTCACAATATGATGACTTCTCGTTTCCACTGGCGGGGTCCACCATCGGCTGGCTGAGCACATATAGCCTATCTGAATCCACATTTAATAACAGCTTAGAGAAGAAGTGCCCACCATATCCATTACTATCCATCTGCACACATCCAAAAACAACTGACTTTTTATAACCCAAGCTAAATCCAAACCCTACAAAAACAAAGCTAGCACTTTGGTCCAGTTTTTTGGGAAAACAGTTTACATTGTCAAGACCATTTTACCATGCTAAGGTGGTAAAAATACTTAAAATACAGTCTGGATGGTTGTCCTGAAAATAATGTTAAGATGCATGGTTACTTTTACCAACAGAATAGTAGACCATATTTATGTATCAAAATATGAATGAAGTAGCTATAATTTTTACACATAATAAATATTATTATATGATATATTCTCTACATTTTAATGTGAATATATTGTACCATTATTACAATAACTGATGAGGACATCATATATTAATTTAAAAAATGGAAAATGAATCAGTCATTTCCACATAATGAAATAAAAATTACCATAAGGGGTGGAGGGTTCAGGTAAGAAATGATTCTGACAGAATCCAAGAGGATTAGCAAATAAATTCTCACTGTTTGCTGAGACTAAGTAAAATATGTACCCAACACATCTCAGAGTTTCAATATTGATTGGTGTTAGTATGTGGCTATTTTTCAATGTTTATTTTTTATTCCTCTCAACCCTTACCCGTTTCTGCTTAAGGCCTTTTAAAGTATTTCACAAGAACTGCTCAAGGGATTAGTCACAGGTACTAGTCACCCACAATTCCCCTGCATCCGCACAGAACAGAAAAACATACCGCAATAAGAAAAATAAATGTGAGAGCCATATTCTAGAAGTTTCAGGTTTGGTATTTTTTTTCCTAACAAAATAAATTACTATTAAGTAAAGTAGGCTGTATTAGCTATTAAGTACTGGGTGGCAAACAGGTATGTGCTGGTGCCTGCACTTTAAACTGAGGGGAAATATTATTCCCGGGCAATTCACTCTCTGACCCTACAGCACCACTGCAGACAAGTGTAATAAAGGCACGCTTCATGCATCTAAGCTTGCTGCATCGATACCTGAGACTAATGAAGCCTATCTTCAGCCTTTCTCTCAGTTCTGAAGACTCTGGTTAGTATGCTACCCACAGATTACTGAAGCCAGGCAAACTTCCCCAAGGATGAAGATTGCTTAAAATGGACAGCAAGTTCAAAAGATCCTTCACATCAAGTTATGCAAAACGAGAATGTTGGGGGAGGGGGGAGGGGGGAGGGGGGGCGGGGGGGCGGGAGGAACGTATTTCCATAATGCATGAGTTGTAGTTTTTACGACAGAAGCTGATGTTTGGACAGCTCCGCTGTGGTGCTTTTTTCATTCATGTATGCTGCAATCCCTCAGCATTAAAAGCCACACCTTCTCTGAGGTGTTCTCACCTGCCAGAGACAAAATTGAAACATTCCTAACACCGTGTAGCACTCCCCAAAGTGCTATGGCCCAACCTCAAACCTTCAGCCAGCTTATCGTCCAGCCACAGGCCACTGTAATTCAAGCTCTTCCACACTGGCTGCGGGGCGAAAAGACGAAGGCCTGATAACCTCTTTATACTCTTCATCACATGTGCTCACTGTTTGCATACAAAACAAAAAAAGCAGGTGTACCTTCTAGTCGCAGCATTGATGTAAGTACAACATTAATGCTACTTCTAGCAAGCACCCTGCGGGTGTGTGCGCGCGCATGTGTGAATGTGTGTGTGTGTGTGTGTGTGTGTGTGTGCAAAAAAAAAAACTGACCAGTACAAACTGCCCTGAGGGGACAGCATGAGTAATCTGCACTGTGGGACTCCTGTCACAACTGTACTCTGTGTGGTTCAGATCCAACAATGGTTTGAAGCATACACCAGAGCGCGCTTGCCTGTTTGATTTCTGATGTCCATTGATCTTAATTTCATAATGTTCCTTTCCTTGTCACACATCATATTTGCCCCATTTTTGTTGTCACTATTCATTTGAAACAGGTTCACTTGCTTTGTTTTCTGATTTATGGAATAATTCATCCATGAACAAGCCACATCATAAAAGATAGGATAATACAAAGAAAACCCATCTTAAAACTTATTTGATCCAAATCTTTGAAATGGCACCAGAGGATCTGCCAGCAAATTTGACTGAAATAGTGGTGTTTCAGTTTGGCCCAGAAGCATTAGGCTACTTAGTGTAATGATTTTTATAGCACTGCATACATTGGTCCTCATGCCAGTGTGATGCTGAAGGACTAAAAACAATGTTTGTCAAAAAGCCTTCACTCCTCAAAAACCTTGAGGCTTAAGTTTGGTTTCAGAATTCACCTTCAACAGATCTTAACCGCTGGCAAAAGTACCTGTGCTTCTGCAGTCATTTCCTTTTGGTTCATTTTCTTATTTTCTTTCCAGTGCATCAGTGAAACATGCCTACTTGTTTGAGCACAAGCATCTTGTTCCTGCGGAAGTCCTCACCCTTAATTGGAAAACAGGACGAGTAAACGAACAGATTCTTCCGTAATGTTTCTCCGGTCTAAGAGCACTGCAGTCACAAGAGTCCTGCTCCGCTCTCTGACCCTGGAGTGGTGGGGATAATTAATTCCACTGCTCATCCACTGCAATATGCTTTTTCAGCCTTTACGGGGCTGTATCCATCAAACCTGACTGAGCAGCAGTCTCCCAAGACCTAAGGCTAACTCGTTACGTTATCTCGGCTTTAAGTAAATGAGCACAAAATCTTGCAGGGGCTAAAATAAAATGCCACTGAGAACCTTAATGAGAAAGCTGCTGATGAAAAAATGGGATCTGCAGTGTTTGTGAGGGGGGCGACGAAGTCCACTGTCACACAGAGGAATACTGTAAATTTAGCCTCTGTTAACATAGCTCAACAAAACAAAGAAGAAGGCAACCGGAGAAAGAAGAGACGGTAAGAAAGAGAAAGGGACAGAAAGACAGACTACAACGCTCAGCACTTAGTTATCCTGGATGGGAAATGTGATTCAAATTGAGCTCAAAGAGGAAAAGTAGATGGGCCTCATCCTCCTGGGCTACAAGCTCAGCAGAGCATTCCGCATGCACTCTGACTCTGTTCTGTGCGTGCGACCGCTAACTCATTTACATGCCAAAGCTAAATCTGCGCCGCTGCTAAGTGCAAACGCTGTTCTGCACTATCCTCAGCTCCACGGGCGGACCAAGGGCGAGACCGGCGTGCATGCCATCCTTTCGTACCACTGAGAATGCTAATACAGCAGGAAAAAGTGCTAAAAAGTACCGTAAAAGTGATGGGAAAAGCAGCGGCCCTATCCCGAACGGACGGGGAAGCAATTTAGAGCCATTTCCAAAGTACCCTTCCACCTCTGCAGTCTGCAGACTGCACACTAAAATTAAAACCTTTTTCAGGCTAATTACCATCCTCTATCAGCTTGACTACACTACTTTCAATGTGTCAACACAATGACATTCATAAGCATTTTTAAATATTCATATGCTTCTAAGTAACTGTGACAGTGTAAACACTGACTCGGGCATAGTTTACATCTGTTGATGTTCGTATACAGAAATATTTATATTGCATAAACTTGTGAACGATCTTATGGTCTGTCATATTCCTACCACAGCAAAAGATAATTTTCTCTGTTAATTCCATTAATATGAAATGACCATGTGTACAATTCCCCTGCATACGTTTCTTCCTTTTTCCAATTTCTTGTCAATCAGAAATTTCTACCCTACCAGGGTAGCAATCCACCAGTAGACAAGATCAACCCGGGGACCTTCTCCAAAACTGAAAGTACTATGCTTTGTTATGGTAGCCCTGTAATAATAATAATAATAATCCTGAAAACAATTATGCAGATTATAATACAGTATAAACACAGACACACATTTTACACATTGGCACTTATTAAATGAAAGGTAGGCATGCAATATACTGAATATATAAACTGTAGCCATGATAAACATGGCAAAGGTGACTCCTATAATCCAAATCTATACTCTACTTGAGTCAAGCTGTTCTTCAACTATGGCCAAAAACTACTGTATACAAGAGACAGACTGATGGTCAAAAAAGAAGTGATTCATTCATTGATTTTATTTCATAAAGGACCAAGACACAATGTTGACATCATTTCATTTGTAAAATAAACTGAAACAGTGTAAATGATTTCACTCGTTAAATAAATCGATCCTTATGACCTAATGTAAAAGGCTCAGTGGTGGAAGCAGGTCACTTTCCCATTAAGATGTGTATCCTCTTGTCAGCAAGCAAACCACTCACAATATTTTTATTTTAAAGCACCCCATCCATGTGCTATGCCACCCATCCCTCATTCATATACATCCCAGCATTTTTAAAGCATTAAAAAAGTAAGTCACTTTTTTTAATGCATTCAAAGCAAATTTTCCAAATGTTTTCTTTTTTTCTAAATTTCCACTTTTCTGCAAGAGCGCCGTAATTTTGGTCTTTTCATGCTTATGTTTGCACCTGACATGCTGAGAAAGCAAAGTAGATATCAAGTACAGCAAACAGTGCAGAAGGCCAGGCCTGTCCTCAAAGCTGGAATAGTCTGCCTTTGTTTAAAGACGTTTTGTTCATCCTGTCCTTCGACAACAATTATTATCTTCTTTCATTCCTGTCTAATCATTATTAAGGACACAAGCAACCTTAACACACAGAGAACGTTTCTGTGCATTTTGTCTTTGTGGTGCGGTATGATAGGAAAGAAACTAGTTGGAATGTCAGGGGCCCATGTTGTAGTCATCTGAGCTACAAAGTAACCAAATCAGGTACTGCAGTCAATTTATAAGAGGCCAGATATATAGGCTACTGGTATATATTGGTATACAGAAATATAGCCTCTGTAAAGAAAATCACGACTTCATCCTTTAGTCTGTCTTCTATTTTCTGAACTTTGCATTAAAAATGTGAAATGTGAATTTCTTTAAGTAGATAAGCTTTTTAAGAAATGTTGCCTCTGTCTGTGTGTCTGTGCATGTGCGTGTGTGTGTGTGTGTGTGTGTGTGGAGGGAATATTTCTCATTAAAACCCTTAAACCTGATATGGGTTTACTAGCTAAACGTGGGAGTGAATGCAATTACCACTGTACCAGTCTGTACTCCGACTTAATACACCTTCCTATTCAGTGAATAGTCAAGTCACCATTATTGGATTGTTCACTAGTGCAAAACCATTTAATTAGTTAATTTGGAAATGTTGACACTCCCCAGTCTGAGTGACTGTTTGGCCTACAGATCCAAAGACTAGCTAACATGATGAAAAGAAAGCTAGGGTCAAAACTGGTTGTTGCTTTAGCTTCTGTAATAGACATTCTGAGTGTCTTCCATAAATGCAGCATCTCCCCGATGTCCATTTTGCCCAACCTATTTTCTACCTTTAGCCACAGTTTTATTTGTTAGGCTTTGTTTTCTCATTCGCCATTGCTTTGCGTTGACACTAATCTGTTCCCAGAGAACAGGTAATGAAATTTCAGTCAATTTCAGTCAAGATCAGGGACACACTTTACTGCAGGGTAGGTGACAGTTTTCAAGCAATGGCAGAGTTCATAGCCATCAGCCTTAAACAAATGGAAGATCTGCAGAACAGCACTGCAAGTTTACGGGATGGTTCTTTGCCTAGCAGAATAGATATGTAGACAGTTCCCAGTGCAAGATCGTGTAAAATGCACCCCTTTCTGGGATCACAGGACCCAGCTTTCCCATTCTTATAAGGAGTAAAATGTACATTCAATAGCCTAATCTAGTCACAAAACTAGAGCACTGTTATTACTTGAAGAAATAAGATAAACATACATTTGCATGTTGACAAAATTTCTGTTACAAATCTGCCAAGTCCTATGTCGGTAGCCTACATATGAATCCCTGGTGTTTGTTTTTTTTCTTGTTTTATGGGAGAAAGTGAGTAGATTGTGACCTGCAGCATGATTGAGAGCTAGTGTCACAGAAACAATGTACCGAGAAAGACTGGAGCAAGAGTGGGTGGCAGACAAGGCTGCCAGATCAAGTGGAAAATCTGGCAAAATATAAACGGGGAGGTGGGGTGGGGGTGTAGGGGAGTCAGCAAAATCGTCACCCGATAGCCTCTTTCCTGATTGAGTCAGAGGTTGCTTTCTGTACCCCCCCCCACCAGACAAAGACCTGTGTGTGAAAGAGGAAGGGGAAGGGGAGGTCTCCTGTCTGGTGGTGAAGCGATGGATCACTGTCGCTCCCTCACCTGCTTTCCCTATCAGGGACCTGCTTCGCGTCTCCCAGAGGCTCCAAAGAGCTGCCCCTCTACCCTTACACTGCTGCCTCATAGCTTACAGCCAACCCCCCCCCCCCCCCAACCCCCAGAGCCCCAGGCCCTATAGCTTCCCCTCCCCCCGCCGTTCTGCCCCAGTACCCTGTCACTGCTCCAGGGTTGCTCCTCATTATCATGTTAATGCGGGTTCGAAAGCCCCAGCTTCACTCTCACTCTCCCCTTTAATATTTAGCAGCCATTTCTCCAGTTAGAACAGGCCTCCGCCACGGCGTACATTTCACCAGTTTCCTCCATTTCTTTTCCAGCTCATTACCACTGAACCAGGACCTGCTTGCAGGTTTGTGCAGGACCGCTTATCATTTTCCAGGCCTACTGCATGCAACTTTTTACTGCAATCTTACGTACTAACTTACTTAATTACTTACAGTTCAGTGCACGGTGTACATTACGGTGATCCTGAACAGTGAGGGTATATGTTTCACCATTAGCAGAACAATGATTTACAAGCTTCTGCTCTGGATTTCTACACCCACTAGCACAATCTCCCATGCTAATGCAGCCCTTTCAGAAGCACAGACAAATTATTATTACCACTTGTGAATTACATAAATCCATTTTATTTTTGACCCTGCAGTGAAACGTGCTCTTCTCACTGCAAAAGGCCAGAGCCATCTGAGAAAATGAAGCCCTGCACAAAGCATGAAGGCTAATATGAACATCGCTGCGCCGCTCTCTGTTTTATTTATTTTAGAATGCAGTGGGGGTGAGGAGCAATGAAGGAAGGCAGACCAATACAGTCATTACTCATTATGGATGGCGAGAGCAGCCATAATTGGGCGACTTGTTTTATTTTAGCATTTACATGTAAACCACACATTGTTTTATTGCCTTAGGCTCATATGGGATGAATGCACTGAGCAGAGATTCTGATACATACGGCACTGCCGAGCGTGCGAGAGGCAAGTGTGAAGACCTATTGAACTACACCAACAAGGGGCTGGTTTTTACGTTCCTCCATTCTTCCCGCGTTGTAAAAACTGCCACCAGTGCTATATCGAAAGAGCGGATCAAGACAGCACCCCTCGCCTACAGCCCACAGTGATGGAAAATGGGGCGCACCAGAATATCCGCCCCTCTGGCCATGCGTAGAGGGGAGAGCCCGCGCCACGAGGAAACAAAAACACAGATGAGGGGATAAATTAGCGTCCCTCTGACCCCGAACGAGAGAAGGAAAAAAACATACCACGGCAGTGACAAGGCATGTGTGTAGGGGGAGGATCGGCTTCACTCTCCGGGTAAAGAAAGCTGCAGGTCATAGGCCTCAGTCTCAATGAGGGAGGGTACACCACCTACAACTCCATAGACTTTGGTGAAACTTCTAATTAACAGAGCTAGTCAAACCATAACAGCAACAATAAAATCGACCTTAAAGGATAATGATGGCTATCGCTGAGAAAGTGTTCAAAGTGTTTTTTTTAACAGCATTCAAATGACCAAATCAATTGGTGTGGTTTGAATAACAAGGCAGAGGTCCCGGCAGGCATAAGAGTACTCGGCTACCGACAGGTTTGTAGGAATGAAGCGCTGCCTGATGCAGCCGATAGTAAATGAGGGTTCAAATCTTCATGGTTCACAGTTACCCTTATTGTTTTCATGGTGACCAGTCCCACAGAGGGAGGAAAGCTCTCACAAACAGCTGCGCAAATGGCTTCACGGGGAATGCGGATGCCTTCAAACGGATTGGGACTGAGGGGTAATTAAGTTTAGAGCCGCCCTAACGTTACCCGGGCCCCATCGCGACCGTTGGCCAATGTGGCGTGAGAAGCCGGGGTGAGCGGGGAGGACACGTTGCTTGTGTGAGGGACGCCGTGCCCTGCCTCCACAGACGCGATTTCTCAGCCCTGTGGAGGCATGCAGCTGCCCCTCTCTGATCTGATTAAGCTAACAGGCAGCATTCAGACGATTCCTCTCACTTATCTGGGCACTGCTGATAGGTCCGAAAGGGAAAACCCTGTTAATGTTTGAATGAACCGTGCGGCTTGAATTTAAAAAGCTATTTATTTAGGGGGTGTGGAGGGGAGGCGGAGCTGCCAGACGAGCCCAGTGCGGTTGGCTCTCTGTCTCGAGGGCCTGTGACGCCGAATACAAAAAGTGACAAAGAGGACCCGTCCCAAAGCAACAAGTTCTTCCCAACGGAACTCAGATTGACAGCGATTTAAAAGCAATCAGACGCAGACTGCAGGCTCCACGATTAAAGGCAAGCGAGCCGGAAAGGAGAAATCCCGTTTCTCAAATGCAAAATGCATACGTTAAAATGAGAGGCAGAGTCAGGATTAATCAGCCAATCGATTTTCTTGTTTCCCAGCTTTCAAATGGGCGCTTTGTTGTCTTTCAACTCTTGTCTGAGAAACACTGATCCGAACACACTGAGAATCAGGCGCATGCTTGTGCTCGTTACACACACCACAGCTGCTCCACAGCTTCTAAATTGGTCAAAATTGAATAAGCTCACGAGTGAAGGAGCAGGATAGTCGCAAAGTGCCGTGCTGGGGCCGTTGAGCCGATCTGCAGGGTAGCTACTACGGCAACAGCGACAGACCCAGAGCTCACAGCCTGCTCTTCCACGAACAGAGCAGAGTGCTACCAGCCCAGAAATACAAAGCACCTTCCGTTTCACTTCATTATTCAATAATTCATTGATTCACTTCATTCAAAGCTACCCCGTCCACAAATACCGGGTGTGAGGGGGCTGTTTAAGAAACAACAGAATTATGCAAGAGCCAAACGATCGCAACCATCTCCTGCCCCCACAAATCAACCTTTACAATTCCAGCTTTCGGTTCCCTCGCTGTGTTAAAGCACTGCTGCCCCTCTTAAAAAAGCAGTTGTCAGACGTGCTTGAGATGGAAATCTGTTTGTGCAAAGCATGCCGCAAGAAAAAGAAATTGGTTTCCTCTCACAGTGAAACCAATTAAATCATTAAGAAAGCCAACGGCTGGACAGTGAGGCAGAGTGAACTTAACAGAAAATCTTACCGCTGTGGAGAGGAAAATTTAGCATTAAAAAGCCAGGTCCGGAGGTGCATGGTGCACACACAAATCCACAATTCGCACTTGCCGGTCTTCTGCTAAACTTCAGCAGGGGCACCCTCCTCGGGGCACGCCACACGCACACACACCCACACACACACACATGCGCAGCCGTGCACACACACACACACACAAATGCAGACACGCGTACACAGCTGTGCACACACATACACGCACGCAAACTCCTATGAGATTGCACGCATGTTGCAGAAAGGGGTCCACAGAGCGACTGGTGCAGATCCACGAAGAAAAAAAGGAATTCTGAGCAGCTGCAAAGATCAGTCCTAACTGCCGCGCACCATCCCTCTCTCTGAACAGCACCAGGGAGCAGAGAGAGAGAGGGGGATAGAGAGAGAGAGCAGCTCGCAGCAAAAACTCCACATGAACTAACAGCAGTATAGTGCTGGGGTTGATTCAAGTCTTTTTAATTTGGCCCTGCAGTGGTGTGGCTGAGAGTGAAAAGAGCCAATCTTTCCCAGATAAGAGAGCAAACGCTGAGGAGGTGGAGGAAGGGAAAGAGGCAGGGAGGGAGGGAGGGATGGGGGAGGGTACTGTGTGGAGTAGTGCAGGAGCAAGGGAGAGAGAGAGCGAGAGGGACAGAGGGAGAGAGGGAGAGGGAGGAGGACTGAATATGTGCTGGTGGTGGTGGTGGTGGGGGGGGGGGGGGGGGGGGGGGGGGGGGGGGGGTGGGGGGGGGGGAGGGGGGGCGTACACCCAGTGCAAGCGATGTGACATACATACGGAATGAGTGGAGGAATAATGCTGACAAGACAGGCCAATCGGCAGTCCGGCCAGCTCCTGATTGAAACAAGGATTTTGGGGGCTGTGCTCAGGGAGAAAAGCAGGAGGGGAGGTCATGTACCCGAACGGACAGTGGGGGCCCCATAAACCACACCCCGGCCCAGTGTGAGAGCACATTGGTCCCTCTGAAGGAATCCTCCCCTTTGTGTTTAATTGTTATTGACGGCCTGCAGTACTGGTGGAGGGCACTCGACCAGCAGAGGTTCTACATGCATTTCATTAGTCCCCACCCCCCCACCCCACCCCACCCCCCCAAATCCACCACCCACCAGCTCCTTCCACCTCCCCCACCCCACACACACATGCACACACTCTGTTTGCTCTCATTACCACCCTGTACCTGACTACTGTTGCTCAAATATCTATTTTCAGGTTTTAGAAATCTAGGCTACATTGGACAAGATTAATCAAAAGAAGAAAAAAAAACAGAAAAATATATCTGCCTCTTTACTTAATTCATTACAGGCTTCGACTGTTATGTTCATCTGATTTATCCACTATGAACGACTGAAAATATGCCTAGTGCTCATTTGAACCTAAGATGGCGCAGGCCAATCTTAAGCCATCTGTGCATTTTCAATGTCTGTTCCTCCCCCCCAAAAAAAACAGATTTTATTTTGATGACTGATTACAAACACAGGTCGCAACTGCTTTACACGGAACTATTGCTTTCCAAAGCATGCCAGAGAATGTCATTAATCTGCAAGCGATAAAATAATAGGCTTTGAACGCACTGCACATTCGAAACAGCAGTTTCAACGCCACTGCTGTGAACTACCCTGAAAAATGAGCATCTCTGCATATGCTTTCACTGTAATTTACTTTCATTTCTCAGAGTTGCACTTAAACAACACTATAAATATTGCATTATTATTAAGAATCAGACAGAAGGTAGGGAGATGCTAAATCTTTTTAAAAATGCCACCATTTATGAATACCCCAATAAAATAATGAGCCAAAGGCTAACTCCTAAAAAGGCTAGCCCCCGTGCATAGGTGGCTTTTCACATTTGCACACGCAGCTTTAAATTATGTGCCTTGGGTCTTATTTATTTTGTCTTACTTATTTCACCCGCAATGCCCCTGTGTGAGCTTTGTTCCGGCACAGGCATTCCTCGCCTTCAGTCGTAACCTCCGCAGCCCAGGCACTTCCACCTAATTGTCACATTAAGAGTATCTGTATCCCATGTGATGTCTCTAATTAGGGTATCAGGGAGAACACAGCGGCCCATACCGCGGGGAGCTGAGGGATGGGGGAGATGACTGGGGGGTGGGAATGGGGCTGCAGAGACACCAACGATCTCCTACAACAGTTTTAAACTGGGGGGGGGACGGGGGGCATTACAGGGAAAAAAAGCGGGGGAAAAACAGAAGAGAATGAAGAAAGAGAGAGAAGCCCAACCCCCCTTTCCTCAGCACTTCTATGTGCTGTCCAAAGCAAGCAATAATGAGCTAGCATCACAGCCAGCCCCTGTGGGGTTTGTTAGCGGAGAAAAAGGAATGTCAGAAGGAGGTGGTGATGGTGTGTGTATACAGGGGGTTCAATGATAATCAGCGCTATAAGACGTATGAATTGCAGTTGAAACACAGAGTCAATACTTGGTGGGAAATGGACCTGGAAAGACTGTACAGTCATAAAGACTCACTGTAAGCTATTCATCTATAGTGTGCACTCCAGAAGTTATTCCTACAAACAGACTGCATACACACACACACACACGCACACACACACATCGCTGGATAATTCTTCTGGCATAGTGGTTCCGACTCATGAAGAAATATTTTAAAAGCAACATTTGTGATACGTTGTGGTATCACACTCTAGATTGTGATAGGTTGTGGTATCACACTCATCTTGGTGGTCCTGGTCTCATCTCACACTCTGTACACTTTCCCAAAGCCACTGTTTGTACCTCTAGCATGAATTTCCATGCTGTTGATGTTCTTCAACACACCCTTCTGTACTACATGTACCCCATCATATAGCCCATTCAACAGCCTAAACCCAACATACCACTGCACTGTCTATATCTCTGCATGTTTTTCTTTCTGCCTAATGCATCTAACCATTCTGAAGTACATGTACCCCCCACAAACCCATCAGTCCTACAACCCTCCAATACCCCTGTACCTGCCCCTCGCCAAACACATACACACACGCGCACACACACACACACACACACACTTCTGCATTCTAAACTGTAAATAGGAGAAGCAATCAACAATTAGTCGCTCCTCGAAACTCTGTCACACCTATACTGCCGATGGATTGACGTCTTTTTTAAACATTTCAGTCCTGTCCTATATCCTCACATTTTCCAATACTTCATCTTGCACAGTACCACAATGGATGGAAATGCAATATCATTGCACTCTGAAAAACTGCCAAACCATGGATATTTATCTTTACTTCATTTTTCTTGTCGCTACGGTTTGGCTGACATTAAGGACAGATGGCAAGGGTGATAACTGGGGTGTAAGTCAGAAACATTACTGTCCAAGGGGGGATCATTCACTCGCGCACTCGCTCTCGCCGTCTCCTGAGCGCGAGCAGCCGGGGGCGCGGGCTGCAGAAGGAGCCAGGGCGGCCCGAACGTGACCCCGGAGGTGTTCCTCACCGGGACCCTTCCTCCAGTTCCCCGGCACGGCACGAGAAACCGCGCCAGCCGCCTCGCGCCCCCAGATCCAATTACACCTCTTTTCTTCCCTCCTTCCCCTCCGCAATGCCCCCGTTCCCGCTTCTTTATTGCTTGCTCTCTGTAAACACGCGGGCGTGCCTCTGTAATTTCAGTCCTGCTGAATCAGCCAGATGGGCTTACATCCGTGTCTATTCTCAGCCCAGACGTCTAATATTACCTCAGCTTTTTCATAAAAACTGGTATTTCTGCCCTGGCGGTTTACTCCACAGTCGTGTTGTTGGTCCAAATTCACGGTGGCCTGGAGCGACGCAGTTCCCGCCAGTGCAGATACTAAGCGTTTCACAGCTCTTCAGAAAACTTACATTTCCTATAACTTGTGTTTTTTAATCCTGACCCCACCATTCCCCACCCATGAACAAAATCACTTAAGAACAGGATAAATTAGCACATTCCTCAAAAACGACAAGAAAAATAAACTCTGGTGGTAAAATCCCTCACCCAGGAATGCTAATAAAAAAATACGGCCTAAGTATTAGCTGTCATTAAGAATTCCGAACATTTGGGCTTATGAAAGCACTGTAAAGCCAATTGTGTTTTTGCAAAAAAAATAAAAAATGGTTTTACCAATTGGGGAAAATTTGCTGACATCCTGGCGGTGTAGTTATTCTCCAAGAAGGTATTTCAATTAGAAATGAAAATATTCCACAGGATGCACCACAGAAATGCTTTTTTACATTTGCTTCAGCATACACCACTGTTAATGACCTCCACATTTCAACCAACATCATACTGTCAGCAGAAATGCCTCAGGTCTCACCTCCACTGTGTGTGTGTGTGTGTGCTCATGTTCATGTTCATGTGTGTGTGTCTATTTTTGGTGAGTAACATGTAGCCTATTTACTCCAGATATGGAATGGTCTAGCCTAGCACCACAATGTTCTCCAGGAGTCATGTGCTCTCCACCAGTAGGGCCTTTTTGACTTTGCTAGGTCTCATTAATATGTTCACAGGCATGAAGTAGCTAGAGAGAGGTTCAGTTCTACCTCCACCAAAATCAGACTCCACAAAACCAAGGCCTCTGATACCTCCTCTGACCTCTGTTCTCTCTTTACCCATTGCATGTCTTCGTTTCCTGTGACAAGCACAGAAAGATTTGTGTGAGATGAATTTCCAGTTATGGCCCCCCACCAGCTGGCTTGTCTATCAGCACGGCTGAGTGAGCCCTGGTTGTCTCCACCGCCATTCTACTGCTGCCCATTCAAAAGAACTGTTAGGTGAGCCATCAATCAATCCTGCTGAATTCTGACCCGGAGCAACTCAACCACCCTCATACACCTGGCTGGTGTTACCTGGGCCTGAACCAGGTGCTGGACACAACCATGCTCTCAGGCAATTGAGGCTCTGATATGATCATCCCACAAGAGCTGAAAATACATGGGGAAATACTATAGTAGCCACAGCTACTCAAATGTGTTGCCGAGGTGCACCAAAAAAAGACAACGAGCTATTTTATTTCTTTCTCCACAATACACTTGTGAGCTCTTTGACTTAAAAACATTGCCCTACAGGTTACCAAAATGCTCGGAGACAGCTCATGAAAAATGCTAGGATGCACCTTGTTTACAATCTTAATTTCCTGAGAGGGGAAAAATATGGGTGCTAAACCACTCCTTTCAGCCAAGTAGTCCCTTTCACACTGCATGCCGATGCTATACTTGGCTTGGGGAGAGGAAGGAGATATGTTGTTTTTAACGCTGTTGAAAAGGGATACTGGGACCATGTCCCTAGCCTGAAGCTGTAACGCCACTGTGTGATGTGCTTGTGGTATTTCAAAACATAGCTCACCACTTTCCTCTGAGCAGTTCCAGATGGTCCTGCTGTGAGAATGAACAGGGGAACCAGACCCGCAAGAACACAACACCTAGCACAGAATCCAAACCCACAGGAACACAACATCGAGCACAGAATCCAAACCCACAAGAACACAACATCGAGCACTGAATCCAGACCCACGAGAACACAACAACGAGCACAGAACCCCGACCCACAAGAACACAACACCTAGCACAGAATCCAAACCCACAGGAACACAACATCGAGCACAGAATCCAAACCCACAAGAACACAACATCGAGCACTGAATCCAGACCCACGAGAACACAACAACGAGCACAGAACCCCGACCCACAAGAACACAACACCTAGCACAGAATCCAGACCCACAAGAACACAACATCGAGCACAGAATCCAGACCCACAAGAACACAACATCGAGCACAGAACCCAGACCCACAAGAACACAACATCTAGCACAGAATACAAACCCACAAGAACACAACATCGAGCACAGAATCCAAACCCACAAGAACACAACACCTAGCACAGAATCCAAACCCACAAGAACACAACATCTAGCACAGAATCCAGACCCACAAGAACACAACATCGAGCACAGAATCCAGACCCACAAGAACACAACATCTAGCACAGAATCCAAACCCACAAGAACACAACATCTAGCACAGAATCCAGACCCACAAGAACACAACAGCGAGCACAGAATCCAGACCCACAAGAACACAACATCGAGCACAGAACCCAGACCCACAAGAACACAACATCGAGCACAGAATCCAGACCCACAAGAACACAACATCTAGCACAGAATCCAGACCCACAAGAACACAACATCTAGCACAGAATCCAAACCCACAAGAACACAACATCTAGCACAGAATCCAGACCCACAAGAACACAACAGCGAGCACAGAATCCAGACCCACAAGAACACAACATCGAGCACAGAACCCAGACCCACAAGAACACAACATCGAGCACAGAATCCAGACCCACAAGAACACAACATCTAGCACAGAATCCAGACCCACGAGAACACAACATCGAGCACAGAATCCAGAATCCTGCAGTGCCAGAGATGTTTCAGTTTTTTTTCATTCCACCCAAACCCCTAACAATGTCATTGGAATACTTATTAGGCTTAATGAGCACAGGTTACCATGTTCAGGAGAACTCTGCATTTTCCCGTTCAGACTCTGACTCGTACTCACTTAATAATTGATCACACTGCAAACTGAAAACATGAGAATGCAGCAAGCCAAGAAACTAAAACACGGAACTGCTCACTTTGCCCAAAGTGTTTCCCGAAGCAGGGATATCAGCCTGCCATGGCAAAGTGGCACCAACACCAATCGCCATGCCAGAAGATTTCTAATAATCTGTGGCTTGTGGACTTTGCAGTCCTGCTTGTGCACATGCCTGTAAAAAAAAACAATCACTCTCATCCCCACTACTCTGAGCTTTAGCAGCACGATTGATGTATCACAATGTCTTTGTGCAATTGGTTGTCAAATGCTGCAGCAAGTAACTCAGTCTTCATCATTCTAAAAAGCAACTAGCTGGGGAATTAGTCATTTAGGTAAAAAAAAAAAAATGACACATGAGAATACATTAGTAAGTAGCAATATGGAAACTGTGTTGTAAACCAGCTTTAGAATGTAAAAGACACTCCAAAGCGTAAATGTAAAAGTATATGTAATATAAAACATAAAGTAGTAGGTAGCATAATAAACAAAAAGCGATTTAAACAGCTATTTAATAAACATGTCATACATGCATATTTAGTTAAATCCAGTATTAAATTATGCAAAAATACAGGTGCATAATGAGAAAGTTATGATCCTATGACTACATACAGTGAAGCATATTAAATAAAAAAGCAAAGAACAGAGTCAGCGCTGAGAACTCAAGTCACAGTATTAAGAGAACTGCATTCAGATACTGCACAGAGCAGAGGGACTGACACGGAGGACATGGAGCATTGTATGTAAAAGAGTGAAGAGGGGGTGGACAGGTGAAGGTCCAAGGTGGGACACGTGGAGTTGAACGCTGACACTTTCTGCTCTCCCAAGCATCATATTGCCACAAACACATTTCCTCTATCTCTCTGATAAAAGGATTAGACTGCCAGATTTCTCTTTGAAAGGGAAAAAAGAAATGAGCAGCGATTTTCTCCTCCACTACATCAGGGTTACTTTTGCTAAATAAAAATGCGGCACTTGAATTCCAAGGACAAATGCTGGTGCTCTCCACAGAATCTGAAAGAGGAATTTTACTTTGATCTGGAGATTGCCTTTTTAACAGTGCAATATTATTCACTCTAAAAAAGAAGGGCCTTTCTACACTATATATCCTTGACTACGCCTCAAGGTCAATTTAGCATTCTGTGGTTTCTGACTGATGGAAGACTAGCCGCCTAGCGTGACAGACACCACAGCTTTCACACATCGCAGACATTGGAAAAATTCCTTTTGGCCCCCCCAGTAACAATAAGCCAATGCATGCCAGCACCCTTGCCGTAGTGATGACTCTCTTCATGTCTGTTGTATTCTGTTCCCCAGAGCCTCATTTTCCCAGGCTGCAATGCTTCATTTTTATGTTGTTGTAAGCAAAAGAGAAAGAAATGCATTAGGGGAGATTGTAGTTTCAGTAAGACAAATAGGAAGTAGCACACAGGTATTAATTTTTGTTAATTGTTGTTTCAGTAGATTTAATAGCCACAAAATATAGGCCTATGTACCCAACTGCATTTATATTAGATTAATGACTAAGGACAAAATATAATATTCAATATTCATACAATTCTCTTTTACTGATGTATGGTGACTGATCTGGTACAAAATGGCTGCTGTACATCACCCAGGTACAGTAGGTGCCACATACAGGAGATTGGAGCAAGCTTTCCCCTTAAGCTCCAACAAAATTATGTCTAATAATAATAATAATTATTATTATAATTATTATTATTATTATTACCCATTAAGCCATTATCTTTAGTCTACTGGAGTGGCTACTAGCTCATGTTCACTAAGTGATATGAACCTGCAACCACTGGGTCAAAATCCACTGTCCAAACCATTAGCCCACATGTCACTGCCCATATCCTGAATACTATCCTTCTCCAATGATAGGGATCACACATAGGCCCTTTGGCCCAAGCTAAAGGTCCAGAGGTCTGACAGCTACCTGCAGTGAAACACTCAGCATGTGTGTAAAGTATGGACTGAAAGACAAAGCCTTTGCTCCACAGAGCTCTGAAGACTGAGGCCGAGATGGACATGAACCTCTGGGTCGTACGGGGGGGGGATGAGCTCAGCGGTGTATTTCCCTCTGCCACTGTGAAATCACAATGACATCACTGACACTTTAGCCTCAACTTCAACTGGGACTCTTTCACCGGACGTTTACACGGAACCCAGTTCATTCTGGGTAACACCATCCTGGCCACCCTGTCTTGACCATCACTTAGTAACATGCAGGCTTTTAGCAGATGCATAAATGTTCAGAAGTGAGAAAATGATCTGTGTGTGTGTGGGGGGGGGGGGGGGGGGGGAACCAAACACCGTGAGTATGCACAAGAGTACACAAGGCTCCATTCTGCAACCAGCTTGAGCTGTGCTTAACAATGCTTGCAAGAGAAATACAAAAGTTGCATAAGAAAAGGAAAAGCTCGCTGCTGAATTCTTCAGATATACTCTCTGTGTAGAGAGAGGGGAGAATATCACACAAACACAACCTGCTGATCGCGCACATTGAGTTAGTATGCACTGTGTAGCCGCAAGAGGTTAAAATGCGCTTGAATGGTAAAACATCTGTAAATTCAGACAAAGGCTGAAACTGAATCCTCCTTGCATCAATCTTGGAGAGCGTTCAACCACCCACCTTACACCCCACCATTCCCTCCAGCCCTATGAGCCTTCAGCATAACATAGCTGTGATTCAAATCAGGCAAAACAAAGAACTTTTCTGCATTTATTATACCTAGGAATCTCCTGGGGCATTGGGTGTTTTTCTACGGTATGTGCTAGGAAATATTATCCTTTAAGTGTCTGTGTGAGTATCACCGTTTCCTTGGCGCAACAGGCCATTGCAAAGGTGAGGAGAAATGTTTTGATGTGACTAACCCTCGTAAGCCATTAATCTTTCACAAAATACTCAGCGTTTCAATACCTTGCAGGCGAGAGAACTCATCTCTCCCCTTTGGCTGTTTTGGAACAGTGTTTGTTATTCAAGGAGTAGAAGGAACATGGAAAAGGAGAGGTGGAAAACACGTGAAGATTAAGAGGTCTGAGCAGCATCGGTGACACCCACGAATGAATGGATCTTCATTCCTGTTGGCGCTTGAGCTGTACAGTTCTCCAATTACAGTGTGGGTATCACAGAGCCCAAATAAGGGAAAATAAGAAATACAATAGGCCTATGGTTGCGTGCTATGTTTTAAGCATAGCAGTGAGGGAATTTGGTTCACTACCAAAATGCTGCAGATTCAAATCCTTGGCATGATAAGCCACTCTACCTTAAAGAAAAAAACAAAACTGGACAATAGTTTTAAAGAACGGTCTTTTCTTTAGGCTGCTGCAGATTAAGTCTAAAAAAACAAATAAATCATGCAATTACCTGTTTATAATACTAGATCTCAATGGTGCAATTAAAGTTAAAGAATATATTTATGTAAGCTGTTAGCTGGGGTTTGAACCTATGACCCTTCATACTCCAGTGCTGCTCCCTGTGCACTCTCTTCTGCTGCATGCCTCTGCATGCCATCGTGAGGACTGGAGCCAAAAGGAATCATGGGATTTTGACCCCGACTGATCCTCAGGAGCAGGCTGGGCTTTCCTTCAAACTGATTTGTGGACAAGGCCTCACTTCTTAGAACTGATCTGTAGGTACGCAAAGCACATTTCTACATCATTAACAGCTTTCAAATAAAACAGAAAATGCTTAGCTGTCCAGTGAAGTTCGCTGTCTAATATAATCTGGTGCTTTTAATCCATACAATAAAGTAGGTCAAATGTACATCTCTAACTGGATTTGCAATTAGCAATAAATTCCTACTGCTGACATTTTTAAAAAGGCACATGCTTCCATTACATTAAAAGGAGCATATAGGTGATATTAATCAAAGCATCAGACACACTGGGAAAGAAAGGTAAAAGTGCAATAAAAATGAGTGCTAACAACATTTCAACATTGTTCTCTACTAACAATAAGTCTGGGCTCAGAAATCGTTAGCCTAATAATTTGTGCTTGTTTCATAACACGCTTTGAAGTGAAAAATAAAGGTAGCCTATATAAAGACACTGTACCAAAAACCAATTCAAAAACCGTCTGTGAATGGATTAAAGCTAATAGATAAAAGGAATGCAGGCAACAGTGCAGTTTTATGCCTTTTGAAAGCCCCTGCCATCACTCATATGTCATCTAAAATGGTGACGATAGAGAGCCAGCAGGCAGGAGTGTCCTTCACAAGGTTGCTGTGGGTTAATAATCTAATAGGGTAAGCGTCCATAATGACCAGCGATGTAAAGCAGTTGGCTGTCAATAGCAACTGCATCTTAATGGTCCCAGGGTGATTCAGATGCTAATGTCTCCCCTCACGCCACGGCCACATGGCGCGCACAGATCGCCAGGAAGAGCCACTGTGGCCGGTGAAAGGTCAGTCCATTAATGAAGGAGGGAAAAAAACAGTGCACAATGAAATTAAGATGGGATAGGATGCAGCTGAATATCTATGGTACAATAGAGTCCTCAGAACTGAAGAGGGAGTCCCAGTGTGTAATTATCTTGCAATCTAACCTAGCATCTCATGTGATTGTGCAGATATAACTTAAGTGGAATGAACCTCCACCTTCACTTGCTGGAGAGAAATAAGAAGAAACGATAATGTTGGAATCCCAAAAACACAATCAGAATACCTTTTTTTTCAATGATCCTTTGTTTAAAAAAATAGGTGTGCAGATTTGGTGCCTGAACATTTCTGTAACTGAATTTAATAAGACAATGCAAGCGGCACACAATCATGTTTCATTTTTCATGTACATTAGCTGAGGAATACTGTAGAATTCTAGAATGTGCTTGGGACCTATGCATTCATGCAGGAAATGAATTTAATATTATTGTTTTTTGTTCCTCTAAGAGGATAATACTGTTAAGACTAGAAAATGCCCTGGGTTGTTAGGATTTCTGTTTCTCCCTGACTTAGAAACAATACACTTTAAAAATTAATTGCATTCCCAAGGCAGCAGATCAAAGCCTCAGGCTTGTTTAAGGAATGAAAATCCTAGATCAGATGCTAAGAGGGATGTTTTCACAATATTCAACGTCAATTACAGTGTGCATACTGTAAGACAAACTGGACAGTTGCTACAATGTCTAAACGTTAGCCTACTTGAAATAGAATTGTTTACTTCATGTTTTTATACAAAATGTGTTTGCATAAAGAAAAGAAAAGCAAGAGAACCGGAACTGCATGTGCCCCATGAAAGGAAACATAAAATTCCATCCATCTCAATTATATTAGGCAATCGTGGTTTAAACTTGTAATCACTCACACACTGGCTCGTACAATAAAGCTGTCTTTGTGATGCATTAGTATTAAATGAGGGGAACCGTGGTTACCCAAATGATATGAGCAAAAGGCTCCGCCTTCCACAATAAACTAGAACACAAAAGACATCCACAGACACATTTGGCATCACCAGCTCGCCACAATTAAAAATGCCCCAGAGCTGGAGGGTGGAATATCTTATTTGTTTTCAGGGTGGCAACACTTCCACCCGAGACCCTCTCCGGGCTGCTTTGACCAAAACACCTCATGGTTTTCCTTCTCCCTTATTAAAATTTTTTTCATCGAATCCCCAGTCGGCTGCTCAACGGCTCACTGCCAAGGGGAAGGAGAGGCCTCCTATTGATCCCGAGAAGAAATTCTGGGACAAAGCTACACAAAATAGGGGGCTAAAGGTAAGCTTTTCATTTTGTTTGTTTGTTTTGCAACAGCCTCATCCGCATTGCTGTAAAATTTCTCACACTGGCTGCGGAGATTTGCTGGCATTTGCATTTATTTCTTTGTGTTATCTAATTCAATGAATTATGGATGTTAGGAGTTTGAGGCTGCATCAACTCTCCGCGATGTATGAAAACAAAGCCACACACATATCAATACGAGCCATAATGGCCACATGAAAATAGAATTTGGCTGCTCTGTAAGGCATTTATGTGAATTTTAATTTACTGGATGTCTGCTGTGCACTGTAAAATCTGGTGATGGCATTTAGGACTCTACTGTAGAGCCCGTTCTGGTTCCCCTGGCCACATATAACAGATGACGCAAACAGTCCTAATGGTAGGTTCCCCCTGGCTGCAGACCAACTGAACCCTCTGACGAGTCAGCGGAAGAGGCTCCTGAAAGTGCCAGACTTGCACCTCGGTGCAAGCAGTGAGATCGGAGGTGTGAGCTCCCCATAGTAATAGAAAGAGAGGGGGCAGGCAGCTCCCTTAATGTCATCCCCCCATTGCAAGCATCCACAGCGGGTGATGTCGGCGCACTGTGGCAAAGGGGAGAAGGTGCTGCCGTGAGCACGTCAGCGCTCTTCCCGGGCGACGGAGGGGAAACCTGTCCAATTGGAAGGGGGGAGGCAGATCTGGCAGCCAGTTTGGAGCTAGACTGGTGAGCCCGCCAGCTCAGCGCTGCTCTTCCATGTGGCATGACTTCCCCTCTCCTCTCTGCAAGGCCTGGCAAGACAATGCGCTCACACAGGGATGACTGAATTAGAGGATTACGAGCTGGGAGCACCAGATGAATACATTGGGAAGACGGTAGCCTACAGAAAATTTCAAAGGGACTGCGATGCATTGTTTTGTTAATCCCAGAGACGGACGTTCATTTTCAAAGCGTGATATTCTCACACACGCGGTGCAAAACACATTCAGTAATACAAAAGCTATAATATATACACAATAGAATGCTGTAAATAAATAAATACAATATGCATAGGATATTTTTCATCTGCAGATTGATCTTTCCATTTGAAATCTAGCACAATCGCACACATGCACTCACACACACACACACACACATAAAACTGAGGGGAACTGGTTAAACATAGGAACAAAGGATGATCTTAATGTAAAATCCGAATCTCACACGTAAAGATTTTAGCAAGTAATAATCACCCTACCTTTGAATATACTAATGTACTGGAGAGAGAAGACATATGTGACCTGGTTATCATATTAAGTTGGATGTTCCATCTTATTTTACTCAATAAATGTCTTTGCTTTCAATATCTGTATGTCTTAATGTCAAATTCAGAGTAATATTGAGTTTTATAATTTTATAATATCAAAAACATTAGATGACACGGTAGTGCCAGGGTTTTGCATCATTTGGAGGTCTAGCTTTAGCACACCTCTGCAGTATCTCTGCTCTGCTCTTATCCGTGTTGCCCGCCCTGCCCACTCTGGCAGCGCTGTGAATGCGCAACAGGATTGACAGGCAGGCAGGGAAGCCTCCTCGCAGAGAGTAGTCCTGATTGGTGGTAAAAATTTAGACAGTGAAATTTGTAGTGGCTGATTTCAGAGCCTGGGGGACAGGCCAGATTTATTTCTTAGAGGTTTTAATTTATTGATATCAGTTAGAATGTGCAGGAAAGTTAACCACATATAAAAATCCTAAAACAAACTTAGCCTATATTTCACTTAAATGAAACCCAGGCAAATTTCAGTAAATTCTCTGATGTTACCTTGTGTTTTTACTGTTAAATGGGAGGGTATGGTTTGATTTCATGTTCACCTCTGTTCATTTATTGCTGTTTATTGTTGCTTTTTAAAAGGATCCACCAACAGGAAAACACATGACCTTCTTGACCAAATTTTAAGTGGAGTAGAAACTAGGTGTGACTTCTAAACATTTAATAGCTAAATGTCAACAAAAATGCTAAAGATTTTGGAAAATCTCTAAATGGTTAAATGCATTCATTTTAAGCGCCAACATTATTTTAATAATTTGAATTTCCTTTTACAGTGTCCTGGGCTGTTTCTCAATACCAAGAATGCAAAGAACAGACTTGTGTTCTTGGGGAGAACGTTCTTTCTAGTCGTTCTTGGAAGAATGAACTCGGCAAGCTCACAAGGACAGAGAACACTGTTCTATGTATTTGAGATACCGTTCGTGCTTGTGACGTGTGGTTACGCTACCTGACAGTCACTGTCCTCGGTGTATTTTAGTTTCTTTCAAAGGCTGCTTTACATTGGTTTGGGGTATAGTTTTATTTAAATTGTAAACTAGCGTTAATTGTAGGCTACTTAAAATATCAAAGTGAACAAAACGTCTCTTTTATCCTCTGTTCTCTAGCTAGTTAATACATGTTGGTTGCTTAATTCACAATTGCTTTCTATACTGACAAAAATCTACATAGCACTTTCAGCAACAAGGGCAGGCTTGGATAAACCGAAGTAGCCAACCAAGCGTCAACAAGTTAGCCGAGCCATTCCGATCATTTAAAATTGCTCTGTATATCAGCTAACTACTTCAAGTCAGAGTTTGCTAGGCTACAGCACACAACTCCGCTTGCCTCTGTTGATGCACCCCCTACAACAGAGGCTAGTACTGGCTACGAGCCGATACTTATTCACAGAAGCTGTATTTAAAATGAGTTAAAATGCAGCTATTTTAACACCTATTTCTCGCCTCATTTTCGTTTGTGGAAGATTTTAGTCACATTTATTAGTGAAATGAGAAAACAAAAAAAAATTGTGACCGTTCAGTCTGCAATGAATGCTGGGATATTTGTGTTGTCAAGTTCATACAAGTTACCAACCGATGCATCCTTGGTAAAATGGGCGTGTCAAGAACACTTCCGGAAATTTTAACCGTTCTTGGCGAAATGCGAACTTGAGTATTGGAACAGTACTTGGGCCGCAAAAGATGACGTTTCACAAGGACACAAGAACACAAGTACAGACAAGAACGCGTATTGAGAAACAGCCTTCTTCTCACTGCTATTGTCGTAGGCTTCTGCCTAGAGTATAGTGGTCATCTGGTGTCAGTTTGACAGTTGAGTGAGGTTGGGATATGGACATAGGAAATACGTTCCTTGATCAGCTCTCAAGAGATAAAGTAAGCGTCTGCTTGTGCTCATGGCAAAAATCTAACTGACATTCCTCAGAATACTTCACAAAGAATGAAATAGAAAAAGTGCCATTCGGCCCCACTTTGAGTAGATGTCAGAAACTAAAGTCAAATGTAAACTTTGCAACTGAGCTAACATACCCCAACAATGCAAAATCCTGTAAGACATAAACACTTAGGTGATGAAGCATGTAGCAGCCATGCTATCAGCTCGAACTTGACCGCATCTAATTATCAGCATTAATGAGAGCATTTAGGCTACTTTAAAATAGTGCAACAAGCTAATAAAGGAAAGCTCTCTTGACCTTTTCTTTTAAAACGTTGTACTTTAATGAAAAAATATTCATCATCACATTTTGCCTGTTTTGTATTTTATAGAATATAGACTAGGCCTCTGTATTTTTTTTTTTTTCAGATTCAGTAAACCAAACACCTTATTACTCTCTCTGAAATTTGTCCACTCTGTACTATCCATCATATGGCACTTTTCTGTAATGTGTGCTCTAATATAGGCCAGAGTATAAATGCATTTGCTTTTGCATCGTGTAACCATTTTGCATTTTGCCCATCTGCACATCCCAGAAAAAAGAAAGGTCTGCGATAATTTTTTTAGCAAGCACTATTTTTACTAACATTAAAATGCAATGATTCCAATGCATGATTTAAAGGTCCCATTTGGTTACAACTTTGGGTCTATTACATCAATTCACATTGTCATTCTACTGCTGGTATAAGCTTAAACGTTTTCAGCATACAGTTAATTTGCCATTAATCAAGTCTCTGTTGCTTGCCTGACCTACAAGTCTCTGAGCTACCATCTCATTCATTCTAGCTACCAATAACTTACTAGTAGTAGGCCAAATGGATGACCACTTTTCAAAATGAGTGTTGGGCCCTGCACACGTTGCCCCAAATGCATATATTGCCCTATGGGGGTATTGCAGTCTCAAAAATAATAAATAAATAAATAAATAAATAAATAAATAAATAAATAAAAAATAAATAAATGATTTTTCAAATAAATGTAGCTGATCCACAAATGAATGCAGCTTATTCACAAACAAATGTAACCGATCCACGAATAAATGTAGCCGATCCACATCCTTTTGCAGCGCTTACATTATTCCGACCAATCACAGCACGTATACACGATTCAAGATTGTGTGGTGTAGTGCCAAGACAACCGCTCTGTTGTGAAGATTGCTGTAATGGATATCTTTGATCAATGATGAAGCCTTCAAATCTTGAACCAAAAAAACCACATTATCATATACTTGTACATCTCATTAGTACTGGATAAGAGCTAAAAAAAAAAAGCTTTAACTTATGGTCAACATGGCCACCCATAAATTTTATTTATTTGTGGATCCGCTACATTTATTTGTGAATCAGCCACATTTATTTGTGGAGCCGCTGCATTATTTGTGAATCAGCTGAATTTACTTGCAGATTTATTTGCAGATCAGTAACATTTATTAATTTCTGAGACAATAATGTCCCCATATTGTGCCTCTACAGACATGCCTTTTAGCAGCTGTTAACAAAGTTAGCCCAAGCTCTGAGCCTGAGCTGTATGAACCTAAGGAAGATCAATCACAGTAACACTGTGAGCGACACAGCCTCTTTCATACATTGCAATATCACATCCTTGAAGTTTCCCTCAAAAAAAATTAAGATTAATGATGAAATATTTACATCATACAATTGCATTAACTGTTAAAGAATACAGTGCACTGGAACACACTATATCTTACCAACATTATCTCTAGACTGCATGGAAATTCAAGAAACTGGTGGAAGTCAACAAGTATAAGGATAATGCAAAACTGGTGTCTCAGGCAAATTTGTGATTGCCTCAGAAACCAATACAGAGAGGGTTCATTTTTAACTTTAAAGGAGTGTTTTCAGACCATTCTTTCAATAATGGGGTCACAGCTTTCCTTCCATTGGGCAACAAGGTATGAAAGACTTGTAGGAGGGCGTACCACTGTAGGTGGAGAGAGCAGTACAGACATTTCTGTGCTGGAATGTAGAGGGATTCTGCAGAAGCCTGCGAGGAATTTCATAAGGAAAAGTTTATGTTCCAACAGGAACAAGACTTCACGCAGGCAAGTAAACTTCTGTTTCTGTCTGGATAATAACACTGGCACATCTGGACAAAAAAATAATTGTGCAAGAATTGTGTGTGTGTGTGTGTCTTTGTTTTTGTGTGTGTCACAACAACATTCCTCACTAAGGAAGCTGAATCCTTAATCCAGAAAACATATTTATTTAGGACTCCCAATGACTGTACACAAAGTTACCAACATTACACTAAACTGTTAGCAGTGAGGTGTGTGATTTGTGTGATGCGACCCTGCTTCACCACTGTTTATACATTTTCTTTATTTGCGTACAGATAGAATTACCCACAAATGAGATCAAGACACGACTGGATCATGTCCAAAAATGCAATTACAACCAGTGTCCTTATCACACAAACCACAATAAATAGCCCCACAACCTCCTTGCCACAGGTTTACACTGTGCCCTCAGCTCAGTAACCATCAAAATGCGTAGCATGGCCGCGTTTGGCAAAAGAAAGACGTGGTAATAACTTCTTTAAATGCCAAAACAACATCAGTCGCTGGAGCCACAATACCACCACTGTCTACCTAAGATTTCCTTTTCCTTCTTTTCTCCTCTGCTTTGAAATCTTCTTAGATTGTTTAAAAGATTAAATTCCCCTCACTCTGACACATAATATCTGTAGTCTGGATTCTCAAAATAATAAATAAGCAGAATGGGGTGTTTTCATGGAATGGGTTTGAAGTGAGAAAAATCTGTAAAGACAGTGAAGAAAAGAGCAAGCTTCACGCTAGGGCGGGTGCCAGTTTGCATAAAACTACCGAAAGTCTGCTTGCTCACAGATTAGGCTTATGTTATTGGCATAGCTTGAGGATGCAGGCCCACTGCGTTAAAAATCCAAGCCAGCATGCCCATATGTTTTAGTGCATACAGTAAGGAAGATTATGCACAAGCCTGATATGAAAATTTATTTGAAGCATTTTCTGACACTCACAGTAGAAAATTACTGTTTTTAAATTGATAATTTAATAATAATAATATCATTTAATAATTTATGATTATTTCCACATCATTAATAAACCTGGATGGATGGCACAATATATTTATGGCTGATAGAACGTGTAGTGAGTATACCTGAGGATTGTAATGTAAAATCCCACTGCTATCATACCCTTGAACATGATACTTCATTTCAATTGCTTTGGACCAAATCTCCACTAAAAAGGCTGAAGAATGTTCAAGGCTGTAAACGAAAGCTCTATAAGGCCATCTGTTGAGCAAATAAAAAGCGGAATGAGTTTTCAAAGGCACTTTGGGTCCTCAACAAGAAGACAATCCCTGAACAGGCAACAGACCAATGTGGTTTTCAAAGGATCCAGGGACTGAGAAGACGGTTCCCTTGATAAAAAAAGTGCTGCAGTTTGGGCAGCTGAAGAAACAGCTCTGAATTAGCGTAAAAACCTGTGTGGCATGTCCTGAAAAACACACAAGCAGCCCTCTTCAGAGCAGCATCCGCCCCGTGTGTCACTTAAGAATTTTCAGGAGGAACACACCTGTTCCCAGTGCGAGGCAATCTAGACTAGCTCGGTCAGATGCCCGCCTTCCCAAAACAGAAGCACAATTTCATTTTTTCAGCTTGGTCTGTATGTGGAATTTAACGCTGTCAGCGTATTATTTTTCTGCAATATTTTAGTTGCTGATGACCACAGACACACACAGAACACTGAATCCAGTTAATTTTTCACTTTGGCATAATAATCTGTGAAAAAACCCAGTAGCTGGAAGAAATGGGCCACAGAAACCAACAAGCAAAATGGCTCTGTGGTGAGGGTGCTTGTCTCTTCTGAGTCTGCATGCAATTTTACACCACCAGCACTTTGCGGCACAAAGAGAGAGTGGTATTTGAAAACCATTAGTTCCAGGGTTGGGCGCTTTTAATCCTCCACAAACACTAACACCCAAAAATGCAACCTTTAAAGAAACACACAAGATGGACAGGAAATGTAGATTTTACACACATACCCAAAATAATATGCTTCAACAGCAGTATCGTGTGGAGTGCTTGAAGCACCCTTTAGGGAAAGCCTCAGCTTTTAGTCAACAAAAAAAGCATGGGGGAGGGGACTGCCAACCGTTTTTTTTTTTTGGCTTTGTATTTTTTTTCCCCTTCTCAAAAAGGCAATGGTGATTCTCTTCTTTGGAATGAAGTTTCTTGTTATAAATAGGGTTGTCTTGGCACAGTTTCAAATACCACTCCTGGACTGGACCACATTGGCAGCATTATACTGGAGGACCAAGTGCCTGAGAGGCATGCAGAGCCCTAATGCCAACTGCAATAACAGTAAATAACGGACAAAGCGTAGCTGGAATGCAGCGAACAGACACCGGTGTGCAGGAAAATGTTGGTGTTCGCAGGCCAAAGCATTTTTAAGCAATGAAAAGTGTCAATCAACAAAAGCCTTTACATCTCTTCATTCATGAGAAATGAATAAAAAAACATATGAGCAGGAATTAATGAATTGAGGGGCTATAGGGTGTGGGCAACAGAACACACTTGGTGAATTAAACAGTATAATACTGCCATAAACAGAGACATAAAATTTAATTAAATATTAGAACCTTTCAAAAATACTCAGTGCTATTTAAATTGATGTTGAGCAGGCACACAATAGCTTTAACAGCTGTATTATTTGAGGTTAAGTCAGCGAGACGATAGATCCCCCCTGCCCCCCGCACCCCAACCCCCATCCCACCCCCGCCCCCCGCACCCCTGACCAAAATGTTCATAATCATGTCTCAGTTTCCCAGACCCAGCCAAATGCAGGGTCACTGGGCTGGCTTAGAGATGACTGACACAAGCCAGTTGGAGATATCAGAGAAAGCGCATGAGAACCGCGGGCTGCTCAGCACACTGCAGAAACACCAGCACTCCAGACATTACACTCCCATGGCCAGCTCCACAAACTGTGTGTTTATCTCACTGCCACACCGGTAAACACACAGCACTAAAATCAAGTTTGCTCTTGCAAAGGTCCCCAGAGAACTCCGGCAAGTGAGTGAAACTGCAGTGTTTCTCCAACACCGAGGTAAAGTACGCGATGTCAACAAGAGTCCAACGGTCATGCAGAACAAAACGAGTCTGCGGGGTAATCGAAACATCAGGACCGAGAATAATGAGATTTTCCACATTTCCATTTAAACGTTGGTGAAAATGACAGAGCGAGCTTGCAAGTTTGAATCAATTTCCGTCAACAAGATTGTGTATTCTATAATTGAACAGACTTATACACACTAGCCATTGCTACAAAGCAAAATCTTAAATAGTCACATGCTTTTTAAAAAAAAAGATTTTGTACATTTGGGTATTGGAAACAGAAAGGTTATTTCATTGTATCATGCTCTCAAAACAGCCCTGATGACTTTAATAATAAAGCTGACCTATTACAGAGCAGTCACAAATTTCTGCAATTCCGGCTGAGGTTCTCGGCAAGGTTTTCATTTTTAAAAATCAATAATGGTATGTGATGAAATGAGAATTAAGCAATGCCAACAAAAATGCTGAGAACAATATCCACCTTCAACTTTGATAAGTCTCAATATATCAACAGCAATGCTATAATATTTGAAAGGTCTTTTTACTTCAGTTCACACAAGCAGCCATAGCCACCCTTCCCTCCCAGCATGAGCCAGAAAGTATAGTCTATAAGGATTCATATCTGCCTCCACTATAGTCCACTAATTTATTCAGAATCCCAGGCATTCATTTCAATAGCAATTATCCTAACCCTGTTTGGTTGTGGAGGATATTGTGTTGCTGAAACTATTTTGGGGGCTATTTCGTTTCATTAAGGCTCAGCCATTTTAAGCGAATGAATATGAAGAGCAAGAGTGCTCCAAATCCCTACATATTTCTCCTATTGTTTCCAATTTTTATTTATACAAGGTAGCTCTTGTCAGTTTATGTAATGCAAATATGTCACTGTCTTTACTCTCATATAAAGTGTGAATCACCCTATCAAACCAGGGCTGTGTTGATTGGCTGGCAGAGCCTATCAGAGAGATCACTGGCGCGGGCACACTAGCAGTTGTCCAAACAGCAAAGCGCTCCATCAGAGAGACCCCACTGTGCCTCTCCCGTGGTGCTCATAACACAGGTCTCCACTCATACACAGATTCAGCCTCTTCACACAACCTTGATATATAAAACATTAAAGCCCTAAAGCCTGCTGATGCTGTGCCTTCATTTATATGTATGCATATATATATATCACCAAAAGTATCTGGATACCCCTTGGTCTGGGGCTCTAATTCATGGTTTGGGCTAGGCCCCTTAGTTCCAGTGAAGGCAAATCTTAATGCTATACTGCAGCATTAAGTCACATTCTAGACAACTCTGTGCTTCCCCAACAGTTTGGGGAAGGCCCTTTCCTGTCTCAGCACGACAATGCCCCTGGGCACACAGCGAGGTCCATACAGAAATGGTTTTGTCAAGAGCGGTGTGGAAGAACTCAATTGTATATAAATAAATAACATCTGTTACAACACATGGAGTTAAACATGAGGCTCACCGCCTCTGCCGTCTGGAGTCTGAATACAAAGCAAGAGGCACACAGGCCTGGCCGGTGCTTACAGGACACTTGCATGTGGATGAATAATGCAGAAGCAAGTCAAGATGAAGGGCAATTCTGCCAGTAGCCCATTAGGTCTAGTTCCTTTAGGCCAACAGTGTGACCCAACCCCATCCTGTGAAGGAGAGGTGGAAGGAGGTGTTCCACACCACTCCAATGACCCTCACCCAGAGGCCAGAACACAATTTATCACTACTCTATTGCTGTTATTACACACAAATGCATGCGCACACACATCCATCTCAAGCAATAAAGTTCAGACATGACAGGCCAAAACACCTGGGTAGAAGCAGTGCTGGGCCTTTATATATCTGAGCACATATTACCTGTCATAGCACATAACCTCTCTGCAATGCCACCTGCCCCTTAAATTCAGAACACACCTTCAAAACTCAGCTCTGTCATGCCCCAGTGGGTTCATTATTCTATATAATACTGCTCGACCAATGCATTCAAAGGCCCCTACAGCAACATGCTCATCCCCAAAATTCTAAATCTAAGACAGCCAAGGGCACTTAGACGCATGCCTCCACGATTACCGAATTACTTTCCTTATAATAAGCGGGAGTCTCATTATTTTATTCCAGATTAAAAACCCAAAACTTAAGCCTTCCTCATAGTCCAAAAACACTCATCTCCATATGTTGCACTGTACTTATACATGGCTACACTGCCAAGGTTTCTACATGCCACTTTGCTGTGGGTTGAATACTGACATTGTAAAACTACCACAGCACTACAATAAACCACTTACTATATTGGGCCCGTGGGCTCCCTTTGGTGCCTTTAATCTTCACTGGTGGGAGCCATCAAGATAGCTCACGCACGCTTGATAAGCACCCACTTTACTCCAGATCTCCACAAGGTAACCCAGACCATGACTAGTACACCTGTGGCTGCAGACCTCAGCTTCAGCTGACAACCAGCTGAACTGTCAACTGCCTGTTGCAGCCTTGTCTCTTTTAAAGCTCATTTCTACGATCTGTCAAAATACACAAAACAGATTTGTTCTCAAAGTTGGTTGGGGAAATTGTTCATTTTTTGCTCCTCACTAGCATGACAGCAAATCACACGTGACACCACACTATACAACTGCACAGTGTTCCTTTCCATTTGGATTCTTCTCTATCTTAGACTGTAGACAGTTTGATCACATCGTATTGCTTCAGCTACCATGACTCCAGGTGATCTTTGTTCTGTTACCAAAGTAACCTTGCTCTTTTAAATTACACCTATTATATATTTAAATTATTCGTATGAACTGTGCACTGTGTACTTCTCTGTGAAATTTATTTTGTTAAGCACTGTATGAAATACGATACGACTGACTGACTGACTGACTGACTGACTGACTATCACACAAAAAGCGCCTGGTCAGCCCCGTTTAGAGAAGATTTTCTTATAAGTGAACTGGAAATGTCAGATACATTGAAGGGGGGGGGGGGATTAAAGCTACAGACTGCCACAGTTTGCAGTACTAAAACCTGGAGTTAGCATTTTTGAGTCATGGATTCCCTCGGCAGATTTCCAATGGTTTTTTCCCATAGGGATTTTGATTTCTGCAGAAAATAAGGTCTATGATTAACGTACGCTTAACAGTTTCGCGTTTTGTACTACAACAAAGTACACCCATTAATATCTCAAACATGAATTCCAAAGCCTTTATGTGCTTTAAAAAGTAAGTTGCTATCAGGTTGCTATATTGAACTACAACGATCACATTCCACCAACAACCACTCATGTTTTAATACTTGCCCATTTACCATCCTACGACCACTGAAGTTTCAATATAGCAACTAGTTAGCAACGTACATTTTTAAAGCATATAACGGCTTCAAAATTCATAGTTAATATATTAATGGGTGTAATTTATATTGTAGAACAAAATGTAAAATTCTTATGCTTATGCTAACCACAGACTTTTAGAATTTATTTTTTTAGTTTTAAAATCCATACTCAAAATCCACCTCTTCAGTATAGGTTACCCTTAGCTTCTCTATTGCCTCAATTCGTATGTCTGTTATTTGTGTTTTCACTTTCTTTTACTCCCTTCTGTTCTGTATGTTTCGCCCTGTATCTACTGTACTTACGGTGTCTTTTTTTTTTACCTTTGTAACTTTGTTAAGCAACCTTGGGCCCTGGAAAGGTGCTATATAAATACATTATTATTATTATTATTATTATTATTATTATTATTATTATTATTATTGTTGTTGTTATTATTATTTGCAACAATGTTCCGCCAATGTTTCTTTTATCTTAAATAAGGCAAGTGTTTAACCATCTTATTTAACCACTTTCCTTTCAGTCTACCCATGTCCAATGGCTGTGACACCACTGAAAGATCTTTTTTTTACCATATCTTCTCAGTTATTTCTGTTGACAGAGCTACCCTTTTCTTTTTTCAGCTGAAAAGTAATCATATAACATCTCTATGTATTATCTCACTTATACCCTTACCTGAGTACAGAAATCCCAGAGATAAAGCACACATCTCATTAACAGTGCACCCCAGGTCAAAACTCCCAGGAGAAAGGCTGGGCCTTGAATGTTACATTACATTACATTACATTATAGGCATTTAGCAGACGCTCTTATCCAGAGCGACTTACACAACTTTTTACATAGCACTTTACATTGTATCCATTTATACAGCTGGATATATACTGAAGCAACGCAGGTTAAGTACCTTGCTCAAGGGTACAACGGCAGTGTCCTTACCCGGGATTCGAACCTGCGACCTTTCGGTTACGAGCGCAGTTCCTTACCCACTGTGCCACACTCCGTCCTGAAGTTCAGTTTTAACATCTGCCATTTTTTAGCACACCAAACACATTTTACAGAGACTTACTGTTTCAATGGGGGACCACTATAATGTAATTAACAGTAATGATGGGCACCAAACTGGTCTGTTTGTGTTGAGTGACTGGGTGCAGTTGACACTTGCTTAACCCTCTGGGGTCGAGAGCTCCGCCGGCGGAGCTCGGCAAGATTAAATGAACTTTCGTTTCTATTTGGATGATTAACTTCACAAGTTGTTATCATACAGACGCAACAAAAACATTGACAGAAACCTTAGAATCGCGACTTTCCAATGCGCCCATTGACAAATGATATGAATTGTTTTAAAAGTTCTAAATTTGATTAATTAAACCGTGTATGCTTCGTTAATCCTTACTCATTACTATGTGAATTTCGCTCATCAGGAAGTCCGCCCAAATCGCATTCACATGTTGACAACTTCACGCTGTTCCCTTCAGGCCATCAGAGCTTGGCCGGTAATGGCGAAGGAGTGTACTTCCTACGTTAGCCGGACTGTTTCCTCCACTCCAGAATTGTGGACGACATATATACTGCACAGGACTTCAAACCTGCAAGGAATGCAGTACCACAGTGCGTCCTCAGGGGTATTCTCAATTTATTCCAGCACCGTACCACAAATCAGATCTCATGAAACAATTCACGCCTTCCTCAATGCATCAGACCTGTTCACTTCTATCACACTGTGGATGTCAGCCACTTTCACCCAGTGCAAATCAGACAAAGCATGTTGTAAAATAATCTACTACAAGGAAACAAACAGCTGGACCTTGGTTTTAACCGACAACTCGGTCAGCAGCAGTCAGTCATGTGGGCTGAGAAATGAATCTTCTCGAGACGCAGTGGGGCGGTCCGGTGCTTAGCCTTTAAAGAGAAGCTGGCTCTGAACTCCGGGTTCTCAAAGCCTCATGGGAAATAATGGCCCAGGGAGAGGAGCCGTGAGGTGTTTGTTCAGTTACCACGGTACCAGGCTCTCACCTCGGGAGATGGCGCCTGGCTTTACACACTGCAAATACAGAAGAGGCTGTGTGCTGTGGCATCTCCTGGGTACAGCCAGGGGAAAAAATACCACCCCCGCCCCTCACTGCCAGCCATGGACAGGGCACTCCAAACCGAGCCAGGGGAAAAGAGGTTCACACGGAAATAAAACTATTTCACCATGTCAAGAAAAAAGGTAATGGTGACTCGTTAGGGTCCAGATATTTCCAGAGTATATAATACTGCACCCCTGACCCATTGTTACACAATCAATAATAACAAGTCACATCCGGTTGTCCTGGGTCCATGTTTCTTTCCAAAAAGCAAGTGTGAATCATGTCATGATCCTTTTAAATTTTCGGCCACTGTGTGCCACTCTGTGTTGCCCTTCACCCTGCTTGGAGTTCTCCTCCTGGGGAATGTTTGCAAATTCTGCTGTTTAAATGCACAATTTCTGGCTGCTCCATGCAACGCAGTTGCAGGACCTACAGAAGTGCAGCATCTGTCCCAGAGACATCAAAGTGTTAAAGAATATCTATGGAAGCAGAACAAACAACGTTTCATCCTGACTGAATTAATACAGAAAAGGCCCAAAATAAGAAGGTGTGAGTAAGAAGTAGACTTCAGCTCAAATGCTTTTATAAGCAAAAGAAAATGACTTGCCTGCATCTAGTGCCAAACACAATCGCTTCAAAAAGCTAATGACAGTTCTTTAACCTTGTCTTTGGTTACAGAGGGACCATACAATTGAGACACGTATGCTGGTGTAAAACTCCCTTTTATTTAGGCGAGGCCAGATTGCCACACAAACACTCAACAGCCGAACTGTGTTCACCCAACACATGTCCTGCTCTTTCACTCTGAAAATGACCCTACTGTTCAATGAGCAGAATCTCTATTTTGCCACTCAACAAAGTCATCACCACAGGTGCGATTGAGTGGGCTGAAAATGTTTTTTTTATTTTTTATTCCACGTTGACACCCTGACATGAAAACAACACACTCTGCAGAGAAAGGCTATGAATCCAATCATTCAATCATGTCACTGAAGCGCATGTTTAGATATTCCAAACTGCTAAATAAATCACATCAGCCAGTTTTCTAAAAGGCACATTAATATGCTGAATTACACACTTTTTTGTACCAACTGCCATAGGCATCTATATACAAATGATGCTAAAATGCTAAAGAACACTTCAGTAAGATGCTATGACAGTTAAAATATGTCAAAAGCACAACGGGTAATCATTAGTGCACACTGATGTGACAAAACAAGCAGACAATCCAGCGCTGCTTAATGTGAGGGAGCCAGAACAACGTTGCTTTGCCTAAAGCTGTGTACTCAACTTTGCAGATTCAATTACACTCCTCACAAACAAGCTACCAAACAGCGTTTCTGCCTGAGAAGGCATTCCCAGGTCCCAGGCAGAGCACGGCACCGTTAGCGTTTCCAACAGAGTGGTGCCCTACTAAGCCAGTGTTTCACCACACGGCAAACAGTAGAGCACACATCAAAGTAACAGGGGCATGGATGAATGTTATTTCTGCATGGGGTGGGGGGTACATGAGGAAAGAGAAGGCAGAGGGCAAAGCAGCTCAGAGCACAAGTTCCTCTATAAGTTCCTAACAAATGCTGTCACTTATTATCTTCCAATGCAGTCTTCACCCATACGTACATCACTTTCACTACAGGAGCTTCATCTATAGAAGCCTCTCTTTCAGTTAAATGCAGAAGCTTTGTCTATAGAAGCATCTGTTTTGGCAATGAGACTTCCCTCCATCAAGGAAAGGCACAATACAATGCAGCATTACAATACAAAATACCAAGCTTCTAACTAGGTGTAAATACAACTTTGAAAAATGCATTGGGTAAAAAACCAAGAAGCATTTATGTTTCCAATTACTGTATAGAATGGGATACAGGTGAAGAATAGACTTTGAAGAATGTGGTTTTTTGATTAAGTCTCTTGTATTTTCAGCTTATGACTCAGCAGAGCACTTCCCATTTTACCCCCCCCCCCCCCCCCCCCCCCACAATTTCAGAAGGCTTTATTATGTTGATTTAGCTTGGCCTGTGGCTATGGAATCATGAAATCATGAAATCATGAACAAGCAAGTGTCATAAATGTGGCTGACTAGTTATTTTTAAAAACGTTTTGAGTTAGCTATACTTTTCTCTTAATGGTAGCTGTACTGTAGCTTTACTACTTCCAGTCAAGTAATTGGTAGCCTAGTTAACTACATTTTCAAAGCAGCTTCCCCAACACTGCTTCATTCTCTCTCTCTGTATTAGTTTTACTGAGAAAAGGCCCAGAGAATATCAGGTAAATGCAGAACTTTAAGTCGATACCTTAAGGTGACGATGAGTAATGTGCGTGGGGAGGGTTGTGTAGCGCACTGTACTGTGCTCAGATATGTTCCTCTGGAAGGTGAGCCTCTTGGCCAGGGAGTAATTTAACCTGAGAGTGCTTTCTCCCATACTCCTCAGACTTTGGAATACTGCTCCACAATGCCTTGCTGCCCTGGGGACATGGCTGCCATGGCAACCGCAACTTAGTCACAAAAAAGTTGTTTAATAGCTGGCTCCAAACTATGATCAAAATGGCACGGCAGTGTTTAAACCACAAACTATTTAGATGATTGTGGATTCAATTTCCAGCTAGGGCACTGCGGTCGCACTCATGAGCAAAGTACTTAACCTGAATTTATTCAGTAAACAAAAAATCCACCTGTATAATTGCATTGCGTGTAAAAATGCAATCCGTGTAAACGGTTCTGGCCAAGAGCACCTGATAAATACTCAAATGTAAATGTAATAATACCTTCCTTTCAGCATTTTGAGAGGGATGTATTTAAAAAATCTCACCTTAATACACCCAAGTCATGCCACTAAATCCATTTTAACAACCTCCTAAACTAAGCTCTAGAAAACAGAGCTGCAGAAGATAGCCAATATCAGAGAATTCATTCAGGGTCACTGCATCCTCATTTTGCTAAATTGTTATCTTTTCTTGTTTTGTCCCCCACTGGGTTTGGAGTTTGGCAATGGTCTCCATGGACACAAATTTCAATTTACCAGTGTTCAGTTCTTCACAAGCTGCACTGCACTTTCAGAGTCAGCCACAAACAGAATATGAGCTACAAGCATCTCCAGTCGTAGCAGATCAGTGGATGTCATATGGGGCATGTGTGTGTGAAGGAGAGAGGCAAGGTTGGAGGAGAGGTAAAAGAATAAAGGGAAAAACATAAAAAGATAAAGGAAATGTGGGATATCACCAACCTCCAGGCACAGAGATACGAGAGAGGAATTTATTACCAATGCTCCTTCCCGTTATTTATTTATTAATGTATTATTTATTTATTTATTTATTTATTTATTTAGTCTGTACTTTCTGTATATTTTTTCACCATATGACTCTCTCAGGTGTGTCTGTCTTTCCGGGCCCTTTTCCACACACTACTATAAAGCGCTTCAGAAGAACGAAAACAAATTAACATAAAAGTTCAGCTTGCTTAGAACAGGTATTGACAGACCTGTGTATCTTTGACAAGTTCAGGAGTTTTATTCCCTGGTCCACGCTTTTCGACAACTGGGTTTTCATGAAAAGCAGCCTGCGACACGGCGACATGGTGTCACTGTTCTTAGCATGCACAAAGGGTAAATAAATAAACTCTGCCATGACAGACTTTGTCCTTACATCACTCATACCAGGGCTTTGTGACAGTCTGCAACCCACTAACAGCAGCACTCTGAGTGCATGTGGCATTCTAATCCATCTGGGCCCCTGCCTGTCTCCCAGGCTTTAGGCTGAACCTGATAAAGGCTGAAGACATCCATTCAACCAGCGCATGCTTTCCTTAGCAGAGATCCCTACCGAACTTCTTTGTTCAATCTGCGCGCAAAAGTGTGGGTGTGGTGAGAGAGGGCGTCGATAGCACGTGTTTTTCTCATCACCCAGCGCACCCACAGCAACTGGAATCGTGCGCGGTGCAGCGCGGCAGGAAGGGGACCGAGGAGAACAGGAGAAGTGTAATTAGCCTTATCGGTGTCAGCCTGCGCTGGCTTTAACGTTTCAAACCTTCAGGGGCCTGATTAAAATGGTGCCCTGAGCTCAGCAGGTCCTTCCTGCTCCTCTCCCAGCTCCCAAATGTAATTCGTCCCCCAACTCCAAGAGCAGAGCAGGGGGAAAAAAAGCCCAGGAACAGGCTCAGTAGCGGGCCTCAGTCCTCCATTAGAGAGCCTGAGTGAGACGTCGCCCGTCAAAACACGAGGTGTGGATCACGGCAATCTAAAACACAGATGTGAGCAGCGGGATGAGAAGTAGCAACATCTGCAGTGTAGCAGGGCAACCTGATATCCCCCAGGGAAGGTTAGACTTTTTGCATTCTCGCTAATGAGAGGAATGGTGAATGGTGGCTGGGGTGTGACCTGAGAGAGTGGGGGGCAAGTGAGACCCAACAACCAGCAGTTGAATTTTGGCCATTGAGATAGAGTCCGTAGTCAATTTAGTGCTGCAGCCATGGAAATGTGATTTCATTATGGTGGCCCTTTTATATCATTTAGACAGGCATCTGAGAACAAGAGATAAAAACCTCATTACTGCATAGATTATTTAACAATATAGTTTTTTGAAAACGATCCTAAAATTAAATGTGAGTTAATGGTAAAAATCAGATTCAATCAACATTTGTCCTGAACTAGAACTGTGTTCATATCACTAACGTAAACTGGCAAGTTCAGCAGTAAAAGCCAAGTAACAGTGTTTGGGAGTAATACTGAGAGTAACACTGTATCTATTTGAATATGCAACAAATAAGTTAAGAATAAAATTGTAAATTCAATCTATGGGCTATTCAACAGAAGTTAACAATAATTTAAAAAATAAGCTATTAATTCTAAAAATGTGAAATAATTCACCATTTTATGTTTAAATTTTTTTTTAAATGTATTTCATGCCTTAGTCTAGCCTATACGTTTCACTTTTGTAGCCAAATGTGAACTGATTATGCAATCATTGTTTCATTACAGGAGTCTAACTTGCAAAAAACAACCCTACTGAAAGCTCTGCATACAGCACCTGGGATATTAGCCTACTGTTAGTGGCTCATTATTTGAATAAAGTGCGTTCTAATTAGAAATCCAGGCTTTCCTGGTTCAAGCATTCATAATTTTTCTCTCGAAAAGTGAATCCCACCAACCACACAACAATAAGTGGCAATCAGTGGGCTTGGCTTCACAAACATCACCATTAGACCCAAAAATTTGTAATTGATCAGCCTCTAGTTTTACCACAGCTTTATAAAGATTCACATTCACACATCACTCTTTTTGTCAGTTATCACAATGATCTCACAGTCACAGAACTACGGGAACAGGTCTCTTTCCCAGCCATCCATTCAGACTGATATTTCAGATAGGCCCTATAGGCTACCAGAGATCGCAAGCCAACAAGAGGCACAGACCTGATGGACCTTGCAGTTAATGCTACAATAATATCAGAAGAAAACCAATAACCTTCAAAACAAATTAAACCCTGAGCTAAAAAAACCCCAAGCATTACTCACTCTCTTTTATTAAGAGATACTTTCATAAATGGCAATCTTGTAATATTCAAAGTACACCCTTTATTCACACACACATTTTTAATGTTTGCTTTTATTAGCCTAAATCGGCATTTTGGTCCAAAGCCCTTTATCAAGATAAGGCTCCATCTTTTATAAGTGTGCACACCACCAGTAGATTCAGTTGATAAGTACCACCAGGAAATCGCATAGTCCAATTCCAGTAATTATTAAGGAGGCAATTCAGTTGTGGGCATCAAAGGACTATTATCCGAGCAATGCAAATATAAAACTGCACTACAAAATCAGCATGTAGATTTAGTGAGAAAATGATTTAATGAATTTCATAAATGCCAATCTTGTACCCATTAGTCATAGAGTAGTCGGCTCGAATAGGGACAGATGGGATTCAAAACCTGTTCACCACTAGTGTGGGATGTGTGATTTCCCCGACAGGACATGGCAACCTTGGGGTCCTGGCACCAGACTTCATGTGACTGGAGCTAGACCTGATGAGTATAGCTCAGATGGCCACCCAAGACATGCAGCAGACTGTATCAGAATCCATCCTGTCCTTACACTCTTTATTATCTCCGACAGGCGAGAGCCTGGAGGGGATTATGCGTTTGGTCGCGTGTGTGTGTGTGTGTGCGTGTGTTTGTGTATCTGTCCACAGCTAATCTCGCATACTACTGGGCCAATCAGCCTAATAGTTGTGCATGCTGACAGCAGGCCAAGTACCTGAATTCTTGAATATTTTGCAACGAGAACGATTAGTCAATGACAAGTATTTTATTTGATTTTATTGTCCATTTAAATACATTGAGTGCTAACTTCTCACTCCTTCTAACCGGCCGGTAGGGGCGGCAAGTGATCAACAACTGCTTCCGTTTGGAATGAAAGACCAGCGATATAAAATGTCAATTTCAACGTTAAAATGGCAAAAAAATTATCCGCCAACTAACGGGGTACGTTAATGTTTGAATCTGTGCCAATTATTTTGTTGGCATTTTCATGTTGAAATTAATATTTTACATCGCTGGTCTTTTTGAATTGTTCCTGTCCAGATTTGAAACGAAAGTGCCAGACTATAACGTCAACGTTAGCTCTGTCTAACGGTGAACCCACACTGTACATGGTGAACGGCCGCCTGGCGCCGCGCCGCGCCACGTCCCCACAGTCGGCTGTTTGTGGGCGTGTCACTTCTTTTTGACAGACAGTTGTGTTTGTTAAATATTGACCGGGTTTAATGTCGTGTTTCATATTCATTGTCCTGTTTGAATAAAAATCATTTTTGCTGTAACCTAGATCTGAACGATGTTAGTCAGCTGCCTAGCTAGGCTGTCTAATGTCTAGCTAGTGAGTAACAACCAACAACAAAAACACTGTCTGGCTAATTAGCTAGCTAGGTGGCTGGTAGAAATGAACAACTAGCAATACATTAGAAAGAAAAAGTTTTTGTTGTTATTGTTGGTTGTTACTCACTAGCTAGACATTAGACAGCGATAACTACACAGCAGAGCCATCGACAATTTCAGAGACTTCTCTTCACGCTGCGTTCCTCTTATCGGTGTCTCTGTAGGAGATTTTATTAAGTTGGGAAACCCGATACGGCAATTACGAGTTAGGTCCACCATTGTGGAATGATAGAATGTGGAACTAAAATTAGAAAAAAATAGGGACAATTTACTTGACGGATCATTAGATCAAATCAGACTGGTTACCGCGCCGCCGGCAATCCCAACATGCCTTGCGGGGTCTGGCCGCCACCTCTCATTCAAAATGAATATGAATGAAATATGATATGAAATTAATCATATTTCAGCTAACATGTCACCAACTTTAGCGTTACTTCACTGAATCTGCGTTTTTGGGATTTTCAGTGGCACATGGTAAAAACTTGTAATATTGTCTTTGTCTGGTTGCATTGATTGTGTAGCCTCTATTGTTGCATCAGCAAAGCTAGCACGCCTGATGGAGATCCGCACTCTACTGAGTGCACTCTTCTAGTTCAATCTGCAAGCCTTAGCAGGGAAGAACGCAAATGAGTAGCAGGTCATACAAGTAAAACCACTCATATGTCTGTGACCGAACAGAATGAGCAGGATTCACGGCAATCGATGCATCTTGATTTACAAACATCAAAGCAGAAAGGGCAGCTTATGCACAGCTGAGTGTTTCAATGGAGCTCATGGCACTAATAATCCTTCAGTCCAAAAAACGATCGCCATACCCTGTTCTACTGAGCTATCGACTAACAGGGTATTTTCAAAATGACAATTTTCCTTTTCACCAAAGGCAAGATTTATGTCTTTGCTAAAAATGAAAAAGGAAAAAGCATTTGCTCTACCCAGCAACTTCTAGCAAAACTGCAATGAGTCTACTGTCAGCAGACCAAAAAAGGGGTCCTGGTGATTGACTGATTGCAAAACAATTGGGTTCAGTTTGGCAGGAAAGCACACAAGTCACTCTGCGTTTACCAAACTGTGCATCACTGCACTGAACCAACCTCACTGAAACAAAAACCATCTGTTATGGCCTGGAGCAGAGCATTCTTGTAAAGAACAAAATTATACTTTTTTTATCTTTTTAAACAATGGCTTGACATTTTCACATCTTTGGGCTGATAATAATACAATACTGAGTTTTCATTCCCATTCAACCAGTGATGGGCATGCCCAGGTAGAGTGTAAATGACAATAACATGAAGACCTCCAAAAAGTCTTGATATACAGCCCAGCTGCCTGACACTTTTCTCATTCAGCGAGAGGATCCTAAAAATTTGTATTCACTCAACGGATAAAATTGGTTTGGAAAATCATTGTCCTTGCCATTTTTGGTACTAAGAGCAAAATTTATTGAGAACACGGTAGCTAGATCAACGCTAAATCAGTAACATGACTGAGCAAAAAGAAATGCATTTTTCATTTTGTGAACATTCACCATTTTTCAGAATCCAGTACTAACTATAGTCATATTGTCAAAAGAGTTTTACAAATCAATAAATCAATTAAGTGAGGAAAGAGCAAAAGATTTTAAGGCAAGGATTGTTTGTATGCAAACTGAATACACACCGGCCTATGTGCATTTCTAAAGAACACACCCAGATAACCTCTAGATCGATGACAACCCATTTCTGTAGAGAAAGTGAGAGGGTGAATTTAAGCCATCACAGCATCTTCCTTCATGATTGGCTGCCAGGAGCTCTATGTCACAGCAAGAGACCTCAAGGGTGATAGAGCTTTTGACCTGCTGACCTGGAGCTATGCCATTGTCTGCTGAGGGACTAAAACCTACTCACAGACGTAAATCTAGCTTCTGAAAGTTAAATCAATAGCTATTCACCAGTTCTTGCTTTCCTCATGACATGACATGGTCAAGCTGGGAAATGGTACAGGAATTTCATGAACTTCACAATTTTGCCAATAACATTTAGATTTACAGTGTTTCCCCCATGTGACTCCATCAGCAGTCAATGCATAAAACTGCATTATTAAGAAGAACAACAAATTTGCCTTTCCATCTTATTCATTGAGACATCAGCATTCAGTTCAAATTTTACTTTGAGCTGTCTATCTAACGCAGAAAAGCCTGCAATTACCACCACCATAAGCTGAGAATACCCCTTAAGTCTGTATAAAAGTTAACTCAACATAGTGGGGAAAACACTTGGCTGAACCTTACTTGGTAGCTATTATCACACTTAAGACTACAGACACAGATTTAGCCTACTCCTAGAATTAATAAAATTTTGAATCGAGTCTCCAAACGATGCTGAATTTAGTCCCGGACTAAGCTTTATCTGTGTCTGTGAAAACGGCCCTTAGTGTTGAAAGCTCCCAATCCTTAGCAAATGATATATGACAGCAAGACTGTCAATGATCTGAATAATTAATTGGCAGGTAAACACACTACTTTCATTCAAGTTAAAGGGCATGTTCCTTGAAGAACTTGATCACATTTTATATCGGTGAGCACCCACTTACATTCTCTCAAATTATTTTTTTATTATTATTCAGTACACTTATAAATAAGTAGGCCTGATTTTGAATAATAAATGCGGCATGTGAAATTGTGGGATGTGTTTCACATGTTGATGGGGGTGGGGTATTTGAATAAAAACGTCAATCAATTGACCTCAATCAATGGATTACTAAACTAGATAGCCAATGTAGTTATTTTCTACAATCTTCCAGACCTGCTGCTGCCAGTGGTGGCAAGGGGAGAAAAAGGAGAGGGTGGTGAATAGGAAAGGAGAGAGGGAGAGTGCAAAGGAGGGTGACAGGCAAGGTGAAAGGCAGCTAATTTCAGCACACCGCTTCCATGAGCATATAGAACACAATACATAGTATTTCACACTTCAAATCCCATAATATCATTTCGTTACCAAGTGTCCTTTTGGAGTCATCAAATGGATTTTTTCAAAACTATACATAGCTCTGAAAAAATAAACGCAGAATACTCATTTTGGTGTTGTCATCAGATTTGTCCAGTGTTGTGGCTGAGGATTCATGGTGTTTCTAAGCTAGTCAGGCACAGCCACAAGCATCTGTATCCACTCAAAAAATATATATTTTCGGTGAGAAAAAACTTCCACTCTGTTTCAGCTTCTGTTACATTCTTTCAGAAACATTTATAGTAATTCTGACTCTTCGAAAACAAACTCCCAAGGGCCACCTTTCAGAAGAGGCCAGGATTATGTCTGTAGTCATAAGGGTTCAAGAATAGTAACCATTTTATTTTAGGTATGTCATGTTAAAAAAGAGGGTGGTACAGAAGAGGTTAACTACCACGTCAGCTTTCAGTCCAAACTGCTATAAAGGCTATCCATCTTCAAGTTTTTTTTGAAGTACAAAATCTGTGCATTGCAGATCTTTTCCATGAATACTTCCCGACTGTGAATACAGAGAACAAATAATACATGTATCAAAATTTTTTTTAAATGATAAAAGTGATAAAATGTGTGCAATTTTGCAATGCAAATAAGAATAGGCTAATTGTATTACTTCCCTAATAGCCTAACTGAGAACTGGCTATATGTGAAGGTATTGAGTATTAGGTGAATTAGGGATGGGCAATATGGCCAAAATATCATAATTTTTTTAGGATATATCACGATTCACAATATGGATCACAATCCTTGTCATGTTGCTTTTCTAAGGCTATTTTGCAAGTTTCTGAACAGTACAAACAAACTGTTAACTATACAACACTCAATTTGAACCATTTTAAGAAAATATAGACCTAAAAGAAAACAAACACTCATACAAGTGAAAGAATAACAGAAAGACCACTCAGGCCTAAGTAGTTGTAGCATTCAGTCTGCCAGAGTGGCAGATTGGTCTCGGCTGCGCCGGCTGGTGGAGAGAGCACATGCACCTGGGTTGCGTTAGCTAATCAGCCCAGGTGCTTAAAGGTGTGCTGCTCTCCACAGTTCTGGGCTGAGATTGGGAGCTGACACCAGGAGCAAGGTTCTTTATTTGAGTTTAGTTTCAGTTTTCTTTCTTTTAATAAGACGGGGAAAAGTTTACCGCTGCTGAAAACAGTCCAGCTACAGAGCAGCAAACTGAAATAGTTGTCGCTCTGTTTTACTTTATTTTGTCTTTGTTATTTTAGCTTGTTATTTTAGTTCATTGTTTTTGCCCGGAACCCATGAGGGGGAAGGGTGAAGATGGCGTTTATTTTATTTTGTGTTTGTGTGGGTGCGCTCTCTCTCTCCATGTGACAGACAACGGTGTTCCCTGGCACTGTCGCATCTCCCTCCTAGGGATGTCACACGCAAACATATTTTTAAAAATACCACACCAGTTTCAAAATGTAAACTGCACTCACGTGCATTTCTGCAAAACAATACCAGTCAAAAAAGCCTGAAATAGCAGGAATTCTGAGTCAAGAATGTTAATAAATGAAGAAACTTTCAAAAAGTGCAGCTTCCAGTCGAGAATGAAATGAATAGTGCTACTCAAATTGGCCTATGAAGTATGACTAGACCATAAATCGCTTGTCGTTGCAAAATCCAACATTCCAAGTACGGATAAGGAATAGCGATTTTTGAAAGATATTTGCAGCAGGGTATATCGTTATGTGGATCAACTGAGTAGACCTCGAAAAACCTATGACTATAGGCACCAGTATACACGAAACAAAACAGAATGCTTTGTTCAAAACTACCAGTTTCTATGGAGAGATTGTCAGTATTACTGACAAATGCATGTATCATGATTTTGCTATCCACAATCAAATATATTTCAGCTTGTGTTTTGTAAATTGTCATTTAAATGTCAGCCAGGTATTTGTGTGTGGATCAGTAGCTATTTGTGTGTGAATCGGGATACACAAACTGCAAAAGTCTCAAAATAAATTTTAAAAAATTGAATGTACACGCATCTCTCAATTCACAAATGCAGATTCAACACTTCAGAAGCCAATTTTATAATTGGGAATGTCTTACTACAAAAATACATGTGGAAATTGTAAACATCTTTCTAGTCTTCATCTAAGTATGAGGTATTTGTGAAAAATTAAATTATGTATTCACAAATATGAATGCATTTGTACAATTCAGAAATCAGAGCACATTCATTTAAATGAAAATTTACAAGACACAATTTGAAAGATATTTGTTTGTGGATAGTAAAACACATTTGTGAATTGTCTCTTATTTATGGATCATAATACACGCATTTGTCAATAAGATTGAGTGTAATCTCTTGCCATTCGTTTCGAACAAGAGACAAATAAAAAGACATGAGTGAGCTATATGCACAAGCGTGAGATCCATGTATGTTAAACTCTCCACATGCTCTTTGGGGTGCTTTCTTTTCAGGAGATTAAAAAGGCTCATTGTATTGCCATCTGATGTATGAACCCTATCTCTGCAAACTTTGCAAATGACTGTGCTTTCAGCACTGTCAGACTTGGTACACAAACTAGTTCCATATTACTGAACTGGAAGCTTTTTTTCGGAAACTAAACTCTTCGTCTGTGTCAGCCATGCTGTATGTTTTCAAGTTAGAGGGGAATTAGAAAAAAACGTCAATCATGTTAACAGGCATCCAATCCAGTATTATGTTTCTAAAAGTGTCGCCCAACATGTATGATGCTATTAGTTTATTGGTGTGTCTTTGTTAGCGATGGGGCAGGATGGGGTGGCAAAACAGAATCTGGAAGCAGTGTGAGTGAGCACTGTCAGTGCAACTCTTCTGACAGAATGTACAGTAGCTCTGAAGCACAAAACTTCCGATCTCTTTGTAAAGGTAGTTCGTGGAGAACTTTTAATCGTCCAAGAAAAGATCGTCATATTATACATCCCTAATGTGAATAAAATATAATGTGTTTATATTTAATAATGTAAATGTTTTAACTTATTTAATCTTAAAATTGTAATTTCAAAATACCAGTATCAACGGTGTAGAGATATAGGCTCTTGGAGTGTACGCCACCAATTAAATCGAACACAAGCCTAATGACAGCTATAAATTAAAGCATTAAGTACCAGAAAACTGTGTTTCCATAGCAACAACATGCAAAGTACTGTGTTCTTACTGTCATTTTCTGAGTGCTATATTTGACTCGTGGTTTACAACACAATGTGACAGATAATAATCGTAGTGTGATTTAAGATTTTCTTCATGACCTTTTCGATTATTTCTCCAATAATAACTATTGTGTTCATTATTTCTCCAATAAACCAATAATGGAACTGTGTTATCTAACTTGCAATAAAAAAAAGCAAATGCAGGATTTTTCACTTTACAATAGGGCCCCCCCACATACACACATACACACACACATTCTTCCAGATGTGCTTTAATGAAATTCTACCTATGTACAAAAAAGATCACTTTAGTGTCCCCATTTATTTTCCCCCAAGCTATTACATATGCTGACATAAGTCATTACTTTTGAATAATTGTTGCTCGGTTAATATAATTTAAGAAACATTATTTAAATGGAACTGTCCTCTGAGAGTTTAAGGTACACTGCTTCTCTGTCCAAAAGTCAATTAACATTGGGGAAATATTCCCAGTACAGTATACTTTAGATTCCTAAATTAAACTCTACAAATAAGCCTAGGAATCCACACACAAACCTACATACAGGCCTAAGCCTACACAAGAATAAAAAAGCTGGGTCTGTTTAAATCCAAGATAGATGGAGGATATAGCACAATTAGTCATCATTTGTGATTGCTTTCAAATACAAAAACAATAAAATGAACTACAGCTGCTCTTTAAAAATACAACAGAATATTACACAATTAATACACATCGCTTGAATTAAAAATGAAACTGAACGTAAAAAGCAAATTTGAAGCGACTATAAAGGTAAATCTGTGAATGGCTTCGGAGTGCATTGTACAGGGTTATTATCGTATGTATCACTGTATCATTATCAAGCCTCTGTTTGCATTGCAAGCATGAAGCATTTACCCCATGTATGTGCCCTCCATGGATGCACAAACATACAGGATAAGGTTGTGGGTAATGTTATGGGGCCATTTTTACAATTTCCTAAGAATGATGAAATTCATAAGAAATGGGTGGAATTTTTAAAAAGCTATGGCTACACGAGCTACGCTAGCATGATCAGTGCACATACCCGCTTGTGCTGTGACTACTTCACAAAACCAGACAACTTTCTGAATTATAGCTAACCTGAGACTCCTTGGCTTGGCCAAATTCTTTAAACATGTTGCTTGGACTGTTATACCCGAATGAAATGCAGCTGAGTGCTCTACCCCTTGTCCAGGATCATCCTCTTCGTTCCCTGACAACATCAGTGGTCATAGTTGAGCAGTAGGAGTCAGCTGGAACATGTAATTTCTTTCGTAAAAAAAGCTAGAAGCTAACTATAGCCCAAACTGATAATGTACTGAATCTGGTAGACCTACATGTTAGCTAACTACCTTTTCAATAAATAATAGATTAGATTTATGTTGTAATACAGGAGAATCCACTTAATTGCATAAACCATTTGTCAGCAAATTTTATGTGATTATACGAATAAGGAGAGTCGTTTAGACGGAGGAGCCCATTATATATAAGCCTATTTATATGTCAGGTACACCTGCTCCTTAACGCAAATAGCCTGCTCCTTCAAACACCAAATCATAGCTGCAACTCAATATATAAATCATGCAGACATGGTGAACAAGTTTAGTAGTTGTTCAACTAGACATCAGAATGTATATTTCTAGGTTGTTATACAATATAATTGGACAGAATTTGAGGCAAATATCCAAAAAATCGTGTGTGATTTTAAATGGGAAATGGTTTGAGATTTGGAAACTCTGTGCTAGTACCCAAATTATATGATAATCCATTGTGGATTCTACTGTGTTTTTCTTGTTTGTTTTTTGAGATTTTTTTTATTCGTTCCAGAGAAAAAAACCAGAGCAAGAGACAGGACTGTACAGTGTAAGGGAAGGCTTTTCGTACAGTTATTTCAGAAACAAAGCTTACTAAGTGAATTAACTTCAAATTGGTGTTTGTGACATTCTGTATTGTCATGACAACGGATGCAGTCATTCGGAAAACAAGACTACTGCAAAAAGGCAGTATGGCAGTAATTTGACTGGTGTCTGTGTGATCTTAACAATTAGGCTATAACATGTATTTTTCATGTTCACATAGGAAAAATGAACATTTTTATTAACTGAATGAATTTTACTGAGAACAGTATCCCACAGGCATTCAAAAATGACCATATCATCATTCACACTTCAGACAGAGGATCACAGGACTGCTACACACCGTCATCTTATTCCCCCACACACCCCAGAAAAAAAACAGTATCTGTCCTGCATCTTGATGGCCTACCACCATGGGACCCCCTGCCACTCAGAGAGGCTGTTCCACCACAGTCCTTCACACAAGTGCACACAGACCTAAAGAATGGCATTCACTGTACAGCCACCCGCTGATCCTCACCCCTCCCCAGTGAGAAATAGAAAAAAGGGGCGGGGAGGGGTTAGGGGCTGGGCAGCGGATCAGGAGGGGTCCGAACTGAGACAGCATTCATGTGCGTTCCGGCTCACGGGAAGAACAATTGCACAAACACAGGGGGATAAAAAGAACTAACGGTCCCCATTACTGAAAAAGCATGTGAGCGTCACAGAGTCGCTGCGTTTGGCACTGGCACACATATATCGCCGTGAAGGAGATCATAGATCTATGGAGAGAGTGCAATTAGATGTAAGGAATTGGCGAAGCTGGACTGCATCTGATTGTAAACGTGACCTGCTGAAACATGAGCACAGGCCAGGAATCTCAACAGCGTATGAATGTAAGCACATGAGAACCACACGGTTAGGCGAGGCACTATGAAAATATTAAATTACTCAGGAAGCAGGTGGAAAAAATACTCAGATGTCACGTACCATAACAATGCTTGGCAAACAGCTGTTTAGCACGCCAACTTGTTTTGAAAGCCTGCGGACTCCGCCAGAGCAGAACATCAATCAGTAGACAACCGCATGACGCAGATCAAAACAGCGAATATTTCCAGGTGCTGTTGAATTTGCATTGGTAACATTACATAACAATTTGCTTTTTAATTAACAGCCGTGCATATACGCAGCCGTAGAAACGAATTCAGATTTGTTTTATTATTAAGGCGTTGCAGTTAACCATAACGGTGAAATGGCTGGCCAGTTTCATGCAGTTCAGATCTTGAATTTCAACCGTGGTAAATGTAAACCAGGAAAACAGCTAGATCATTATGCTCGCTCACTATGTTCCGGAGAATAAAGTTAAGGTTACGTGGAAAACTCCCCAAGTACCGAGAAATTTATATTTACAGTATCTATAGACAGCGTGATGTGTGTTCTTTTTTTCTCACTCCCAGCCATATGTGAACTGTGAAAAGTCGAAAATTTCACTGAAGTGCACAGGAAATCATATCATCCCAATATCGATCCTAGTCCTTCCACACGTTGTAGACTTACCTACATTAGCATACACATTTGAATCCTTTGGCCCCAGGGTACATAAGCGATTGCATTCAGTGTTGATGTACCCTACAAATTTTCTCTTATGTCGGGACACGCACTAGAAGCAACATGGTCTAAACGTAGCATATTCGCGGTATTCATATTATGTTATTTTAGCAATCCAGATAAATAGCCTTATAAAACTAACTAGACAGCTTTCTAACACTTACACACCAATATAGCTTCATTGTCTAACATTTTCAAGGCAAAAGTAAAATCATCCCATTTCACTTGGTATGATAGCTACTGTCCGGTATAACTATGATTAGAAACGCCTAAATCAATAAGGCGCAACGCATTCTAAAGCGTTAGCTACTGACTTGATGAGCGTGCAATGTGTTGTCTTGCAATAACCACAAACGATCCCATTCTGTAGCTTGCTTGCTAAACTGCTGGTTAACTTTCGCACACAAAAACCGGACACTGCTACAGCTTTCGTCCTCTCGAAATAACAGAATATGTTACCATGCTTGCAAAATGTATTTTTGTCATTTTGTTCAGCTAACTGTCAAAACCTCTTTCGAAGTTGTAATATTTTTTGTTTATTTCAGGATCTTAAGTAGCGCGCGCTGCACCTGGAAGCCCGGATTCTGCAGACTGGTTGGTGTGGTAAAAATAACGTGGCAGTAAGCCAGCCTGCTTACTTTAGCAGCGCACATTACATGACCACTTAAATTCTATTGTGCTGCATGTTTTACTTCCAAAGTAACCGCCAGCTATCTACTCTTATAGTTGCGCCACACTGAGCTGCTCCACGCACGATGCAGGCTCTCTTTTTACGCAGCTATACAGCTATAGGCTACCCCAGTTATCTTTGCGGTAGTTCCACAGCTACCTATCCTCATGTCATATCAAAATACATGTGCAAAAAAGTAGGGTACATGTAACAGAAACTACTGTGTTCAGTAAGTTTTTTTTACTTCAAATAAGTCAATTCTCAGCCGTTTTAGTTGTCGCTGTGCTTATAAACTGCACTGAGCACACTGCATTGATTTTGTAAATAAATAAATAAATAAATAAATAATCCTATACGAAGAGCGGAACAGACAGATGCTGTGTGTCTTAGCATTTACTTAAAATACATATCTTGAGTGAAATTCTATGCAATTACTTAATCGTAGGCATTTTAAAAGCTTTCGTCACTCGCAGCTGTATGTAACAGAAATATGTTCGCGGACTCGTTTAAACGGCAGCTAGCGACATAGTGCATTTTCCTGCATAAATCTTAGCAAGCAAACCAAATGGTGAATATGGTTAGTAGATCGCCAGCTACACCTACCCTCTGCAGTGTTCCAAATTTGATCAGTAAAACTCTTCTTACTTTGAAGTATCCATAGAAGTTAAGAGCACGCTTGGACCTGTCCAGCAGCAACGACCCGCGTAGCAAGTTGTTCCCTCCGCACAGCAATGTGCTCTCAATCTGTTCCAGTGCTGGAGCAGGAACGGTCAGAGCGTGAAGCGCGCAGTAGTAGGTAGGCACAGCGCAGCCTACCGGACTCTTTATATAATATAAAGCCTCATCTTCGAAGCCAAATGACGCGATAAGGGTACCTCTACATGCGTTCTGGTTTAGTCCGTGAATGTTGATGTAGTTGTTGGTCTCAAAATTTGTTCATGTTTCTTGTTTAACACTTATAAACATGTGTATTTTGAGGTAGCCAGGTGACACGGAGCGATCCGTAAGAATTTGACATGAGAAAACGTGTGTCCATATGAGCTCCATAATGTTTGGGGTTTGGGACAAAGACTCTTTTTTTTCGGCTCTGTACTCCAAAATTTTAGATTTGTGATCAGACACTTAACGTGTGTTTAAAGTGCACATTTTCAGCTTTTATTTAAGGGCATTTTTTCACTTTGGTTTCACCGTGTATACAGCACTTTTTACACACAGCCCCTGTTTTAGAGCGCCATTACGTTTGGTACATACTAATGTTGTGTAAATGAAAGTAGTCATGTTTAGTACTTTGTCACACATCCTTTGCATGCAATGACTGCTTGAGGTCTGTGACCCATAGGCATCTCCAGGTGCTGAGTGTCTTCTCTGGTGATGCTCTGCCTGGCCTGTACTGCAGCCATCTTCAGCTCCCGCTTGTTTTGAGTGCTAGTTGCCTTACGTTTTCACTTAAGCATATGAAACACATGTTCATGTTGATTTAAATTGTTGGCTTTAAAAACTTATTTGTTGCCTTAGCAGTATGTTTGGGATCATTGTCTTGCTGTAGGATGGAGTGCCAATGAGTTTGAAGGCATTTGGTTTAACTTCAGCAGATAAGATTCTTCTGTACACTTCAGAATTAATTCTGCTGCTGATATCGGCAGTTACATCATCAATGAAGACAAGTGAGCCAGTATCTGTGGCAGTCATGCCCAAACCATAACACTCCTCACCACCATGTTTCACAGATGAGGGGGGTGCTTTGGATCTTGGGCTATTCATTTTGTCCTCCACATTTTGTTCTTGCCATCACTCTGATACAAGTGAATCTTGGTCTCATCTGTCCACAAGACCTTTTTCCAGCACTCTGCAGGCTCTTTTAGGTGCTTCCTAGCAAACTGTAATCTGGCTATCCTATTTTTGTGACTAACCAGTGGTTAGTATCTTGCAACAGCTGTTTTGGGGGTTTTCTTCATTATGGTGAGAATTCTTCAGTAGAGGTCTTCCTTTGCCTACCTGGCCCTTTGCGATTTGTTTCATTACAAATCTAAAATTGTAGTGTACCGTGCCAAATCATGAAATAATGTGTTATGGAGCTCACTGAATACGCTTACACATGTTTCAGGAAGAGGCATCACTTGCAAATTGCAAATTAAAGTGGGACAACTACAGGCTTCTCAAACATCCAATTATTTCCCATTACAGAGTATTAGTTGCTGTAGTTAGGCTAAATACCCTGGGAGTACACACAAGTTACACCCATTTGGAGCAACTGCAATTTGTGTAACCGCTTCTTCACAGGTGTGATTACTGACAGATGGCTTCTAGGTGGCAGTGGCTAGGTTTAATTAGAATTAATTAATATATGCAGGCTTCAGCCAACTGCTTCTTCCAGTTGGCTGAAGCTAAACAGGTGTTGGCTTGGTTAGTACTTAGCTTTCACTCAAAGTCGCCCATCTAAGTTCCTGGAAGAAGTGGCGTTAGGAGGCCAGTAGGCGGTGCTCTTCTCTGTGGTCAAATAAACACAAGTGCAGAGATGATGACTTTGTGCTGCGGAAGAGGGTCAGATGTAATGTTAAACCAAAGTCCTGATTCACTGAGGTCATTAAAGATCCCACGACACTTATCACAAATAGTAGGGGTTCCCTGATGTCTTAGTTAAATTCCCAACCTGGCTCTCTCAAACTGCCATCTAATCATCCACCAGATGAACTGGCTAAAGACCATTCTCTCCCTCTCCATCTCAGCTGAAGTGTGGTAAACATTCTGGTGTAAAATTGCTTCTGTGCATCACCCGGGTGGGTGCTATGCATTTTTTGAAGGTTTTACGCATTGGTGGTGGTTAAAGAGAGTTTCTCCTTTGTCACCGTAAAGCACTTTGAGTGTGAGAAAAGTGCTAAATGAATGCAAGGAATTATTATTATTTTATTATTATTGAGTATTACAAATTGCAAAAGGCCAAACATTACTATAAAATATCGACTATTTTTGGCCTGACACCCGTGGCCAGCCCACGGAGAGCAGAGGAGCACTACAATGTCACGCACAAACGCAGACGTGAGATATAAACCCAATGGAATGGGGGTATGAAAACGATTGCCAGTTTACTGATTGCCTACATGAATGCATTTTGCAACATGTGGTCATGTCTTGCAGTTGCAATTTTGATAAACCACTGAGCAGAAGAGCACTTTTTGTTTTGGTTCATTGTTAGGGAGCTGGTGACTGGTGAATCTAAAGAATTTCCCCTAATCATGATGCATGTGTGCAGCATATGTAAATTGTTTGATATGTTTATGAGCGGCTGAACTTCTATCTTCTTGTCAAGAGGCAATTTGTCATTGAGGCATTGTATGAACATACGTCAGCATGCCTGGCACTTAAAGCAGCTGTGTTTTCTCATGGTTCAGATGGCTACATGCTCAAGGTCTAGAGGTACATTCAGATGCAGGACCTTTCATCTGGTGGTCTAGTATGCCTGCCCAGTGATTTATATCATTGTTGGAAATGATTCACATATTAAAGCCCGCCGAGACAAAACTAACAGGCACTTGCAACCATTTAAGTGTTTTGAAACCCCAAAAAGTGTACAAGAAAATAATTAACAATATTTGCTGTATTAGGAATTATAAATGTAATACACATAGGCAATTACATAATATTTACATTGTGGTCTAATTTTCATAAATACCCATGTGTAAATACAGTAAATGTGCAGTGTGTTTCTACATAATAGTTACATAGTATTTACCTATGTAATCAAACATGTATCAGTATAGAGATAAACTGAGGTCATACATTGTATGAGACATCATTTTGGGTGAATGTACCAGAAAGTATATGGGTAAATAAATATCATCAAAATATTGTTAAATTGTTCAATATTTTCTTGAGAACCCGCATGGACTACTTTATAGACTCTTCATAGACTCATAGAAGCCCTCTTGTAGAACACAGTATGATACTGTACAATGGTGCTGTTTATCTAACTATTAAAGAAACTTCTTTTCTTTTAATTATCAATAAATTAGCCAGCTTGGAGGATTGACCACAAAGTCTTAGAATGAAATAGTTCCTCAATAATATTGTATTCATCTTGAATACACAAGACCTCTATATTATTGCTCATCAAAATAGTATTCTTCTTACATCCCTTCTCAAAAATGCTGTATGTAAACAATTCAGCATTTATTGAAAGCCTAATTGAATGGCAATCAGTGCAATTTCCACTGGCAAAATTTGGTTCAGGGTGTAACAGGCTTAAACAATGATTAATTAATAATGAAATGTAATTAAAAAGTCAAGGAAATTAAAAATGTCCAAAATGCTTAAGCATGACTGTCACTCACTGGGGTGAATTAACATTCCTTAAACATTCCATAGAAAATACCTGCATTTGATGGCATAAGAAGAGTGAACAGAATTCATATTATAGTTTTTATTTCCTTTCATTAGCCTTGGCTCACTGGGCTAGCTGTTGCTGTTATTGTTATTTGAATATGGATGATGTGAAATTAAAATTCTCTTGGTCAAATGGGACAATATTTTAAACCATACCCCTATCCAGTCTGCAGACATTGCATGATTTAGTGAAGTAATTCTAACAGCTATGCCTCACCCTTTATCCCTAAAATGCAAGACATGCTGCCTTGTCCAGGCCAAATGAACAGTGGTGTGCCATACAGGCACATTGACTCAGCAGCAAATTGATTGGGCAGGACACATCAGGGCTATCAATTATATGCAAAGGGGTACCAGCACCAATAGCAGTGTTTAGTTTCTGATTTACACAATAAAGAGTTGAAGCTTTCTTTGTGTCGCCATATCAGTGTGTCACACTGTCTCTATACCAACTGGACTTTAACTGGTTCAACTGAGGTAAAGCACTTTTCTCAAGAGCACAGCACAACTTTCTCCCCTGGACTTTAAATCCATGACCATTTGATCCAAATTCCAGGCTCTAAAGACTACCCTGCAATGGAATCCTTATCCCATTCACATTAAAGCACATAGATAGGCCTGACCAGTATGTTTGGTGGAAATTCAAAGATCAGCTCAAATTTCAATAGAACTTCTAAAAAATCTATAAGGCACAAGTAACTCAGTAGGTCTACTGAAGCACATTTCTTTGGCATGGTTGACTGAGAATCACTGTCCATGATTCCAAGACAAATTGAACTGTAAGAGTATGTAATGAAAGGGGAATTGGATTATCAAGCAGCGTGCACAGTTCTGTTAAGGCAGGTTCGTTATAAAAAATACCTCCAATAAAAAAGGAAAGCCAGCCTTTAAAAACAAAGCCGGATTTTAAGTAGATTCATTTGTCATTAATTGTTTGGCTCTTCCTTTTCTTTGTTGGTACCTCGTTATGATAAGAACTCATTAGTTTTAGTGGCAAACATTTTCCTTCAAGAATAGGCAATGAACCTTTTGTGTCCTTTCTATTCTATTCAACACTTCACTACCGCCTTTGTAAGCTTCATGCCTCTGACCTTTTGTTTTGCTCTTCTTTTCTACTTAAAGACTTGAAGGGGGGGTGGGGGAGTTGGGGCATAAGCCTTTCAGACACGGTGCCTTGGCCCCCTCTTAAACACGTACAGTAGGTCATGACTGGAGACCTTTCAAAATTACGAAATGGATCCCGCTCAGCACAGTTTTGAGCAGTAACGTCTGCTGAAGTAGTCTCCTCTCTCAGCACTGTTCAAACGGCAACAAAATGGGCAATTTGTTGTAATTTGATGTGTTCTTCATTATTAAGATCACTGCCAAGCATTCAGGGAGACATTTTCTGGAAATGGCGATGTTACCATTAGATATATTATGCTGTATATGTGCAAGCTGTGTTAACCTTAAGTATTGGAAGTAAAGTAATGCTTATTGGAGGGGTATGGCCATTTTTATTATTTTGAAATGAGTGGTATATGTAAACTATACATTTTTGTGCCAGGCACAATTCAGGGTTCTTGATTATACTCCCAAAATACATGAATCCCTGCTTTTTTTAATGCTAAATCAATGTTTTCTGGACTAGTATAAGCTGTTTTTCTTTTCACAGATTTTATTTATTTGCATATTCTATTTTACTTCTCTTAATATTTGGGAAATTCTGTAATTCCATCTTAAATTTATGCAGCTATATTGGACGAAAAAAGTGCCCTTTTTTTGAAACTACGGTGTATTGTAAGTCTACCATTGCAGGCATTTACATTACATTAGCATACTGTTTATTTGTGTATGTATGTGCATGAGAAAGAGATTGGTATGAATGTAAACCATTAACCAATAAATATAATAACTTTATTGAATAAGCCTCCAATATATTTCATAAGTTTAATATGTATGATGATGATGACAGTGACTATTATTATTATCTTTTTAATTTACTAATTTACCACCATATCACAACATATAATGAAGTATTTAATCAAAGTTATGTCGTGAATAAGTTCTATGTAGAAATAATACCACTAAATTCATGCCAATGCCACCCAGCCCAATATTCTGGTACCAGTGCAACACCTCTCTGTTGCCATAGCAAGCAATTTTGAAGTAGAGAATGTTATTGCCACTTATCCAGAGGTGAGAGCATGAGTGGCAAAGTGCCACAGTCCAGTTGAATGTGACACCTTTCTCTGTTGACTTGAGCCCCCTTTTCCCACAGACGCACAGAGCAGAGACAGACAGTGTAACACTAAGGAAATGGTGGAGCAACAGACATTGACAGGGAGAAAGGGGGGAAGAGAGACACAGAGAGGCGTTGATTCAATCCATTTATGTCCTTAACGTGGATTTACAATGAAATGCTACTGTTACTTTTTTCTGTGCAAGAAAAAGGGTTTTCCTAAATTGTCACTAAGCTCCCCAAGCTGTTTGTGGAAAAAAAATGCTTTCATTTTGAGTCCAATTTTGAATTAATTTTGAGTCAAAAAAGCTGTGTACAATTGTTCATTGGCTTCCAGCGTGGTATGTTGGAATACAGAAAGGTGCACAGGGAGAGGAAGGAGTGGTTTATAACCATCCCCATGAATTAAACAGGCACTTGAAAAGAAAGAATATTTTGACTACTAAAATTACTGGCAGCAACCCCTGTCCTATTGCTTGTTTTCGCCCCTGTTTGGGACTCTCCCTCTGATGCCCCCGTCTAGGCATGCAGCATGCTCTGCCAACCATGAGAAGTGGAGATGAAGTAATCATTTTCTTTGATTGCTTTCAGTCATAGATTCCCTGTTTGGTACAGTCTGTGTATAACATTTGACATTTCTGCACAGCATGAGGAGGAACCTGGCTAAAGGAACAGCGCAGGCAGAAACATTATAACTATCCCACAGTGTTTACAGAGATATTAGAACACATGCACACAACTTACTGGACAAAATTTCTCACAGTGAATGAGAACTTTAAACATCAAAGACATTTTTTTTTCTTTTGTCTAAAAGGAAATAAATAATCAATGAACCTGTCACGTAGCAGAATAACAGAACCAAAAAGGCATTACTCTCAAAGTATACCATCACACAAGACCAGGATGGAATAGCAAGAGCCAATTTATGTGTTCGCAAAACACAATGCACCATCATGCTTGAGATGGTGACATTTACTATCAATCATGTGTATGTATTACGGGCATGTCTGAACATGGCTGGAGAACAATCCTGTGACTGTTTTGTACTTCACCTCTGCAGAACTGGAGTAAGGTTCTGACCACGGGTCTGTGAAGATTTTATGGAACAGCAAAGAACTACATTCCTTTTAGTATTATTATTATTAGTAGTAGTAGTAGTAATAGTAGTAGTTTTGATTTTTGGGAATGTGCCATCTCATAGTTTTAGGAAGCAAACAACACACACACAGACATTAAAAGAAAAGTCTTCCCAAAAACATGAAAAACATATGTTTACTATTTTTAGATGATTATGGAAACACCTTGATCACGTATGTTGTGTATTGATAGACTAGACGGTGTCCCTTTTAAGATTTAGACTTACTCGTGATGATGTAGATAGGAAGTACTTTGCTTCTGTTTTAAAACAAAAAAAATTGTGTACATTGGCCTTCATCCTCTCAGTCTCTAGTAATTGTGTTTACAGTTTTCAAACCAATCTCTACATATGTTGGTAATTGTCCTTTCTCAATCAACCATTTGGCCATGTTAATACAATATTCAATCTTTTAAACTTATCTTGGAAGAGTGTTTAAACAGCTGTTTCCGGGCTTCCTTGCCTCAAGCTCACAATGTTCATTCTATGGGATTTTGGTGAAATGCTAGATGAGACTTGTATTACAATAACAAATCAGAAGACTGGTTTAGCTGAGCATGACAGATCTTTTTTAATATTTTTTTTGTAACATTTGATACCAAAAAATACATAGCTATATTTTTATTAGATTACTACCATAGTAAACATAGATAACATTATATTAATTGAACTAAGCACAGTTATCTTTCCATTACATTTTCCTCCCACAAATTCCAAAAGTTCTCTAGAGTAGTATACATATTCACAAATTATGCAAAAATCATTTATTTTGCTGGATTTTCAAAATATCAATGAATTATTTAATCTACTTTCACTCATCTCATACAACTGTGAATGTTTACTCCACCACATGTTATGGATTCAAATACGGATGCAATTATGATTTTCACATTTTTATCCATCTGTGATCATCGTTAGAAAAAGAAAAAAATGTTTTCCAGAAAAAAAGCTTGCACAGAATATGACAGAAAAAAATACACAACTGCCTCAAGAAGGACTGTGTCCATTGGGATGACATGGGTGGAAGTGTCAATATACAGGATTGCTACACACTTCTGTTTGTGGACAATGTGATGCCTAGAGTCTCAATACAGTTAGCTCAACTGGCTGGTAATGACGAGGACAGCTACAGTACATGCCTTCAACTCTTTACAGGGTTGGCACATTAAATGGAGCCACCTGAGAGATCTACACTTTCCAATGCAAACATGTCGCAGTGAGACAGCAACACTGCTGAGTAACTAGGAAACAATAGCTCCAGAATGAAGGCCCCAGAGACTGCAGAATAGTGACTACTCCTGAGAAGCCATTATTGGTCAATATGGCAATCCTTTGTAACAATATTTACAGTGCGGTCAATCTGTCCCAGGACAATGGTTAGCAGAAGATTAAGGTGAGGGTGTAATGATATAGGTTCCAATACAATATGAGTGGGGGTCAGAGGTTCTTCCATGCATCCTTACTTATGACATTTGCTTGTGCACTTAACAGATTATTGAAAGAACAAAGCTGTCAGAACAAAGTACAATATGAAACACATAATGTAAACCCAATTAATACCAAGTTATTACAATGGAACCTTTTCATCACAATAATTGATTTATGTGCTATGGAGACCTGTTATTCATGCAAAACATTCAATGAACCAGAGTGGTGTATGGTATGGAAAGAAAAACTATCATATAACAGTAGACAAAATGCAGATCCATCTTCTGTCCTAAATATATCTAGCTATCTCACTTATGCTTAACACAAATTCCATTGTGTAGGAAAATCTTGTATGCAGACCAGCAGCTGTCATAGACTAGGAATTGCAGACCAGACTCAATAGGGATTGTTCCTTCCAACGCCAGCTCCTCTTGCCTCCAATGAGGTTCAATACGAAGCCATTTGTTTTGAGCTAGAGTTGCAGATAAATGTTTATTGAATCTAATAAGCTTTGTCCTCCAAGTGATCCATTTACTGGTAATAATCTAGTGTGTATCTTTCACACATTTACTTTGGTCTTGGTCTCAACTTTGAAAATGCTTTAGGACTTGACTTATAAGCAAGAAGTATATAGTATGTTGTATATATCTGTTTTATGAAAAGTGCATTTAGCTTCTGGTATTGTGACGTATTATTCACTGTAATCCACATAACTATGCTATGTTAAAATTTACTCATTTAATAAATACTACACCCCTGACCAAATAAAGTTTGCTAGATGTAATGTCTTGCAATTACGACATCCGCTGGATAAAACTTTATCCGCTTTGAATGTCAACCATTTTGAGATTAGATTCAAAATGAAAAGTTTTCAGGTTGTGATTCTGAATGGTAATGGGGATTACTGTGTCAATACTGCATGTGTATATGCTGTGTGTGTGTGTGTGTGTGTGTGTGTGTGTGTGTGTGTGTTTGTGTCTGTGTCTGCCTTTTCCCAAACTTTTTGGTTCAGTGTTTATTTCCACTTTTAGACCAGCAGATCGTAGTTGCCGTTTCACTGCCGTCAGGGGAACTGGCTTCTCTCTAGTTGCACTCTCTAGTCGAGTTCTTCCTGTAGTTGTGGTGCAGTTTTACAATGGTTTCTCTCACTAGATAACATATTTGTCTTCTGCCCCTTGATCTGCTTCATGGTCTTCTCCTATTAACATTACTGCCCATCATCTGGAACCTTCAGTGTGCTGAACAGCGCTTTGCAAGTTTCTTGGCAGTTTCTCACTGGGAATAACTTTTTGACACAATGTTTATTCAGGCCTACCTTAAGCCTAAGCCTAACTCCTTTGCCATATTTCAACTTTGGTGGCTATTTTACTTGCACTACAGACTGAAGCTATTAGGCTACTTGGGATTTAAAAAGAACTTAAGGTAGATAGGATTTCACTCAATTTAATTACCCCTCCACCTCCCACTTTGAAAAATGATTAGTTCAAGTAATTTAATTGTAATTAAAGCCAAAGGAGGCTATTTTGGCGGAGGGCACGTCTATGATTTAAAGTAAAAGTCATCCTTTTGTGTTATTGTAGGTAGAAATTTGGTTTGTTATTCAATAAATGTGCACACAAATAACATAATTCTTCTCTACCAAAAGTTTCTTTAAAAAAAACTACAGGTGGTCTAATACTTTTGGCCTGTACTGTACACACACACACACACACAGATACATACAGTACATAAGACCTTATGGTGTCAGACAGCAGATATCTTGGTTGTGTTCTTGGTCTTTGTCCCGCTGACAGTGGTCTTGACTCCATTACTGAAACCTGACTCAAGTTCCTGGTGTTACACCCCAGCCCCACTGTGCAACCGACAGATAGGCTGACGTCCCCAGTGTATTCCCCCCTTTCTTTTCACCCTCTCCTCCATTTCACTCAGCTCTGGAAGGGCCCTGCACTAGCTTAGATAACTCTTCTCACAAGTTTTAATTGTACTCTCCTGGCAGTCGCTCAGTTGCCTGACTGCCACTTAAATGGAGCTTGGCTCTTTCAGAGCAGGGGATGCGCCACTTCTCAGCTCGTGGCTCATGAGGGTTTTAGTTAGGCCTGTTAAAGCTTTCACACATGGAGCATGGAACAGTGCTGTATTAACCTTTCCAGCAATGTCAGGGGCTTCTGTTCACAGAACCACTGAATATCCATTATTTTAACCAGTTGATAGCAATGTACTGTTGTAGCTTTGTTTTCACTAACATCAAATCGTAAATGTCACTAGGTCATGTGCCAGCAACTCTTCTGGAATACTGACTCATTCATTCACACATGACCTCTATACGGTAATGTTTTCTATGTAAGGCAGCAGGTGTTAAAAGGGTTATAGGCATTGTGCCAGGGCAGTACCTAAATGATGAAAGAATTACTTAATTAAACTACAGCAGGTGTTTATGCATAACATGTTTATCATGATTAAAAATTGACAAAAGAAGATTCCATTAACAACACAGTGGACCCAGTTTATTTTGCCCTTTTGGCATTTTTCATGATAGAAGAGAACTAACTGAAGCATCCACCATTATCATTTGAATGTCATTAGGGTTGTGCATTCATAGAGTTCAGAGACGCGAGATGCCGTGTGAATGCTTGCTACAGAATGTCACCATCAGCCATAATACTGTAACACATGAATGGAGATATGACTGTAAAATGATTGAAATCTGACATCGACCAATGTCTAATCTCAATAAAGTGAAAAATGTATTGCAAAATTTTGGAAATTGATTAACCAGCATTCAAAATACAACATATTTGGATCACATACCTAAAGCTTTCACAAACTGAGTATGCATAAACATTTTAAGAATGTCTTAATATGTTTATAAATCACTCAAGAAACAAATGGATGAGGATTTATGATGGATGAGAAAACGTGGTAAAATTATATTCTCAAATATAAAATATAAACAAAAAGCATATGGAATCGTTGACTTAACCACTTTCATCAGAAGGTTAACTTAATTAATTAATTATTCAGATATTTTCTGTGGCAGTGAGGCCATTTGAGATGGTATGTGATGGCTGTGAAAATACACTAAGAAGTCTGTCCAATGTTTGTTTCTATTGGTAGATGTATGGCTGTTTGAAATAAAACATGAAAATGAAGATAAACAAGCTATCCTTCTTCAATATGCAGGGCAGCAGCATTTAATTAAATGGTGCAATTGATCCCTAGGTCTTCATATATTGTATGAATATAGGTTCCTATGTTTCCCCTACTCTCTTGTGTTTGTGTTTTGCTAGGGTAGGCATAGTAAGCACCGCCTACCTTATGAAAATCCAGAAAAAATAAAATGATTGTATTTTGCAAGATTGCCTACTGACCTTCATATAATGCATTTTCTGCATAAGTATAAATTCCTTTTGGTATATACTGTATGTGTATGTGTGTGTATGTGTATGTGTATGTGTATATATATATATATATATATATACCAGTAACATACTGTGTGTTTTGCACTGCCCTGGGTAGGACACACCCCTAGTGGCAGATAAATTATTTGCCTTTCCATGAGCTTTTTCCACGTTTTCCACTGGATTTACTTGTGCTGGTTTGCATGCAGTTTTTGTGCACTGAAATGAGCGAGTTCAGGTGACACAGTGAAGACAGGGATGGCCTGCGCATCATTGCATTGCTGTCTCTGCAATGTTTCCTGTGTTACATACTACACTAAATGAGTTATACATTGCACTAGATGAGTAAGCCGTTTCATTCTGAGATTGGCGTTGTTCCTATTATATTGTTCTTCCTTCCACAGAGGGTCTATAGATATTTTATTTATAAATCTCTCACTAATAAGAGGATGTTATATAACAAGCTGTGATTTGCAGGGATGGGTGTCTGAAGTTGCTCCTGCCCGAGATCTCTGTTGGGCCTCTTAAAACTTCCATGACTAAAATGATGACACATACGTTTCTCACACTGCTAATTTGTTTTTCTGTGGCAGCAGTAGCGATCATGCAGGCACAATGCAGTTTTTCAGTGCTTCACAATGTAAAACCAACAATGAGCATTTATTACACTGTCCTGTATCTATAGCTCACCCCAGAACCCTCTTTCCCTCCCCAGCCCCATATTGACAAATCACGTACGACACACAGCACTGAATACACAATCAGCACAGTTCTCTACAGAAGCTATTTTTATTAATTCAGCCATTTTTTCCCCTGTTAACTTCAAGGTTGTTGTTTTTTTTCTTTGAACTGTAAAAGCACTCCACACAACAGAACTGCTTCCACACAGTAAGAAGCAGGAACAGCAATAATGAATGAGTAATTGTTGTTCAAGTCTTTTCTTCACAATGAAGGAGATACTCATCCCTCAAGACATGTCCTTATATCCCTCTGCTCTAAGGCAGGAAATGAAGTATATTGTTTTGAGCCTGGCAGATTAAAGTAGAATAAACAATTTGGCTATTTTATACAACTGCCACGATTTCCTGATTAGATTGCTTTTCATTATAAAGAATCATAATGATTCTCAAATTTCAGATTTTCCTTTTTGTAAATATTTCCTAACAGTAATGAAGTAGACACAAGATAAGTATTGTGCTGATAGATATGTGATTTTGAACTTAAACAGTGTTTATAGACTTATCATTACATGCATTCTAAATATATACTAGCTTGGATGAACCAAGGGGTAAAAATGTATCTTTTGACTGTCGTTGTGTTCATTTGTGGCATACTGAAAATATCAAACATAAACTCAGTCATTAAAACTGAAGCCTTAGTTCATCTCTTCCAGCCAGCCAGGAGTTGAAGGTTAAGTTCATTAAGTAATTCTTCTTTTAATCATACATTAATTATCAGTTTATAAAGCTTAAGTAGCTTTGGCTTGCAGACAGGTCCTTGCCAGATGCAACCTTTCTTCATACACAATGTGGGCATTAAAGTAAGAACACTTTACAAACTTCAGAGGCAGCTCAGCAATATAGAAATCATTGCTTTCTGTGGAAGTGTAAAGAGCTGTGTCTGCAGTCTTTGTGCTGGGCCAGCTCAGCAATACTTCTCAGCTCAGCGGTAACTAAGGCCATTCCTAACATGCAGATAATCTGTACTGTGAAAAACAGGGAAGGAGACTGGGGCTAGGCAGTTCTTTTTCAGACAGGCCTCTGTAGCACATCTCTCCCTGGTGGCACCCAGACACTGAGAAATGCAGGTAAGCTCGAAACACATGGTGCAAGGTGGCTATGGCAGGGCAGGGTGCTGAGCTACTTAATTCTCTTGACTGTTGGTCAGCCTATGAAAATCAATTACATGCATACTTTATCTAGTTTCACTTCCAGCACTAGTCCATTATGTTTGATGTTCTGTTTCCTTGTTGGCTTTTCTTCTTCCAGAGGAACTTTCTCCAGGAGAAGTGACATAAAACGCCTCACTGCAGGGGTAAGACTGCAAAGCTGTTTGCAGAGAGGTATCTTGCATGGACACCAATTGGTCACAAAATCCTTTCTGCCGCTCAGGGGGCAGGAAATAGGGCATGGCCAATAAAAACTGTCGAAGAAAGAAATTTGCAACAGAGCTCTTGCTTTTTACTATAAATGGCTAATGCAGCCAGATCCAGACTCAACTCACTATTTGCCTGCCAGTTATGATAAGTATAATGCATAATGCATACTCTGAAAAAGTATCCCAACAAATACACTTGGTAGAATGTTAGAGGCTAAACACCACAGGTTCTTAGGGGAATGCTGAATATGTCAACATGAGCAAAAATAAACACACTAAACCTGGATTTATACATATGTGAATCTCCATTGGATTAATTTGTGTTAAACCTGGCATACTGTATATCCCTGGGCCTGCAGTTTTATTGTATTATTATTATTATTATTATTATTATTATTATTATTATTCATATTATTAGTTGTAGTAGTAGTAGGAGTGGTGGCGGTAGTAGTAGTAGTAGCAGCAGCTCTATTAGAAATACTCCATGTTGCAGTGTCAGCTATATGAATTAAATATGCACTATGCTATTACATTCATAGTCTTAGCATCAACAAATTAATTATTGATATGAAACACAGTTCAGAAAGGTTTTGTGACATGGTGCAATATATTAGATAGAAAAATCTGTATTAGGAGCACAGTACCAGCAAGAATGATTTTCTTAAAAGTATGCCCTCTGCATTAATCATGCAGCTACAGAACTGCAAGATGATGAGTACGTGGAGTGCACATGCACAATTACTGAGCAAAGGAACAGAATCATTCAACTGCACTGAATGCACTTTAAGAACAAGAAATAGACTATTAAATAAAGGAAATTGCAAGCATAATGGGACAGGTACTCATTCACTTACCTTATGGGAATAGTTGTCAAGCTTGAGAAAGCTCTCTGTCTTTGTATACAAAGGCTAGAAGCAGAGTACTGGTCATTTATGTACTGAGTAGGGTTACAAGCAAGTCATTGATCCTTCCTTTAAATCCATTTTTTAAGCTTCCTGCTGCCTGTAGGTTGTGCATAACCATATCATCTATCATCAGTAAATTTGCCCTGTTGAGTCAGCCATGCTAAGATACCTATAGGAGGTAAGAGTGTTTTCAGTGAAGCACCTATAAAATTGAAAATATTCATCAAATTTGTGCAAGGACATGCACTTCTGAGGCTTGGACAGTGAGCGTTTGACACTTCCAAATCCTATACATAATTTCTCAGTTCTTTTCTCTGCCAGCTCCTGTCAGTTGATAGATTCTTAAGACAATGCATACAATTTGCCAAATTAATCCACTGCCCCTTAAGTCTTTTTTGCTGCCTGCATCCATCTCAGCTGACAAACTGAAAAGGCACTGCAAAGGGAAACTTATTTCGGATGCAGTTTGAAGATCACATCGCAGTCTGTGCATCATGAATGAGATCAGTGGTTTCAAAAGTGACAGCTGAAGCCTCATGGACTGACAGAGAGATATACAGCTAATGACAAGCAGCAACAAAGCGTACTTTGTTCAGTAAAAAAACAAATCATTTAGAAGATTATTTTGGTAGAACTCACTGATCAACTTTGCAATTGAACACACCTAACTTCCTAGTTCAGAATAGGCTACCCTTGACCTCCAGGAGTCAAAAATTGGGTTGACAGGGCTAGAGAAATCTAGAAATGACAACTAGAACTCATATTGGGAAGAATACTTTAGAGGGTACTGGACCTACTGGACTAGTCTTTTTTACTGTGGAAAAAAGACTAGTCCTGGAATGCCAGAGATGTTTTATATTCATGATAAATCCAAATTCCTGGCCAAGCCTGTTTGTGCTGACATACGAGACAGTCACCATCCATTTGATTGTTATGGACATTCATTCCATTTGATACATGTTCGGTGACTGACTGGATTGGCTATATGGTAGACAGTACTTTCAGAGTGAATGACTGAACTTGCAAACTCTCAGACTTAGTACTTGGAGCAGATACATGGGGCCTCATTTGGATATGCTAAGGTATGGCTTCATGCTTTAGCTTCATTGTCAAATATTGGAACTTTCTTCTACATGCTTCCAATTGAGTCAATTACTTTAATAACATTGTTGCAACAGACCAAAAAAAAAAAAAAAACTTTTTCACTTGCCACAGTAGTGCTACTGATATTTACTCTCAACATCAGATCATAATTCATACCCACGTGATTAACCTGATCTCGTTCTGTATACACGCTCATAGCCAAAATAAAAAAGGACAAACAACTTGAAATAATTTCCTCTCATAACATTTCTGCTGTTATTCTGGGTCCCTAGAGCTGCCATAGGCTACAGATCGCAATTTTCTGTGCTTTTAGTATTTATGGTAAGTTAGGGTGAGCCACATAATTTCTGGGTTAATGCAACCTCTGTAGCAGGATGATGTTGGAAGCTTAACTATTTTGCTATCATAATCACTTTTGTTGAAGTGACTATGCTTTTCATTAGTTGCATAGTCCACCAGTATAAAATCAATTTTCCCATTCCTTTTTGGGACTATGGATTTTATCTTTTTTTTCGTTTTGCTGAACTTACCCCACTGGAAACATACAGCAGACAGCCAGCTAACACAATTTGAACAAATACTGTGAGTGGATTAAGTTTTTATAACATGTACAGAACCTTATTATTCTGTTTCATTCTGAAACAGTTCCAACAGCTTTTCTGAAGTGAGAGTGGAGCTAAGGTTTTTGAAATTGCTATTGCATAAACACTTCAATATCTTGATGGCTGCCTACAGGTTACCTATAGGGTAGGTTATGTGCTGCCTGTCTGTAAAGTGTATTGGATAATAAAGGCCACTCCTAGTTTCAGTCAAATCTCCTCCTCTGAAAGACCCCCCCCCCCCCCCCCCCCCCGGCCTCTTTGATTTATTAATTCCACTTTATTGCTTGTTCTTCTTTGCCTAGTTCAAGACAATCTTTCTCTCTTCCATCATGGTTGGCAAATCCTTTATTGCAAAAACTGTCACTAGAAAATAAATGTATAAGGGGAAAGCTTGATACAATTTAAAAATAATAAATTTAAATGCATACAACTCAAATTTTTAAAGAAAAAGCCAAAACAGGACAGGGAAATGGATGGATATTTGTCTACTCCCCCCTGCTAACACAGAGGAAATGGATAGGATTGGTGAATCTATGCATTGCAGCTAAAAAAGCTTGGCAGCTGTTTCACTTGCAGATTACATGCATGCAAATTACGCAACTTATTCCGCAGCATTTAAAGCCTATCAATGGGGAATTTTTAATTAAAATTCACAGCTAGATTAATTCATATTATTCTCCAAGGGAGGGGGAAAGCTTAGTACAATTACAGAGACACCCAGTGCTGACTTTAAACAAAGCTAAATATTTGAGTAATGCACAAATCGACCAGATATAAAAAAATTAAAAAAACATTTTCTCATAGGTGGCAACAAATTGTATTTGGTGTGAATTAAGCAATTAGGGACTGTACGGCTTACATTTATGTTTGGCTGCACAGCTATTTAAAAAGCTCAATTTGAGGTTTTTACAACTGATAATCTAACTCCTCAATTCAATGCACGGCAATATAATTACTTTTAAAATAAATGCTGTGTTATTGCCTTATCAGCTAATGTAGCATATAATCTTTACATTAGAAGCTTGATGAGAACTCACTGGGAAATTTGAGCAAAGTGATTGTTCCTCAGGATACACTGAGGGCCGCTGGAGAGAGAAAAAAATGGGTGTTATTCTATGCCTGCTTTCCTGCTTCTTCCGTCACCCCCCTGATTAATCTTGGTTATATGCTGCCTGCAAAATGAGTTTTCCCAACCTAATTAGACTTTATTTACTCTTTCTGCTTTCATAAACTGGGGATCGCTGCAGTCTCCTCTTTCTCACCCCCACCCCTGATTGGTAACACCTGGCGCTTTGTCCTTATGGAAATCAACATGCAGAGAAATCCTCCCTGTTTTCCTGTGGCAGGTGTCGCGACGCGTTATCTATGAAAAAAGAAACACTGCAGACAACACACTCTGAAGGACTTCTGGAAAGCTTGAGCATCTCAGGGCCAGGGTGTACATCAGTGAATGCCAGGTGACTAACAACAATAGCGGTGTTCAGGAAGACTTATGTACATCTAGATTCAGGGGATGGGAAAGGGAGGGTTGTCTTCCTTTTTTTTTGGGGGGGGAGGGGGGGGGAGGGTGGTTGCGGGTCTCTGCTATTTGTTTTGTTGGAAGCCATGCCACTGATAATATAACTTGCCATGTGAAATTCCAAAGCCATTGCATCTAGTTACTTGCTAAAGGATGGTGTACACTTCAGACCAAATGTATGTCTCATTGCCCTTGCTGGATGAACAGCAATGTGCTTTACAATTATAGTGAGGCTGCTCACACTGCAGTCCCGCTCATCACGGTGCATTGAGTAATAATGGTGAGATGCTTCTCTCTATCAGCCAGTTCTGACCATGAGGACTATACACACTACTGCGTGGTCCTGTGAAGACTTTGACATCATTAAATCGAGGCTAAGCACACTACAAAATGCACACACAAAAACATTGTTTCTAAGGGGAAAAGGTTTCTATTTATGCAGGTGCAAGGGAAAATGCATTACTGCATTGCCAAGGGACAGGAAGATTGACCATAATGCATAATGCCCTTTAGAAACTTTGCCTTGAGCAGAAGACCACCAACACAGACTCACACCCCGAAGCTTGGCAACATGATACAAGGGCTTGAGGGGAAAGGAGTCAGAGCTTGGTACATACAAAGGATGCAGAAACTCAGGCTATTTCCTACATCTATTGAGCTGCTGAAACCTCATAGCTGTCCACACAACGAAATTACGTTGCCATTTAAGACGTACAATCAACAAAATATTTCCGCCAGACACAGGGCAGCTCCCCTTTCCAGCGTTCAGCGAACTCTTGATGGTTGCTAACGAGCTTTCTATGACAGCCTGGCTGAGACGACAGCTACCAGGTATTTGAGATGATGCAACAGCTTTCTCTCCTCTCCTCACACCATACGGTTCCCACCGCTGAAAAGTAAGCATGAGTTATGCTGAGTTATGGCTGTGTATGTTCTCTCCTGCCACTCTGAAGGTCTTATCTAAAATGCAAACACTCTGCTTGACACCTGGAGACAAGAAAGAAGGCTTGCCTGCAGTCCTGTCTATGCCCCAGTGTCAGTAAGGACAAATCACAGAGCCACCCCCCCTCCGCTTCACAGGGAATACACTACATTCTCACTTTGTCTCTCTCACACCCTTTCTCCCAACTCCCCAAACATCTATTCTTTTTTTAAAGGTGTGGGTTCCCTCCTCTGAGAATAAGGCTCTGTGTGGAAGAATCATCAGCCTCTGCTACGCTTTGAGCCATTTTAGAAATTTGTGATTTTAAATGTGTACAACTTTACAAGTTGATTTGCTTTAATGTTGTAAAGCATAAATAGATGAACACCTAAGCAAAAAAGGATACAGCCATAACTGTCCTGAGGTTTACATAATTAGATGTGCAGAAGGAAGAGCGGTGCTTCTAATGATATTTCACTGTTGTCCACCTCCATGTAGTTCAATTAATCTAATTTACTTCTTGCTTATATTGATGCTGAACACTTCATTTGTTCCATATATCATCTCACCACTCTTCCATCATTGCAATGCCAGAACAAGTGAGCCTGCATTAGTCAAGTTTAACTTCAATATTTTGGGATCTAAATATGTATAAGATCAAGCAGTGGGAACAGCTGAAGAGATTCCAGTCAGTATCGAAAGAGAGGAAGAGTGAAAACGCCACATAAGATATATCTTAAGAATGTATGAAAACACATGTATAAGTGTTGTATATTAATACAATATAATATTAATATACAATATAATATAATAATTTTCAATAAAAGGACAAAGAAAGGTTTTGGGAAGTGTTCCTCCTCTTGGTGATACAATGAATTTCATAAAATATGTAGCTTATTAAATGGTTTTTACTTTCGAATTCCTCACTAGAAGAGAACATTTATTTCTGTCAGCTATTGTATAGATTTATTTTCGCTGTTAATGTAAATCTTGATCTTAAGCATGCACTAGTTCCTAAAGCTCTAAGTTCCATGACACTTTGTAGTATGGCCAATGAAAGAACAGTCCATAAAAATGGCAGTATTTACCTGAATTTTATATTTGTAATTTGCACTCAATTGGACTCATTCATGTGTATGATCAGATTGTAACTGCAACTGTGCTTACAAATGTTTCCACAGATATCTTTATATTCCTCATTTTTTTTGGTACAATCAAAATCGATGTATATTTGGAAACATGCATAAAGGCACACACACACACACACACATATAGGTATATACATAAGAGGGTTTTATTTACAATGGTTTATTAATTATGCAAAGTCTATTTAAGTGGTTACAAACCTCATATTAACAACAAAATGTTTATCAGTACAATTACAGACCTAAATAGCCAAATCCCAGCCAGCCAAACCCTTGGCAAGGCTGTATTTTCTTCTTTTGGCTAATCGTGCCCTGGGGAGAGAGAACATCTTCAGGGACCACACAGATGTTTGGGGAGCCTGATTAATTGTTGATGTTTGCACATGACCCTGAGGTCGGCAAGCCCTTTATGGGACCGATAGGGTGTCTCCTTATGCTAATCAACATGAACAGGTCTGCGCAACCAATTTATGAACAATTGGCATTCATCATCTGATACACTGGGGATACACACAGAATCGAAGATATGAGAACGTCTGTGAATCCCATGTTAGTTTTTTGTCAGAACTTTCTTAAGAAAAATGTGAGAAGAATTGATGCAATGGTTTGTGAATGAGGCCAAATCTCTTCAGAAACTCCCCTAATAAAAAGAAACAAGAATACACAATGTTGGACGAAGATCATTCAGCCTATCTCATTTTTCCATGCGCGAGAATATTTCCTGATACCAGAGAACAAGTAACCTTTTCATATTTGGAACCAATTTAGGTGCCCTACGTTGTACTTTTCCAAGAACTTTCATATTTTTCTGACAGTGTGGATATGTCTGTAAAAGGAGAGATGGAGGATAATGGATTGCTGCAAGGTACGTTCAGCAAAATCACTTGCATTTTGCAGGCGCAGAGATTCACCATCGTGCTTATGGCTGGAGACCCCCAGTGAGTAACTGAACTTTGAGTCAACTGGGCAGGAAAGATTTCATTCTGCAGGGTCGTTCCCACCTCATCACACAAGGGTAACTCTTCTGGTCAATCGATCATCTGTAGTTTGCTTGCACAAGTAAGCAAGTAATGCTGGCAACTGGTACAATGATTGGATAGCTCAGCCTGTAGACTGCAGCGTGAGAAGCAAAGTCGATATGCATCAATGTTAAAGGTTTCATTTGCTAGCTAAACTAGCTTTAGGTCATGGAAGTAACATTTTGTTTAGGAGAGAAGCATTGTTCTTCTAAGCAATACCGAGGCTTAACACAGACTTGTTCTCTAGCATTTTTCCTGCTCTACTCAACGGACTGCCACCTGATGTGCCTCAAATATGGCATCCAGGGTGGTGTAACCAGCGCTCAGCAAGCATTCAACCACTTAATAATGCCACTCCAAGGACATGCTACCCACTGTGAAAAATACTGCTAATGGCGAGGATGCAACACACTGGCCAATCGATCTTACTTGTCCTTCTCTATGATCCATTCCCTCTCCTTTTCAATTCTTTTATATTTTTTCCTGAAACAAAGACTGCTCACTTTTTTGTATGTGATTGACGTACAGCATGCATTCTTAAAATGTGGCCTATCACTGTTTAAGTTGCCATGGGTGTTACTGCTCTTCAGATCACATAAATAAATGCACATACAAAAACTCAGACAGGTGCCACACACTGTGTATGCTGTCCAGCCCCATACATTTATTAACACCAAAAAGTAAGTAATGTTTCAAGCCTAGTGGCTCATTTATTCCTCCTCCTCCAGCCTGGCTTCTCTCCATTGCTTTTTTGTGCTGTTTAGCAGAGTTAGTGATGATACCCTCTGAGTCTCTGTAGATTAATGCTTTTTCTAGAGCTTAGTGTTTGAGAGCATGGATGGTTTCTGGCTGCTTAATTCCAAAGGTTTGCAAGCACTGAAACCACAGTGATGTCTAGGTGCTGATGACATTATGACATCATCATAAACACTAGTGATGGGAATGTGAGGCTTCACAAGCCTCAGAATGGTATTGATTACTTAGATTTGAACCAATACTCAGTTTTGTAGTAGGAAAAAGAATTTTGATTGCATCATATACGTTTGTGATATGGTAGCTGTGATGTACAGTAACACTAACCATTATGAAGTTCATGAATACTCACCCTCCCATCACCAATTCCCTAGATGCACAATCTGTAAATAGAAATGGTTATTGCATTCTTAGCTAGCATTGCTTTGGATGGTAATGGAGTTCACTGATGAATCATTAGAGAATGTTCTGGCTTGAATTGCCACCTCTAATTGGAATGCCATCAACATGATATCTGGATTCACAGCAACAAGCAACAGTCCATAGATTTATTAGCACATCCCTCAAAGTTCAGCAGACATGCCTCCTATCAGAACATTCACTTTCTTTTTATTATAATTTTTTTTGTTTATATGTATAGTGCTTTTTACAGCTGGTCTGGCTTGTAATACCTTAAGGTGAACATGACAGATGAATATTGTAAATTGTGCGGTGAGATCAGTAGTTGTAATTACAGTTGTATTCACAATTATTTTACTCTTACAGACTCTTACAAGGGAGCTTCTCTTTTTACAGCATTATGTTGATAAAAAATGTGAAAATAACTTTCCAAACCAAAACAAACTTAACCTTTTTTCACTTCCAATAAGCTTGGCTCAATGAGGTATTGAAACTCAAACTTTATGAGGTAAGAATTGATGGAGAATAGGTGGTGGAAGCATCTGATGTGTTTGTGTAAAACACTTTAGTTATTCCATTTTTACAGTCCAAAAAGAGGCTAATCTCCAGTACTGTCATTATTCTGTGAGAGTTGCGTTATGTGGGGATTTCAATATCGAGCTTTGGCATAGGTCATTGTATACTTTGTTTGCCAGCTACACCAGGACAATGGAAAACATTTTACATTTAACAAAAAACCTACCATTACCCTCTCTATCTGTAACAAGTCAACATAATAAAAACCTTTCTGCACATGAAGACTTATCTTTTAACTTTATTAAAATATAGGAGCCCTCAAAGAACTCTGCAGAGACAATATTATACAAATGGCTTGTTTTATTATGTGTATTCATTTTATCTGGCTAACAGGATTGTTCATTAAAAAGTACAAGCAAGGCTCCTGAGATTTCTAATGTTCCTGTTCCTGTTCCTTTTGCTCCCTCTTTTTATTTTAGTCATTTTCAATAAACAAGAGCAAGGAAAGTCAGGTCATGACTTCAGAAAATGCATAACGTATGCAAGAAGGACTCCATCAGCCCCTCTGGCTGCTTAGATCATAGAAAATAAGAAACATCTAGCCCTAGGTGAACCCCAGCCGCAATCACTTTTAACTTAGCTGTGCTTTAGCAGTCCAGACATGTCCAATTGCAGGGAGATAATGTATGCAGTGAGCTGGCAGCGGGAGGTTTGATAACCCTCTCACACTCCTGACTGTCACTGGATCCTTCACTCTGCTCTTATTACGTCCCCACTTCATTTGGAAGAGAACCGGCAACTGTGCAGGGGGTGCTTTGAATCGGCAGTTAGAAAGACATCATCAGTGCTATTTAAATGGGCCCATAAGCTGCAGCAGGTTCAAGTGTGTGCGAATGTGTGTGTGTGTGTGTGTGTGTGTGTGTGTGTTTGGTGGGGATGCTTCACAGTATTCTCTCAAGTTTCCACACAAGAGTCGGTGCCATTTCTTTTGTTCTGCAGTTACCCCTTGACAAACTTGTTCTTTAGCTACATTTCATTACTGTTTGTATTGACAGAACAATTGTCTTGATACATAGAAAGCGATTTTTGCACAGAGCACAAGCCTTCTGTGGCATTAAAACATTTCAGATTTTATAAGGGGAAACTGGTACAAACCTAATGACAGACATGCTATAACTGACTGATGAGCTAAGGGTTCAGAGTGCGTAATTGTTCAGAGGCACCCCCGACCCCCATCATCCCCACCCCTAATTGTTAAAAGACATTATTGATACTATATTGCACTTTTGGAGAAAGCCATCCTGTTTTTCTATGAGCACTGAGAGAGATCCCTGAGCCTATCAGTGTAACTCACACCTCTCCAGCAACACAACATTTCTCCTGCTTTTCTTTCTTTTCTGGAACACTCTTGGAGTCCCTGGGTACATGGTGTTCAATATCAAAAATTAAGAACTCCCCAATGAAGAAAGAGAATCAATCAAAGTAATGATGCTCACCACTCCCTTGACACACATGCAAATATACACACGCACACGCAGACACTCTCTCCCTCACACCCTCTTTCCTACGGAAAACCTCATCAGCGAAAAGCACAGAATGACTGAGATTGTGGTAAAAGCAACAATGGATTATAATCACAGTACATATCCTCATTTGCTAAACCTCTTCATTAGCTTCTTTAATTAACATTGCTCACCCTCCAAATGGCTTTGCTTTGAATTTTCAATCAGGCAGCAATTAAGCTAGCTCCACTCTTCCTTGGCACCAGATAACGCTACATTGTGGCTAATAGCAACTGCTGCAGGTGCTGATGAAATTGATCTTACCATCATTTCCGCAATATGATTAATTAATATACTACATATACTGTATTGCATTCATTATAACATTTTTAGTCATGTGAAACATGTCATTGTAATAAGGAAAAAATCTCTCAATCATGTACAGAGCTGCTTCCACATTTAGCTTCCATTTAGACAAACTGGTCTCTGTACTGGAGCAATTCCAGTGAATTAGCGTGGTATCAAGGCTAATTCCAACCCTCTGACTCAACATTTGTTTAGCATAAGCCCTTATCCCGGGTGAATTCCATAACTTATATTTTCTGACTGCTATTAGGCTGTACATAAGGACCCTGCTCAATGCAGTCAGGCCCCACTTAGCTTTCAAACTTGCCACCAAATGGCTGCAGCAGCAGCAGTTTCCTCAGTAGTACTGTGCACTGCACTTCTCCAAACAAGTCACACAGAAGCAGCTATGCAGACTGTCTTCCACCAGTATTTATGGGCCACATCTCTAAGCTCAAGAAACCCAAGTATATTTGAAAGCATATGGGGGATATAAAACACAGGCATTACTGCAATACAAGGCCCTTAATAAATCATCAGTAATTTATAGCTAGAACACAACCTGGCAAAAAAAGAGGAAGAGAAAATTGGTTAGGTTGATAAAAAAAAATATCTGAAGATACACAGTTGCAATCTCCCAGAGAACTGTGATGCCATTTTGGATTTGCAATGGCACGTGCGAGTCTCCTCACATTGAAAAGACTGTGTCTTTAAAAAAATTCCCAGCCTGGTTTTTCACAAGGTGCGAGGATCAGGCTTTGGAACTAAAATTGTGGCTTTGACACACCCCTTCGCTTGAGTGTCCAAGTTCCGAATTTGAGAGCGACATCCTTCAGAAATATAATGCAGGAAGCCTCTGGTGCTTGGTTCGGATCTCATATACTCCCTTATAATTCATATAAGCATTATCTCCTCTGTCACTGTGCATTAGAATTAGTTTTGCTTATCGTTTGGTTTGGTTTTCACTAGTACCTGTGCATTGCTTCAGCCGTTCCAAGACAGGGATGAGGCAAATCCACAGTGTTGGCAGGGAACAACGAGACCAGTTTTATCTTTTGTAAGCTGTCTGCGAGGATCATATCCTCTCATATAAAGCTATCTGCAATCAGTAAGTAATAAACAATTTATCACTGATCAGTGCTCATTTCATTACGCCTCAAAGTTCCTACTGCTATATTTCATGACTAATAGAGATGTGCGAATGTCATGGCAACTGCTCATTACAACATTGCAGGTTGTTTAAATTTTTTTTGACTCATTTCTGCCTCACAGGGACAGCTTGGATAGAGAAATCTTGCTCTTCCAAACCATTAAATTACCTTTGATAAGCAATTACCAAGAGGTGCTGCGCTGTTGAGTTGTAATTGGCCAGACTGTAAAATAACCCCCTGGTAAAAGAAAAAAAAAAACCCATAATAAACATGTAATTATTTGATTATGTAGCTGTCAAATATTATTTTGAAGGTGAGGGAAAACAAAGCTTACAGATATTTCAGGTCTGCTGTGCTCTAGAAGTACAGTTTTATACAGGGTCTGTTGCTCATAATTCTCTCACTACAGAACCTTCTGTTCCCTCAGCATGACATCATTCTATTTTATACCTCATATAAAATAATGAGAATTTAATATAAAACAATCCATCAACTCAAATTATATATTGTAAGTGAATAATATAATTGGAGATCAAGATGTAATTCTGTGAAATTAGAGAAGACGCTAATTTAAATTATTAATATTTTATATTAAAACACCAGAAGCAACATTTTTAATATTAGCAGAGGATGACTCTTCCATATAAATTGTTGAGCCAAATTATCCATGGCTATAAAATGGTGCTGTTCCTTTTATTTCATCATGAATAATTCCTAACTTCTTATTCTCATTTTAAAAAGACTAAAAGCAGCTCTGTGTAATATAAACACTGGCCTTGTCATGCCTTTCATGTCAGGTTTTTCTTAAGCTTGTTTCCATTTGATGCTAACAGAATGGAGTTTTCTGACATTATTGAGGTCTGTCAAATGAAAGGCACAAGAAGTTCATAGATTTGAAAGAAAAAGGAAAGAATTAGTGCTGCCAGGATGCTAAAAGGTAGGAATTCAGTACAGAAGGTGCTCTTTGAAAATGGTTCCTTACCCTGACGAAGGCTATTAAGCCGAAACGCGTAGGTCCGACACGCTTATAAAATCATTTTCTCAGAGAACATGCCTTTACAATAAAGACATTTTCAACATTTATACTGAAGAAGAGTGCCTTGATTTTTTCCTCCTCCAAGGTGTTTTTTTTTTTTTAATCCAGATGATGCAGGTTAAATATTTGTTTCCAAAGTGCTTTGTTAGTTGAATAAAAATAAAAATTTATGATGAAGATTGCATCTGACAAACGTCAAAGTCATTCTAACTAAATATCTGAAACACAAAACCTTTTTGTTGCACTTTAGATTTAGCACCGCCTACAGCAGTGCACTGTATGCTGATGAAAAGTAGCACTGATAAGGGCCACAAAGTTTCAGCTTCCTTTCTGAATACAGATGAGAACTGCCAGGTGTCAACTATGCAATGTGCATTATCAGGACATGGTTTCGGCAATACTCAGAAGAGTGTAAACACAGGTTTTACCTCTCATTGTGTGAACAGGCTTTTGACAGACAATAGGTCTCTGAAGAGATCTGAGAACATTTACCACAGGTGATCTTGGACCTTTTCTTCAGCAAAGAAAAGCTGTTTTCTGATGTGGCTGCATTGAATAATTAAGTTGAAATAATTTGTTATTTCTTCATAGCTAGAAGCATTTAAATCAATTAATCATGTTTCCAGGATCACAAAAATATAGGCCTGTAATGACATACATAGAACTGTAAAAAAAAAAAAAAGCAAAAAAAAAAAGTGTGATTTAAAATCGATACACTGTACCTAAATATTCTGAAAGCCTTTGATATTGATTTTTGAGCTGCCAGTAAAGAAGAGATTTTGCTTCTGGACATTTTTAGTACATAGTTTTAAAAAATGTTCCCTGTATAAAATAAACCTAAGGCATACTATCACTGCTGTATTAAATATCACGAAAGAATTATTATTTATTAAATAAAACTGAGTTTAAAGCACCCAGATAACTAAGAAAAGTCCATGACAGGTCAATGGTACATAAATATGGTTTATAAATGTGTTATAACATGCAGACTGCCTACGCAGGACCATTGGCAGATTGCATTGTTGCTTTTTCATCTGACAAATGAGTCCAGATGACTTTGGGGCAGTCTAAGTGACAGTTAAAAATAGAACTTTATCGCTGTCAAGGCGCACTGTTATCATATAACAGTAATATAGAATTCTGTGATTAGCTTGGCACTGAGAAGTGAGAAGTCTGAGAAGAACATTTAAAATTGAGTTTCATTGTAAATTTATAAAGAATTAATGATTTTTTTTTTTTGGTTTGGATATGAAGTGTTAAATGTTAAATAAGACACGAGTCACTCATGTCCTATGAGTAATGTTTCATTAGAAACAAGCACGTGTTATACATTGTTACTGCATTTTTACAGTAATTGAAGATTATTAGCATAGAACACAGAGTTGTGGCTCAGCACTATGCACAAATGCACAAACAAAAGAAATGAACTCACTCCAGACTTCATTAAAACAATGATAAATGAATCAAACCATTCTGCACTGACACCATGGAGGGCAAATTCAATGTTCCCCTCTGAATGAACAACAAATTGAGTGTTCCATTAAAATATTAATTGAACTGATGGCATAATTCTGCTTTAATTAACATAATGCGATCTGTAATCAAGGCTAACAAAGAAATGATCTGTCTCAGTGAATTTGATGTGCCTGGTCTTAATGACCAACAGCTCATAATCTGCCAGAGAGGTTGTCATGACCTCACTGGTGCCATTGCATCCAACCACCTTCACCCAGCTTGATGACTGAAAGCAAGGAGAAAATCAATAGATGCTTTAGAAAAAAAGCAACACCAAAATCCATTTACTTAAATTTGTCATAATACAGAGAATACACTGGATGATTTACATTTTCCCTGTTTGTAACTAGGAGAAAACTGTAGGCTATTTTTCAGCAATTAAATGACATGTATCATCTTCAAGGGCACAGCAAGGTCTTCCAGACCTGCCGATACAAACCAGCAGCCCTCACTCTTGACACAATGCCATAACTGCCATCCCATGCTCCTGCCAATTTGCTTTCAAGTCCTATTTCAAAATTTTTACCAAAAGTGAACACTCAAGGTCACAAAGCATATTCTCTCACACAGGCTCATTATCTGTGGTGACGATATCAGGAAGTGCATTAGCAATATTGTCACGCTGAAGATGCACAAGATTCCCCGGGGTGCATTTTTCCTGTCCTGACCCCCTGGCCGCCAAGTGAGAGGCAGAGCATTAACAAGCAACCCCCCCCCGCCCCATCACCCAGAGTGGGGCAACAGGCGGGGCTGTTTAACTGTGCATCCTGGCAGAGCTAATGGCCACCAGAAGGAGCAGCCGTTTCACCTTCTCAAGGGCGAAGCAGGGATTAACGACCGGCACTGCCACGCGCTTTCACCAGATATCTCACCAATCTTCAGCCCCCATATCCCAGAGCTGTGCACATGGGGTGTCGGGAAAAGGATGTTCTGTATGCATGCGTGTGTGTGTGCGCGGGTGCGCGCGTGCACGTGTAACAGACGCAATCATGCTGTGATCCCAACGCAACAGCTTGACTGTTAACCCTTCTCCTTACAGAAGCAACACAGCTATATTGTACAGGCACTCCATTTCCCCTTGCCAAGTAATTCACCCAGCTACCAATGGAGCAAATTGATCCTTTGTGTTGTCTCCTTCTGTTACAGCTATTATAAACCTGGTAGTTTCCACCCTACAACACATTGCATCAGAAAAGAAACATTACTGGCAGTCACAGCAACAATAACCAGTGATAGAAGGCAGGGAGAAAGAGAGTGAACAGAGCCAACTTAGTGAATAACCGTATTCCAGCCCAAAAATAAATAAAAAATTCCAGGTGACATATCGTCTATTCAGGGGGTCTTATTTGTGCTCCAGGGGAAATGAAAAGAAAAAAAAGGAGAACCCAGAAATGAAGATTTTTATGAGTCTCTGAACAGCTATTGCTGTTGGTGTTTTCACAGTTTGATACAGCAGGCTCCATCACAGCTGTGTGTCCCATTATACCATTCTGTCTCTCTTGCACTGGTCTCTGTGGGTCAGTCGACACCTCCACCTCCATACCTCTCCTCCACCCCCGCGCCTCTCCGTCGCCTGGTCCCAGAAACTAAAAAAGGCTGGGAATCCACTTCAATTCCATTCTGTTTCAAGCCTGCCATTGAGGCTGGGGATGTGGAGCATCATTAAGTACTTTCTTCTTCTAAAACCACATGCACAGGCACAACGAACCAGCTAATGAGGCTGAGGAAACTGAAGATTTTAAGGGGCTTCTGAGCTGGATCTCCCTTTTTCCTTGTAGGTCAATGGTATAATGAATTTGGTGGACACCCAGCTTTAGACACATTAGCTTTTCACCACTTCATTAGCCATCAGTTAAAAAAGTGTAGTTTTCAAAAGACCAACAATTAGGATGTTGGAAAGGCAAGCTCAGAGAACTGTTCTAAGGAGAGGTGCACTTTAAAAATGGCAAATTTATCTTTTTACAATTTTAGATATGGATTAACCATTTGTGTCCATAAAGGTGATTAAACCAAGCCTTTGGATGCTTTTTACTTATCTTGCCTGTGAAGCATTTATCCTTCTTGGTCCTTTAGATATACTTTTATCCTTATACTCCCAATCTCTTTTACTTTCAAGTTTTCACATTATGATAAATATTATTTTGCATGTTAAATTTAAAACTCTCCCATCTCATTTCTCTCATCACCAGATTCTTGTCTCTGACTTGGTACCAGTCGCCTTAGATGATAACAGTGATTCCTCTGGTCCTCACTTCTCTTAAAACACAATAAACTAGCTTTAATGGCTCATCTCCTTATAACAAAGAATATCAGTCTTCATCGCAAAAAGAGCTTGGCATTGAATCCTGACAAACCACCAATGAATTCTATACTGACCACAATGTGAAATTTGCCTTTCATCCGTGCGTCCTGCTGGGAAATGAAAGAAGCAGAGAAGAGAATACACACCACTCAAACCTGCATTGATTAAAAACCCTCATCAATAGTGCAGAAATACTGGAAGTGCATGTGACTGACTTTTGATCCTGCCCACAGCAAATGTGTCTACTGCACAGTAATGCTGCATTGATCTGATGGCAAACTCATACCCTTCATGTGCAAGACTCCACCCCTCCTGGCAGACAGATTCCCCCCAACAGTCATGGGTCAGATGTGGTGTGATCCAGAGAGAATGTGGTTTTGTGGTCTGGGGCGAGGCAGAGCCCATTGCAGGGGTGAATATGGCAACCTTCATGTTTTACTTCACCTGCTAACTACCTGCTAACATAACAGACAATCCAGCCGGTGTATCCTGATGGGCATGTGCACAGGATGTTTCAAGACATCCCTTTCACATTAAAGGCAGAGCACAGACATGAGTGGACAGGTTACAAATATGTGTGTGTGTGTGTGTGTGTGTGTTTGTGTGTGTAATGGGGGGCCAAACAGGAAATATACAATGCAATCTGATATATATTATCCGATCGGGCGTATATTTGTGAACCCAATGGGTCTTTGAGACATAATCAGTGAAATCCAAATTAATTTTTGATTGAATGGGTACTGAAAATGATATATTTTAAAAAAAAATTTCAATCCTTGTCAAATAGTGATCTATCAGATTTTAATACAGGCACATCTTTGGCCTGCTTCTTCATGGGTCTTCATGGGATTTGATAAAGTGTGCAGTGGGTGTTACAGATTCTATGATCTTTGCCATTTTTGGCAGTTCTGTGACATTCCCTGTTTTTTTGCCACCTCGATGATGTCTCTGTTTTCAGTGCTTTTGGCAGTCTTGGATGGTAACTGTCAACCTTAATATAGCCTACAGTCAGTTGTTGTAATCAGATGTTTGATGGCCCCTGTCAACAATGATGATGCCCCTTCTCCCATTATGGCAGAGGTGCAAAACTCAGGTCCTGGAATTGGTTAGCAAGCAATTAACCTTGTAAAGTAAGCTGGTAAACTACATTAGAGTACTTTGGTGGTTAACTTAAAGAAACGCCCTTTTTGAATTCACTGTAGTTGTGTGTGGTCGTTAACACTTCCCCACCCTCACAGATACACAGACTCAACAAAGCAAGGGAACGTAATAACGTGTGTGTGCGCATGCGTGTTTATGTATGTGTATGAATCCCCTCAGATGCACCAAACAGCAGAAGTATCGGAGTGGTGAAGAAATTTGTTTTAAAAAAAATTTTATCTTGTTTTATCTTGTTGTTGCCTTGTGATTTGTTATTTGTTTTCTCTTACTTGCCTTTTGTTGTTGATTTTATTGTAAAGCACTTTGTGACATCTGCTCTTTAAAGGTATATAAATAAACATTATTATTATTATTATTATTATTATGATTAATAATAATAATAATAATAATAATAATAAATGCACATTACCCGGTGTTACTGGAACAGGATTAATTCAATGTTTCGCCACACATACTGTGTGTTTTTCTACAAAAAAGATCTCATAAAATGGTGCTCATTATGCTCAATGTTAATTCATTAGTTTAATGAAGTCACACTGTAACTGTCATTGTCAAATAATAGTGTGTGTGTGTGTGTGTGTGTGTGTGTCGCATTTAAGCATGGAAATCTTTGACCGATCTCCTAGCAGAGTCTATGGTTTTATCATGTTGAAACGTAACCCAATAATCAAGATCAGTAAGCTAAAGTGGTATTTAGGAATCTTTACCAATAAACCCTGGAATATAATCTGTAATTTTTCTTATCAAATATGTTATAGTTGAGCATTTCAAAGCAGCACAGTAAAATCACATTGCGTGAGTGTGAGTGTGTGTGTCTGAATGTGTGTGAAACTCCCATTTGTTCTGGCAAAGTCAAACCATTGTCACACCACCACTTGTGCCACCAGACAACATGTGCCCACCCCCCCGCCAGCTCCCCTCAAGAGAATGGCAGGTGAATGGGTAATCTATTCAATGGCCATAATTAGTTATTGTGTATAATTAGTAATAAACCCAGACTGGGATTGTGCCAGGCCAGTAAATGATATGCAGCAGTTTAAGGTCATCTGAAGGAGAATATGAACGATGGCTGCTCTGTTTAAAAATCATTAGAGAGGGAATGTAGAATAAGAAGGGAAGAGAGAGAGAGTGAGACGGAGAGGATGCTATATAAAATGATTTGTAATATACTTCCTTTTCTGTGTGACTGTATTACAACTCTGGTGAGCAGAAATAAATGCTAATCTGGAAGAAAAAAAAAGTAAATGAATGAATTAAATATTATAATGACTCTTGACCTGAGAACCACCATACTGTCACATAGTACTCCATCTTCCAAATGCATCCCATGTCACAAGCGCTAAGTTCAACTGAAAACTGTAATAAAATGTAACATTTAAAATGGTAACTACACCTGTAAGCAGCAATTGCACGAACAAAATACAAGAGACAAAGGGATGAATTAATAACAGAGGGAAAAGTATCAATGGTTAATATGACATTTATGTACTGTTGCCTTGCTCGATGCTAACTGTCAAACACTCTAATTATGAACAACCAAAAAGTCTCATTATGGAGTAAATATGCGTGCATTTAAAAAAAAATCACTGAATTACCTCCAGTCAGGATTTGAAACAAGATTCTCTAGTGCTTGTAATTGTCATTATGAAGGCATTAAAAGCATTTTCTCATCAGCATAGTTTAAAAAAAAAATACTTACCAGGCACATGCATTCAACAATGACAGGGAATACCAGTGACAAGTATTGGCATAGAAACTTTCTTATATGCCATATGATGTCATAAAAATATAGTAGTATGCCAAACAAGGGTGTAGTTTTGTTTTGAAAGTTAGTAGGGAGGGACACATTAATAAATAAAAAATCTGTGTCACTACAAGCATGATAACCATGTGTAACGATGGAACAATATCAGTTTTTTCACAAGCAGCACTAGACACCAATATTGGGGTGTGGGGGGGGGGGGGCGCATGGTTCACAGACTCTTTAAACAGCTGAACCTGAAATTTGCTAGGGAACCAGGTTACTTGTTAGCCACCTAGCTGGACAACAAACTAAAAAAATTAGCCAAGAATCTTCATGTCCGGAGCCCACATGGTAAATCCAAGACATCCTTCAAGAATACAACTAAAATGAAATTCCGGAAATAAACAAAACTCCTTGGAATGTGACCAGACTCAAGCTTGAGTTCTTCTCCTATTTTTTGTTTCAACTGTATCATAAATACAGCAGCTAACAATAGCAGTTTAAGACACAGTAAAGCTGCACATGAGAACAGGCTTTAAATGTACGGACAATAAAGTAAAAGTAATTGGCTAGTTAGCAGTAACAACTGAACGTTTATACTATAAAAACGCCCGCCTTTTCGCAATTAAATAGTGAGAGAATTACGGTCAATATTTGGTATGAGATATTGTCCCACCGAGCATAAATAATCTCAAGCACCAGGTGGTATATTGTGTCAGGCAGTAAAGGTCAAAAAGTGTGTTCATTTGGACATCCCATCCACACCCTCAGGGAACTGAACACTAAGGTGTGCTGGAAGAGCCAGGAAAATTAACATTTGAAGCAGTAGCAGAGTCACAATGGTTACAACAGACTGGTAGTTTGGTGGTTTTATACACTGAGAACAGGCGAGCAACCCTCTCATACAATGCAAACTTTGCATGACATTTGAGGGCTGGAAGCAGTTTGATAACACAATATGGCTTTCCATGAATATTTTAAACTTCTAAAAGAAGTATGTTTTTTTAGCATCTGAAAAAACATTAATCACTGCATCCTCATTAGATTTGTGAAACAATGATATAGTGTGACAGAATGTCAGCTGAAATTATGTTAGGGAGAGCAATGCTGTTGAAGAAAAAAGGCACAGAGAAGGCTACCTGACATTCTCAAGTTCTTTTTTTTTTTAACACAAAGGATTTTTATTCTTTCTTTGCAGGGACTTAAATGGGTCACATTCCTGCTATTTGTATGTGTTCCTTGTGTTTCAATCCCAAAATAATCGACTTCGGTTCCAAAATGGAACTGTTGATTCCAATGCTCTTCTGAAATTGAAACCTGAGCAGAAATTGCTGTTGAGGTGGACCGGGAATTGTGATGAATTCGATTCGAAAGCAGGATCATGAGATGGAATTGGCTGTAGCTGTGCATTGCACATCAGGGGAGCTGAAAGCCATCCCTCACCAGTTACATTGCATCTCTGCATTTACCAGATGCTCTTTTCCAGAGCGACTTTCACAGATTACCTTTTTTTTTCTTTTTTTCCATATAATCAATTCATACAGCTGGTTATTTTAACTAAGGCAATAAAGGTTAATACCTTACTCATGGGTACAACGGCAGCGCCGCAACTGGGAATAGGACCCACAACCTATGAGTCACAAGCCCAGCTCTCTAACCATTATATTACTCTGCCACCCCAGAGAAAACATTAAGGTAAACAATACCATCAAATCACCAGATGGGAAAAAACAAGGCATAGTATGTTGGCAGATGTACATTAAGGGCATAGTATGTTGGCAGATGTACATTAAGTCTCTATTGTTTTTTGTATCTTTAAAATCCAGATGTTTTACCTATTTGGGTTTCTGTTGTTTTTCCCAAGAAGAATCCATAGGCTCCAATTTAGTTACCCACATTTGAATGACCAATTGAGCTTCACAAACCACTTCAAATTCCTTTCATACCTGCACAAGGAGCACTGAAGCACACACCATTCTGACTGAGTTCACAGACTAACCACTTGGGATCTCTTAGAGGTTCCTCCTAATAATGACCACCATGAGTACAGCTCAAGTGAGAGCAGAAAGGCAAACTGCTCATATTGCTTATATTGGAAGATGGCATCCTTGAGAATCCACATCACTAACAATTTACCCCAGTGTGCCCCAATTAGGGTTCAAGTTCATTGTGTTGGCAGCGCTATTTTCCATCTATTTCTCCTACTACTAAATAAATAGACTGGCTGAAATGTCAAATGAGCACTGATCAGGGTCAGTCATTATCTGACAGTTATCTGAAGAGAGAAATGTGCTGATGGAAACGTATTCTCTTTTTGCTTTCTCTGTTGCTGCTAGAAAAATATAATTGCATATTTTGTTTATATCTGACAGCTATATTATACTTAATTGGATACCTGATTGATTAATTGTTCTTAAGCAAAGATTAAGTTTTCATCTAGTTACTCAAAATACATTAAGTTGCTAGCAACATATATTAACAACATTAACTTGTCACTATCACAACAATTTGCTCAAGGGTAAAATGAACAAAAATAAATTCAGTTACTAGTCATTCACATACTACAACTACACTTTCCTTCAAAATTGACTTATTACACATACCTGCCAAGTGATATTGGTCAAATTTTGTTCAGCATATGTGAATATAAAGCATTTGTCACAAAACACATTGTAATTTATATTCATAAATCTTTCGTAATGAATCATGAAGCAAGTGTAATGCTGTATAACATTTGACATCAGAATTTGCATGTGTGTGTGTGTCTGTGTGTGTGTATGTATGTATAAGCATTTGCTTATTTGCATTATACATACATGCTCACAATGGTGAGGTGGTGCGTGAGGCTAAAGCAACATCATTTAGTTTACACCAGTTCATAAGATGTTAGTAAAAAATACATGTTAGTTCGAGGACATCTATATACTCTATGGTACAGTATAGTACTAACATTCAAATGTTAATGTTTGCTTTCTCAAACAGCTAACAGAAGCTAACAAAACCAAATAAAAATGAAATCATCCTGGCTTCTGAACTCAATTTGTGGCAGAGTAAGATGATTTCAAATCACTTAAAAAAAAATATGGTAGCCTATTGTACAGGGAGATAATCCACAGTTGACACTGGCAAACACTTAGCAGAACCTGTCAGATTGCAGGAAAATAATCCAATAACCCAATAAACCCTTTCTACAGTTGTAGAATCAGATCAGAAATTGATTATCTTTTAGTGATGTACTGTAATCAGAAAGCATTCAAACTTTGTTATATTTATAATACTCATTCAATTTATAATTTTTGAATTAACATTTTCCAGTATGAAATAAAAGTGGAGCGTTATTTGTGTTTTTGCAGATTATTACTTTTTATTTATTGGTTTATTTACATATTTATTAATTTTCTTTATTGCCCCCCTCTCCCTCTTTCTCTCGCTCTCATATACTGTATGTATTATTCTCCCTGAAGAGCTTTCAGGCCCTGACTCATGTCCTGAGAGCCTGAATATTGAGTGCTCACAGGCCAGAAGCAGATCAGTGATCTAAATCTGAGAACAGTCTAGCAGAATCGATTTCATTTCTGATTAATGTGTGCGTGTGTGTTATTGGGTTATATTGCATCTATGTGTCCTGGGCCTTGTGTCCAGGTGAACACAGTCATGAACACCAGCAAGTACCATTCTGGCCCCAGCCAGGAAGCTCAGACATGGCAACAAATGAAGACAATTCACAAGACAATCAGACAATCCCAATCATTCAATTATTATGAAATTTCATATTTCCAGTGTTTACATATCTACTCATAGTGCCTACATGTGAAAAGCCTCATAAAAAGCCTAACTGAGGAGCTATAACAAAGAAATATTTATTGATTGATTGAAATATTTATTGTTGATTATTGATTTTTTTCCTCAACATTTCTTAGCCAAGACATGAGTGGAAAATAGTGAAAGCACAGTGGGACGCATTGCATCGCTCACTGTGGGAAACACTGCTGAATGATAACAATAAGTCAAAAGGCCTAATAGTACCAAATAATTTATTGAATTGATATTATCTGATTTACTGTGGCACTTTTGATTATTGAGGTAACAGAAGTGTTAGAGCACATAATGAGTTGGAACTTTCTACATCACTCATGAATTATATCTCATCAAAATAATCCTGAGTGAATGAGGATGTCTGGCTTCTTATTACCTCTTTCCTCTGGTCTCATTTCATTTCCTTCCCCCCTCCTTCCAGTTTCTTCTTGCTCTGACATGTTCAGAAGACGTGAAGGCAAGGAAGCAAGGTGAGAGAATAGGGAAATCTTTTAAAGAATGTGAACAGAGCCATGGTTTGTGTGCGTGGCATGCGTTCACCCTAAGCCCAGTGCTTCTGTGGCCCCGCTTTTTTTAAAGTGCTTACAGCAGGCTCCATCTCTAGATAAGTCTGCCTTAAGCCCCAAGAAAGGCAAACAACAGGAACTAACAGGGCGAGTTCAAGCACTAGTTTAAACCCACAGCCGAAATGGGCCTATTGAGTTCTGCCTTGATCTGTAAAGACCTGTAAAAGAATGGCAAAGTTCGAGCAGCCCATTGGGAAAACGTGAATTGCAGTAACTGTCATGGTTTTGGGTGTTATCACCATTTCTTTTCCATTCTTTCAGTTTTTATGGTTATCTGTTTTTCCTGCGCCTTTTCTTCAGTTATTACGGCCTTTTAGTTTTCTTGATTGATGTCCTTGATTGAATTATACCCTTGATTGATTGATTGTTTTCTTGATTGATTTCCTTGATTGAATTATACGCATGCAAATCTGTTAACGATTTGCACCTGTTGGCATTCTATTTAAACCCCAAGCAAACCGATGAGCTTTGCTTTAGTGTAAACCTACGTTACATGAAAGCCGGTAACTTAGTCTGTTCGGGTAAGAGGTCTAGGTTCTGGTTCAGTACTAGATCAGTTCCTCTTTTGCGTCCTTTGTCTTGCGCAAAGAGTTACTGCGGAACTGAATTTTGAGTTTGTTGAATTGTGGGCTACAGGTTAGCACTACTTTCTTCACTCATTTCTCCTCTCTCTCGTGGTTCTTTTGACAGTCCTCTGTGCGAGGGCTGTTTTCTTAAAGTTCTCACGGTTACCACTCTGTTCAGACTGTTTTGTTTTTGTACTCTCAGTACTCCTTAAGCCCTAGTTCTTCACCCTGTAACCGGGGCATTAAAGCTTTTTCTTTGGGATAGTCTCCCATAGAAGTATTGGTTTTCTTTTCGTTTTATTTCTTTTTCCCTATCATTCATCTCCAACGAGACTTAGTGGTTATTCCGCCCCAGATGGTTAACTTAAAGTTCCCTGTCGCGTTTGGTCTCCCTAATTCCCCACTCCATCACAGTAACTGAAACTAACTTTGTTACTAGTTTCTTACTTTTCAGGAGTTTTCAATATGCACATGGCTGAGTAAAAATTAAACTGGGTAGTTCTTATCTTTCCAATTCCTTACTGCACAGCAAGTAGAGACACTACCATTGTTTTGGGAAGAAGTCTATTGGCTGGGTACCTGTACTTTTATTTAGACAAAATTTTAAAGAAAAAGGGTGCATTACCACTTCCGTTTTAGGAAAAATGGCACCCATATTTTCATCACCCCCCTCAGGCTTTTTACAATCACCAGTCAATTTGCAAATTGCAAGTATAGCTTTTTTTTTTTTTTTTTTTTAAACGGAATTTTATTTGAAAAACCAAAATCATTAGGGTACTTAACCTTTTTTAGATGCGTAGAGTAATATAAAATAATTGACTTAATTGAGTTCATATTATTTATGTATACATGATTTTCTTGATAAACACTCAAAGAATAAGTGGCACCATTGTACTTCCTTTAAATTTTACAAGTAACGATCCTTAGGAATTGCATGGAATTCTCCACATGTTACCAGAAACTAGACTTGATTGATTACTCAGTTAGCACCCTCATAATCCAAAAAAATGCAAAAAAATCTATTCAGTCTAAAAATCAAACATTATTTAATCTCTTTAAGGCAGCGGCTGAAAACACATTCCTTACTTGTACCACTGGAGCTTAATAATTTTGATACATATATCCATGATAACAGGAAGACCGAGTGCTAGTTACCTGGCTGAGTGGGTAAACTGGGTAGCTGGCTCGTACCAGTTAGTTGGATTGGCATTTTAGTTTGATGTTAACTTGATGTGTGATGTTAGGCTATAATTGAGATGTATACTACTGTATTCATCTCCACTCGGTAATACATATATGATATGATATTCATATTGTTTATCATAAAATTATAATAAAAGCTGAGGCACATTCTCCACTCAACTCTCTCCACACTAGACTGTGTCCTCTTGATTTTGTATTTTTGGAAAAACTACCCCCAAATTATCTGTTCCAAAAAACTGCATTATTAAACCATTAACATTTTATTCCAAATCATAAATCGAGAGTTAGAAAAAGTATTAGTATATAAATTTTGTACAAAAAAAAATATATATATATTTTTTGGAGTTCCGTCCTATTTATTATCAACCTCATGGGGGCTACAGTTCTTATTACTATTACCAATTTCTCTAAATGAATTACCACTGTTAGGTTATTATTTCTAGTAGACTTATTATATTGCTCACTGGTACAATGTATACAATACTGTGCCCATGAAGAATATTTGAATTTGAGTTTATGAGAGAAAATAAGTGTGTAAGAGAGACATTGCCAGAGAGAGAGAAATGACTCCTTCACAGCCCCTGGGAACAAGTCATAAGTGTGGTGTCAATGAGACACATTATGCCCCCATAAATGTGGACGAATCTCCGTCCATCACTGAGAGAACAATCTCAGAGCTAGAGAAACTCTGTGTTCATCCATCTTCATTGAGGCCTTTCATGGAGCGTACAAGGTGTGCTGCCTGCTATTCCGGGCGGTCATCCTCACTGTCTCTATCAAACTGTGTCGCAGTAGTCTCACAGGCCGTCCGACACCAGGAGCAGACTGCCAAATCCAAAACAACGGGCCTGCCACAACTTTACAGCTTCATCAAACGGGTGCAATCTAATCAGTGGAGCTTTAGGGTTTGCAGCTATAAAAGCCAAGTAGGCTTTACTTGTGATGCATAGACTCTATTCTATATGTGAATTATGTTTCCAGAAGAACTGCAGCTAGCAGTGCATCTGAGTGGACCTGAACAGCGTGGGGAATCGAGCGCCCAGCTGCACTGAGGGATTTTGTACTTTGGTTAAGAGCTGGCTGTCTTATTGACTATACCACATGATCCCCCTTTAAATGTTTCTATTATGCAATGAAAAGGAATTATTGTTTCAAACATAAATATCCTACATATAACAGAATTGAAAAAACAATTATATTCCATCTGTAAGAAATTGAAATTACATATTTTGAACATGTTGAGCATTTGTGAAGTAGTTGTATATACTGGAATTCAATGAAAATATAGACGTATTCATTCATTCATTCATTCAAAAACAAATGTATTCTGAGTTAGTTTGCATTTTCTTTATTCATATATTGATTCCTTAAGTCACTGATTGTGTTTAGAAGCCAAGAAGCCAATGCTGATAATAATACAAGAGGTTAAAACAATATCACACATCTTTTTCCCACGACACACAGGCAGGACTGCCACCGTGGGCTATACGTGGTAAATTGTGGTCACTCACTCACAGACGTTGTGGTCACTCACTCATTCATGGACAACCTGAGAGGGACGTTTTGTACGACGCATGCGCAGGTGGTGCTTCGTTTAGTAGGACGCATGCGCAGGTGGTATGGCACAACATTTTTAAGCACAGCTTTATCGCCTAACGTTACTTTATCTACGCCTAACATGTTAGCTTTTCGCCTACTTTAGTTAACCTAGTTAGCGCGTACAGATGCTATCTTGCACGCGTGAGTAGGAGCGAAGGACACACAGCTACAACTACCGATACAGATGTATGGACACACAGAGGACAACAAATACCGCTACAGAGGTCAGGACATAGCTAGCTAGCTTTATAGCTAGTACAGGTGCGCTGTTGCGTCTGGACGGTTTCTTGCTTGTTGAGCAGATGTAAACACTATGAGGTCATACTTGTATGACACTTTGATATTCATAGTGATGTTCATTCTTATGTCTGATTAGAGTTTAATATGAAATTGTCTATGCTGAATTTTCAACCATCCTCAACCATCACGTTGCGCCTGCAAGATAAAACGTGTGGGACCATCAAATAGGCTATATTTAAATTTCTGACGTACTTTTTTTATTTCAATAATACGTTTTTGGTTTTATTGGAATTTTAAAACACATTTAGTAAGACAATTGGTATTTTTAAATATCAACTGTCTTTGGACCATTTGCATCCAAGGGGAATACAATGCATACAAAAATCGAAAAAGTTATTCCCATGGTATCCCAATGCATTTAGTTTAAATTTGCTATGAATTGCAATTATTTTTGAAATTCAGCATCAGTTGAAAAAAATGTACCGTGTATTATAAACAAATTGTACCATCAGTGCATGAAAATACAAAAAAGGCAGATAATTACTCTTGTAAGAATCTGTTAGCTGTGAGTGGATTTTAATTTTTGCCAGTTTCAGTTCAGTGTTGAGCTCCATAAGCCATATGGGACTAGCAACATCCAATGAAAAATATTAATTCAATAAAGTAATATCCCAAAAGGATCCAGCTGTTTCTGCCAACTGTCTCCTGTTTAAATGTTGTAAAGCAGTTTGAGAAATTTATGCAAAGAAGAGAGTCAAATATGTATGCTACACAGAGACAAATGTGTTTTGGTATTTATTACTGAGCTGCAGCGAGAGAATACATTTTTATTTGATCCATCTGCAGAATGCTACCAATACAAACAATGGAGACAAAACAAGTAGAATGAATGGGTTCAGTATCTAGAGTTCACATGTTTAATGCTTTGGAACCTTTTTATAGCATCACAAAAAAGTGGGTGCCACCGTATGGCTTCAATATATATTGGCTTTAATATATTGTCTATCTTCTGAGTATTGTGGCACTCAAAAAAAAAAACGAACCAGGTGGTACAGTCAAATTTCGATTTCAAAACTTGCATGAGGTGTCAGTTCACACTCCACTGATTCTAGTGTTTCCCATTTGTAATGTGCAGCATGTTCTTTCACGGCATAGTCACATAAGATCTCTTTTTTGATTATTTTTTCTATGCGCAGTTGTAATTATAAGGCAGTTCCATAACTGCAATGTCCACCATTGTTTTGGTAGGCATGTCCCTGAAATTCAAGTAGACAGTCCCTGCTTATTTTCACACCTCAGTACACCAGCTGTCCAGCTGCTGGACTCTTCGACTGGCACAGCTGGTTATGGGTCCCCAATCGGCCGGAGTCACTATTTTATCAATGCAGCAGGGATGCCCTTTCAACTGAAACTGTAGAAGCAAAGTGGATGAATGTGGATGGAAGAAAGTGAATCTGTTTTTGAACTTCAGAGTCAAACCACATAAGCCAGTGGATGGAAAATAATCTAATTTACATGGGGCTTATCTAAATCTTCACATCACAATCTTCAGTTGTAAACTTTGCATTGTAAGCATCGCCTTAGCAAAAATACATACATGGGGAGATGTTCACAACCAATAAACTGAAAGTGTACTATGAAGCAAGGACATACCCATTCAACCACACCCCCCCCCCCTTTCTGAGGATGGGTAAGTATGATTAAATGCCCATCTGTAGCACTGAAATTGGAATGAAATAAGCCTTAAACTTTGGACAGCTTCAGTGATAATTTACAATATCATGGAATTAAACTGGTGCAAAATGAGGCTGAAAATCAGATTATGCAGTCACAATTTCATCAGTGCACAACCTTCCACGCATAAATGCATAAAAAATGGGAATTAGGAGATGATCCTCAAGCTATAGTAAAGTTAAAAGGTTGGAAATGAAAGGAGCTGCAAAAAGTGCATGCATTACCTGAACAACTCATGAAATATCCTCTTCATTCATTCTTTTGCTTTCCAGCTCAGTGCTTCCTTCCCGAATGCTCACTCAGTCACATGTTACCTTCATAAGTCCAACATAAAGGGCCTGCTGTAATCACAGAAGGAATGTTGATTGGATAAAAATAAAGGTTTATACTATATATACATATTTATGTTATGGCAGTGGCTATGTGGGCGTTTTGTAAGTAGGCATTCATACGTAGCTACGTGAATGAGATCTTGGTACATTTGTCTATGAGCATGCTGTTATAGCCCTTTATTTGTTGTGAAGGGAGTTACTAATTTGGCAGGAGATAGTGAATTTAAAAACCAATATATAACCAATAACTGGGAAAAGTTTTGTGGTGAATAGCTGCATGGTAAACACCACTGGTAAAACTACTCTCCCCTTGCTTGAAGGGGTTTGCAGGCTATGTCTTGAATGCTCAGTTTGTTATTTTTCATAGAGATGCTCCAATGTTTGCCTCCCTTGTAGTCACAGATGATAGTACCGGTGATTTAGTACATGTAAATGTGTTTCAATGCAATTCAGGCATGTACATGGTTCTATGTCTGCTACTGCATTGGGTAATCAAAGGCAACATGACAACCCTGACACATGACACATGTATTTACATGTATTTTTTATGAGAAGAAATGGAAAGTTGATATACATAGCTATCTAGATCCTGACAATCTGCACAAAAAAGGATACGACAATAAGTTCAATCAATTTGAAAAATTCAACTGTTTCCAAATAGACTCCTTCACCTTGCCATATTTAATGAGAAATCCTTTCTAGATCGACAAATCTAAACAACCATACTGCAAGGGCTTGAACTATTGATAAATAATTGAATAATGAAAACACGTAAAACAAAAACCAGGAGCAAAATCAATTTCAAAGCATGAAAAGGAATATAAAAAAACACTGTCTTTGCTTTTCATCTTCTGACATAAATTAGATGAAGATAGATACACATGCATACACTGTATGAAGGAACCTCCCATCTGTGCATGCTATGCTGAACAATGTTGAAGAAGAGTACATCTGTATAAAGACCAGGTCTTTGTAAAAATAAAAACACAGTCAAATTGTGATGAAAGCACATATCACAGCAGCTGTCTGCAGAGCCCTATGAAACCAGTGAAGCTTGTGTCATGGCTGACATACACGGTAAGGCAAATGTAGTCTTGTGCAGGATAAAGTGTCTGACTGCTTCCACAGATGGAGGATAAAAAAATCAATAGTTCAGTTCCCCCTATACCCAGATTTACTACCATAAATATTTTATTATTGCAATGGATGTGTTTGTCGGAAGAGGAGAGTTATGCTTTCTGGACTTAAAAGAAGAGGATGGAGAAATCCTGAGATCCAGAGAGAGGGACTGTCAGGAGCCAATATCAACATAAAAAAATCACTCTTGTGAATAAAATGATGCTGACAACATAGTGATTTGCACATACATACCAGCTTCCATCCCAAGTTCCTAGTGGACAAACTGAAATTGAGACAAGCTTGTTTTGTTTGTTATTGATAAAATATATCTGATAAAAATAAACTTTGAAAATTGAGATAAAACAAATGAGAGCTCACTGAACATAGTGTCTACAACTCACTGATTTGAAGAGGGTTTTCTGTGTTCCCTGTTATGCATTGAAATAGCATAAACGTATAACTTCCAAGGATGTCAGGACGAATGGCCTCTGGGCAAATGGTGTGATTTGGTTTTAAAGGGGAAAAACACAAAGACATCTCTTGCACTGCTTTTCATTTAATACCAGTGCCCAATTAGCATAAAAAACTGGGTTGAGGGAATAGATATAGTTTGATTGTTGCTCCCAATAGAATTGCTATTACAGACCGAAATGAGTTCTAAAAGAATGTGAAATGGACAACCTCCTACAGAAAACAGGCCTGAACCTGCAATAATTAAGCAACCAATGAAAAAGGAAATTAACAAACAAATAAGCACACTAAAATATTTACTTTCACCTTGTCACAACCTCATAATTTGATTAATCTAATAAAAAGCTAAAAGAGAATTTGAGAAAAATTGTAGTAGTAAAGTCTTAACCCCTTAAGTTGCAGCGGCCCATATTCTGGCTGAAGGGGGTTTATATCCTTTTTTTTTTTTTACTGTGAAATTTTCAGTCAATCTGGTCACACAATATACTGTTTTAAAGTGTTAAATCTCATGGTTCTATCTCTATAAACTACTCTATAAGGTTATAAAAAATACACTGTAATATTTGTCCCAGAAACATCGATAGAATATCCATTATTTATTTGCAATTCTCCTAAGGATAATTATTAACAATCAGTTAAGTTTAAACATGCAGACACAATTGTTGATACACAACAAGCACAATGTGTATTTCATAGACTGCAGAACCTCATGGGCCAGCAGGCCATGGCCATGGCAGGTTTTGTCAGTTATTTAAAATAATAGTCCCACCAGAAGCCAGTGGAAATGTGACAGTTATTGAATATTGAAGATAATAGCATAATTTATTTTAGATTCCACAGATGTTTTTCTGAAGCTTGCTAGCCAGCACATTACATGGGGTTTCAAACTTGAATCAAAGAGATTTTTATTTATTTATTTATGTTGGTGCTAAAAAACCAAGCACACTAAACACAATTATTTAGATGGAGAACAAGAAGAACACAAGCAGACAAAACAAAATCAAGAGGACAATAAGTCTATTGGTATGATGCAACGGTATGGACAGGTCATTCAGTTGAACATGCAGTGGAAGACACAAAAAAGTGACTGGCTATGTAACAGTTTGGTCCATCTCTGATGCCATGAATGAATTTGTAAAACATTACATGAATACTGTATAACAGTCCAGATCAGTGGCCCAAGATGTTTCTGATTCATTTAGTGGCTGTTGCTTTTTTTGTTGGCTCTGCCACTTAAAATCCTATTGTTGTCTATGTTTTACTACTGTTAATGTCAATGAAGAATGTGTGTATGCAGTTTATGGAGATTGGAGGAAATTTAAAGATGAGATGCCATATCTAGTTTCACAAAGAGGGTAATAATGTACCAAAATGCTCATTACATGGCTGTCAGACTGTTGCTGTGGAGAAATGGCAGCAGGTCGCAGTTCAGCCACAGTCAAACCTCGAATCAGAAGTTGGGGGTCAGCCTAGGATAGGCACTACGCCTGGAAAGCTGATTTTGACAAAGCTGTGCATCTGTGGTTCACACAAGAGAGGAAAGGCACCACTAAGAGTGGGGTCATACTTATGGAGAAGGCAACATTATTGTACAAGGAAATGTATCCCAACAAAAGTGGACATTTTAAGGAAGCTTCAGCTGGCTCCACCGTTTTAAAAACCACATGGAATATGCCGGCTGAGCATGCAAGTTGAACCCGAATCAGCATACACTCAAGCAGCCGATGAATTCAAAAACACCTTGGCAAGATATAATGGACCTATAAGAATGGACCTACCTACAGCCAAGTCCTCAATACTGACAAGATGGGTCGGTACTGGCGTTTGCTCCCTTGGAAAACACTTGCAGACAGCTCAGAGAAGCAGGGTAAAAACTTACAAGCTAGCAACGACCGCGTTGCACAATGGCTACAGCTAAATAGTGGTAATTACAGACTGCCTGTGGTGTTCATTCACAAAAGTGCCAGGCCGCATTGTTTTGCAAATGTCACAATATCTGCACTGCTCTGGCATTTCTATAGTCAGCGAAATTCTTGGATGGATGGAACGGGTTTTTTTTTTTTTTTTTTTTTTGTTTTTTTTTTGGACTTGTTCCAGAAGGTCTTCGTACCACTTGCATCTTCTGCTTGGCACAGATGATTTTGTGCTACGCATTGATTTCAAGAAGAGCCTTACTGTGAAACGTAAGACAGTTGGCTATACCATATTACAACTAACGCAGGTCTACATCTTAAGAGCTGTTTTATTACCACTGTAGGACATGAGTTATTCAAAATTATATGGCATGAGATAGTCTTGTTTTGGCACTTTGCTTTATAAGGCCAAGAAATGGAGTCCAACAGTGAAAAGGGGTAAGAGGAGACAGGCTTTTTTCTAGGCATTCTGCTGCCACGGTGTGAGGAATGATGTCTAAGGTGGCACGAACAACAACAAAAAAAAAGCAGCACCAGTGAAACTACTTTTGTTACGAGAGCTTCACACCTTGGCAGGTAAAAAAAAAAAAAGGTATACAAATGTAAAGCAAATGTTGAAATCTTTATGGGTCTGCATTAATGGGCCTGATTCCATGCACGCAGGCTACAGTTAATGTTACAGATTTATACATTACATACTCTTCTATATATCAGATGTTCAGATGTTTGTTTCTCATGTATTTATTATATGTTTATGGTTGTGGTTAAACAATGTTGGATATTCTGATATTTCATAGCGACTAAGTTTAAATCATTAATGGCTCCGATCAATCGCCCTATATACTGTATGTGGCTGACAGAAGAACTCTTTAATAAAAACTTAGTTTAACCATGGTAATGTTGAGAGAATGTATGGCACTGCACAGTAGGCCTATTTATTTTATGTTCATATTGTTCATATTGATATTCATATGAGGGTTTGTGGCAAAGTTTTAATAAACAACTTGGATTGATTTAGGAACAGTTTTCATGTATATTTGTTCATGTTTCAATTAACCAAACATTTCAGTTTCCCAAACTATTGTTATTGTTGTGGGGTTAGGATAAATGAGATTCTACTGTACTTCACTTCTTTTAGGCTACTCAGTACTTCACTACTGTCGCGTCATTGCTAGATAAACAGAACAGTGAAAATGGTGAAACTCACCAGAGCTTAAGTAAACTGCAAAATAATGGTCAGTTGGGTGTCCATTGATGTAACACGCTGTTGCATTGTATTTTAGGTTTCATTCACATCAGTCAGCAGATGAACCAGCCAAAAAAGAAGCATTTATATACAGTATTGTGCACTGTGCATGCTATTTTCTAAGATGGTAGAGACAAACCACCTCATTGACAGAGTGAATGACTGGAGGCACATACACCAAAGGCTGAACAATCACAAATAAAACTGTTACTCATATGGAATGCATAAAGGTTTTGATGCGCAACTGTTGCACATATACTAAATTCAAATCAAATGCAAGCCATTCCAAACAACTGCGAAACAGGAGAGAAATTTTAGAAAGTGTTGTGAATGTAGTAAAGCTGATTGGCAAATGTACACTCGGTTATCTGGGAAATAAATCTGAGGCTTGTCATTAGTTGATTCATGTTTTTGGAGTGTGTGTCAGAAGAAAATTACATATTGAATATTTGTGTTGGGGCTGGTGTTGCACTTGGAAATTGGGCCGGTGAAAGTCGTAAATGTCAGGGCCATTTTTCGCTCCCAGTCTATCACTGGTCATGGAGGTGTTGATTCAGTTGCGCTTTGGAAAACCACATTTCAAAGCACTGACTGTCAAACCCCTATTATAGCTGACACATACTGCTAATTGACATTCAACTTAATATCACTGGCCTGCCTTGTAATTATGATTTATGTCCTTTTTTCATGTGCTGTTTCCATTATTTTGTCCAACCCCTGTATTTTTCCTACTTCATATGACACCTGGAGCCTTGAGTCAGACCCAGTGATGAGCAGGCCGAGTAAGGAAGTCCTTCCCATCAAGTAAGAAAATACATCTCATTTGTTTTCTTGGCATGTTTGGAGTATGTTCTTTTCACACTGTCTTCCAAGCCTAGTATTCCCTGTCACTCTCAAGGAAACTGTAACAAGTAGACAGGAAGATTCAGCTTTGTTCAGCAAACAAACAAGAGAGGAGAATGATTTTCCCTATTATCATATATTGAGAGTCCATTCAAGTGTGAAATTACAGGATAAAAATCAGTACTTTTGACATATATATTACAATACATCCTGAAAAAATCCTCCAGCCCCCTCTAACCAAGCCTCATAAAGTATTATGTATCACCTTAGAGCTTGGCTCAGGGTGGGTCATTTGTATTCCCATACTCTACTCTCTCTGTTCAGATGTGCAATAACCTTTGTTTTCCAATTTGTCAGTTTCAATAAAAAAAAGTACTGTCTCTATCTAATAACCAGTTTGGCCACGCTGATTGTGAATTGCATTTTCTCTGAGGGTGAAAAAAAAGTTCCATTAAATATTAATTGTTTCTCAACTTCAGTCTCACGGAGCATCCTTTGGCTTTTCATTCTTGTCTCATTTTACATGCTGCTGTACAAACTTTGATTGCTTTTCCACAGGTCAAGGATGGCACATCACTTCTCGGTGAACAGCAATGCTTTTAGTTTTACGTTTGACAAAGTGCTTGTGGAAATGTCATGAGCACTTCACGAGCTGCTATTTGGTGTGATACGTTAGGCTCTATTTTGCTGCCATGGCTGTTCATGCCATTCTCTGCTTTTCAGCAGGCATGCCCTGCTTGTCAACTCCCAGAGCTGTAGCTCCTGTAACACCGTGTTTTGCATGTATGTGTCTTTGCGGTTTCAGGAAGGTTTACTGGAATCTGGGAGCTCCCAGGAAATTAGAGCCATGGGATTTTAAGGGTAATGAGATGGGACATGTCTGGATTTCCCTCTCTACGATCCCTGACATCATTGGTCTGCTGAGATTGCAATATTAATCTTTGTTATTCCAGCAAGGTATAGATGTAAAACATGCAGAAATGCTTTTTCATTGGTCAGAGAATGCTGCAGCAAAGTTCTTCCCTGTATTGGCAGACTGGATGTTGCATGTGAAGACAGTTGCTTATTGCATTAGTGCTACTAAGATCCATCTGGACTTTACTTGTGGTCTCAGGAAGCAGAGCATTGTATGCTGCAAGCTATAGCAGGCCCTCTGCATTTTATGCATGTCTTTTTGGCAGTGAGACTGGTAACAATCCTCACTATCTTGCATGCATTTAATCACCAACAAGGCTATTTAAACTGAGAATATAGAATTTATATAAACATATTTAAGAGGTTGTTTAACGTAAATCATTGAAAACCATTTGGTTTCAATTGAGCGCTGTGTTTTAACTATATCACCTTTGAAGCTTCACCACAACCACAATGTACCAACAAGAAGACAGTGGTGATCGATGGATGCCCAAGATTCCAGTGAAGGGGATTTAAAGAGCCAGTGAAGGGGCTGGTCTCAGTTAGAAGGCCTTGCAGTTAAATTTAATGTAAGAAAGTAACAGGGTTTTCTGCACGTACGGCCGTGTTGACCAACTTTATGAGGAGTCAGCACCTAACAAGAAACCTGGAAGAGCAGAAAAGCAGCTTGCTTCAACTCAAATCAAACAAACGGCTTTTCTTTCCAGATTGCAGTCATAAAGTGTACCACATTTTTTGTATGGGACAGTGCTCTGAGTAGAGACAGGCGCGGTTTTTTCAAATACCAATCATGACTTGACCTCGTCTTTCAGTGATAGTTTTGTGCTTGAATATGTTCTGTCTCCTGGGATGGCCAAAAAGGTGATAAATCACAGAATCATGACTCTGAATTGCCTGTAGAAAATTCAAGAAGTTGCCTAAAAAGGGCTGACCCTAGATAACAAATAAGGCACATTTCAACAACAGGGATGAATGTGATTGAGGGATCAAAATCATTGTTGTAAATTCTCCCTGGAAAAAAAGAAATGGAGTAATTTCCATTATGTTGTTATTTACTTTGCTAACAAGAAGCAATAGTGTTCAGTGTGAAGAAATACTGTTGTATTTCACCCCACGTGTCACAAACTTATTTATGTGCATACCTCGTCCCCTGAAATACGAGTACAATCAAAGCACCGCTTCCCATTACTCGCCAGACTGATGGCAGATGAAATGCAGTTCTTAAAATTCACCCCCGAAAATGAATCCAGAACTGCCATTAGTTCTACAATGTAATATGAAATTTGGTATAGGACAAGAACAAAGGAATTACATCTGCACATTTTCCGTAATGCTTTTATGGTTTAATTTTTCACTTCAGATTCTATGTGATTTATTTATTTTCCATGTTGGAGCCTGGGCACACACACACACACACACAGCATCATTATTGTTAGCCTCTGATGAAATCTTAAAGATCGCTCTGCAACTTAATGGAGACTGACAAACCAAGTCCTGCCGCCCAACACAGACAGCCTGATCACCAGACTTTTGGAAGGATGGACAGACAAATAAGGACAGTAGTTGGATAAAAAGGTATATTGATTTTGTTTCTTTTCTTTTTTTCTTTGCTCTGAAGGAGTGTGGACAAAGCCTCTACATTCTTGCCACTCTCAAGTTACATTCTCAAGGTCACACATGCTATTGACCTGCAGGACATACAGAAGGTCATTTGTAATCTTTTTATTCCTTGGTTGGATGCTTAAATAACTTACCCACGCTTGAAGGTTAACAGAGACGATAATCTTTGTACTTTGTTTTTAAAGCTGTCCAGAACTTGCATTTTAATACAATACCCTTTTATTTATTGCACTACACAATCTCACTGATGCCCAAAGCCTAGTTCTGGATGCAGAGGGGTGTTTTTGGTAGGTTGTGGCCTTTCCAAGGACATGAGGGGCCAATGAATCATCTTCAGCTTATCTGCCTATTAATCTGGGCGGCAGTGACTGGACTGTAAAGGGGCTCCATTGGAATCCCTGCCCCAAAGACATAGTAAAACATGGTCAGTCTGTCGCACAGAAACACCAACACGTATGCCATCAAGATGATTGATTTTATACTCGATGCACTGTGTCTTGGCTGACATGGTCTTGAATCATTTAGTAGATCTGGAAACCACTGGCCCCTCTCACACAGAGTAGCTCTGCATGGGTAACAAACATGTTCTCTGGTGACAAAATGACACAACAATGCAAGATGTGTTGTGAAAGGGAAAGAAAATGAACCAGACCCCCCTCCCCCACTCCCGCCCCACAAAAAAACAAGCAATAATACATTTTTACAGTTTACTCCAGAAAAAAGAAATATATTGAATTTAATCATTTCTATTGTGTGCTGTGCTGCACATTGTCATCACAATGTAAAATCAATATGGCAATCTATTGTATGCGTTATAGAAATGGTACACTGCAATTCCCTGTGCGTGCACAATGCAGCAATAGATATTTGGCTAAAATACAGTATTTAGTTATCATTCTACAAAATACAGTTTACAATGAATGTGTCATCTGGAGGAAAAATGTGTATCAATGTGACTTCTTTTTTAGAATACTGTGAATAATACAATGAAGGAAGAGTCCAAACTAAAATTCCTCCCACATCGGCTGTTTTCCTGGGAACTTTAAATTAACATGGCTAAAAATCATCTCATTTTCTCATCCTTCTGCCGCCAGAGAGGAGGTCAGTTCAGACTTGATATTTCTACGGAAGTCACCGTTGACGGATTACTATTCAACTCCAACCCCCACAGCACCATAAGGCGGGGATATTGCCTGGTCCCCCACGGTCAAAGAGCTAATGCTTGAGAAATGGGAAATGATAATGTCTTACATTGATTGAATAAAAAGAAGAGAGGACACTGCTCTCCAAAACTGTGCCTGGGGAAGTTCTCTGCAAGGTGAAATTAGGGTAAGAATATATGAAGATGCTACAGAACTCAACAGGGATCTCGTACAGAACCTTTTCCGAAAATTACATCATTGAATCCCACAGGCCGCTTCCATTCTACTTTCCTTTTACTTTGTTATCATGCAGCAGCTTCCTTTATTTATTTATTTATTTAACCTTTATTTAACTGCATATTTCAAATTAAAAATTTTAAGTCCCAACTCACAGCCAAAATTCCAAAATTTCTTGGACTTGTAGCAGCACAAAGAATGACACAGATTATTCCACATTTCTCATCGATCTTGTTCATTCACTTGAAATAATTGTATCAGATTATAAACTGTTCAGATAAACAACGCAGTAAAACTCTTAGGACAGCAGCAATGACAGCAAATCAAAAATGAGTGCAATGAAAGCAGTACTGGACAAAATGCAGTGGCTTATTAACCTTGTCTTATCAACTGTGTGAAGGCAAGGTTGGGGGAAAAGGGTGGGGTGTTGAGTACGAAAAGAAAAACTTGGTGATTATTTAATCTGGTGGTTGCCAGTGACAAAAAAGGTCCTATAAAACTTACTAAGAGCAAAATGTAGAAAGCATATATTGGAAATGCTGAATTTTTTTTTAAGAATGGCATGTTGACCACAGGTGCCTTAGCATGTATCTTAGGCTTTAGGCTGAGTTTGGATGTGAGTTGGATTTTGACTCTTCTGTCTTTGGCTCAAGAATGACTTACTCAGGGCATAAACATTTTCAGAGGAATTGGAGATAAATGCTCAAATATAATAAATTGCATCAAACTTGTCTTTGCTTTCTTGCCTATGGTTCTGATATTTGCCATTTTATCATTCTAAGTGTTGCTTACTTCCTGTTAAAGTATGTACTCTGTCTATTGAACTATGTTGTATAAATTATAATTATTATAAAATGCAAGTTCATAAATTTTATCTCAAAGTCAACCTGTTTTTACTGTATGTTTTCCCTTTTCATTCAGCTTGTGAACAGTCCACTGCCTGCATAGTTCCTTCCTTTATTCTGTTCATTATATGTGCAACTGTCTTATTCATCCCTGTAACAGCATTCAGAAAGCATGCCCTCCCTCTTTCTTTTTCAAGTTTACTGTCACACCTGTTCAGGAAGTAGGTCGTTAAAGTAACTCCTTTGTGTCTGAATCTGATCATTCCCACCTCTCCTAACCCCTATGACTCACAGTCCCAATACCATAGATGAATCCTTCCTGCCTAAACGCATGAGGCATGTAAATATGTAGATCTCTGGGACACATTGAACTTAAGCAGCATCCTTATAATTAAAACAAATTACTCCAGGGGAAGGCTGTTCGCATCTCATGCCAGAGACATCTTTGAGATGACACTGAAAACCAGGCAGGAGGGCAAATTTTTTCCTTTGATATTGTCATTGTTGATTCAACAGCCCTTGGAGCTACCACTTTATTTGATTCCCAACCAATTCATGGGATATGGAGAAACTGATACTCTTGGACTCAATATTTGGTCAGGCCTCTTGCAGTGAAAAATATAATAAATGAAATTATATTCTTCTTAGTAGCTCCCCTGCCAAAGTCAAGGTGACTTTCAGTGGAAGAGAGAGAAAAATGACAACATGAAGGAAGCAGTGAATCTGAGGAAGACTGAAGCCTGCTCACTGGGGTTTAAATTTACACCACCCTCATTTCCTCTCTCTCTCTCGCTCTCTCTCGCTCTCTCTCTCTCTGGTTCCAGTGGAGAAAATGTCTTATTGTGATTACTGCTCTGTCGTTTTCCATAGAGAATGAAAAGTCGTGCTGCTGACAATGCAAGCCAGATTGAGAGATGGTTCCTGTTTGCTTTTTGAGCCGTAAGCTCTTTATGTGGGTCCGATACCATGTAAAAGAGGAGCATGTTTTAGTCATGCCCATCTGTGTTGAGTCTGGTTTTCCTAGGCATGGTCCTGTAAGAATGCTCTATATATTCTATCCAAATTCTAATGTCTATTAGAGATTTCTTAATAAAAAAAAAGCTTCTTCAGACCCTTTGAAATCACATTACTATCTCACACTTACACCCTAGGTAGATCTTACTATATTCAGTGTCCTGGGGGTGTATCCTGATCAACAATGTGGGGCTGTTCTTGTTGACTGTGCATGGCAATGTCTGGTGGTGATTAAGATGGCTGCGGTCTGTTGTATAGTCATATACAATGTTTTAAAAACATTTGTGAAAATCAGCCTTCTCTGTGTCCTTCTCATGGACCCAGCATGTCTGGGTGTCCGCTGGCATGCGGTGATTGAGAGACCACACCACACGCTGCATCCATACAGCCGGAACAGTCCACATATATCAGAGAGAGAGACACCTTCATACTGCCCCCTCTGCACACACACACATGCACACACACACACACAGCCCACCACCTTCCAGCCATCTCCTAGTGTGTCTGAATGCATGCATTTTGCCATCTGTGAGACTGATTATAAATGACTGATTATCCCTGCCTGTGACACATCAGGCATTCTGGCAGGGCTCCTTCAAGCAGGAGAGAGAGAGAGGGGGAAAGGAAAAGAAAGAGGAGAGGGGAATAGAGGGAGAGAAAAGACTCCCATCATGTCCCACCACTCCCGCTCAGCTCCTTTTCAGCAAATATTCAACAAATTCCTCCAGAGCTCAACTCTTTTGTGCTGAGGGAATGTAAAGGAAGCATTGCAGCATACAAATGAACTGGGAGCTGAAAAATTGGGTTTCAGAAATATGTTACCACACTCTACCCGTGTATCAGGTTTTCAGTTTTTCTTAAACATCCCAATCTTTATGAATAATGAAAATGGCCAGTTGAGTCCACACCCTATTTATCACTCTGATGGTCAACCTGTGTGCATGTGGGGAGAGAGGCTTTTTAACCTTGCTGCACTCTATAGTGTGTACAACTGCTGCTCATTCCTGTGAAGTCATAATAAGGAAAGAAGAAGCAGCCTATTTTCAGGGATGGTACAGAATGCATTTAACAGATTCATTCTGTGACTGGTCATATGGCTCTGTTTGATAGCTCTTTATAAAATAACTTTCAGACCTTTAAGGCGTTCAGACCTTTAAATTTAAATGGGGGCTAATAACATACCCCAACCCTATCTAATGACTACTTCCCATACAAAATACACAGAAGGAAAAGGAAGACTACAACCTTTCCAATGTTTCAAAGATGTCCTGAGTGTACTGAAAAACTGTAAAGAGCACAGTCTGTACTATTTTTAAAAGAACCATTAACAGGAATGAAAGAACTAAAATAAAAACATGCATTTGAACTCACTAACACCAACTCTGTGACTGTGTAAAGTTAGACACTGGCTGGTGTTTCTATTTAAGATTTAATTAAGGACCATTAAGTCACACTGCTTTTACAAGAGTTGAGGGTTATGGACAGGGGTGTCACCAGGGATTTTGGACTCCGTGAAAATCTCTCAGTTTGGCCCCCACCACCCCAGGCTACCCCCTCCCTGCACAATTACAGTACAATTTTTTTAGGGCCCCTGTTAGACAGGGCCCTAGACTCCCCCACTCCCCCAATATGGCACCCCTGGTCACGGAGTCTGTTTAGATCTAATGCAGGGATTATCCATAGACTGTAGCTATCTTAGAAGTCCCTTGTGTCAAGCATGGTTTTAGCTATTTATTCATGGTGAGTTTGTTCTGCCTCTTTGACATTGACACTGGTGTTAGCAGTTCAAAACAACACAGACCAGCTACATAGCCCTGTATTATTTATTTTTTCTTTTTTTGCTTATATCCTCCTGAGACCCATAAAAAAGTTTAAGCGTTTACATTTTTTGATATAATACAAGTTAAATACAATAAAAAGCGTGCTGCATTGTACAAACATGTTCACCATAGTAGAATATATGGTTCATGAGATTAAGGCTAGAGATGCATGTCCTCTACAGTGGACAATAATTAATTGCTGGATATTAGGAGGATATACACATCTGGTACATCTTGCCTCATCTCACAAACAGACTGTCTAAGCCCGTGGTAGAAGACGGAAGATATGTTGCACAGTCACATAATGCGCAAATACATCATTGTAAGCAACAGTAAAAAACTATTATTATGTTATTGATGCCCATATAAATTTGAAGTATTCCTCTAAACCTGTAACAGGTGCTTTGGTATGAATGAAAGGTTCTATATCTACATCTACATAAAAGTACATGCAGGCCTTCACACTGGGGGGCAATTCAGAGCTCCATGGGACAATGCATATAGTACCTGTATATCAAGACTGTATGGTTGGTCTTTGGTGGGGGGGGGGGTTGGTTGGAGCTCTGGAGTCCTTACTAGACACTGATCACCCCTCATGAACAGGCTGCGTGTTGACACAGCTTCCTCATAATGTCAGAGGGGGGGAGCCAGGCGCTCCTCCCCGGCTACTGGCTGGAATGCCGGGTTTGACATTGTTACATCCCAGCTGCTGTGTCCTTTGCCTCCCAGACCTTTGAAGGCTGCAGCCAGGAGGGGGTTGCAGAGCAGATCCTAACAAGCGCAGCACATACAGAGGAGGGAGGAAAAGAGAGTTAAAATGTGTGTGGTATTTTGTTGGTTTTGAAAAACTACTAGTGTGTAACACTTTATGGGCTATATTTTAACGATCTAAGTGCACGGTCTAAAGTGCATGGTGCAAGTGCATTTGGGGCGTGTCCAAATCCATTTTAACTAGTTTAACAGCGGATAATCTGAGCGCAAAGTAAGGCGCATGGTTCAAAGGGGTTGTACTTAGTCTCTTAATTAATCAGAGGTGTGTTTTGGGCGTAACATGAAATAAACCAATCATCTCCCATTCCCTTTAAAAGCCAGGTGCACTTGCACCTTGGCCGGATTGCTATTATAATGGCGGATTTGCAAAGTAGTAGGAAAGAATGCTTCTCTGCAGAGGAAATGGACCATTATGACATGTACTTTTTTAAAAATATTGCGCGTTGTGCACCCGCCTATGTAGGCGCATATTACTATCTTAATAATGCGCCCTTAAAATAACAGTAAAATACTGCGCCATTGACTTAAGACCAGGTTTTTGTTGGTCAATCATGCAATCGCTTTCCGCTGCTGCAGGATAGCAATGCGCCAGCAATGCGCCTGACCACACCTCATTTTAAGACCAACACGCCCATGGGTGCTCAGATGGGCTCATCTGAGCATTTGCTATTTAAACAACGTGGGCGCTGGATGGGAAAATGACAACTGCGTCGGTCTGAAACTAGCAAAGATACTTGCGTTGCGTTTGCCGCCGCTTTGCGCCGGGTGTAAGATAGAGCCCTATGTATTACATGGTAATAAAGCGTATTGAATTGTATAAAATAATTGTGAAAAGAAAGAAGGCATGAGAGAGAGAGAGAGAGAGAGAATAGGGAAGTGAGGGAGAATGCAAAAAATAGACTCGCTAAGAGAGAGAGAGAGTGTAGTTTTTCCCTAAACAGAGATTACGTAATTTACATGAACACACACACACACACACACACCGACATGCATGCACACACACACACACACACACACAATCACACAGGTGCATGTACAAACACACAGACAAACAGAAATTTATCTACTGTATCTTGTTCAAAGGCTTGTTCGGGAATTTATATAAAGAAAACCACGTGCAGAAAAATATGGAAGTTATAAAAGATAAAACGTCAAAATACATCTTAATTACCACCCCTGCAACAGCCCCCCTCCCACACCGCCCCCGCCCAAACCCAAATGTCTACCAGCAAATGTGTTCCAGTGTCAGTCCATCCTTCTGTTGTTGTTCAGAATATCAGCCAGATGGACAAGTGCAATTAAGGGAAGAGATGAGAGAGGTGTTTGGTGAAGTGTTTGACTGTGGTTGAGCAGTAATTTTTTCTCTCTCTCTAATGTCTCTGATTGTAGCGTAGAGCTCCCAGGAGTATACATTGTGCACATGTTTCTTTGCACACGTGTGTGTGTGTCTGTCTGTCTTCTACGTGTGTATGAGCATGCAACAGTGGGTATTTGCGTGTACACCTGTATGTGTATTGTCTGCATATATGTATGTGTGTATGTGCACAAGTGTACATTCTTGTGTGCACCATTGTGTATATCTGTGTTACTGTTGAGAAGTATTCATATATATCTGTGCATGCATAAAAAGTGTTTGTGTGTACACAAGTTTGTGGGGTATACATACAAGTAGTCATGCAAACATGCATGAAAGTGTTGGTGCATGTGTGTTTGTGTTTTTTGTGTGTAAGTCTGTTACAGTGCAGGTCAGAGTATCATGTACCTTCTCTTTGTTTTGATCCATTTAGTTATTGATTCCACTCCCTCCCACATGAAGAATATCCTCAACATCAGTCAGGAACTGTATACATGTTAGCATATTTGTTAGCAAAAACAGAAATGCTAAGGTACAGAAGGCCAAAAAGAAAATTTCTGAAAATGTATATAGTGCAGTAAACATGAAGAAACACCTACAGATATCAGAGGTTGAAAAATGACATCCTGTTGATGAAGATGCAGTACTCACTGCCTCTATGTTCCACTCCCAATTAAAAATCAAGAACTAGAGTTGGCAGAAAGCAGGATAGCTGTAAAATACGTGTGTGTGTGTGTGTGTGTGTGTGTAAATAATGATGGTGTACAACAAAACAAAACTTATTTCATAAAAATGCAATGCACTATATCTTACTAACCTTGATATACTGTTTTTTTTTCTCCCTCAAACATGCTAATGTGACTTTCTGAACAGTTTTTTCGCCAATTAACCACCACTTGTCAAATTCACAAGCTTTTCTGAACATCTGAACTGGTAACTGGAGCATTTATTTGGCAGACAGTAGAGACAAGGCTCAAACAAACAAGGCTTTCTCCAATTTGGAATGTTTTGGCAGCCACTGCTTTTTCGTCAGGACCATCAAAGTTAGGACACTTATCTCTCACATACAAAATATCTTACTTACAAGTTTAGGAATCATTAGATTCAAGAACGTATTTGTTTTCTGTTGTTTGATTTTGATGTGTGCTTTGCAAGTTTTTTTTTTTTTTTCATTTCTCAGTTTTATTTTTTCTGATGTTCAATCATTTAAAAGGAGGTTTTTAAATTGTGTATCATTACACATTTGATCATCATAGAGAACTTGTGGTTGGCATACAGTCTGGAGAGATATGCAGCTGGGTAGGAATGGGAAACTGTCTCTTTCCTCCCTCTCATCATCTACCAAACAGTCTTGTGTGATCGTGTGTCTGCTGAATATTTTCAATATTGATATGTGTGCATTGATAAACTAACTCTATCTGGGTGGATGGAAATGCTGACTGATGATATTTTTACTCTTACAAGTAGAGGCAAGAGCTCTGTCCTGAATGAAATCCACAATTCCACTAACACCTAGGTGCACTTACACTTTTGTTGTCACCAAAATAGGGCCCTGAGTCATCATGTGATGAGCTTAAGCTCTGGGGCAAAATTTATCACATTATCCTTGTTCATAACTTGAACAAAAGTTGGAAATATTCACAAAAATAACACACAGGCCCAAGGGAGGAAAGGTACACAAAATGCTTCCAATTTTTTTTCATTCTTTTTTGGACCACACATTGACAAGATGAGGCCATTCTTACGAAAGTTCTAACTTTCCGATCACCTTACCTATCACGCTTTCCATGAAAAATCTGTTTTTCTCAACCACTTTCACTAAAAATACATTGCTCCTGCAGGGAATGGGAAACTTCTCTCTGGCTGCTTTCCCACTGAGACAAACACAATCAAAAATAGAAAACGGTATTAATATCCATATAAATCCATACATGTTATTCTGCACATGAATGTGAATTATGCCACTGCTTGGTGACAGTTTGTACAGGCCCCACAGCACCGAATGAAGCTGGGAGAGTGGATGCAGTGAGCGTAGGCATGAATTGATCAGCACAGTAATTTTGTGTACCTGGGTTTTCTATATTTTTTTCTGTATAACACAGATGCTCGTGATTTTTCTCATCATCGGTTTTATTCCAAATAATTGCAGGTGATTTTCAGTTCTGAAAAGAGATTTCTCTGGCCCTTTTGGAATAAATATTTTGCCAAGAATATTAAAGATGTTTCACTGACGTCAACTTCACCGGCAGTCAGAATTAAACAGATGTAAGTTAATGTTAAGGTAATTAATTTAATGGCAGCAAAACATCTTTCATTTTTCAATGCAGTTCTTTCATTTATTCGGTTTCCAGTCAAATTAGCCATTCAGTGCAACTTTTTCAGACAATAATGTCAGACAATAATGCAGGAAACATATTTAACAGAAAATGACAAAAATTACAATTACATATAATATTTAATTTATCAGTATTTTTCCACTCGTTTGTTTACCCTATTACAACTTCAAGTCCTCCATTCTTCCCATCAAGACACAAGTTACAGCTGTGTCCTCACAAAAGTTGTTACCAAAAGTATCAATGATGTCATGTTATAACTGTTTGCCATCACAAGTGATTCTGCCTTGCAGATTTCTTAGTAATATGCATCTAAAATGGCTAAAGGAGATATTTCATATGAGACTAGATATAAGATAATTCAACTGCATAAATAAGGTGATAGGCAAAGGAAAATACATTTAAAAAGGAGTTTTCAAAACTGGAGTTCAAAAGATTATTGCAAGATACACGGAAAATGTGACTCCTAACAATTGTGCAAGAACTGGTAGACCACCGAAAATATCACCATCACAAAGACAGTTAAAGATTTTATCTTTGAGAAATTGAAAAAAAAAAAATCTAGCTCTGCTTTTGCTTCAGATTTTAAGAAATCCACAGGTTTTTCTGTCAATCCTTCCACTGTGAGAAGACAACTCAATGCTATGGGTCTGAAAGGCTGTGTAGCTGTCAAAAAGCCATGACTGAGAAAAGGAAATAAATAAAAGAGACAAAAAATTTGTACTTGTACAGCAAAACTGGACACCTGAGATTTTTCATGGAATGATGTGTCTAAATTTGAGATTTTTGGAAGGAAGAGAAGGCAATATTGTATGCTGTCAAAGGAATGAAAGAGTTGTGGAACCATGTTTACAACCATGGTGGAGGGTCAATTCCAAAGTTTTGGGTTGTATAATAATATTTGGAGTTGGTGATTTGGTTCTGATTGAAGGCATCACAAATGCTGATAATTACGAACAAATCTGAACATATCATGCAGTACCCTTTGGACATCATTTGATTGGGAGCAAATTAATTCTACAGCAAGATAATGACCCCAAGCACACTGCTAAAATGGTCAAACTGCTGGTGTTTGAACAATGGATTGGCTACTCCAGAGTCCAGACCTCAACGTCAAAGTTGAGACTTAGACTAAGACTAAACTTTGGAGGTGCTTACAAGACACATGGAAAAATATGCCTGCAGATTTCTTTGAAAAACTCAAAGTATATCTCCTGAAAAAAATGGAAGCTGTAATGAAGGCAAAAGGTGGACACACTAATTATTGAAAGATTTTTTATTGGGTTTTTTGTCATTTTTCTAGTTTTTTGTGTAGTTTTGTATTAAATATATGTTTGCTGCATTATTTTCTGACCCTGAAAAATAAATAACTCACACTTAATGGCTGGTTTCACTGGAAAGTAAATAAAAAAAGGGTGGTCTCCAGCTTTTGCACAATACTATATATATACACTGCCAGTAAAACGAAGGCTGACAAAGTGGATATCAGCTGTCTGAAAAAAAGAGATGAAAGTTGATAATAAAGACATGCTGTGAAATTGTAAGTGTTTGGTGCAATTAAAAGGGTAATGGCATGCATAATGCTCGCTAATGGAAGTAGGGAACAGTGAGTGATTGGTGTTTGTGTGGTACAAGGGTAATCTCCGGTAAATTGATATCACTCTATAAATGCTGTGTCTGGCTCCTGGATTTATGGAAAACAACATTGTATCATAATTCTCCAAACATCTAATTTTCTTCAGATGTCTTGTTCACTGGGATCTTTTCATTCTTGTTTAAAAGCCAGATTTCAAATGTTAGAATAGAAAGATTGATGCATTAAATTAAACGGAAACAAATGACTGATATTTAGAATAATAATAATAATAATAATAATAATAATAATAATAACAGCTGTGGGACAGAGCTTCATTAATTTATGAAGCATTTTGTTAGCTATGTTATTTCATTGTCGAAGCACAAATTCGAATTCATGTTTTTCAATGGTTAAGTTTAATTTTTTTTTTAAATGAATTAATTAAAAAGTTGGCTTCTATGACTGTGTGATGTTTTGCTGATTTACACTGGACCAGGGCTGTGCACTGACCTTTAGCCATTTTATTGGATGAAAAAACAAAATCCACACTGTAAGACTCCCCTCAGTACATCGAATAGCAGAAGTATCTGAGTGGCGAAAGTACGTGTGTAGTCTTAGCTGGTGCTACTGGAACAGCATTCATTTAATGATATCTCGGTTATCTGACTCCAAAATAGTGTTTTAACCTTTCCTAACAGTTTTACCCAGAAGGAGACTGAAAATTATCCACCAGTAGTGTGGCTCTAAACAGATTGCTGTCTATCTTGGTAGACACAGACGTGCCTGGCATGTGTAACCTACATAAATACAATTGTGTATTTTGCTACGGCAGCAGTGCATAGGCGTGGGTGCAGATATCCTATGTATATGTCAGGAACTTGAAACTGCTAGGTGTGCAGCAGTAAGAGTCAAAGAGGAATCAGTTTACTGTACAGTGTGTTCAATAATGGCAATGTACAGTACAATGGTTCAAAAGTGTGTGTGAAAAGGCTATAAGGTATAATGGTGCCCAGGAGGTCATATAGCGAGTCTGCTCAATCCATTTCACTTTTCCCCTTATATACGCAAGGAACAAAGGAAAACGTTACGTCATCAACAGTCAGTCACTATCCCACACCACCAAAGGCACCAACTTAACACTAGAAAGGCCAGTGCCGATGCCATCAGGTGTTTGGACTTCAATATGCAAATTACTCCAACACCACAAATGCAATACCCTTCTCCCTCCACTACTTCTACTAAATAGCTGGGCTTAGAATAACTGCGTTGTTAGAATTCTAAAAAATCGACTCATTAAAGATATTTTCATCACACAATCCCCCTTCTAGGCAATAGGTAACAGGTGTGATACCCAGTTGTGAATGGGTTGCTCTCTCCTGTGGCACACTATTAATCTCTTGAATGGCCGACGCTTGGATACAAATTGAGGGGTCAAGCACTATCGAATCTAATTTCACATATAATCACATGAATTTAATTCACTTCAAGCATTTGATGAAATGATTTACTTTGATTATCCACTTCAGTGTGGGAATCAATATGTGCGGGCATTGTAGTCATAGAAATGATGGGTTTATAACTCTGTGGAGATTATGCTTCCAACATACTTTCAGTTTTACATCGAAACAGCTTGGGATAAAACTTTGAATAGACTATAGGATGTCAAAATCATGCAAGGGATGGGACCAGAGGAAGCACTTGAATTACTGATGAATGACTTTATCATTGGTCTGGCATACATTAAGTCAAAGGAAGTGTGCAGAGCTCCACTCTGCTGCAGGTGACCAGACATCAGCATCTCATGTGGGGTAAATTGTGACTTACATTGTAACAGCAAGCCCATAAGAAGAAAGCAGACAATCCAGGCTAACCAACGATCTCCGTCAACCAGATCCTATGCACTGATTTAGGCTTGATCAAAACAGACACACACACACTCTGACTCTCTCTCTCTCTCTCTCACACACACACACACACACACTATCTATATGTATATATGTAGGCACAAATAAGGTTGAATTAATGCATTGACATCGCCTCAAACAATAAGCATAATTCAAATAAAGTAAATCAAACAGGAGAAAAATATGGTAACAATAAAACAGAAATGTTAGAGAGCTGAGTGGGTATACAATTTACACTATGGAAGGTAAATATACATTTTTTTTAAACAGCTGTGTTGACAAGCCATTATTAGAATATATTATCATCATAGAAGTTTTGCATAATAGGGTGGAAGTTTTACTAATGATCTGAAGAGAATCCCATCAATGAAAGAAGAAAGATCAACAGTGACATCCCACATTGATCTCTGTGAGTTCCCACATTGACAGGGGGTCCTGGTCAGAGTCATCATCATGAAAGACAAAGACATCAGTGAGCTCCCTGAAAAATTCAGCTCGGGCAGCAAATTAATTCAGCAAGGTGTGACTGAATGCCTGATGAGAGAGAAAGAGAGGGCGAGAGATTATTGAGAAAATGAGGGTCTTGTACATTTATACCACACTGAGCACGCTTCAGTCGTTTAAAGATTGCTTACTCTCCTATTCTTTGTGTGTTATTTCAGACCATTGTCCCCAGAAGCCATCCAGAAATGACAGAAACTCTACCATGACATCCAGCTGCCTATTGCTCTGGTTCTAATGGAAATGGTAAAGACTCTCAATGAAAGCAGCTTCAGATTGAGCTTTCTCCCTCTTTTACTTTTGTGACTGCAGTCAGTGCTCCTCAGCTTGTGCTCATTGAAACATCAGTGGTTGCCAAGACGACATCATGTTCCGTTCTTGGTGCGACCAGATTTATAAATAAAAACAGGCGGCATGGGAACTGTTGACCTACAGAAAACCTCACTGAAACAGAAATCTTCCAGCGGACGTCTGTACATGATCAGTTCAATTGCTGAGGAACGGAGAGCCAGGAATTAAAAAATCATTAATGAGAATAATTCTACTGAGAAAACTGAACTGCAGCTCAGTATCTCATTCCTCTCCTCGTGGGATGACCTTGTTTGTGTTTATGATATTTACCACATCAATGTGTACCCTACCAATCTAATTATCCAAGCCAATTTCCAGAAAACAACACAATTACAAAAATGCTATCACTAAAAATATAGAATTAAAAGCCTGATGACACTGCATGCCAATTGTGGCCTGAATCCACTTTCAAGAGACAGAATAGAATATAACACCTGATGGCGACAATAGCGTACTGCACATTGGTGGAATGACCATGCAGAGCCTTCCTCCAAAATCTGCAAGAAAGAAAACAAGAGATGACACTTATAATTGGAAAATTATCTGTATAACACAATCTTATTTTAGATGAAAAATGAAAACTAAAATGCCATTGTAATCACCCCCTTTGTTGCCATATGAGCCCCTTTGATGTACATATCCTAGATGGGATGTTTGTCTTGCTGCTTGCTGATTTCTTCCCCACAGTAGGAATCCATTAAGTAGCCTTGCACACCAACTGATGTGGCCCAAACAAATGTGAGAAGCACAGTTTGGGTGTGGAAACACAATGTCAGTCAAATGGATTGCAGAAGACAAACATTTGCTTTGGGAGAGTCTGCCAATATCCGCCTAAGACCCAACAATTTATTTTTCTCATCCAAGACACTTACGTCAAAAATACTTAAAATCTCTTCCAGGTCTCAGGAGGATAAATTATAGAACTTATTATTTTCATGTCATTTGATTTTTAGATACAGTATTTGTAGTTTCAGGTAGGTATTTGCATGTGAGAACACACTGCTATTTTACATCTAAATTTAGTTATTTAACTTGGCCTGTGAGCAGTGACAATGTTTAGATTATTTGGTCTTCGTCAGGGTCTGGCTAAAATGTCACTTCTCACAGGTAAAATCACACAAGGGCATAGAATAGTGTGCTGGTATAATTTTATGATCTTGTTTGGATGTTCACAGAAGCCTGTCATCCACCATAATGCCCCTCTGCAACTGTACAGGCTTCGCTAACCATGGTGGGCATTATATTATCCTTACTGTACACTGTCAGGTGGGAAAGGTCATTCGCTTCATGCAACACAATCCTTGCTTCTGGCAGGCACTTATTTGCTTTAGAAGGTTTCATGCTCACATTTGAAATAGCAAAGCTATTTTTGACAAAGCTCTTTCTGTTGGCAAAATGAAATGTGAAATAGAGTTTAATACTCTATATTTTAAATCATTTTGTCCCGCACACCCTGTACCACTGTAGATTTTTCAAGGTCAGCACACGAAACATTCCTGTTCTCTCAGCTGGTCTCTCTGGCGGGTGGTTTGGCATTCGCCGCTTACACGGGTTCTGTTTTATCACACAGCTCCCCCGCATTCAATGCAGAGTGTAATCAATACTGTTTAATTAGGGCTGACAATTACTGCCTCGTTTCCCTCCATTATTTGCACCTTTTTGTGATGGAGCCTTTTGCAGCTGATGGGAGACATCTGTAGAATACCAATTGACTCTGCCAATGCAAAAGGAGTCACTTCTTCAGCATCAAAATCTGAAAATCAAAAGTTGAAAATGTTGTTTTGCTTCTTACTACTACAATAATGTCAAATCCTCTTGCAATTTACATTCTGAAAGAGTAACAGCCTAGGCAATCTAGACAGCTGCACTGGAAATTGATTGGGTCTCTGTATGCCTGGATCGCTGTGCCACTGTGAAAGCTCAAAAAATGAAGACCTTCGTGGTTTTAATCTAAAAACTGCGACTACTACTAATTTTGTACTATATAATGGCAGGTTGTGTTCTGCTCCCAATGTGGCATTGATAGATAGATAGATAGATAGATAGATAGATAGATAGAGAGATAGATACCTTAATCATCACTGGGGCAAATTGTATTTGTCAGTACAGTACATTACATGCACAGACAGTAAGACTGCAAAAAGCCCATGCAAAGCAACACCATAAAAGCATCATGGGAAAGTTACAAAGTGCCTATAAATATAACATCTCCAAAAATGTAAAAGTCATTAAATTATAAGCAAAAATCCCAGAGACACACAGATACTCATTGGGAGAGTAATCAATACTCACATGTGTATTGACGTTTACTGATTCCTCAAGGTCATTTCCCTGTAATCATCTTCTCATCCCTAATTCATGCCTCTCATGTATAAACATATTATTTATCACAAGCTTCTGTTTCCAACATTTGGAGTACATTCACTCTCGTCAGCTACTTCATCAGGGAAATAGTGAAACTTCTTTGCGTATGCTACGTTTGCAATGTCTTCAGGTACTTAGGTGCAATGTCCTTGCACTGGCAGTAGTATTTGTCCACATACATTATTATTTCTGAAAGGCTAGAGAGACCCCCCTGAATTGCCCAATATATCTCTTGAAATTCAGGTGCTACATACCTCTTTGAAAATACTCCTCCATTCTTACTACATGGTGTTCAGTTTTCTGCTGTTCTCAGCAGTACCTGCTGTGTGCCTTCATGGATAACTCCCCATCCCTCACATCTGCAGCATTTGTGGAGACAGGAGAGGCCATTTTCCCAGGAGCTATTGTATTATCTTGAAATCGTTCCCCCATTAAGGTGGTGGTGGTGGTGGGGGGGGGGGGGGTGTTCGCACAATGCACATACCATCTGCTCCACCGGTGTATTACACAACAAATGCTCAATGTTAAATCAACTCTAACAGAGTTTTTATGAGTCCGATAGGGACCACAAGTACTTGAGAGTGAAACATACTCTATCAGGGTTGATTTTACACTGAGCATTTTGCTGAGTTAAGTGCTGAAGAGCAGAGCTGAGAGCAATGATGCAAGGCTGGTTATGGGATGATCACATTTTAATAGGGGCTTTTACAAGCAGTACAATGTTTGGAGAAAGTACATTTTTGCATCATGAGCCGTACTAGATGGTTATACCACTAATTAAAATTATGACCTAATTACTGTATGACTATTTTCAGGATACATTTTGTATCCTGACATATATACAGTATAGCGCTCTGTAACTTGGCAAGTTCATTGTTTTTAATATGAAATAAATCAAATGAGTTCTCACAGTAAAAGTGACATGACCCCTTTAAATCTGGCAAGGATAGTGACATATTATTGAATTTCAGAACTGATGACAAGATGGCAGGCCATTTTTATTTTTCTTTCTTTTTTATTTTCTTATCTTTTGTATTTTCCCTAAATGCTTGTTGTTGACATGTATGTAACATCATCAAAATTTCCAAATTCCAAATTGATTTCAAAAGCTAACGGAATCTACAAATGGCGGGTGTGGGGTGAGGATGGGGGAAAGATAACTGGGTGATCCCTTCTAAAAAATTATACAGTGCTTGAAAGTTTTTTGCAGAAGCATTTTCACCACCAACTTTCCCATAATTAGCACCATGGCAACCGATGATGTGAGGTAGTGTGATGGCAACAACATTTTTAGTCAAGCTGTCTGCATTGTAATGAAGCATAAAATCCAACATTGCAATTATGACAAAAAATTCAGAAGAATCAGCAGATATTTAAGCCCAGAATGACTAATAATTTATATAATTCCATTCACATCTTCATGCATCTATTGTTCCATATTGCCACATTGAATGTGTTGCTCCTGTCTCATTTAGGTATTATAAATATTTCTACTTCTCTTAAAGGAAAAAATGAATTAATTCTTTTAAATTGCACTTGAAATTTTGTTCTTTGAAAACCAATTACACTAGAAAAGTGGGGAAGGAATAGCTGAGTAATTGATTGAGAAAACATGTTTATCGAGCAGAGCAGCTGAGCAGTGAAGAGAGAACTGGCCACCAATCACTCTGCCTCTTGCACTGTCATCGTCAGAGAAAACATGGCACATGGATCAGATGAATCTTTAAGCTCTGAAACGATGACTGTCAAAAATGAGATGGCCGTTTCACCCTGTGTAGGGTCCGGCTTGTGACGCAGCTGTTGTTAGAGGAGTTTCCTCTGTCCACAGTAGCTTTCATTGCTCTCATATGCAATCCCAGATGTCATGCCGGAGAGGTGGTGGATGCTGTCAGGAGAAGACAGGTTATCAACATCAAGGGACAGACTCTCGGGAAGCACCGCTTCCTGTCATGACAGGTGACATGTTTAGAACATCTGATTTCTGGAGAACACTTGCTCCCACACAGACTTATGACCCAACCGGGGACTGTGTGAAAATCAGAAAGTCAAATGTTAGATTCCCAGGAGGGACATTATCACTCCTGTATAGGTCAACTTATATAAATGTTATAGAGAATGTAAGATAAATTGATCACATGGCTGCTTACTATAGATTAGGTTATCTGTTAAGCAATAAAATGTACATGGTCCTCATGCACAAATCAATCCAGACCCTGATCTGAGGTGATGAATTTATCCTCTCTGAAACCATTAAAACAGATTTAATTATCTTTCAAACCAGAGTAATTAAACAAGCTCTCCTTAGCAGGGCTGTCTCTCATTTATACCTGTTGACAGTTGAGGGAGTTGGAAGCAAAACAAATACATCTTCTCTAATCTCATTTATCCATTAGGATCTCACATTCTTTTTTCTGCCATTAAAGCCATACAGCTAAGCATTCCCACATTGCTTTGAGCTCATTAGTTCACTGGGCAGAGTATCAGCTCATGATGAACCTCTCTTCCCTGTCCTAAATTGAAAAAGGCCTCTTGAATTTAATCAAGTAGTTTGACAACTCAAAAAGTTTTACTTTTCATATATTACTGCACTCAAGCACAGAAATAAGGTCAGATTCTTTTTGGATCAGAGTTCCTTTGGATTTATGGAAGAGGCAGTCTCCTCTTAAACTGGGCAATTACAGCAAGGGTGCATGAGTCATGCTGTATTACTGGAGTAGTTGAACGCCCTTTCAGTCCTCTAAAGGGCAATCACATCCCATCACAGCAAAAACAAACATGGAGGGATCATTAGCTGACAGGAGAGAAGAGTAGCTGAAAACATTCGCTATACATTATTCATCTGTCTCAGACCCTGTATGACACATCTCACTACACTCATCCATTTCACTATACTATCCATCTCACATCCATCTCGCTACATTCATCCATTTCACTACACACATCGATCCCACTACACACATACATTTCACTACACACATCGATCTCACTACACACATCCATTTAATTACACACATCACTCTTACCACACACATCCATTTCAATACATCCATCTCACATCTATCTCACTTCACATATCCCTCTCACTAAACATCCATTTCACCACTCATCCATCTCATGACGCATATCCATCTCACTACACACATCCATTTTCCGACACACATCCATTTTCCGACACACATCCATCTCATTACACACATCCATTTCACTACACTCATCCCTCTCAAATTTATCTCACTACGCACATCCATCTTGATTTTGCTTGGTGAGAGTAATGGTTCGGTCACAGTCAGGTGGGCATGCTCACAGATATAATTATGTCTAATTATAATCATAAAAGCTAGCAATATCTCTCTGTCTCAAAGATATGCAATCATACTTTTTTGCCAGTTCATGAAGGTAGTATCCTTATGGACTGTCAATTTGCAGATGGTCTCGAAAGTGAGGTGTACGATACATATGACACCCTGTCTGTGTCCCACAGATTTTACTGGTGAAATGGATCATGATCAAATGGTGAAGGACCATCATAAAATTCTCTGGCACAGAGCTTTATATTTTGAGAGCAGACATCAAGCATCAAGAAACTCACATACTTGAACATTTGCAATTTCAGTGGGCAATGTCATCATGACTCACTAGAAAAAGAACTCATAATTAGAAAGAAAATAGAAACATATTAATCACATTTAAATCCACCAACAAAATGATACAAAATGATCACATTAATTCATGCAGTAGCAGTTATATCTCATCTTAGACCACAGAGCAGGTGGTGTTTTTACTGTTTTGTTTTCACGTTATGAATCACCTTAATGGCACAATGGCAAATATGCATTATAAAATGGTAGTTCAGTAATATTGGTGCTCTTATTAATGCTAAAAGGCCCTGGTAATAATTGTTTATGAATTGTAAAGCACTCTTCAAGGATGGAGCCATGCCCTATCACTGCAAGGACATTAATTTTATGAATCACCCCTTATATGCATACTGCAAGAAAGCACAGTGGTGAAAGTATACAGATATTTATATATAAATGTTTTTTTTGTATTATGGTATTTAGTATAGTGCACAATGTGCAGTTTGCAGTTATTGGATTTTTTGTGCCTGTAATAGTAATCAATCTTCATTTTAAATAGATTGATCATTTGTAGATCTCACATCTTGAGTGTTATGTGTTCTAAGGCATGACTTAATTATGTTTACAGTTATTTAAAGTTAAGAATCAATACAAAACTGGATCCTTATAGTAAGCTGAAAGTCATTGTCGTCAAAGACTCAGCAGTTTCTATGGATTGCCTGCCCGTGGAAACTTCAGACTTGATTAGATTCCCTACGTCTGAGATCGTCAGGTTGTTGGGTTGCAATTAGGCATTAGTGCTGATTGTTGTCTTCACCTGACCAACTCCAGTCACTACAAATTTAAATCCCTGTCACCTGCTTGAAAAGAAACTTGACCTTTGGGAGGCCTCTGCAGACAAAGACACCATCCCTTGGAGATACAGTGACAAAGATCCTGCCATGGTGGATAGGATGTGGACCACAAATACAGACTACATGATAATTCATTTTTATGTATGAATTGGTCCTTTTCTTAAATTATTCTTACTTTTGTTCTTAACAATATTCCTATGAAAAACAAATAAGGAATTAATGACACATGCACAGACCTTTGTTTCTGTGCATTTCCCAGGTGTATGAGATGATGAATGCTGACCATTTGTTAATTTTATGTGCAATCCTGTTCATGTGATTAGCATAAGAAAACAGATAGATGAGAAAAAAAATTATGAATGCTGAAATGTTCGTGGAAATGTTCTTGCACAAATTGTACGATCAAATATGATCGTACGCACATTTCGTGAATGAGGCAGATTGTGTCTGTCACCAAAAACTTCTGGCAGCCAACTTCTGGCAGACGGACTTCTACAGTCACTTTTCCTGTTCACTTCAAATGTACTAATGGAACAGAGAACGTGTCTTCCATGTGTCTTTTTGCCCTCTTGGAACTGATTTCCTTTTCATATCTCGGAATCAAAGAATAACCTTAAACTAGCCAATCAGCAAACATACAGTAATGCTCCTTCATGCACTAAACCTTCCTCCTGTGTGAGGGTAATATTAACAAGGGCTCGCCAGCTCACCAGCATTTGAATCTCATTTTATGGCCTGTCTGCTTCCACTTGGTATATTTACGAGGACTTACACATTCATTTGAAACCCTGAAAAAGGCTTGATGCATGGGGGGGGGGGGGGGGGGGGGGGAGAGAACAGGTGTGTAAAATCGTTTCTCTTTTTTATTTCAGATTTTTTCTACATTTCTGTATTGCTACCCCCGTAAATCTTTGAGAATGACACCTGCAGAAATGAAATTCCATGATTTAGTGCAGGAGCACAACGTGGTCCCAGGGATTACGTGGTGCAGCAGTGAGATGGATGAAGAAGATGAAAGACAAAAATCAAATCATTTTAATTTGAAGACACAATGCTGATGGTTGACAGCATCCATATTTCTGCAGCCAATCAATTAAATCAGAATTAGACTGACACAAAAGGAATGTCTGTTTGAAAAAAGGAGAAAGGTCTTTCTCTACCATGAGAACAGAGCTTGATCACAAAACCTAAATAACATGCAAAATGATAAAGGACATATTAGACTTGAAGGGTGGAGAGTTGCTATGGATCAATACTTTCATTGCAAGAATGGTGCCGATGCTTGCATAAAGTCTACTGCATAAAATAAAGTGTGCTGAATCCTCTAAAATTGTGGCAACTAAGCCACCTAAATAAGTGTGTCCATGACTGCAGCACATACACACACACACACACAATAGCATATGTAGTTTAATAGTTACTGAATGTACAAATATGTTTCACCATCCATATGTCAAATCACTGAATCCATCTACATACATGCAGTTTAAATAAAAAATATTACTTTTGAGTATATTTATTTTGAGATTTTTGAGTTGTGAGTTTCCACTGGTGGCTACTGCTTTGGCTCCACACACCATAATTCTTTATTCATCAAGCAAATAAAAATATAGTTTTGAACCACACAGATGTCTCACACAAGGTATTACTATATACCATTAGGTATCTCCTAATGGTATACAGTTTGTATAAAACACTTTTTAATTTCCATAATGTCATCCTATGTGCCATACCTTTGGCTGTTTCTCACAGTCTAGCTTCTCCGGTATACCAGAGAAAACATGCGACCACCCCTCAGGATTGTTATCATTACCACATCCCAATGTTAAGCACTTAAACTCTGGAGCAATGGCCACTTCAGGCAGAAAATCAATTTGAGATTGAAAGGTGCCTCTAATCAAAACCAGACAATCGGAAACTCTCAAATATCGATGTCTGCTTTACAGTCATTCATGTGAGGCCCAAGGGCCTCTGAGAGTCATGTTGTCGTTTTGTAATGACGTCTTTTTCTCCGCAACGTGGGGTATCAGCCAGGCAGCGGAATTTGAGGAAATTGACGGTTTCAGTTTACTGATTATAATACTTTAAATAAAAGCAATTTAGGCCCTTTTTTTACAATACAATTCCTGGGCAGCTGAAGCACAGCATCTCCCTAATTGGCTTGATGGTGCAGGCATTGCTACGATGATAAAACAGTAATGGCATAATAGCACATATTCACTACATCAGTGCTAAAGACCAATAAGCAATGTTTTTACATTTGGTCTCCTGCTGTGCCCCTACCCTCCCTAATCTGCATGGACAACCCACCCCCTTCATTTCACTAATGGTTACTTTATTGCCCCCACATTACAAGCAGGTTTTACTAGAAAGCATGCAATATCCATGCCTGAACCTCATGGTGACAAAATGAAACCTGCTGGGTATTCCCAATGCGGTCCAGGGAGCCCAACGCTGCAGTGTCTTTTAGAGAGGGCTAGCCACCACATGGTGGGTGGTGGTGCAAAACTGTCAGCATGGTGGTAATTAGGGTAGTGGCACTGGAACTTGCTCATCGCCAAGCAAAAGACTTGCCATAATGACTTGGCATAATGCCAGAGTATATGCCAGAGTCAGGCTCTGACAATTGGGTGCCACTATCCTAATTACTCTGTGAGCTTCTCTGTGGGATCAGAACCTGGGAATGCTCATGCAGGTGGCTGATGACATCACAGTAACACTGTGAAGGCAACAGACCCCCTGGTGGTTGACAGAACTGGCCTACTGTCACAGCATCTGACTCACACGAGTCACACCTGTTACTGAAGTCTCTCTCTGATAGTCAATTGTCAAGTCAGTCAATCAGCCAAACTCCACAATTTATTTTACTCAAAAATTCTGAAAGCACCTTGAAACATCATCTGTTGCCTCCCCGTTAAAAACAAAAGAGAATTTGAATTTAGGCACCAACAAGAAAGTCATTAAATGTTTCCAACAAGTGGGAAAGTCAGTTAGGAGAAGCAATTTCAAATAAATTTAGCATTTTAGGAATTTCACACTTCCAGAGAGAATAGCAGTTTACTGTACATTCAATTTATGCATATTTTCTGAAGTGGCACTGCCCCACCTGGGAACTGAACCAACAAAATCAGAACTGGAAGCCCAGTTCCCTAACCACTACACTACACTAGCTCCAGCAGCAAAGATGCAAAGCAACTCCATACCTGGAGCATGGAACAGAGTGCTCACTCCTACTCTACAGGTCTGCGCCAGCATCTGGCTGAGCATAGCACAATTTCATTAATCATCACTACCTGAAACAGAAAGCTGTACAAAAAATAAATAAATAATTGGGGTCAAACAGGGCACATATTGTCCTTGATCCAGTTGGTGTTTCTGTACAAACATTACGGCTGTAACCGCCAGATACGATATGCGACGCGTCATTACTTTGTGCACCCTAATGGGCGCCCCAGAGTCATAATAAGTGTTGAATCTACGACTGAGCCGTTTCTTGTGTGGGGCTTTATGGAGCCTTCAAAGCACCCCATTGTAAGAGAGAGATTTCTGTGTCAGCTGGGTTATTGTTTCCCGCCTGTTCCTTTTCCTTGAGACAAATTCTAACATTAGCATAAACAGCAAGTGTTTGGAGAGGTTGTAATTTAGCGCAGGGGAGAGCACTGGGAGGGAACTAACTGGCTGTTCGAAGGCAGACAGCATCTCATCATTTTACCAGTAAGGCATGGCTCCTATCTCTGGCCTTTCTCAGTCTAAATACATAGGAAAGGGACACAGCAGGGTGTGTGTGTGTGTGTGTGTGTGTGTGTGTGTGTGTGTGTGTGCGTGTGTGTGATTTTTGACATAGCAAGACATCGTTGTACCCCAAAAATCTACATTTTTCCCATTTCTATATTCAGTTACACTGATACAATACATAATCAAGATCGGAAACACCACAAGGTGTTTACTTATAAGGATCACTAGTAATCACATACAAAATTAGTTCTGAGTTTCTGGATAGCTTTCATGCTCCTGCAATCGCCACCCACATTTCAGACACACACACACACACACTTACATACACACACACGCGCACTTACACACACACGCATCCCACTGGTCCCCGATTGGACAGGGCTTAATTAGAGCTGACATCAAAGAGTGGCGGGGTCCCACAGCAGCAGAGACAGCACTGGAGCCGCAGCACTCCAGGGCCCTTCACCTACGGGAGACATCCCCACACGTGCAGCTGTAAGACTGCTACAGACACAACACCAACACTTGCTACCCCCATTACCACAACCTCCCTCACCCTACCCCTCAAGAAAGCACACGTCAACCTCCCCCAACTCCCACAGCACCTCCACAAGCCTTCAGCTCATAACACAGTGGAGCTGAACTTTAAGGTTTTATTGACCGTATTTTGGAACACGCAGACCTCACCTCAACAGCTGTCAAGGTCACTGTCATATGAGTCCTGGCTTTAAAATCGTCAAAACAGACCACGGATGTCTACATTTTCAAAAGACTAAACAGACTCATATCTGTGATTGCAGTACATATTTTATTTCTATAAGCAGGGTAGACATTCTTGGGGGGTGTGTGTGAATGAAAAAGGATGTTTGTGCACAAATGTGCTGACATAGTCTCTTTTTATGTTAGGGGTAAAGAAAGAATCACCCGTACATTGTATTAAAAACTGCCACCCAGATGTTTAGATGGGAGAGAAATGGGAAATGCGATTCCTTTAGCAAAGCAACGATGTTGAGGGAAGCGGGGATACATTTGCATGAATGGATTACTTCCAATATGTTTAAGTAGTTACAAAGGATCAGACTCTGGGACCACATGACCTGGCTGTAACTATGTGTCAGTTTCCGTGAAAATTGCGATTTCACAGTGAGCATGTTACTGCACTGTGAAACCTACAAAGCTGAATGTAGAAGTGAATACATTAAATAAATATGAAAATACACTCATGCATTTTTACTTGAATTGCTACTCCTGCTTTGCATATAAATTCAAGCCGCAAATTTACTACTACTTTCGTCATGACAACCTGCCTCTCTCCTTCTTCTCTCTGTGAAAGATGGGAAGCATGTCTCCCATACCTCGTGTCACATCCTGCACGGGTATCTGCACATGGCTCACACCCGGCTCGGCGGGTTTCGGTAAGCGCTGACGCGCTTCGGAGATGTTGCGGCAGCTGGCGGCGGGGAGCCGGGCGGACAGCAGGGGAGGCAAAAAATACCGGATGATTGGCTGTTTTTGTTCACGGTCACATATTTCAGCTGAAGGAGAATCTTCTTGTATATTCATTTAAATCCTGATTGATGTCAGTGCTGTCTCGCTGCCACTCCTCTCCATAGTCAATAAATAATGCTACCCCTACCCACCCTCTGTGCTTCACTGCCAGCACCCTCTCACAGCTCCTGTGAAGATTTCAATCAGGATCACAGCTTAAAACCAGGTTAAGATCCACTTTAGTGGTCTCATATTCCACATTAGTAAACATTCAGTTTATTTGTATGTGTCATTTCGAGTATTGTATAATCTATAGAGTGAAGAAGCAAGAGCATACAAATGTGTAGACCTCCTAGTATAAACTTTTAAAAAATAAAAAATATAGATTAATATACTCCCCTTCAACACTTTATAAAATGCTTCAGTATACACATTATTTGTACCTTCGATTAGTCAAGATGAACTTTCATCTTATTTAAAATAAAAGGCAGCATTCAACATAAATTACTTTTTCAACATGTGTTGATATGCAATGTGTGTTTCCACCAAGCGTTACCTTTTTTGAGAGCTAATGTTTGGTGAGAACCACACCTCCAATATTTTTTCTGTGAGATTGCTATAGAGACTTTCAACACCAACTGACACATTGCACTGAACTTTTTTTTCCGCTTTTGAAATAGTTCTTTGACATTTTACATGCAGCTGGGAATGAAAAACTTGCAAAATGTTTCTCTCCAAAGATAAGAAATGTGGTTTCCTTGTCTGCATTTGCTGGCTTTTTTCACTCTCTCTATCACATGAAACATGTTTAAATTTGTATTTTTTTCTCTGTTAAAGATTCAAAAGCCAGTCTAAATTGTGGGGGGAAACTCTCTGAGATTGGCCCAAGTTCATAGCACTGTCCCGAAAGACTCTACTGTATATCCAGTGGGCTTGGCTTTGCGATTGGAGGGCTGTCTGTGGAATCATTCATTTACGGAAGCTGACAGTTCAGGCTCTCAGACTGCGTGATAAATGGACTTGCTACAGGACAATTACAGTTCATAGATGTAGTTCTTTTCAATTTATATTGCTAGTGGCGCAGCTTGCAGTCTCTGTAAAAAAATAAACTGGCTAATTCACTCGCATTTTGCAACACTGCCTTGCCTCTTGTCTCAAGGTCAGCCATAAGTGTCAAGGTTTTTCCTAAGTGGATTATGTCTTTGATAACCAGAAGTACTGTATTTTTTAACCTTGCCTAAGTTACTCCATTTTAACAAATGCAATACCCTCTTCTTTTTCATGAAGGGTGGAGGGCTTTCCACGCTGAACTTCTCCAGGGGAAAAGAGGATATGCTAATGTAATTTGACTTGTGCCCAATGCATAAGGTAGCATCCATTGCTCACCCTGAGCAATATTCCAGAAATCAAAGAGCATTTCATACATCATACCTCAACATCTGTAGAATGCTTTACATATCAAAGGGAAACCATGTAATTAATACAGAATTCAAACAGTCGGTCAAAGTATTAAAATAATATTATACAATTAATGGAGATGATGGAACACTCATTGCTGACCTTGTGAGATGTGTGACGAGATTTACACGATTACTGACATCCAACACAGACACTACAACACAATACTTTTTACATTTTGCTAGCAACAATAACATCTGTATAAGTATGTGTTCGTATTGTTTCTAATGTCTGTTGGTGTTAGTAGTCGATTGTCTTTTGTTTATCATTGTGATGTACTGTACATCCTAGCTATTATAAATAGGGCCACCAGTGTGTCTTCCCTTATGTTCTCGCATGGTAATTCAGCCCTCCGCCTGCTAGAGGTTGCAGTAGTTTCTTTGTCAAGTCCCTTCTGAAACATTTAACCCCTTTACACCACCTCGATAATAAGTCGAGTTGATCATAAGTCGATAAAGTAATTTCCACTAATTAAGTGTTAAATTCCATTTCAATACTTATTACCACTACCGTGCAGTATGTTTTCCCCATTATTCTGTAAGCCCATCATGAAAATGTCTTCCCCCCCCCACAACAAATAAATAAATAAATAAATAATTATCACCACCTGTTTTCTAAATAGAGCAATTGCAAATCTCTGAAACCAATATTCTCCAACCTTCAACTGTTACTTCAACACCCTCAATGCTCTGCTGTACAACTTGATTTGTTTGGCATCCCCTGGGGTGGTGTAAGCATACATATTAAAATTATTTTAGCCATATCAAGAGCGTTGTTCAGGAAGTTTTGTGCTATTGAGCGTGGCGAACACTATAAGTCCGTAGAAAATTTGAGCTATTGAGTTTGGCGAACACTATAAGTCCGTAGAAGATTTGAGCTATCGAGAAGTGCAGAAAGATGTGGTGGCCAGTGTGTGAAGAGAGCAGAGGAAGATGTTGAATTTCATTGATTGCCCTCAGAGAACATGGACAAATGTAAGAAATGGCTGGCAGCAATACAAAATAAGAAATACGAGAATTGATGGGGGGACGACTTGGAAAAAGAAACTGAAGGACAGTATGATACCATCTGTGTACCAGTGGAGTGCTAGTCTGAAAAGAAGAGCTATTATAACTTAGTTAAAAGCACCTTAGTTAAGAGCAGCTAACAGCATTATGATAGCCACTTTTACTTAACATTAACTTAGCTGCTTTTATCTAAGCTGCTTTAATTATCTAACGTTATTATGATAGCATTTTGTCGGGGAAGCGGATTGGTCTCGACAACACCGAATGGTGGAGAGAGCGCACACATCTGGGTTGCGTTAATTAATTAGCCCAGGTGCTTAAAGGTGTGTTCCTCTCCACAGTTCGGGGCTGAGACCGGGAGCACACGCTGAGCGAGCGAGTCTTTGTTTCTGCACACAAAAAGTTTTCTTTGAACCACCTCTCCCACGATCAGAGCCCTGCCACATTTAAAACAAAGTTTAAAGTTAGCGAGTGCATTCTGTATGGCATGGAATGTAGCTTGCATGCATAACACAGCCAGCCTGAATGAGGGGGCAGATGCATCGGGGTGTTGTCATCAACGTGACATAGAAATGCACATACAATTACTCATTTAGCTATAAATTTCGTTTCTATAAATTGTAAATAACAAAGGTCCAAGTATGGAGCCATGCGGTATGCATTTGTCTCCAGAAAGTCTGACTGTGTTCTGTCCACCACTATGGCTTGCATTCTGCCTGATAAGTGATTGTGAAACCAATTTTGTGCTTTGTCATCAAGACCAATGGAGTCCAATTTATTTAATAAGATTTGGTGGTCTACTGCATCAAACACTATAGATAAGTCGATAAACAAAGCCATGCAGTACGGCTTGCTGTCGAGGGTGTTCACTATGTCATTGATTACAAGTGATGCAGCAGAGATGGTGCCGTGTCCAGGTCTAAAACCGGATTGATATGGACTCTGAGGTTAAAAAAAAACACTTAATTGAATATTTGCCAGAGATTGCAGAATCTTTGCTATGTAGGACAATTTATAAATCGGATGGTAATTGTTTGCGTCACTAGCATCACCCCATTTAAATAATGGTAAAACACGGTTGCTTTCCATATGCTCAAGGTACATCCAGTATCAAGTGTAAGATTTAAAATGTTAACCAGTGGCCTGGTAATCAGTGGTGCTACAAGCTGTAAAAGCCTCACCAGTGGATTTCTTTTCACATTAATAGACAGTAGAGTGTTCAGAATCTCCTTTGTGAATTTCCAATAAGAGAATTGTGCCCTAGTATCTCTATTCAAACTAAAATAATGATGATCAGACTGTGCAGACAGTACGGTGGCTTTCTCAGTCCACTCGAACAGATTGCCTGCTGAAATAAAATGATGATTAAAAACATTGCTAATTTTGTGTTTATCATCAACAGGACACGAGTGAGATTGAATAAACTGAGGTAGTGATAAAGTGGATTGAGAAGTTTTGTAATAGTTTTATTTGGCTTTTCTAATCAAGGTAATACATTTATTTCTGAGTTGCCTGAATGCAAGTCAATCCTGATGTGAGTTAGACACTCTGGCTTGTGACCATGCCTTATCTTTTTGGTAAAGTCTGACAGAAAGGGCCATGGAAAACTGTGGAATTGATCTATTTGTTACCCTCTGTTGCTTAAATGGAGCATGCTTATCTGCAATAGTATTAAAAACTTTAGAAAAGTAGCTAAGTGTAATTTCTCGGTCAGGAGTGGAAGCCACACAGCCAGTGTCACTTAAAAATAAATCATGAATGAATGCTTGTTCGAAGAAATGTTTATATTCCTTTTGGAGATAACATGCAAGCGAGCCTTTATACTGTAGCTTTCATATGCAAGTGATGGGACAAGCAATGGGGCAGTGGTTGCCCACGTCCAAAGCATTTTTCCTTTTACATTTCCAATTTAAAATCAACAGCTCGATTTCTAGTCATAACCACCTCAGTAAATTACACTCCTCGCTTGTGGCTAAACTAAAAATGATTCAGTTCATTCAAAGGTGTAACAATATGCAACAACCTTTTGTCTGAGGCAGAAAAACAGATTGTTGCTTTTGTAATAAGATCTACACAGCAGGAGTACTTACATGTGTGCAGGGTTTCACATTCATGTACTTTTATACTTTCTGAGTAAAGATCATCTGGGTGGCATCTGCACTTGGGGGGAAGTTAGCGATGGTAAATACACAAGGGGATATGTTCTCCCGTGAACTGTTTCATAATATATATGCACAAATTGGTTTCATGCCAAACAAATTTATTGTGCCAATTTGCTGGCAAGGAAATCATGAAATTGTTCTGTAAAAATATGAGTGTATCATGATCTTGTAGCTTCGGCTAGTGCTGGCATACATTTCTTATTGTTACTGCTGGAGAATAATGTTTATATATTTTTAAATATATAGGCTACATTTTCCTGCCTCACAGAATTTCTGGCCATAATCTTGTCTGTTTTCTTTTAATGTTGTAAACAGGAGTGAACATATCATATCTGTCTGTCTGTATGGGGCATACATAATAAGAAAAAAAGACTCAAGTATGTTTAATAAAGATCATTAAAATTACAGCTTTTTGTAGATTCAATCTAAAATAATTGAAAAGAATGACAGAATTCAGCCTGCATCTGAGGAGTCTGATATAAATATCTCAGAAAGAGAAAAACATAAGGGGGATGTGAGATATTTCCTGATGTTATCAATTAATATAAATCAAAGGATGAGCACGGAAAAGTGAATTGCATAGAAATGATCACAGTTTATGCACATTGAATTTAACACATTCAGCGGTATACATATGCATATGCTGTCCTCCTGGATAGTTTTCACTAGACAAGCTGCCACAGGTACACCGTCACTCTCCCACGATGACCTTGATAAGGTGAGAGAGAGTGAGATATCTTTCCACAGCGAGGGGTGATTGACATCCTGCAGAGCAGCCGATGTTTTCCTCTGCCAGGTCTTTCACATCTAACAGATCAGAGTCAAACGCCTGTTCAACCATCTGCCCTTACGCATGCACTGACAAGATATTAGCTGCGTACATGAACTAGGTCGGATTTATATGCCACTGGTTTTTGGCAGTTTTACAAGGTTGTGACTCCAGTCACCAGAATAATTCTGTCCTCTCAGTATGTGTTCTCTAAATGTAATCAACAACGATTACTATGAAGAATAATTGATTAACTGATCAGAAACAAAATCACATTGCAATGATGACATTTTCTGTCTTGACATTCGAACATGAACTCAAAAGAAGAAGACATACCAAACAGAAATAATACAAGCACAAAATATAGAACTACCTAAGGTAGCTGACAGCTAAAAAGCAATATTCATTTGAGTTGAGTGTTAAATAGGACTTGCTCCTTAATTATCATTTGCCAAAATATGAAAGGTCATTGGTGAAAATTTGAAATGTTGTTATGCTTAATGTCCAGTGAGAGGTGAAGGACATGGAAGGGTGGAGGAGAGATGCACCACGCTTTAATTCATAAATAAACCACACACACACACGCACACTCAAACACATGAAGCAAATTTGTCCTCAAAAAAATTTCAGTAATGCCACTGCTCTTCAGCAAAAATCTAATTCAAAGTGCTTGTCATTACAAAAAAAGTGTACAGTGCGTGGAATATCTGATGTTTTTGAAAGGAATGGCTGCTATTCGAAAAACGATATTTTTGTTATTTTCCACCTGTAGCGGATATTGTCCTCAACCCCTCTTCCCCAGCCACACATTGGAATAAAAATGTAGCATGCTGATGGTGCGTATAGACCTACTGGGTTTGAGTGGAGGGCATTTTGCAGAATATGAACTGTGAGTGTTTGTGTCACTTTTTCCTCCCATTTGGAGCTAATATTTGCAGCTCCTATGTAAGCCTTATCTAGATGCACTCACCCACTAGCCAGTGAAAAGTTACCTCGTTACAGGCCACACCAAAGAACTACTCCTGATTGGAGGAGAGACGTATCCTCATAGGCAACAACTGAAGTTATTATTGGGCCTAAGCAATAATACCTCTGGCTAGACAATCAACTGCTAGGCAGCTGTGTCCCACCACTGCAGATTGTTGGCCACAGTTGACTAATGAATGTGACACAGCCCTGGCTTGAATCAGCAATGTAAGTTCTTTTTTTATTTTTTTGCTTTGCTCAGAGTAATACTCAAGAGTAAACTGAAAATTGCAAGCCTCTGTTCCCAAGTGCTAGAGAGAAGCAAAACTTTGGTGCAGAACTGGACCCATATCCTGTTATGGCTTAGCTGTAAGGCCCTATGTCTCATGTTAAACATGATTGAGGATTTATATATTTTAAATCAATTCAATCAAACGCCAGAGCATTACTTGGAATTTGCTTACTTACTCTACTCTTTCAGTTCGCATTGGTTTAAGATTCAATGTGAGGGCAGGCGTTGCATTTCAAACACAAACCTTCACGATTTTGCACCCTGAAGCATTCTCGATGTGAAGTACTCCAATAAAACTCCAGTTTAATTCCAAACAGCCTGTTAATTAGAAGTATGCATCAGACATCTGAGGCTTTACTTGAACACATGTGCCTACAGGCAAACATTCCAGTCCAAGAAAGACCCTGAAAAGCATGGAAACCACAGAACATAAAAGACGGAGAAACACCTCCCTCTCCTGTGCCAAATCCCCTCCAGGTGATCTCTTCCAGTCTGCAGGCTGCTGCTCCCTGATAACCCTCTGCTTTTCTCTTTTTTTGTCCCTCTGAAGGAGATTAGAGGTCACCTCTAAGGCAGGCCACCTCCACAACCCTGCTGCTGTAGCTGGGGTCACTGAAGGTATTGGGTCTTTGTGGGATCTTCTGCTGCTACAAATAGTATATTCCTGTCCTTATTCACACACCATGGCAACGGAGCTAAATCTGTGCCCAAACTTAGCCATCTTGGCAGCCTAATCTCCTCAGAGACAAGGCAGGCACAGACATCAGACAGAGGCTTGGCCAAGTTACCTTGGCAACAACCAGCCTCTACCAGCACGCCTGGAGAGATAAGCGCCCATCCCAAGACACCCTGATGAGGACACACAATGGCCTATTGCTGCCCCTCCTCTTCAAAAGGCCTGGAACACCACCATGTTCTTGGAGCTGTGCCTGCATGCCACTTGGTGCATTGGCCTTACTGGTAGCATGTGATAATTCTATTGGGTGTTAAACACATTCTCCCCTGCTGTCTTCTTCACTTTGTTGCCACCAGGTCCACTGACCCCTCTGGTGCAATCCACACTGACCCCCAAACACCGGCAGATGACTTCAAAGAGAGATGTGCAGTGCTGCAGTCCAACCATCAAAACATCAGTACTTCTGTCTTCAACTGTTGAACCTGTGGCCAGAGGGTGTATGTGGGATTGAGTTACCAAGGGAGAGAGAGAGGGGGAGTGAATGAGAGTGCACAGTAATTGTCTGATTTTGGTGATTGTGTAAATGACTGAGATGTAGAATTAGTGAAAGTGAATAAGATTCAGTGAGAATTTGTGAGTCAGTGAGCATGTGATGGGTGTATGAATGGCTGAGCATGAGAGTGAGTGAGCAAGTGGATGAGCAAAGATGTATGTTCATTAACATTTTCCCCAGAATTATTTCATAGTACTTCTTGGTGTGGGAAATGTACAGTGAGGGATGTTTGACAGTTTCAGATAACTATTCAGTACAATGTTGTTCAGTCTGAGATTATATTGCTGAAGTGAGTAGCTCTCATATACTGGTGACAGCATATTCAGCTCCTCTGTACTTTGGCCTTGCACAAGTGCACCCTTTTTTCCACCCAATCATTAACAAGTTTTCCTTTTTAAATTGCAGAGAAATGCAAATACGAAAAAGGTCAACAATCTTGCCATATTCAGCTTTTAAGTGTAAAATAGGAGAACAAATCCAACTTAATGTGCTAGTTCCTCATTAGTTTGTACTATATGGATAGCATTACATATAGCATAAAATTACTTTGAGGTCCACATTTAATCCGCTGCATATTGGACTAAAACAACTACCACATGCAAAAAAATTTCACTGCAAATAAACTGATCATTTCATATAGAGCTCTCTTTTCCAACACTCATCCAGCACTCATAGCAAGTTCAAACTTTTCCGTACCAGGGGCTGATTTCGCAAAAGTGATTTGCAAGGATTTTCACAGATCACAATTTTGTCAAAATGTGTTTCACAAAAAAAAAAAACACTTGCAAATCACAAATAAAATTGCAACAACTACAGACCTCTTGCAAAACCAATTTTTTTACTTGCAAATATAGCATTTCTTATGATAGCGCAGAGATGGGGGCAGGCTCCAGAAAGAATCTTCCTGATTGTGCCCACCCTTCAGATAACTATGGAAATAATGATAATGATTGAACGACATAGATTTCCACAACATTAAATATTACGTTTGTGCAACCTACTTCACAGAAATTTTTGGTTAAACACTAATTAGGCACATTTATTTAATGAAAAATGTATCAAACACCCATATCACCCGTGAAAAAGTAATTGCCCCCTTAGTTACTCAGTCAACCAATTAACCAACTGTAATTGATGATTAGATTCAGCTCATTGAACCCAGCCCAGCTTCATTGCAGCCAGCCCTGTTGAATCTGAACATCACTCATATTGAACCCTACCACCAGAGTGAAATGGTCACCACAAAGTTTCTACAAGCACGCTATGCCACAACCAAAGGAAATTGTGGAAGAGGCGAGAACAAATGTTGTTGAAATATATCAGTCTGGAAAGGGTTACAAAGCCATTTATAAGGCTCTGGGACTCCAGTGAACCATAATGATAACCATTATCTTCAAATGGAGAACAGTGGTGAATATTGGCCAAGAGCACAGCAACAACTCATCCAGGAAGTCACAAAAGATCCCAGAAGAACATTCAAAGAACTTCAGGCATATCTAGCCTCTGTCAGGACTCGTGGGGGGTACAGACCCAAAAGCAGAGAGAAAAAAAACACAAATCCAAAATGGGAGGGGAACAAAAGACTTTACTGACAAAAAGGCAAACAATCAGGGAACAGAAAAGGCCACGATGGGCAAAAACACAAACTCAAAAAATATCTAAATAAAACAGAAAACAAGAGGAACTCACAAACATGGGCAGGGCAGAACACAGGCAGGCAGAGCACAAGGGCATTTCAAACAAACACAAGTCAGGAACAAACACAAGGAACCAGCACCCGAGACAAGGGAACAAAGAACTTAAATAGACAGGGGGTAACAAGACACAGGTGAACTCAAAAAACAATCAAACCAAAAAAGGAGGGGATAACAAGACACAGGTGGGAACAATGATAGAATCACGAGGCAATTGGAAACAATCATACAATTAACAGGGGGGAGCAGTACACAAAACAGAAGTGCCGCCATCTGGCGGCCCAACAAGGGAAACACAGACAGGAAAACACAGAACCATGACAGCCTCAGCTAAGGTCAGTGTTCACGACTCCACAAAAGAAAGAGGCAAAAATGGGATTCATGGGAGATTAGTAAGGCGGAAACCACTGCTAATCTACTGTATATAAACATCAATGCTTGTTTCACATTTGCAAAAAAAAAAGCACCTGGATGATCCCTGAGCCTTTTGGGATAATGTTCTATAGACAGATGAGTCAAAAGTGGAACTTTTTGGATGACACGGGTCACAGTATGTCTGGCATAAAGCAAATTAAGCATTTCACAGGAACATCATGTGAAAAGTCGTGGTGTGATGGCGTAGGGATGCTTTGCTGCCTTGGGACCAGGACGACTTTCCATTCATTATTGTAGGACCCGTGTATTCTGTTCCTTAACAAAATTTTTAAGGAGAACGTCCAGTCATCTGTCTGTGAGCTGAAGCGTAATTTGGTTATGCAGCAAGACGATGATCTAAAACACAAAAGCACTCTACATCTGAATGGCTGAAAAGAAACAAAATTAAAGTTTTGGACAGGCCTAGTTAGAGTCCTGACTTGAACCCAATAGAGATGCTGTGGCAGGGCCTGAAAGTTAATGCTTGAAAACCGACCAATTTTTCTGAATTAAATCAGTCCTGCAAAGAAGAGTAGGCTAAAATTCCTTTACAGCGATGTATAAGTCTGATATAAAATTATAGGAAGCATTTGGTTGCAGATATTGCTGCTAAAGTTGGTGCAACCAGTTATTAGGTTTAAGGTGACAGTTACTTTTTCACATTGGTGATATGGGCGATAACCTTTTTCATTAAATTGTTTTAAAAATGTGTGGTTACTCAGGCTCCCTTTGTCTAATATTACATTTTGTCAAAAGATCAGAAACCGTTTAGTGTGGCAAATATGCAGTAATAAAGGAAATCAGGAAGGGGCAAATACATTTGCACGGCACTGTATACCACTTATCCTAACACCTGCATATTAAGGTGGTATAGCCTACTCTATTTTAAAATGATTTACTTCTGGAAAGTTGTTATGGTTTTGGGTGGCTTGAGCATTCTGCTCTATTCCTCTCCACCCCTGCTTCTCTAATTTGAGTTTGTCACGTCGTTTGGGTTAATGGTCTGTACGCATGCAGAATTCACTCTGCCTACAGACCCTTTCCGCACTGATTGGTTCAGAGCTCGGCAGGTGTGTTGATTGCGTTCGCTGCAGCACCTGTCTAACGTTACTTAAGGTGTGGGTTCACAGAAAGACGGCGCTTTAGTGTCATCTACACACAAGAGCCGGTACTGGTAACCAAACAGTGCTTTTCAGTGCTTCGTACCTTATATAAAGCTCACGTCCAAGAATTATGCCCATAGGCGTTAATAATCTCTTGTGTGAAAATTATATAAGGGAGGTATCTGGTTTAGCACGTCCGTGACTCCTTTAGTCCGGATTGTCACGGGGTAGAGAGTTATGAGGAGATCAGTTCTGCGAGTTGTGCAGTTAGTCCTCTCTCTCTGAGCTACAGAGGTTTTTGAGTGCAGTGCCCAGAGGTTGGGTCTGCATCAGCTCGCTCCGTTGGGCTATTGTTTATTTTATTTTCGTTCTGAGTTTTGGAGAACCTATCTACTCCTCTCCCTTGGTTCGGAGTCCTCCTTTTGAGGTTCCCTTATTTAGTTGGGATGTTCCCGTGGAAGTCATTAGTAGTAGTCATTTCTGTTCGTTTATCTTTACCCTTCCTCGATCTCGGAAGAGATTTTGTGGTGAGCTCAGCTTTTAGTGAGACGCTTTATTAAGATTCCTGTTCGGTTGGTCTCCGTCCCCCAACCCTTACAGAAAGTAAAAATAAAGTATACTTTATGTAGCCTAAACTGTCTGGGATTTAGTTTAGAGAAAGTGTACTTCAGGCATATTTTCTGAACTTTTTTTAAAGGGTTGACAGCTCCGTGCAACCGACGTCTTCCTTGGGGTTGCCGAACAATGCAATGGAAAATGTAAACCCTCCATACAGATGTGTTCGTAAAAGTGAGGACATATTGCAAATAGGCTACTTATTCAGTTTCCTGTTCCGATGAAACTTCTATATACTATTTGGTCTCCCAAAATCCTGGTGCAATTGATAGTTTACACATTCCCATCAGGGCACAGACTGAGACTGTACCACTGGGTACAAGTTTAATGTGTTGCCAGTTACAGAGTAGGCTATTAGATTCTGTGGTTAGTTAACCTGGGAGCACACAGAACAGCTACATTTGGAGCAACTGTGATTTGTGTCATATTACTGATGGATGCCTTCTAGGTGACAGTGGGTAGGTTTAATTTCAATATTACAAATAGCAAAATGCCTAACGGCACTAGGCCTATAAAGTGTAGGCTTGGTGTTCCGTAATCGTTCAAATAAAATAAAATATTAAAATCGCATTTTTATATTACAGCGTACGTCTGTAATTCGTCTGACACTCGTGGCTAGCCCATGTAGAGCTGAGTAGTGCTACAATGCTGTGCACTATAACAAAAGTACAAATCAAAACCAAAATGCTAGCGGTTGAGAACAATATCGAATTTACTGAATTGTGCAAATTGTGTCAGATTAATGTAACTTGTTCTGCAGCATTATTACTGCTAGTGATGAGTGTGAGGCTCCACAATTTTTTTTTTAGAAGTTGTAATGAAGGATTTGGTTTATCCAGATCAGCTAGCTGGCACATACAAGCGTGCATCATAGAAGGAAGACAGAGTCAAAGTGACCATTCCTGCTATTTTGTCAAGGCTACTCTTGGTGTAGTCTTGCACCCAATTTAAGTGCTGCTGCTACTCACAGACCCTGCCTTGGCGCTACAAGATCAAGAGGAATGATTCATGAATACAGCATGGCTTCTAATGCTGAGAAAGTGAACATGAAAATCTCTCTATACATTACAGCAAGATGGTGAAAGTATTACTGGAAAAATAATGTCACCTCAGCCATCTCAGCCATAAGACCAATCCAGCAAATACACAGGTGTCGTTTTTATCCAGCAATTAAGCCTGCAAAATGTATTTTTTATTTTCCTCTTTAATATAAGTGGTTTTCAATATAATTTATCTGAATGTGAGTACCTGGCATGCCTGAGGTAACAATGAACTATTTAATTTGGTTGTAATTAAATAAATAAGTAATTAAATAAATAAAACATGCAGTTGTTACAATGGATACTGTAAATGTATGGAGAAAAACTAGTAGATTGCATTTATAATTGCTTAATGTGGTCCAAAAGAATAATTAATCTCGTTCATAATAACACACCAGTGGCAATGAAGGAGAAATAATAATACAGGAAGGACTTTCTGTAGGGAATTAACTATGTTAAATTAAAATTAAAAGCAGATTCCTGTTCATATATTGTGTAACGGTATGGTCTGAAGGAACCAAGGGAGTCCTGGGAACTTAGAAATGTTCCTTTCAGTTTGGTTGTGATGCATGCTGGATGAGTTGAATACAGTATTAGCACAGCATATTAAAGTCCACTTTTACTGGAATTGTACAATACATGCACCACATTTCTCACACAGGTAGAACGAGTGCCAGGGAAGACTTTTAGCTGCAAGAACAGCATCTCCAGATTTCCCATTTTCCCAAATTTAAAGTGGCCACCCTATAATTGCATTGAATGACTCCATTGGCTCATAACCTGGACAAATGTATAACTGGGCATGTGATGGCTTAACATGTATTGAGCAAAGTTGACAAGCCTAATAAACACATCAGGTGTGCAATATTCTCCTGAAGTAGTGTCTGGCTTGTAATGTGGAATAGTCACTGACTGGCAGATTAGCGCATTAGACCTCATGTAAACATAATTTGTAAACAACTTTACATAGCTACACATTAATGATAATTCTTCTTCACCTCCTCGTCTTGAAAATCTTCTACTGATTGCATAATCAAAAATTGTAAAAATAGGATTATATAAAAGATAGTTTTTTGGCTCATTAACATATCAATTAATATATCAACAAAAACATGTTTGGAGAAAGAATGTCAACATTAAAAAAATGTTTTTGCTGATTTGATATCATACATTAGTCACAGTTACAATTGGGGTGATATTATAGACATGTTTGGTAGTTACTCCTCATCTGAGAGTACCACGTTCTCCCTGTACAAAAGCAATAACCATGCAAAATGTGCAGCTGTAAGGCTATTCCCTTGCCATCAAAGAACAGTGTTTAGAACCCCTTGAGTGCCCTTGACAATAAAACCACCGCAACCTAATATACCAGAGAAGAGAGAGAAGCATACATTTAGTGATAACGCTGACCAAAAGCACTGCAGGAAAAGAATGCATTGTGTAAAGAATATCTGCAAAAAGCCTCATGCCGACTTGCTAAAATAAATAAAATTAACCTGGGGCCATTTCAACACTTCAAATGGGTAGTGTACAAACAACATACATCAGTTTTTCATTGGTCTTTACAGAATTCCTGAAGAGAGAAAAAAGTGTTACCCTTGAGGAAATGTAAGCTTAATTCCACTATATGATTAAAAAAGCATATTTTTTGGAAGCATAGCAGATGAATATTGAATGTTAAAGAGCAAACATCAATTGAGCAATGGGAAAGGACTGAGCCTTGGCGTCAGCAATGTAGGAGAAGAAGCTGTAATTACATTACAAGTTGACTACCCCCAACCCCCACCTCCTCAGCTGTAGACCTGTCCCACCACGGCAATGTTCTCCATAAATTACGGATGGTACACCTGCTTTTCACACTACACTGGATGACTGTATTGGTGGCACAGGAAGACTGCAAGTACTGATGAATCAGAGGAATTGCAATTGTGCGATGAGTACCTTGCTCTGGAAGATGTGGTCATAGGTTGTGCCACTACACAGACTGTCTGAAATGCATCAATATACATCTGAAATACATCAATATAACTACTTCAGTATTATCATATCACCTGTGTTCTGTTTTTCCATTGTGTCTCTAGGTGTTTCTGATGTTATTTATATAAAAGAACAGAGAATAATCGTGGCTCAAAAACCCCTGGGAGCTGGCGTACTGTGATGCCAAAAGATATATCTTCAACATTAAGCATAACATTTAAGATATTGACAATGAATCAAGAGACTACCATATTATTTTGTAATGGAATCTCCTACTACCTCAGCACCATATATTCCCTTTACCAGCTGAGCATAATGCAAAATTCATTTTTCCTATGTCAAACATCTAATTTAGTGGCATGTAACACGATGTGTTCATTAATCTAAAGGAAATACCTTCATGCAGCTGAGCAGCCTACCAGCATATTAATTATACACCTATGGTTTTTAGAATGGAGGATCATTTAGACCCCACTAGTGAGACAGGTTTCTTTTATTTCTAATTAATTGTTTCAAAATTGCAGTTTGTTATTTGGGGAAAACATGATTTTCAGTTCAAAGTCAGTCATTTGAAAATCTCATTGGACTCATGCTCTAGCTGTCTGAGTTTAATTATCATGCTGTGCACGAGCCTGTTGCAAACAAGCAGTTAATATATGTGGGAGAAACTTGAGCCAGGCCACGAAAGAAAAGATGTGCACTCATTTTAAAGTCCTGCATTTGTTTCATTGCTACTGTGATATGCAATATTGTTATCACACTCTTTTGTTTCCCTGTGCCCTTAAAGTCATTATTTTGTGAATAGTGTCGGGAGTTTGAGTATTATTGGTGTGCATGTTATGAAACTGTTATGGAGAAAATTGGTAGTCAAAAATGATTTGCCTAATAGTTTTGAGAAGTGTTTGTTTTTGCCTTTAGTCACCCATGAATTTTCTGTGTTATGAGTAGTTAAAGAACAAGGCAAAATTGTATGTTTGTATTATAGTGCACTGTCCATGTTCCAACAAAAAAGAAAAAAGAAGTCTTGTAATTCCTATGGATTCAGTAACAGCCTGTATGTTAACAACTTTCTCATTCTGCTGGGTGAGCAGATGTATCCCCCCGCATCTTCAGGACACATCTGTCTGTTTTCTCTTGATAGTTCTTCATACTGTCAAACAGTACCATATAATACTGAAACTCAATCACAGACCACAGACAACCACAGCTGTTGTTTTAAAATAAACCACCACACCTTGCAAAACCACATTTACAGAATAGCAAAGAAAAAATAAAATGACAACAGAATTAGAATAGGGATGCACTGTGTAGCATATATTGTATATTCATGAAAAATGTGTCATAAAGCAAAGGCTCAGGGTTCAATTAAAATGTATATTTCAAGGATCAGAACCAGGCAATTTTTCCTACATGGAAAAGAATTACTCTGGTAGTGGCGAACAAAACATGACCAAGCTGTTTACAAGGGGATCTGATTAAAGTCACCCAATGCCTGGCAGACTGTGAAGGAAGTTATTTAAGAGTACAAATGGTCTGATTATAACTTATTGTAATAAACCAGTGTGTCTCCGGGGGCTTGATACTCAATTATACGACACAGTAGCTTGGTTCTGTGATTAAATGTTGTCTAATTTATGGTTCCACAAATCAGCCTTGGGGTGCCGTTTTCTGGCCTTGCAAATTGATGGGTGAGTAGGGGGAGTGGGGGTTCAGGATTTACAGGTATTCATTTGCAATTAAACATTCAGTGAATGGAAATTATGTTAGAATTGTACAACTGGTTGAATACCAAGGCTATGTCTTCAAAACCTTGAATATATATATATATATATATATATATATATATTCTTTTAATAGCATGTAATTTCCTGCATGTTTAGATATAGGGACTGAAGTCCCCATATGGGATGAAACCCTTACATACTGCCATTTAAAATAATGTTAGAATGTGAAAAAGCCACCCTGGTGGCAAGTTCTGCACAAAAATCTATCTGTATAGTGAGAGTCCTGCTTCCAAGAGGCCTGCTTTATTAACAATTAAAAAACATGTTTTTGAGTGGAGGGGCTCTTTAAGGTTTATTTAATTAGATGTTTTCTAACTCTTGTGAAATCAACTTGCTAACTTGGCTTGGTTGGCAGACTGGCTATCAATGGTACATTCAGCTTTTTATAATATATAGTTTTATAATATTTTTAATATTAGGCATAGCAAACCCACTGGTAAACTGTATGGATAACTAGTCAGTTAGATCAATAACACTAATAAAGGTCAAATAAAATGCCCCCCCAGCTAGTTGAATTTGTCTGCTAACTGACAACCCCAGGTTTCCTAACATTATCAAATCATACTAAATCGTTGACATGCATAGCTCATCTTCTCATCAGCAGAAAACTCTAAGTGACTCCACTATAATGAATTGTGATTATTTTCTGTGAGTAGCTGTCAACAACACTGTCACTGAAAAGTTTGACTTCAGCTGAATACTATTGATCATACGTTTGAAGCTGAGTGACCATGAATACATTTATTACATTACAGTACAGTATGTGAAAACACCTTGTGAAAGACATGCCCATTTATGTCTAACAGGATCGTGATAGTTTTGAGTACCTAGCCATATGGTACGCTTGAACTGAACTACATAACAATGTAAGCATGTAATATATGGCAATCAGGATGAGCACTTTTCTTGGGTGTAATGTCTTAGGGTGCTCTGGCAGAGAGTGTTGGTAGTGCTTATTGTCGCTCACAGCTGTGATTTTATCTTGGCTCTGAATTTAAGTGTTATATTCAGACACAGAATTGTCTTCCTCTAACTTGGCTCTTGTCAGCTCCTTCTCTTTGTCTCTTTCTCTCTCTTATTTCTGAAGCTTCAAGGCAACCAAAATGATGTGCGTTGCGTTATCTGCTTCAATTACTTTCCTCCTCAGCTCCCTCAGGAGTGTACAGCCTGGCATTTGGCCAGAACTTTGCTTTATTGACAGAGAAGTGTCTATGAAGACTACCGGATCCTTTGATGAAGCTGTTTCCACACCTCGAGCAAATTCAGAGATGGATCAATTACCCTTTGATTACAAGCAGGGAGGAGAATACTGGGGTAAGGTGGTCCATTGTCATGTGCAAAGGTTTGCTTTGGCCATCGCCCCAGTCTTGGTGTCAGTATGGCCAGAGGAGTATCAGCTTGTGCTCCTTCCGCGGCACTACCATTCATTCTCCTAACTCTGAAGGGATTTTCTCCTTTATATTAAAAAAGCAATATCAATATCTCCAACGGGTGCTATGAAGAACAAATAAGCACTAATGCAAAGATGTCAACAGAGATGATGTACAACTCTGAGCACGTTGCAGATATTATCATGAAGAGGGAAACATTTTCTGCAAGAAATATGAAACCTGTCAATATTATGGGAGAGCTTGAACCTAGCTGCATTTTGCATTTTCCATGGATAGCCAGTTTCACAGTAAGAATAGGTGGAGCAAGCACATATACTGCAATACCTGCTGATCTGTTTAAGTGAACCAAAATTTGCTGATCAAATATAAATGCATAGAGATAAAAGTTGCATTTTCAATTTTTATTTCATGGGTGAAACAAATATGAACATTTGTTTTTTAGGCATACCTATTCTGTATATAAAAACTGTGCGTGTGCATGTGTGTTCACTCATGCTAACACATCAAACTTTTTTTTGGCACCAGTCATTTAAGATTAAGCTTTATCACTAACATGTATTCAATAGTGCCTGAAAATAATGTGATTTGGGGGAGGGCTGTTAAAGTTTGATGAAGTACTTTTTGGCATGCCATGAACGCTGGCCTTCACCTTTTTCTTGTGAGGCACCAGGTGTGAAAGTACTGAATTGGATGCTTACAGCGAGCCATATGGAAAACATTAGGGAATATTAAAATGCCAATTCACATTTAATTTGGATAATTTCCTTTTTAATTGGGAAACATTGATTATTTCCAGTTTTGTACAAAATAATTGAATTAGGCTGCAATAAATTAGGAGAGCAATTTTAATTGTTGATGAATGCGCAATTTCATTATAGGTGGCATGGGAAAAAAACAACATGCCTGGAACGACTGATCTCATTACCGCTTTTCTAGACCATGGCACCTTGCCTTACAACCAGGTCACCTGAGGCGGAACTGTGAATTACCATGCTCCTGTCCATCCATATCCTGTAAACCTCTGTCATTTCCTCATCCCCAAGCAAGCATATACACATGGTATAAAAGGAATGCAAACAAACCCCCCCCCCCCCCCTCCATTTTATTGCCATTTGTGTACCTGGTCAAGTGGATTAGATTTATGCATTCAGATTTATTTTGTGTATCACTTAAAACCCAAGTGCTGACCATTTGGCATGAAGTGCACTGCTGTATGTAATTGGAGGAGACAGCAGGGCGCCCATGTTGAATAATGTCATCATTAAAAAATGTGCAATTTTATTAAAATATTTTTGAACATGAAATATAACTCATTGCTTGTGCTGTTTATTTTATACAGACCTTTTCTGTAAAGTTAATCTCTGTGAAAAACACAATGCAAGTAACGTTTTCTGATTTTTTTGCTCATCTTTCAAAGGTACCAATAATTTTGGAGGTGACTATGTATTTATATATGAATATATGTGTTACTGCATGCTGATGATTGATGCATGTGGAAGATTATTTCATAACTGAATGTAGCTGTAGGTTGATACTTCATAGTCATACAAAATACATGAAATGCTAATGCCGGTAAGAGGCAATTACAGAACAAACAGTACATTAATGTTCTGCAAAACATCATTTTCAAAGATAATGATCTTTTCAAGCTTTTTCAATACATCCATTTGGTATGCTCTGTCCTGGAAGAGGAAGAGAAACAATAAAAAACAATCTAATTTAGGTCAGAGAATATTTACAACAATGTGACATGTTAAATTTTCATGAACAGAGGGCGTGCTGTCTCTGAGGAAGCTCCTTTTGCCATCAAACTGAGTTGAGATTCATGCTGGACGGGGAGACAGGCTCTGTCTGAGTTACAGACAGAAAGAGGGAAAGAAAGACAGAGAGAAGTAATTGTGCAGCTTTTCACTTCCTTCGCTTAAATAAATGATCAGGTGCTTTATGGTTGGCAAGTGGCCTCCCTGCGCAATAGACAGGGTTGTGGACGGGTAGGACTGCGATGCTGAAAATGTGTCAGGCAGATGAAGGAAGGTAGACTGAAGGGTTCACATAGAAACATGCCTGTTCCACCGCCAGATGCATCCATTTGAAGCTTGTGTTCTGCCAGAGTGATATCATAGCCAGTGGTATACATTCAATTTATGCAAAATACGGCCATTAATGTGGTCTTTTCAGGCAGGACAACTCACATATTTCGATTGAATATTTTAACAAATACGTGAGTAAATTTTTTGGTTTGGCGCTGAATGGATCTGCTTCAAGTACTACAGTGCATGCACCAGTGCGTACTACCCTATTTAAAAGGGAGCAGGATACATCTCCCCCACTAAACCAGAGGAATACCAGAAACCACGCTTGTACCTAGAAGCAGACCCAAACAACAGGTGGTGGCTGGGGTGGTGGTGGGTGAGCGCACTTCTGTGCAGTAGCAAGCAAAGCATGCAAAGCAGCGCAGGCAATAAGCAGCACTGGAGAAATCTGACTGTTTGTTTAGTGGACGGTTGACTCTATTGGTTGTGTGCACATGTCATTGGATAGGTATGGTAAAATGTGTTGTGTGTATGTGATTGGTTGATTATGGAAATTTGTGAGTTTGTGATTGCTAAAGCCAACCATTGTTCAGCGCAGCAAGCTGCCTGATAAAACTTGCTCTGCTTGCTCTGCTCATTCCATGCTCATTTGCTCATTTGCCTTGACCCAGAAGTAAGAAAGTACTGCGCAAAATTGTAGTAAGATACTATACACATGCAAGTGTGCAGGCATTCATACAAGCACACGTGCAAGCACATATAGACATGTACAACTATTGATGTTTAATTATTGTGGTGGTATTTATTTGTATTGACATGGCAAAAGTAACTGTCTGTTTGTTTTGGATAGTGTGCCCTTTTTCTTAGTACTTTTCTTGAAAATGAACCAAATATTGATAAACATTTTAACCCATGAATGGGCGGTCATTAAGATATGGAAAGAATGGCAAAAATGCTGTTATTGCTTTTAAGCTGTCTTCAGGGAGAACCAAATCAAAGTTCTACACAAGAAACAGGCAATGTGGTGCCCTTGAGAAGGTGAAGAAATTGTTAAAGAAAGAAAGGTCTAAACAGAGCGATAAACTCCTACAACCCTTTCAGCCATGACATTGTCCTTTTGTAGGGGGAAAAAAGGACACAGCAAGTCTTTCCTTTGAGGTGGTTTGTTCCTTCACTGTCATCTTTCTTTTTACTTTCTTTCTTTCTTCCTGTCTTTCTTTCCTGTTCTATTTGCTTCAAGCTCTTTTTCTCCCCCCTGTCAGAGCTCATGTTACTCATTGTCAGGCATATCCTGCTTTACAGTTTAATTCTCCTCAGCACCCCTCTCCCCTCTCCACGTGTACTCGTGCTGGACTGATTTTCACTCCATGAGGACAGCACCAGTGCTGAGCAACAAGGAAATTATTAAAAAAAAACGTTGCTTTCACACAAAAGCAGGCCTGTTTTCAGGAGATTTCACAAACTGTGCAAGAGTGTGCAAGGAAGATCTGTCACTTTGTCTGCATGTGCTTGATGTTCTGGATACTTTTTGACAGGAACTCTCTATGTGTTTGTATTACGACGGATGAAATGTCTCTTTGTTTGAGAGAAAAAGGGAAATTCAGGTCTCCACATGTAGATTAGATCCACAAGGACAGGACATTAAAGAAATCATGCATATAAATAAGGTAGTTATTACTTAAACCAATACACTATTTGAGTCTCATGATTAAAATAAAAGCTTACAGCTGTGTTGTTGTTTTGCCTCTGGGCTTTTTAATCTGCTAGATCATAGAATATTTTACCAGAACTATGTGCAACTACGTGCCGTAAAGCCTGCAAGATACTGTTATAATCATAACATAATACCCAGGGGGGCAACAATACATTTTCTGTCCTCATACAAAATCTGTGGCAGGACCCTTATCTTTGTCTCTCTCTTTCTTCCTCACTCTAAATTCCAGATTAAGCACTCGTACAAGGAGCTTGAGAGAAATTGCTATGCATGTGTGTGTGTGTGAGGGAGAGAGAGAGAGTGTAAATAACATTACAGGAAATTACAGTTTAGGGGAAGACTGCTCTCTCTCTCAGCAAGCCTGTTTTTTAGGGGGCAAAGCATCAAAGATGCAAAGGCACCCTAGTGTTTTCATTATTATTATTATTATTATTATTATTATTATTATTATTATTATTATTCTGCTGTTTTTTTTTTTTGTTTTGTTTTTTTGTTTTTTTTTTTAATTGGGGAAAAACTTCTTGGTTGGTTTTCATGAAACTTTGCTCATTGGTTGAGGAATACTCCAAATGGCTTTTGAGCAATTTTGGCCTTGATTGGCCACTTGGTGGCACTACAACAATCAGCTGAAAATTGAAACTTGGTCAGGCCATTACTCCTGAACCCTTTGACGTAGAATCAAAATTGTTTTTTTTTTTGTGGCTAGATTCCACTCTCATAGAACAAAATACCATGGAAAATTTGTGTGTAGTTAAATTTTCTGCCATTTTTAATTTTTTGAAAATCTTGGAACAAACTATTTTGGTGGTGCTTTAATTTGACTATTTAAAATGCAAGCTATGTCCAGCTATGCAATCCAATGTCAGCTATTTAGGCAATGTACCTGGATGGAGTTAATAGTGTAAGGTACTTGTATGAGAGATGCAAGAAAGCTGGAAGACCAGCTCTACACCCATCAAATATTATAAGATAAGCATTTGTTGACATCGTGGCTACTTATTCCATACATTAAGCCCAGAACACACTGGAAACTGGCAATGATTGAGCGAACCTTTGGAATGTTCAAAATGTACTTCGGATGTTTGGACAGGTCACATGTTGCATTACAATAGTAAGTCAGTGCATTCTTAGTAGAGACGCCACCAGGGATTTTGGGCTGCAGGAAATGATTTATTGGGCCCCTCCACCTCAGAAAATTCTAATATTTTTGGAAGGCCCCTGAGTCAGGATCCTTGGAATTATCTTAACTCTCACTATTTTAAATAGTGGTATTAAACAAAAATTGACAGCAAAGAAACAAAATGCTATAGTAAATTCAAACTAAATGTGCCATGTTCTTTCCCATCGTTTGGTTCACGAGCGTGATGCCTGCCATGTTGACACAGTAGCAGCCACAGCACAATGGAGAGGCAGACTGGAGGGTGCCTGTTTTTTAAGGGAATGAAATGGAGCAGTCCTACTGGCAATGTGAAACAAAACCCTACACCACACCCACAGTTAATTAATTCTTATCGAACCAGCCTTTTTTTCCAGCTGTGCCACGGTTGCGCTAATGCCTGGAGTCACAAATTACCAAGATTGAGCTGGAAATGCCATAATTTGCCTCTGCCTTGAGTTACTGCTAGCATTTCACAATTGTGCCTTGCGTAAATAGGACCCAGAATGTTTACTGCAGCACACATTATGACAGTACTATGCCATTTTGTATTAGCTCTTATGCACAGCCATGACTAGTCATGTTGATGATAGTGTTACCTAGGCTTTATGGTGCATAGTTCATGCAAAGTGTGACACAATCCATATAAATCAATTTAATAAGGTTTAGGTTAGTCTTGAGCATGCATTACAGTATGTACTTGACTGTGATACAGCACTTCCAACACTTTGTTCTAAACTGACACAAAGAGAAAGAAAAGTAATTGCTTTGTATCTTTAGCCAAAGTCTGACAGTAGTCTTCAAGTGGTTCATTAAAGCTCTTCCTCCAGGTCTCTTCAAGGATAAGTGTTTCATCTCTAATTATCTAATCAGGGAAGACTGGTGAACATAACTCTGAGGCATTGATCAGCCTCCTGAAACAAATGTCTTGGATGGAGGTGATGAAAGCAATTCATTCAGCTAGTTAGTGTTTCGTGACACATCTTAATGAACATAATGCATAAAGCACATTTTTATTCAACGGTTTAAATTTGCTCACCTGCATCATCTTAATCGAAAATTCTCAAACAACAATAAAGACATCATGCTCCAATATACACCGTACTGCCACGTGCAAAGCCTGGCTCACAGTAACACTCTAGGATGTGAACCCAGCTTATTTATTTTTAATAATTCGATCATTTCAATAGTGATTGTTTAGAAATCACTGACCCCATTGTCATGCTTTCAAGATAGCATTTTCTCAGAGCCTCATGCTTTTCTGCCTAACTGGAACTGAAAATCACAGATTTGAATCAACAAAGAAGCTTTGTCGTTATATTAGCAATAAGCCCTTTCCCATTCTTTCCCTCAGTAACTAATTGAAATTGTGCTCAATTCACAAAACACATACATACATGCAGATAGACACATGCACATTCATGCAGACACAGACACATTCACATACATGCAAATACAAACACACACATGCATGCAGATACAGACACACGCACATACAGGCACACACTCACACACAAACACATCTGATGACCTTTAGAAAGTACCCAGATGTGTCTGCTGGGATGTTGTTATTGCTGGGACTAATTAACAGCCAATAGAGAAAATAATTAAGAATGAATGCAAAGTGATTATCTGACAGGCCAAACAGTTTTTATGTGCTTTAAACAAAGCTGTCACTGGAACACGCATAACTCACAGCATGAGACCAACACCTTATTGGGCATGAAGAGAAACTTAGCAACATTGCTACACTAGCACAAAAAAACCGCCTACCATCCTAATAACAACTTAGAATAGGCTCCATGAAAAGCCTCATCTGATGTGATTGAATGCACAGCACCAAAACCACCAAAGGGAGTTTTTATTTGTGTAATTATTTGCTGCTCTGCATTCTATGAGGATTTCTACAGTGCAGTTACTACAGTCTCTATAAAGCAGGGGTACCCAACCCTGTTCCTGGAGATCTACCGTCCTGTAAGTTTTTACTCCAACCCACAAAGCACACAGCTAATTAGTAAAATCAGATGTGTCAAATTAGGGTTGAAATGAAAACCTACAGGTTTCTAGACCTCCAGGAACAGGGTTGGTTCTCACTGCTCAGAAGTGTAACACTGAGAGACTGGATTAGGTGTTGGTGAAGGAGTGAGAGCACTGTCTGTGCTGCGTGGCTGTGTTTCAGGAGTATATCATTAAATAATCTGTTTAGAGAGCCAGGATGCCTCTGTGAACTGGAGGCAATAAGCGATTGATCTTTTACCTCAATGGACAGAGTTACAGGCTAGTCTCCATGGATAGGCTGTCTCACTGGGCTGGCACAAAGCGACTCCTCCATCACCGAGGCCCAGCTCCGCATGAATAATGCACAGTGAGCCCAGCACAGTTTAATCAGGGGACCGCTGTTGCAGCCAGCTCCAAATCAAATCAGCACAGCACCGTGACCGAGCACCCTTCGAACACGCCCCAGCCACGGGCCGATCCAATCAAGATGCTGGATGACGATTTCTGACTCTCGTCAGCATTTCCCACAGAACAGTACCTAGCGTGTAATGGAGTTTTATTGAGCTTTCAAAAACAATTGTCTTTTTTTTACATCCAAGACATTCGTGATAAGATGGAATGGGGTAAAAGAAAAGCATTGATTTTGTAATTCATTTGTTTATTTCATCCACCTGGGTAGCACAGTGTGTCAGGCTAACGTTCAGTATCTTTGTTTCAGCTCAACGCATGAAAGCTGCATTTTGAGAAGGCTTGATCAAGTCAACAGCTGAACAAGAAGTGCAGAATGTCCAATAATCTGTTTCAAGCAACAGAATGAGATGCTTTTCACAGCATGATGCTGCGTGAGAATGCATTGTATTTCTGACAGCTGAACAGCAGAAAAGGCCTAATGCAATTTTTGTTCTTCTCAGGTGAGATATGACTTGTCAGATTCAGGCAAAAATATCTTTATCAAAGGCAAATTGTAATAAAACCAAACTGTTTTCAGCTGTGTTTATAGGGAAAGTAGGATCTGGATAAGAATTAATAAGGTGTCCACTGGCAAATCCAGACATTGAAATTTATGATAAATGTGTAGGCTCTATGTAGGCGCAGAAACAAAATTAAATAGACTTGTCTGCACTTGAGATCCAAAGTATTTCACACAGCTGTCCCACACAATACAAATTCATAACGGCATTCAGTTTTGTCCCACTACAGGAAAAAAAGATAAAACCGATAAAACTCTGAATCGTCTGACCTGGCCAATTAATATACCTCAGCAATTATTCTTGCGTAAGAGCCCTCTCTTTCTTTTATTGCTGTAGATCCGTGCAGCATGAAGCCTTGGAGAGTAATGTCAGGGAACAAATGTTTGTTGATTCGCCACATCAGCTTTTTTTTATGAATTCAGAACATGGCATCGAGTTCTGCTGCCATTTAGAAAGAGATTTAGCTGGGCAAGAATGTCCTGCTTGTCAAGTATCATTTTGGTTCTTTTTCCAGACTGGTCTGGGACAAAGTGTACATTTTCCTACTGGTCCCACATTTCTGATGGGGTCATGGTAATAAACGTAAAAATGTGTTTCAGGGAAAGCAGGCACACACACACACACACACACACACACACACACACACACACACGTGTCTGTAGAAATGACCTTAAAAACTTCAAAGCCTTCATCTCTCCATACCAATATGGCTCAAACTAATAGTTTTGACTCATACATTTGATCTCTAAATGAAATTATTTTCCATTAACTGCAAGCCATCAACACTTAACACAATGAATGCCATTTTAACAAGGGGAGAATTTTAGGCAAAGCCTGAGCTGACTGAACAATCAGTTGGATTCCCATGCCTCCCAAATGGCTCAGTCTGCAAAAATTTTCTCAAGAGCACAGATTGAGCCCCATAACATAGACAATGCTAATTAAAATCTGTGCTGTGTTACTGCCTGGATATAATTGGCCAGGCTATAGCTGATCAGGAGGGTACTGCAAAGGGTCACAACTACTATGCCCTGCTAGGATATGGTAAGCTTATGTAAGTTGGATGCGGTTTCTGAGGTTACTAATGCATTAACAACCCCCAGCTGCTCACAAGGGGCCACATTTATCATACAACTGTCGATTTGTTTGTCAGAAATATCTATGAGATTCTGGGGAAACGCTTGAAGGGAAATGTATTACCACGCCAAATGGGAACCCAAGCATGACAGATTTTTAAAAAGATGCATTTTGCAATTCATGAAATTAATCAAGCTATATTTGTTTAGATTGCTACAAGTAAATTTAAATAACAACATCCAGATTTCTCAAGGTGTGATGAACAATCCTTTAAGTACAAGTACATTGAAGCAAACTGCATGAACTGCATTTAAGCAGAGTTAAATACATTTAAAAGTATTTATATGAAAACAGTGTATTGCTATACAAATAAGGAAATATATTTTGGTAAGCTGATTTTTTCCAGGTAGTCTACAAAAATAAACAACACTAATCCAGTTGTTGTAAAAATAATTGCTCACCTTCAAATTCACCTCACCTTCAAACTCACCTTAAAATAAAATGCATCTTATCTCAGTATTTCCTATGCATAAACATTTTGTATAAAACAGGTGTTCTTCCCACCTACATTATCAAGGTTTTAGACGACTATCTCCTAACACAAGTTTTACATATTCTTTCTTTGTGGTTTGTTTCCCCTTTCCCAAAGTCATTTTCAGAGTGAATTAAATGCATCCTTCTTCTTTGTATTTACATCTCATGTTATGAAAATATTGCACCTAAATGCACGTGATACATGACTGTATGATGTTTTCTTTTTTTCACCATTCCAGAGGATTGAATAGATTTTGAATAAACATCGTAGGACAAGCAGCCACATGATTTACTAAAATACGCGCCACTATAAGACTTCTTTATGTGAAACATAAAAAGCTATGTTGATTTTCTCCACATAATATCTTTAGCAATAGTGCAAGGCAATGCACTTTGTCTTATTTTTATTGCAAGCTTTTTATCAACGGAGAAGTTTTCTTTTTATTGCTTGCCTTTTTGCATCACTGATAATAAAAAGATTGATACTCCTCATGCACAGCTGCAAATGTTACTTCCATTTTCATACTTTGTTTAGTTGAGTGCTCAGTGTGTATATTCTATGAGGTTTTACTGTGTTCTAGTTTCCACAACAAATTCTTTTGGCTTGCACTGCCAAAATGCCATACCTCATGAGATGGTTCTTTTCAACAACAAGAATATTTGTTATATTTAGATTCATATTATACATAATTTACTTTTCTGTGAAAATGTGCCTACACACAAGATTACTTGTACAAGCTTTTGATAAATGTGAGGCCAAGTGTTTACAGCTTTGTTGTTGTCAGATATAGAAAATAATAAATATCACATTTTATTTGCATAATACTTTTTAAAAATACTACACAAAGGGCTTCACAAAAAATGAATAAATAAATAAAACCAAGATAAAAAAGCATAAGAGAAATTTACAGAAGGAAAGAAATAAAGCAAGTATACTGTCAATCATCACAATAGTCACTTGCTCACAGCTGTGTATAAGGAGCATGATTGTGCTCAGCTGGCATGGTCCCTGTGTGGGTGTGGATGGCCTAGCAGTGATGCAAGAGCACAGTATGGCTGCCAGTTCCTTATGTGAGAAATAAGCAGGGTGGGTGGAGTTGAGCATTGTGGCTTTGGCAGAGGGTGCACACATTGGTTTGGGCTTTATGCATTACAACTGTTTTCAGTCCTGCACCCAGTCTAATTGGCGGGGTTGTTGCGCAATACCCAGGGTGCAAGGGATAGAGGACGGGGACTGAATCCAGGCTGCAGTGAAAATGAGCTCAGTGTTCACAGCTGAGATCAGTCCCCAGTGGAGGCGCTGCCATCTCTTTGCTCCTCTAAATGAGTGCAGTCTTTATGCTCCCATAGCCACTTACAAGGACGTACTCACACGCCTACGCGCACACACACACACACACACACACACACACACACATACATAGGTGCATACACATACACACTCGGACACATATAAAAACACATGCAGATGTGAGTACTATACAGTCCTGCACAAATTCACAGACACAACTTCTCGCAAATAGCCATGCAACATGCACACAGACAGATATGCAGACACACACACACACACATGCTTACAAGAACAAAGGTACTTGAAAACCATAGAATGTGTTCACTCATACACAGGTGTGAACTCATTACACAGGTGTTAACCGATGCATGGGCTTTGTCTAAATATCTGCTGATGGAATTCATGCAAGACATTTATCCAAATACAAATAAGACATCCTCTGCAGTCAAATGGTAACTCTGCTGCAAAAAAAAATCTAGAATAGAATCAATTGCATATCTTATAAATGCGATACTAAATAATTCTAGTTGAACAATTCAAACTAGAGTGTGTGGCCCTTGTGAGGCATGTGACTTGAATCAGGGAATGAAACAGCTGCCAGCTGCAAAACAACAAAACTATTTTTTCCACATATAGATGTTATAATTCTCTATCCTGTTCTCCTCACTGCACATCAAACAGAAATCCAGCACGCATGCTAATGTTGAGGGGATGCGAATACGCCCACTCATTTTCACTGCTCTGTCTGATTAGGATGTATACTTTTAAAACAAATAACAATAGCTAGAATTTCAAAATGGAAAGTAACATGATAAAACACAATTTGGTAACAATAAGAAGGGGCTAAGAATGGAGAACTGCCGCCGATGTCTCATTACAATTGAAAGGAGCACATCTCCTCTGCAAATACGAATGTCTCCACAGCTGTAATCAGCCCTCTGTATTTGCTGCTGCTGGGTGGATTTCTACATCATCGCTGCCTGCAGGGGCTGATGGTAGTCAGAGAAGCGCTCTGCGATGATGATCAGCCTCACGTAGTTCCACACAAAGGTCACAAAATGTCAAGTTGCTACCGGGGGTTTTCATGGTTTGTGTAAGACTGGTTTGGAGAGCAACCTGCTGAAATGGGGAAGTTGGAGTGATGTCATCCGTAGGCTACCTCAGGGGCAGAATGTTGATCCATTGCGCCCGAGCCCACATCTGTGAATGCCAGAGGACACCGCAGAACGTTGGACGGGCACGCTCACCTCCCACACAGCCCTTCTCAAGCCTGCACATTCAGCCTGTCAAAATGTCAGACGTTCCCCTGCCTTTACCGTTCACATGCAGCAATTCAGCTCACAAAGACTGTTCTCTTCTCATGTCAGTAGATCTCAATTTGAAAGCATACAGGCTTTAGTAAAACATGGATGTGTAAAGCTAAAACATGCCTTTCTTTTTAGCACAAAGATGTGCATGTTCTGAACATAAATTTGTATATGTGCTAAATGTTAATATGTGCAAATGTCAAACAAAAAAGTGCGTAAGGTGCACACGCGCTTGTTTGTTTGGTCTGAAGGAGGGGAACATAATCCATCTTCTCTCCGGCTTGCAGAAGCTAATCACAGCACATCCGTTGCAGCTTCAAAGAAACAGGTTTCTGACAAAACGCGCCACAAAATAGCATCGTTGGCGTGTGTTTCTTGGTACATTTTCTGCAAATTTTTCATGCATTAATGTCCTCAAACTCTGTCTACTTTCTCTATCACTAGCCTGCTAATTACACACTTGCATTAGTTATCAGGCCTCATATATCCCGATACAGTTGTGCTCCTGTATTCTGCAAATGAGGATTGGGGGAAAGCTACAAATTTTGAAAGATAGAAATTCGGGAATGCAATTCTCTGCTGTTGTTGCCGGTGAGTTTATCTGTTTGCTTTTCAGCTACCGTATGCTTAATTCAAATCACCACAGCTGAACCATAATCAAATCACTATGTTTTGAACACCACATCAATGTAATATTTTTTCCTTCTATTGTATACCTGTTCTAAATGAGGCTTCCCATCTCCCTCTCCAACCTGACTGCTCTACATTTTCAGACGATATATCCTCAAGTTTTTTTTGTTTCTTTTTTACTTTACAAAATCCTAAATGTTCAGCAAATTAAATTATGTACTACACAGGAATTATGCTTTACTTTGTGTTCAGCACTACAAATGGCACTGTAATTTGGATAATAGAGATCTTCAAAATTATGACTTTTTAAGACTCCATCTGAGTAAAGCATACTTGTACATACTGTACACTACAGTTCTTGAAAACGATATGCTTGCGTATTGAGTGAACCTGATGTACATTTTTGCAGGGTTGGGCTGACACACTACACAAGTTTTTTTTTTTTTGTAATTTCTGAATCATATCATTATCTCTTCAGAACCATAATGTGCTGCAGACTAGCAAGTCAGGCAGCCCTGCTAAGGTTATAAACAAGCTTGGTAAGTCTCAATGTTTTTATATTGAAGGTTTGTTCCACATTTTGACTTTTATTAAAATGTATGTGCAATGCATCAGACAGCCAAAGTTAATTGTACCCTCAGCAGTTTTTGTATTTGATAATTTTTTTTAATTTTTATGATTTGCATGAATCCACTGTACATGCAGCATAAGTCACTGATGTTTAATACACGCGAATACAAATGTGCTTGTGTAGTACCCTCACATGCTATTATGTATTCTGAGGGCCTAAAACCCTCAAAACATTTAGCAGCACTTGGCAAGTGTATAAATGTTTCCCAGAGTTCCTGAGAAATTTGTTTAATTCCCACCTGTGCCTTCTGATTCTGCTATCTGAAACCAGCCTCAAATCACTTCCACGATCCTCCTTATTAATCTTTTTAGTTGTCTGTGTAAGACTTGGGCTGCTCTTAGTTTTTGACTTTGTCTTTTTTATAATATGGTGACCCAGATTAAAAACCGTGTTATGAATGCAGTTTAACTAATGTATAATAAGAACTCTTTGGATTTATACTTGGATTTATATATTGTGTTGTATATTCCACCATCCAATTTGCAATTTTATTGCTCTGGCTGAACGTTCAGTTCCAGTATAACTTCATCTTTTTCATGCTGTCTGCACCTTCATTTTGTAGCCCCTATAAAATATTCTTGCTATAAATTCTTATTGCCAGTACGAGACCATCAACAACAAAATGCAGATGTTGTAAATGTTGATTTTGATTTTCCAGTTATATGCCCCGTTCATTTAAATGTGGTCATTTCAAAACAAGCTATTGGCACAACATTTTAATATTGCCCCGTCTTCACCCATTTAGATTCAGAAATTGTGCCGCATCAGTTACTGCCACGCTACCCTCACACACATAGCTGGAGCACTGCTACCAAACTGTGCACTCTATTGGTGCTCTCACTTGTGAGCCACTGACTCTCTTATACCACTGGTCCACCACGGAAGTAAGCTCATACCTATTGGAACAGAGGTACTGATGACAACTGACAGCCTATGTGGTGCTTGGTACTTTTTTTGAGAGCAACTAATGTAACCCTGATGTAACCCTGCCAGACTTTAACACTGGCAGAATTTGACCAGTTATTCCCCAGCCTTGCAGCCTCCTACGTATGAACACATAATTAATGTGCAAAGCACAGGGAGTGAGAAAAGATGGAAACAACAGTGTGAAGTCACTTATTAGTGTCTAAACCATGGTGTGCTGTTAATCAGTATTTGGAATTATATACAAGGCATCCAACATAAATCTTCCACAATAAAGTCAATAAGAGTGGGTTTTGTGTGTGTGTGACTATTGGTTTTTCTATGATTTTGCCTACATAGGAGAGTTTTTAATGATTTGACACGTGTTTACACATTTAGTATGGGAATATCAGCATGAGACTTTGAATCCATGTGGTGAAGTGAATGCATTATTGTGCACAGAATCTTACAGAGCCACACAATAGATAAACTGAAGACTGACCAGAGCCTCTTTAAGGGTTTGCGCACGTACACTCGCTGGTTTTCTGGGCTTCCCAAATGAAAAAGAGACAAATGATAAAGTGTGCCCCATAGTGGTAACTGTTGGCCTGAAAATCCAATACAATTAAGAATCCTGTCAGAATATAAGATCTATCCTGTTGTCCAAAGATGCCCCAATCCATTATCCCAAATCAACTTCAAATTGAGAGGATGATTGGGTTATTGAAGACGACTGAGTTCTCTTATACAAAGTCACATGCTTTTAAGTTATTTCCGCTCATCCTTTTCTGAGTCCAGTGGTTGAGTAAACAGCACTGTAAATAATTATTCACAATAGCAAAAAGACAAATACTGGATAGTCAGACACAGCCAAATTGTCTTGATCCAAGTTTTTTAAATTAAGCAATATTTTAGAGTAAGATTCAGTATACCAGCTTTTCTCAGTATTTATTTCTTTTTCTGTTCAGAATCGATTTCTGTTCTTTCTCAAGCTGTATTTTTAATCCTTCATGTCTAAAATTCTGGCTGTCACAAATTATGTGATTTTATACTTCATTCGGTATTCAGAAATATTCTGATGAAATTTATGCTATTATTTTACTTAGCATTTTACTTAACATTTTTAGAATGTTAAATTCCAGCTATACTGCATATATGCTATAGCAAATATTGCTAGTTGTAAACTCACACAGGACAATAAACATTTTGTTATTTAAGAGAATTAAATCTAATTTATGTGATGTGAAATTCAGCTGAATCTTTGTTCTGCATTTAGTGTCCTCATCCCATTCCCAGAAATAAATGTACTACCCCCTTGTGTATAACATGGGACGTTGCCATTCAGAAAATCTAACAGTTCCACGTTTAGTATGCAATCTTTTGAAAGAGATGATACCATGACTAGATTTTTGTACACAGGCATTTTATCGCCATTTTCTCCCAATTATGAATGCTCAATTTGCGTGTGCATGCACTGCTCATGCACTGAGCAGACAAGCATGCATCCTTCCCCAAAACACTGTCAATCTGCTGTGTGTTTCTACCAGCTAAGCTTGCATGGTTGACAATGAAGGGAAAATTTTATATGTGCAGGCAGGCTGTTGACCCCTAACTGAACAGAAGTCGCTGCTAGTGCTAGATGAGAGATGGATGTCCTGCCAAGTGAAATCCTTCCCGACCTGGGTGCCGCTACAGCTAGTTATGTGCCATCCTGCGGGGCTGCGGCCTGCTAACAGTGGCACGGTCTGGATTTGAAAACTTTATTATGGGGCCCATCCACACAATGGAAGTTTGCCTTAAGAGGAGAAGCCTCTTTCCTGTATTTATGAAAAACTGTTCTGAACAGGTAACTTTGAAGACATATTTAAAGATGGGGTCCCCTTCCCTTCTACGGTTGACAGAACAGGATGTTGTCTTTTTTTTTACTGAAAGCATTAGACATACAGCTAGGATAATAAGAGAAATGGATTCAGTACCTAAACATCCTGTCATTTAACTGGGTTGCCAAATTGTACTGTCAAAATGCCTGTCTTTTTAAGACTGAATGGAAAAGGAACCTGACCATGATGCTACTGTTGCAGCCACATTTCATTGTCCTCCTACAGCGGTAGTGAAATCCTGGTTGTTTTAAAAAGGGAATGTTCCATTTGTACCCCTTGTCCTATCTCGATGTATTACTCTCCATCCTTCCCACATCCTCAACTTTTGTCATGACCTGTTTCCATCTCTTCTATATTCTTGATATTTCTCTCTGTGCTCTCCCACTTACCTCCTGTCTCCAGCATATATTCCTTCCATTACTCCCTCCTTCTCTATTTCACACTGTCCCTCACTCTCTACACCCCCTCTTCTCACAAACTCTCTTTTGCCCTCTTATCTTGTGTGACTCCAGGCTGTAATGGATATTGGGTAGCTGACAGTGTTGAATGTTCTGAATTTGCGGTTTTATCTGCTCCTCTGAAATAAGCGAGTACAGTGCCCTATGATTGTGTTGTCTAATACTGCAGGCCGTGGGTAGATGCCTGTCCATTGCGTCCGTTGACCAGTGGAGCACAGTCAAAGTCCCACACCACTCCTTCAAACTTACCTATGGCAGAGGCTTATAATATATTTTCTTTTGGTGGCTGAGGTTTATTGCAATTAGCCTAGCTTCTGCCTATTGCCAAATCAATGGCCTGATAAAAGGGCTTGACTGTCAGGGGACCATTTACTTGAGACAACTGCTGTTTGTGGGTTCCCTACTTGTTATGGACCTTACCCTGCCTAAGCCTGCAGAGTGCTTTGTTGCCATTTTTCTCATTTATTCTTTTGTAAAGTCTTTTTGTTGAAAAGTGTTTTTCAGTTCTTGACCCTAATAAAAGGCAGCAAGCTGGCCCTTCCTCCAGGTTTCCTTTCACCTGTTCACCACATGATCAGTGGCCACTTTATTAGGTACACCTGCTTCTTAATGCAAATATCCTGCTTTTCCAAATGGTGACTTACATGGCTGCAACTCAATATATAAGGCATGCAGATGTGGTGAAGAGGGCTGTTCAACCAAAATATGAATTTTAAGATGCATGAATAAAAGCAACTTTGACCGTGGTATGGTTGTTGGTGTCAGGAGTAGTGGTTCCAGCATCTCAGAAACAGCTGCCCTCCTGTGATTTCCGTGCAAGGCATGTCTCTAGAGTTTACAGAGAATGGTGTGACAGACAAAACCATCCAGTGACCAGCAGTTCTGTGGCTGAAAACACCTTGTTAATGAAAGGTCAGAGGAGAATGGGCTGACTCGCTCAAGCTAACAGAAAAGAACCTTGAAGTGGATGGGCTACAGCAGCAGGGCTCCACTCATGTTAGCTAAGAACAGGAAGATGAGGGTACAGTGGGGATGTGTCCACCAAAACTGAATTACTGAAGATTGCAAGGTCACGTGGTATGACAAATCTCAATTTCTGTTGTGACATGCAAATGGTGCGGTCAGAATTTGGCTTAAACAGCATGAACCTGAGGATCCATCTAACGATGCAGGCTGCTGGTGTTGGTGTAATGGTGTGGAGAATGTTTTCTTGGCACAGATTCGGCATTTTTTACTGTAGTGAGGCAGCTGGGAATGCTGTCTCCCTGTTGCAAAGGAAACTAATTGCAGGTCAATTGTTCAAACCTGGATCTGACTGAAAGTGTGGTGACACTAGTAACTGATAAAAGACAGAGCTGCATGCTGCCTCAGGAGTTTTTTGTCTTAGGGAGTGATACAGAGTTCTTTCTGTGACTTGTCACTAGCCTAGGGGCAGGATTTTGTTTGCAGCTGGTTAGGGCTGCTGGCAATGAAGACAGCTAGCCAAGTGATTAGCGGTGCTAGGAGGGGAGGCTGGGCACCTCTTTTAGTCAGGGTCGGGGGGATAGAAGTGGAGTACAGCAGGTGCCGCTCACCAGCTTGGGTTCAGCGGGATTTGAAGTGATTGTGGTTCCTGTGCTGCTCCAATGCTGCTGTAATTCCCTGGGCAGTTGGACGGTGCCAAAACAGACTCTGAGGGAGGGAAGCTAATTCAGCTTTAATTGTATAATTTTAGCGGTCTGTCTATGGCGATCCTACTGCTTGGGAGCCAAGGAGGAAAAGCTATAAGGAGGAATGCGTCCATTGTGCCCAGGGGTAGGGTCCCTTTATGGTTTGTCTTCCCTTAAGTGTGATTGGGTGATCACTGGCTTGAAACTTGTAGTGCCTAGTTTGTTATGTATTCTGAGGTTTGCATTGAAGTGTATGGCACAAAGTATAGCCTGTGGTGTAGCATGTCCTTCATCTTATGGGTGCTATTCTGTCTAGCCCCTTTTGCAGTGGTGTACACAGTTCTCCTGAAGCCCTTACTGCGCCTAGCCTTGGGCCTTTCACCCTACGCCTGCACTCCTCCACATTTTATGAATTGTGTATGTAAATATAAAATGATTTTATTGTACAGCTTCTGTGTTGTGGGTAATTATTCTTGAACATCTAACACTGGACCATACCAGTTTATAAAAAAGTGATGGCAGTAATATACTACCTGGTTAAATCTAAATTAAGCTTTGCTACAGTACACATTGAGCATTGTTTGAATGCTACAGCATACCTAAGCATTGTGCATCCCTTTATATCCACAGTCTAATGGATACTTCCAGCAGGATAATGAGCCACGTCACAAAGCGTGTATCATCTCAAGTTGGTTTCACAAACATGACAGTGACTTTAGCTCATTAAATCTTCCTGCACAGTTCCCAGATCTCATTCCAACAGCGTATCTTTGGGATGAGCTGGAACAGCAGTGTTGCAGCATAGGTGTGGCCGAAAAATCTGCAGGAACTGTGTGATGCTATTGAGTCAGCATGGGCCAAATTCCCTAAGGCATGTTTCCAGAATCTTGCTGAATCCATGCAGCAAAAAAAAAAAAAGGCAGATAATACGATGCATTGAAAGTTCCATTTTCAGATAATCCCTAACACTGAAAATAGGAAAAACAAATTGAAAAACGAAATATGTAGTACTCACATAGTACTGACCAGGCGCATGCAATTTCTATATCTTTAGGACTTATTGTTAATTTGTACTAAGTCAGCCCTAAATCATCCCCAAATTGCACAGAATGCAGCTGCTAGGGTACTTACAAGAACTAAGAAATGTCAACATATCAGTCTGGTGCTCATATCTCTTTATTGGTTGCCTGTTAAATTTAGAACTGACTACATGATCTTACTCCTAACATATAAGGCTTTAAATGGTTTGGCTCAAGAACATCTTAGAGAATTACTTATCATTTACTCGCCTCCGAGACTGCTTTTCTCACAAGGTGCTGGCAATTTGAAAATTCCAAGTATATCTAAAATTACAATAGGAGGCAAAGCTCCAATCTTATGGAATAATCTTCCCTTGCATGTTCAGGCTTAAGACACACCCTCCATCCTTAAGAGTGGGCTGAAAACGTGCCTCTTTTGTCAAGACTTTAATTAACGATGTCTGTGAATGGTAAATCAGGACCATAGAGCTGTTATGTGAGCTGAGCTGACTGTGCTGTCACTGTCACTGCCGGTGAAAGCTCAGGTTTGCTGTTCTGTGCCATGTTCGGGTACTGCCTGTCGAAGTCAGTCCTGGGGACCCTGTGTATGCTGGTTTTTGTACCAACCATAATTGCAGGCATAGAATTCTAACACTATTATTTTTTCCTAATTAAGCTTTGAGGGATTATTTACCCTCCACATTTCTGTTTGTCAGAAATAGCTATGTATGCCATGAAGAATAGAATTCCCATATTAACATTGTGATAGTTTTCAAATGATTACATAAAGAGAGGTAAAAACTTTTGAACTGATCAAATTAAAGACCAAAATGAATCAGTTGGCTCCTAATTGCTTGGGAAATGGTAATGAGCCAAACCTGCATTGTGTTAAAACGACAGAGTTTGTAAGCCGTAGAGTACACCCACTTTCTGCACATTTTTTAAATATGCTGCTGCAGTATAGGACACATGCCTCTAGGTTGTATGTAAATATACATCTGTAAATATACATTTCTTTGCTTGGACTGTCTACTTTAATGGGAACCCCCTCTATGGTTAGGTTCCTCCTGAGAATTCTTCCCTTTGGGAGTTTTTCCTGCCTCCATTTGTTTATTTTTCTTCCTGTAGGGATTTGGGGGTTCAGGTCTACTTTTTCCTCTGTGAAACCTCTTTGTGAAAGTGTCTCTGTAAAATGCACAATACAAATCAAATTGAATTGAAGAGAATATCTGAGATCAACAATCTGACAGCAAGGAAAATCATATGAAAATGTAAATATGTATAGTGTACAGTATAAATAATACAGCAGTATACTTATAGCAAGAAAATTATATTATAAAAGTACACACTTATGATTGTCTGATTAAGAAAAGTGCTTTTACACTGTATTTTTGGCTTTGATGTCCTCATGTTGAATTAGATTTTGGTCTTACAGCCTTCTGATTTGGCCTGGTGCCAGAGACGTGTTTGGCCTTACCCTAAAAAATGATTAAATTCTATGCCTGTCTAACACACCCAGTATGTTTGTGCATCCTATTACAGAGTAATTCTCTTCTGCTGAGAAGAGAATCAGGCAATTAAGGAAGTGAGAGACAGACAACCCGCCCAGTAAAGACTCCCTGGTCCGTGCTGGTAAAAACCAGTTAAAGCTGAGAAAAGGAGCAGTCTGTAAACTCACAACTGGGAGCTCAACACGCCATTATCATGTTTGGCCTCCGGTGCCCGATATCGCATCATGTTGACAGGCTTTCCCTGCTTTCTCCTGTGCCCGCCACCATTTCATGAGCGATTTGTATTAGGCAGGTCAATTGGAGAGTATGATTTCATTGGTTTTTTTATTGTGGTTAATTTGAATCAGCCATTATCTGCAGCAAGTTCAGAGAGGTGTAAAGCGCTCATTGGATGTATGCATTTTTATCAGTGGACAGTGGGTTGATTTCAATCACAATGAAGACATCCCTAGTTCATTACAATTTTAACAAGATGGACAAGGATCCAGTATTTTCCAAGCTGTGCAAATGACAGGATGAAATTCATAGTAGGAGACTCATTAATATATACATTTATATGATTCTAAGTAATCTAATTACATACTAGTACATTCATTTTATGTAATATAATAATATACGAATAGAATATTATTTATTCTAACAAAGAACTATTTATTTATTAATATAGAAAAAATACTGTTCACAGAACTGAAGCCATGTTTAAAGTGTGACGAAATGAAAATGAAAGATTAAAGACCCTTCAAGGTCATCCTGCTCATGGAGATCTTTGTGAATGGGGAAGCTTAACCACTGCCATTTAAATAATCAGATTAATCACTGAAACATGAGAGAGGGATATTAGATAGGAGTATTCACAGATCTAATAAATCTGTCAGCCCAAGGTCTGGATTGCTCTGCAATGAGTGAACTTCAGCCACTGGCATATAGCTACGAGTCTCTGCATGTTAAAAACACAATCCTGCAATATTGTTAAACAAGAAAATAAAGCCCAGCATCCATCCCAGGCAGAGTGAATGAAGTTATGCCAAGACAGGCTTTTGGCTTTGTCTAGTCAATAAGATTTATTTATGGTCTTTATTTTATTTAATTTGTTTTGGACATCAGTGTTCATGTAGTCACATAGTTGGTGCCATGTTTAATGAAGAAATGTTTTTGTTTTTTTTTTATTGTTGGTTTTTCTTCCTCACCAATGCTTTTACACTTTAGTTTAATGAGCCAAGAGAACTTGACACAAGCCTCATTCTCACCTGACAACAGATATAGCCCTGATGATGGCTTGGGTGTATGTCTCCTTGAAAAAACAGCAGGATGGATTATCAATGTACTTTATCAAGAATGGCTTCTTTCATTTCCAGCCTCTGCAATCTCAGATGAGCAGCACCGATATCTTTGTCCTTTGTTTATCAGAAAAGATGTCAGTTGCTGGTGCTTTGACATGTCTTGTCTCGCCACAGTGATTTCAATTCAGTGTGTTGTCTAATACTCCCATTAAAATGAGAATACAGTTTCCTACTGAAGGATAAATATTTCTGACTCCTTGTGTTAAGGCTTCAATCTAGAAAAAAAATATTTTTCGAAACCTTAGTTATGATTTTTATTGAGGTTATGGCTCAAGGTAAAACACAAATCATCTTTTTTTTTATCTTGCAAAGGTATGCCTTTCTTCTCATTTCACCTTCATGGTAAGTCTCAAATATTGTTTTCAGTCACCTCTTTGTTGCTGCTAATATATACCTCTCTCAATCAAAGATTCAACAAATGCGCTTAGCCAGGTTAAGTACAGTATGACTCGATCCAAAACAAGTCTTTAAGCTCGGAAGACTAAAAATCCAAAAACGAGAACAGTGAAGTGAATTTGTACTTTATAAAGAATCTCCAACTTCACAATCATCACTGTTTCAAAACAATAAATTAAATATAAGCAAAAAAATAAGTCTAAAAATAATGTTGTGAAAAGAATAAAAACATCATACTTGATTCATATTAAATTCAATAAATAAACCTATTAAATAATGCTGTCCTTTCCCAGTTTGCCTTTAATATTTTGGGTATACGGTATATTCAGTGTCATGAAAAAGTATTTGCCCCCTTCCTGATTTTTTTCTATTATTGCATTTTTGACACTGAATGGTTTCAGATCTTTAGACAAAATAAATAGTAGACAATGGTAAACTGAATAAACCAAACACACTTTTAAAATTATTTAATTTATTTAATGAAAAAAGCTATCAAACACCCATATCACCCATGTGAAAAACATATTTTTAGTTTTTTGTCTGTTGAAAATATTTCTTACAAAGGTCATCACATTGTTCCATTCCTTTGGGAATTGATAGAGGACTGTATTGCGCATGTACAAATGGCTAGCCACATTAAATTGACAGTGTTACATTCATCATGCGTTACATTTATGGCAGCTCTCCCCTATGTTTGCTAAAGAAGAGAATCATTTTTTAAAACACATGACTCCATCTTTAGGAACAGTTCCTCATTAGAGAAGTTGAGAGACACTGATTCTGGAGATTACTGGCAATTGCATATGGAATTAAACAACTTGAAATATTAAAACTGTGTTCTGAAGTTTTTACTAATGAGACGTGTTATAACATTTAAAGGAGACAGGGCCTATCCATGGATCCTGACACTTGTGCAAAACTTCACCAAAGATAGAGTGGAACAACAATGTTGCTTTCTTGCCATGTGAAAATTCCATCTGAAATACTGGTAGTGCATTTAAATGAATGAGAACGGCTGTTCTCATTGACATCACCTGTCTTAGTAAATAGCCCACTAAACTGAAACCATGCAGTGACGCAGAATGTTAAGGCCCTGATGGTAATTTGCGGTATTCTAAGCAAATATGGCCCTCAATGTTTTGATTTAGGAAAGTTTTAAAAAAACTTTTAGTGACAAAGTAGTGGAAATCTTGACAGATTAGAGCTTGTCCCAAAGCACCAAAGCAATAAAACAATGGACTTGTTTAAAAGTGAAAGCAATGAACGTAACTGAGATTTGTGAGTTACCAAACTTGTCACCAAACAGTTAACTTGTTTCCACACAGTTAAATTATTTAGGTCTCAAGTTTTATATCAGAGATGAATTCAATCGATTTTTAATCACATCAACTACAACACTGAACCTCTGAGTTTAGTGGACATACTCAGACTCTCATCTGTCCTGTGAATCAGATAGATAAACAATTCTCTGGAAGTTTGGTGCATTGAAATATAAATGTCTACACTTCAGACTAGGAGGGAGGGAAAGGGGGGTGAGGGATGAAGAAGAGGCAGAATAGTGATGAGTGAGTGAGAGAGGGAGAAGGGTGTGACTCAGATGGGGGGGGTGAGGGGGATAGGTAAGTGTGCGGGAAAATGGGGGGGATGAGACTCAGAGAATGGAGGAAAAAGGGAAAGAGACCCAGGGGGAGAGGGAAAGACAGGGAGGGAGGGAAGAATGAAAGAGCATTCTTCTTGGTTCAATAACGTAGTAGTGCTCCAGGCAGCTCTGCTTACAATCAATACAAGCTTTGGCCTAGAAGAGTCCCTTGGGATGACAGAGCTTACTGTCTAGTATAATGTGTAAATAAAAAATTACTATATTTTACTTTGTTTTTGGTGAGAGCTATGATAACTATCCCGTTGGCTCTCTATTTTCACCCAGTTTAAATTTTCCCCTTTTCTCTTCTATCCTTTTCAAACAACAGAACTAATTTATTGTCAGTCATCAAAAACAAACAAACGGCGCTGCCAACTGCCACAAAGAAAAAGGACACAATTACAGATTCAGAAGTGTATGGCATTATACCCTGATTTCCCCTCTTTTAACCGAGAAAAACAAACAAAAATAACATATATTACCATTGTTTGAATTTTACGACATGGAAATGCTTTACTATATTCAGGCAACTCAAACACAGTAAATATATGAAGTGTCACAGACCACATGCATATCTTATCAGACCATAACCTCAAGTCTCATTTGGGGTTTTTGTCTGCTGAATAATATAACAACCGTGAATTCCACATGCATCACTCAATTCATGTTCCTAGCTCTCTTTCCTTAGTTCCAGTACTTTGGAGATGTATCACAATAAATGAAATGCGTTAAGAAATCTGCCATGCACGAGCGGTAGTGTTTGAAGGCCTTGTTGACAATTAAACTGCAGCCAAGGCAGTCACGCATAGAAATGGAGAGGAGTACAGGAGAATGCTTACATTTGGTTCTTGGGGTGTGCTGGACAGTGCAGATATCTTGTTATGCCCTTCAAATCAGGCTCTAGGTAAAACCAATACTCTCTCTCTTTTATTCTCTCCATCTGATTGCATGCATAAACATACACACACTCATATTATTTCACTATAACTCTAATCTGCTTTGTCTCTTGTGCTGTGTCTGCTTTTCTGTTCATGTCTCTCCGTGCTGAAGAACAGACGTGCTATACAAAGTGTGAGTCTTGCGTGTCCAAGTGCCATAATGGCAAATGTTACGTCAAATAGTAATGGGGGGCTCAGGGGTTTGTATGTGTTTCCGTCCTCTCATCCTCCTAGCTGTGCTTGTGATTTTATACATTGTTATTTTTTAGCTTTCATGCACCTACTGCACTACCTTCTCTAGCTGTAGCAATCTGTCATGCCATAACAGGAAATCCACTTGCGTGGATCAATATCAACTGCAAGTCCAATAATGGCTATCATGGAGATTCCTCTTTCGTAGAGATGCGTCAACATTACACATCCGGTTATCAATGCATCCCAGTGATTTTCCATTGTCGTTGAGCAGAAACACTGGCTACACTGAATCTACAAAGCATTGGACATCTTCTCCTAATGAACCTCCATGAGCCATGTAAGACCTCCCTTATTTATATCCTTTAACTGACAGCTGTCAACTTCAGATATCCTTTACACTGAGCATATCTGTGTTTGTAAATGACTCCAGAGTTTAGAGTTCATATATATAGGGATGGTGTGTTACAGCTCAATACACAGGTACTGTCCATTGCAGGCCCATGAGTCCATCTTAAATCTTTTTAATATTGATACTGTGATACAGCTGTGCCTGAATCCGCAACCTATCAGTTTAACTGAAAAAATGCTGAAACACACAAGGCTACCGAGATAGGCCCCCATAGTGAAACATTTTGGATGTCCAAATCAAGGACTAACCCTGGCCCTTACCCTTACCCTTGATCCTGAATATGACACTAAATTTGTACACTAATGCTTACTGTTTTTCTTAACCCTAGTTATAACCCTAACCCTAATGTAACCCTATCCCTAAAATGTACTGAAACCAGCCTAAATATGGTTAATTCAATGAAAGAAATACAAGGATATTTGAAGCTATTTATTTTTTTAAATGTTTTAAGTGTGCATGTTCCAACCACAGTGGCATGGAATCCACATCTTGTCAATAAAAAAATATATGTGTTATTGTTATCTTATGACATTAACTGTTTTGTATATTACTTGGATTGCACTATTAGAATAATATTTGCATACACAAGGGGAATAAATTAGCTACTATATTACAGAGGTTCATACCTGCCAGTAGATGACATAAAATTCCTAACAACTCAAGTGCAGTGTACCCCCCAGATGTTCCACCACCAATTATTTATGTACAGTATTTAAGGAAGTGCATGCTCCTAACCCCTAGTTGTTTTGCTCTTTGTCAAGAGTCCCAAGTGAACCACTGCACAGTTGGTCTGGCGCACACACACGCCATCGAGGGCTGATACATAATTGCATATTCATATCTCTTTGTGTTCCCACAGCAACGTGAAAGGTTGCAATGTCTCTCTCAAGCTGTTCAGATCTTTACCGAATGCTCACCATCTGCATATAGCAAGCCAATCCATCTTTTACTCCCCCTCCCCCCCCCCCAATGAACCCTCACAATTCTCTTCCCTGGCTAACAGCTCTGCATTCCCGCTTGGCTGCTTGTATACAGCTCTTTCTGCTGTGTAGTTACAGAAATTATGCTTGTATTTGTGAGCTGAATCAAATAACCTTGGATAGGTTGTGTTAAATAAATCACGTGTTTGAAAGATTCCAGTTGTAATGTATTCCAGTTTAATGAAAACAAGAGGGAATACATAGACAAGCATTATTTGCATGCATATACAGATCCATTAATAGTCTGAGAAACTAAGAGCAGTTTTCCATATAATAAATGAATAGAAATTGTTAATACATTCTGCTCTAGAAATGCAATTTTCATTAAGAACATTAAACACATAATGATGAGAATAGGCCATTAAGTCCATCTATGCTCCCCATTTAATTTACCAATGCACTAGAGTTTCTAGCACAGCACCGAGCCTGGACTTGAAAACCCCTAAGGTCTCTGACTACTTGACCTGACTATTGCACACATTGGCTATTCTTAGTGTAAAGACATACTTATATTGTACATACTTATAATGATATTTCCTTGTGGATACCTTTAGGTAATTTACACATATGCCTTGGCCTTTTTACATCCACAGTGCAATGGCAGTAGCACTGCTTTATTTTCACCAGATGTAGATCTTTACATCTATTTATACTAAACTTCTTTTTTCCAGGATTCCAGCCTCTTCAGGATTCTGTTCTGTTCTTTATTTAGATTCTCGACTGTTAGCTGAACAGTTTTGTATTATCTGCAAATATCATCTGTATCATCAGTTAACTAATGAGCCTCCAATGTCCCTGTCAAGATTATTTTTGTATTCAGAAAAAGCAATGATCCCAACACCAACCCTTGTGGGACTCCACTGTCCACAGTGCCTTGCTGAGAGAAGATTCCTCCTGCCAATTTTTTTTTTTTGTGTTCTATCCTGGAGTTGAGTCCAGACCCACTCAGAAGTAACTCATATTGTGCATGAAACATTTTTGTTTCGTTTGACCTATCAGTAAGACATTTGAACAGTACAGTTCCCTATAATAAAAAGGGTGCCCACAAGCTACTAGCCATTGTTGAGACAAACACTTTACGTCTGACTGCAAGTGGTGTCCTGTAGTACCATGTGCCCTGTAAGGTAGTTATGTGCTCCTGGGCTATTGCATTTGAGGAATACCACCCTGTAACTTCATGTTTGTCATGTCAAACTTCTGGAGTCAAATAGTGTTAGGCTTGTGTTGGTTATTGCTTTCATGGGAGAAACAGTGAAAGCTACAGTGAAAGCTAAGTTATTGTTCAAAGAAGTGTTTGCTGGAAAGTAGGGGACATTTACAAATACAAATCCAATCATTTCCAAGTTGTTTTCATTAAAGATCCCATGGCACATTTTAAAATCAAATATATTAACTGACACCCATCCATCCATCCATTATCTGGTAAATGGTAAATGGACTGCATTTATATAGCGCTTTTATCCAAAGCGCTTTACAATTGATGCCTCTCATTCGCCAGAGCAGTTAGGGGTTAGGTGTCTTGCTCAAGGACACTTCGACATGCCCAGGGCGGGGTTTGAACCGGCAACCCTCCGACTGCCAGACAATCGGTCTTACCTCCTGAGCTATGTCGATGGTGGGAAAGAAATGATCATATCATACCTCACCTTATGCCACAGAGCAGGGGTAGGCAATTCTGGTGCTAAGAAATGCTTTTATTCCTTCCAAACCCTTAATTTCACAATTCGGTTAAATAAGGCTTAATGACTGCATATGACCATATACTGGAAGTACTTAACATTTCATCATTCAGATTATGAATAGTCAAGCTCAAATTGCTAATAATGGACAAACAAAAATACCTTTAGCACTCAAGACCATATCTACCACAGAGTATGTATAAGAAATAAGACGACGTGTGGTATCACAGAAGTTTAAGAGTAGTTTCCCCATGGCATGATGTTAGTTCCATATGGTATTTATACATTCCACACCTCTATCAGGTTCCCCAGACTCAGTTCATATACCTTGGTTGCAATTTGGTCCCAAGATTCCCAAGGGACATCAGTCAGGTGAATGTGAGGGCCATTTCATAGCCTGAAATCTCTCCCCATTCACATGGCTGGCTCAGTGACAAATGGCTTTGTGCTCGTGGTTCTCATACGACTGGTTCTCGCACGACTGCAACATATCCTCCCTGCTGTAATCTTGTGGAAAAAATCAAATAACTATACGATTCAGGTCAAAAGGAAATGTTTTGTAAATGTGTACATTTTTATAAGTTGTTATTAATGCTTTCTGACTGCCAGAAACAGGCTTCTCCTGTTTTAGCTGCTGTGCATAAGTATTGACGAAATATGCAACCTGATCACGACACTGCATTTGTTAGCTTGGAGTTGTGGAGACATGCCAAGCTGATGTTTTATCACCAAAATGCTATACAAATGAATGAAGGTGGTATTGATTATGAGAAGAAAAAACAAGAGGTTGTAGGAGGCTACAAAAGTAAAAGGTTTATTGAATGATAAACTCCCATCCAGTGCAGATCATTTGGGACTATCAAATCTACTCTCTGAGTAATGCTTCTCTCCCTCTGTGTTACCTGTATTGGCAAAAAAAAACTTGCTACCTCATTAAGAGTAATTTAAATATTACAATTCAAAGCACATTTCATATTGTCTCGTTCTTTACCTCGTGGTTGAATTGTGTCAGACTCATTCCGAAAGACAATACTCATTACAGTCATACAGTACACAGGTAACACACTACCACTTCCATTTAACAAAGAGAACACAAAGTACACAAAATCTACATGATGTGCACTTGTTGCAGATGTAATGCCAACATAAACTGCTATTTTACATCAGAATAATGCATGTGCTGAGCCATTGACATTCATTTATACCAGGAATTCATAGTATTTCAATTCGTTTATCAATCTGACCCTGTATTTTAACATGTGGGTGTGCTGTGCATGAGTGTGTGTGGCCATGAGTATACGCGTGTGTTACACGCACATGCACACACACGCACTGCACTCTAGTGGTGAGAGACACAATCCTCACCACAATAATGCATTGCAACAGACAAAACAGAGTACCCTGCAAGCCAAGCCAGACACTAATCTAGAGGACAGGCGATGATGTTTGAATTAGCTCTACTGCAATATAAATCAGTTTGTGAGCTAACAAATCCACACACTAGTTTAATTTGGAATTTTATTTATTTATTTATTTATTTATTGACAGTGCAAGTATACATTTCCTCTGATAGAATTTCTGCAAATACTCAATACTCCAATAATAAAAATGAACATCCTTTGTCAAATGTTTCCTGTTTTCAGAAACCTAGAAAAAGATTGAGAACAATTTGTGGACATCTATTCAATAAATTATCCTCCTCACCACCACCTACTTTAGACAGGTATATATCCTCATGATTCAAAGCTGACTCAATGCAAATTGCATGGATTCATCTTCCTGGATATGTCTATAAAGCAGTAGGGGGGAAGAGGGGCGTAGTAAAGCTCTAGATGATGCTTACATGGCTAATATTCACTCCTTTTATTGAAGCTGAAGCAAATTACTGGTAAAAACTGGTTTACTTTATACTCATTGAACATGCATGTCATATTACTTGAAATCGCAATTGCTCTTGTGACTTTGTCTCTTATGTTGTAGAGATCCAGCTAATAATGTTCCAACAAGGTTATCATTATGTTGCAATGTTTCTCCAACATTAGCTATAAGTACAGGGGGTATTAGCAATCTATGATGATATTCTTCAGTTTTTTATTCTTCATCAAAATCAATAGCGGTTTTAAAATATGTGGTGCAACAGCCAGGCCACCATATGGGAATGACTGCATGAGTAACCCATTTTCATTCTTTAATTCATACACCTAGCATCTGAAGATGCACGCCACACTAAACTAACTGGTTTGGGGAGACAGAGCTGATGTCAAGTGAATAGCTTGAATGCTTATAGTATTGAAGAGATTAAGAAAGCCCTTCATCATGCTTGTATCTGCAAAGCTGCACAGATGTGATGAAAATAATGTTTTGGAGCACAGTGAAGTGGATAGGTCCTTGTGGAACATTTTACGCTCGCCCAGGCACACAGCAGTGACTCCTCTGCAGCACTAGGGGGTGCATGTCTTCACTTTAAGACATTGCCCAGGCAGATGTTCTGGTGTGGAAGTCCGCTCCAGCCTGGGAAACCATTTCTTCAGACTGGTGTCTTCATTGGTGCGCAGTACCCCTTCAGTGCAGGGGTTGGGGGGGCTGGGGGGCAATTACTGTCCATAGAAACCACTCACTCTTGGTCACAACGGTTCTCTTTCCCGGAACAAGCAATTTTACACAGTGACAGCCAGCACTACACAAATACAAAGTAATCAGCGGAGGGGGGTCAGGGAAAGCATCCCAATGTGTCAAAGTCTGCCAAGTTGTGGTTTAGGAGCTGTGTCGCAGGGGGACGTGAATGTACTGTTCAACATTGGGTTCCAATGCGAGAGCGGCCATAATGAGCCTGATCACTCTGCAGGGCTTCGGCACCCGGCAGGATTTCTCCATTCAGCATGGAGCTCCTTGCACCCTTAAAAGCTTTCTTTTTTCAGCCTTCTCATAAATATTGCAGAGGAGAACTTTGATCTCTCTCTCTCTCTCTCTCTCTCTGTATTCCCCCCGGTGCTTATTGTGTTACACGCAGGTAAAAATTCAGAAATATAAATGTGGATCTCCGGGCATGGGGGAGGTTGGGAGGTGATGGGAAGGAGGGGGGGGGTGGAGTTGGTTGGTGTTATTGTGGCCCAGGCCTGCTCTTGGAAATGGAATGTACATTCAATCATTACCCCTGTTGCTCCCTGGGGACTTTGGAAAAGAGCATTCAATGGTGAAGATTAAAATGCTAACTATATGCACTTATTGTAAGAAAAATAACATGAAAGGAAACATGGCTTCTAAGAAAACTACATTTCTGACAGTGTTGGTTTATGGGATTGTAAGCAGCCCGGTCCAGGATTATTCTGCAGTGGTGATGCAGGAATTTCACTGTGATACGTTTCACTGCATTCAGATCCTGTACAAGGATAATTCAGCACTGCATTAGCAAGGAGGACAGAAAGTTGGAACTGTCTGAAGACTGCCAGAGCCTCGAAGTTCATCATATAAAGCATATGACAGGCCAGAGCATAAACTATATACAGTACCTGTCCATTGTGTGTTTCTTTGGCTTTGTGTGATATTATTATTATTAGCATAATTATGGAGCTGTACATTTAATTATTTGGATAGACCTTGTGGTTATCTTCAGTTAACCTACATGTAGATTTGAGGAAATGTTTAACTTGTGATGGACCAATATGAGGAGCGGGCCACTGCCTCTCTCGAATTCCAGTTGTGCGCCAATAGCAAACTGTGATCGCAAGCCGCTCACAACTGTTCTCAGTCACTTCCACAGAACTTCACTCATGTGCCGAATTGCTGATAGCAGTCTCCAGCAGAGAGCAGCACAGCGATCACTCCAGCCTTCATCTCAGTCAGTGATGCTGAAAGGAATCGGCTTTGCGTTGACCAGAGTGGCTGTTAATAATTGTGTTTACAGGAACTGGGTAGGGGGGGGGAGGGCGGTCGACCAGATGGCGACAGATGGTGCACAGAATCAATCAAGGTGTTTTACATGTGCTGGGAAAGCATTTTGTTGGAACACCGATTGCATTAGGCCTGGTTATTATGATAATTGTCATGTGAGGGAAAGAATTATCCAGGTGACTGAATTCCTTGTTAAAGTGTTTGAGAGACTGGTTTTAACACGGTAACTGCTGTATACAGTACAAGGCCTTAGAGAGTCGATTGTAAGTGTGAAAAGACAGACACACAAAGCCATTTAAAGGCCATTAAAAGTCAGTTGCTGCGTGGGAGATTGCATGTCTGAGATGATGCAGGAACTCTTTAGCATGGATTCTGCATGATGTTCAGGATTTAGCTGATATGTAAGGAGAGAAGGGAGGAAACAAAGACTGTTCTCCCCCTTTCTCTCAGTTCAGGCAGACAGATAAGGGAGCACAGTGTATATTGCATTTAGGGGAGGCTGGGCAGGATTGCAGATGAGCTCAGTGTGTGGCCTTTGACCACTGCTACAGATGCTGGACACCGAGCTGAATGTGGAGTGGGCCTGCTGGTTGGAGGAAGTCTTCACCTTCACACATGCAGTGCTCTTGTGGGAGGTGGGGACCAAATCTCTACTGCACGAGTACTGAAGGTCAGCTATATGCCGTACTGAGTCTATGAATGGCATTTTTTCTGTTCGACTTCTATCCTTCTCCTAGCATCTAATATGTAAAACATATGAGTGTGTGTGCTATTTTGCAGATGGAGGATATTATTCTGCACTCTTAGGTATGGAGAATATCTCAATGCAAAATGTGAAATACCTTTGGAAACATTTATACTTAAAGCATACATACACACGGTTATTACATTATTTATTGTTTCATTTCATTAGTAAATTGTGCTTAACAGAGGCTGAGAACTGTTGATTGAAAAAATAGTCAAACGTTAATGTTCAAAACCACTGAAAACTGTTTATAGATATGGATTTTTTTGACATCAACATATAGACATTGAGCCTTTGCCAATTCTATTTAGAAATCTCAGTCTGGTTGTATGCCTTCCAATTCCTGCAGTTGTTTCTCCAGGATTTGTTTAGAAGGGTAAGCTGTGAGTCAAGAGAACATGTGCACTGAATGGCTTTTGGACCTTTTTATCATATTTTGGTTCATCTCCATTATCTCAGGTCTCTCCCACTCAAAACTGTGACGCGGAGTCTTATTGATTACGTGCAAAGCCCGTTTATAAATTCTGTAGCATATCTGTCTCTACGTCTCCAAAATAATCTTTGACTTGTGGTCAGTTCCAGTAGACTTAAGCAAGGTACTGTCTGTCATCATCGTCAATCTGGAGGCATTTAACAACAGCAAACCATGTTAAGATTTAAGGATCGTTATCCCTCTTCCCCATTGCACTGCATATACAGAAGAAAGGCAGAGTTCATCAATGATATGCTTTGACGAATTAATTGGCTCTTTGAAGATCTTATCCTACACAGCCAACACAGTTTCAATCAGTGCGCACTCCATCCAAAGAAGTCCGCTTTCTTCACAAAAACGCTTCCTCACTGACACTGAAACCAGCAGTTTGTCAAAGAAGAACTGAAGAGGTGTGGTTATCTGTCAACACCGGTACATTAATGTTAGGAGAAGTAATGTTTACTCCTATAGGTACAGATGTAAGGAAGCTGTAAAAACTACTAGTGTTCCACTTTATATATATATATATTTGTCTTGTTATTTTGTATATATTTTTTTAAATAATAATAAATGAATGAAGATAGCCTGACCAGTTCTTTTAGCCAGTAGGGGTATTGCGTTTACGGTATATCAGTAAGATGAAATTATTGTGCACTCAACACAATAGACCCTTAATTTCCCCACAGAACTCATTAATAGATGCCGTTTCACAAGTTATGGAGTCATACCCATTGCGGTATTTAATAACGTATTAGGACAAATTATTGGAGATAGTTAAACAACAGCTGATCTGAAATATGTTCCAACAGACCATATTACAGTATTTCCTTACTGCCATTCAACAAAATGTGGGGACAGTACATAGGTGGGGGTATCAACTGTTTTAGTAACAGGATTCAGTTAATTCCTGTGCCAAGTGTTTTGAAATATAAATCACTCAAGAATGCACTTGGATGGAGAAAGATTAAACTATTTTTATTAATTCTTTAGTACCATTTTAACAGGCTATGTTTAAGGTCATTTGTTTAAATAAAATATAGTTTAAGCAAAAATTGCTTTTATACATCATTATTAGGCTACACATTAACTTTAGGATGATAAGCTACTATAAAGATAAATTGTTAGGCTGTTTTTTTTTTTGTTGTTTTTTCTTGCAAAACAACAGCTCTGGAAAAATGGTCGGACCTCTGTTACACCATTGTGTGAGATGAGCCAGATGATTTTATAGCTTGGGGCAGTAGTGTTTGATGATGTGTCCAAACACAAGTATTAGCAAAACAGCAGATTAGGGTTTTATTCGGATTTTGATCTTGGCAAACTGCAAGAAACTTTTGTCAAAAAAAAACTAGATAAATTTCTAATGTCATGAAAATTTAATGAATGCATTTTGTTGTCACACTGGATGTACCCACTAAGCATATACAGTATTTACTTATCCAGGGGAACTAGCGTACAACAGCTTACCTTTTTTTTGAAATTATCCTTTATATAGTTGCAGTTTAGGTCACACACTTTCAATTCAAACCTGAAACTTTTTGGTTACCAGTCTAGTGTTTTTATGCCACGCACATAAAAGTATTATGGTGCATACTATACAATCCATCTATTTAGCACACCACTTTTTTCTTCATATACAATGTTTGGCAAGTTGAATAGGGTACCACTTTGCAATAAAAGTAGCCTATGTACAAGTCCTATTTATTTACATTGTAAGCACTGTAGTCATTACGGAGCAAAATAGATCATCGGAAAATCACAAACACATCTCCACCTTTCAAAGTCTGTAAGTTCATGTAAAGTTTAGGACTGCTTGGCTTACCCTGCTGGCTACTGATGGGGGTCAGGATAGGGGCAGAAGACCCTGTAGGGATGGATCCATTTGTCCCCATCAAGACCCTCATTCCCCACCTCTGTGGGGTTCCCCCAGTGGGGCACTTCCTGAGAAATCCCCCTGGAACTCAGCGTTCTGTTCGCCCACCTACCACCAACAAGGGGGACAAGGAGGCCTTCAGGGTAAGGTCTGACACATCCCGTCTGGTATGACAGGGGTTTATTGGGCCTGGGGACCCCTCTGTGTATGCTGGTTTTTGTTACAGCCAGTCTCTGTAATTAGGTTTCTCAATTAAGGTTATTGAAAACATGTTTTTAAGTTCCTCACAAACTTATTTTTAACACAGTGCAGGTTTGGCTCATTTACATTTGTCTTCAATCATTTTCTGCTGCTTAGTGTTGAATGTTCAGTGACTTCACCTGTCATTCTATCCAACTGAATCAATTACAGATATGAATTGTTCTGAAACAAATGTTTGACATAAAGAATATTACAGATAATGAAATAGTTTGTTATAGTTATGATTGGAATGAAAACCAGCATAGACAGTGATTACCAATTATTCTAATTAGTATATATAATGGTTAGATTTTGCAGTCACCCTTGAGCAGAAATAATTACATGCATTTGTGCATCATTGTGAACAAGTTCTCTTCTTGTGCATAAAGGCTGCAGAAATCTATGGTCATGATTGAATGTTTTAACTGCAACACTATGTGGTTTAGTCATGAAGAAGCTGAAATACAAGGAGCAGAAATCAACAAAGTTTCAAATGGGAATGGGGGAAGAGGGGCGAGGGTATGACTCAATGGTACAATATCACAGCGCCAGCTTGCTGTCCAATTCCCCCCGGACAGAGAAACTGGATACAGTGACCTAATGCCTCTCATTTTTCACTTATTCCCTTTGCCATCAGCAAGCTGAGCTTCAACCGCTATATGAAGAGAAGGAGAGGTAGAAGAGGAGAGAATTTACTCTGAACCTTCGAGCTGCTCCAGGTTACCTGGAATGAAACAAAAAAGCAAAAAATATATATATTTTGGAAGTCTGAGTCAAAATGCCCCAGTAAAGAAAAGAAATCAAAGATTTTTGAAAAACTGCTATATTTCTTTAACTTTTCAAAACTGTTTATTTTATTTTTTGTTATTTTTTTGCAATGATGCATGGGAGTGTAGCTAAATATTCTGACAAACATGAAACAGAATCAAGTTTCAGGAATTCAAAACAGGCTTTAAATGCACTCTTAAATAAACAAATCATCAGCCAAAATGATACACTGGTTTATTAAAAAAAAAAAGCTTTGGCTGTCCCCTTGCTCATATGGGCCCATTGGTAAACAAAAACAGCTAATTTCCTTTTCCAAAAATGTATGGTGCCCTGCGTGAAATTGCTTTCCTCTTGCAATAATTATATCTCACCCTGAAGCCACTCTGATTGCTAATAGTAGCCATAGCATACTTTTGTTTTCTGAAATTGCTCAATAGATTTGCATTGCAAGATAATAACAAAAATGCAAATGAATGACTGCTGTCATTCTGGGTATACTTTTCAGGCATAACTGTTGAATAATTAATAGAGTGTACAGCTCATAAATCATACACAAGCACACAACAGCCAGTGGGATATTTTGAATCCATTTTTATTGGCTTAGAGCTGAAATGGAAACCATGAAAGCACTGAGGACTCACAGTTCCTACTGTGCATCACGGAAAGGCATGGTCTTGTAGATCTGAGTTTCCTATGAGCCTGTACACTATCCTAGAAATAAATTAAAACTGGTTACTATCACTGCCATAATTTCTGCCATAGTGCAAACATTTTTTTAAATATAGTACTATTTTATAAGATGTTTGGAGTCTCTTGAATATGAATATATTTCTTCTGGACCCTCTAGCAAAAAATGAAATAAAACTTTATTTAGTAATTATGAAAGATAAAAGCATTATAATTTTTCTGTGTTTTGTATGTATAAGAACAAAGCACATTTAATAATATAGGACTGGCCTTTGCTCTGGCTATTATTAAAACCAATCAAATGAGCTGTACAATAAACATGTGGAAATAAAGCAAAAGAAATCAGCAGTCAGTAACAACCAACAGGGAAAAAAACAGAACCATTTGTGGGTAGTTTCTCCTGGGACCAGCCAGACAGAATACTGATTTCCTGCAGTAATGCTGAACTGTTGCCCCCTTCCTTGTTCACAAACTTGCTTTTGAAATCCTTCACAAATATCAATTAGGTAAATAATTTGGTAAATTGTTTGTCCAGCAGTCCCTGGTTGTGAGCTCAAATTAATTCCAAAATTGTTACTTATAATGGATGTCTTAATGCATAGTTTGGCCACTTGAAGCCATGGCATTTTTTAAAGCTCAGCTGGTATGGTGATGTTGGCACATCTGTCTATGCTGATATGGACACCCCGCAGTTTGAGAACAGTCTTGAAAAGCATTTTCTAAAAAACAGACTTGCTCCAAAGCCATTATCAGAGGTAATGATTCCAATTTCCTATTCTATTTCATGTAGTCTTGATGGGGCAAACTGACCTACTTTCACAAATTTATTTTATTTGTATTCAATTACTGCATGTTGCAGAGCACTTCATCATCTTCTTGAGTATGTGCGCTGAATTGCCAACATGATTACACCTGTATATAATTGCAGTCTACGATAAATCATCAGCAGACCCAAATATGAGGGTACTGTTAAATAGCACTGTTTTGGGAGACACCAGAATAAACTGCTGTACTGAAATATTTTTGAACTCATTTCTGAAATAATACTGGTTGCTTGTGAAGTTATTGTTATGCTCTGTATTTATTTAATCTCTGATAGCCACTGAGCCCACTGAAAGAGCATGTATATGTTATGGACAGTTTGTCCAGAATGAATCACCTTTAATTTGTGAACCGAATGAGAAAGTTCAGCAAAATCAAGCAATACTACTTGTACTGAGTGTTTTCAGTTGTCTTACAGTTTTGTAACATAAGTCATACTTTAAAATCAAGGTGAATTAGAAAGTAACAGAGGGCAACTTATCTGGTGTAAGACAGCCAGCAACAAGACCGTGTTATGACAGACAACAGTGGTGTTCCTCCTGGCACTGCTTAAAATGGCCACCTCCTGTGGGAATCACAGTCTCCCCTCAGCAACTGGCTCAGCATTACATTTGTCACATCACCAACTCTGAATTCACAGAAACATCTGAGTAATTTATTGCAAAACTGATCAATTCCAATCTTTGAAACTGAGTCCAAGAGAAAAGTGTTTCCGGGCATCATTAGTGTGTACACATTCTGCCAGGGCTTATGCTTGTGTAGCTCTCAAATGAGCACCCTGACAACATAATGCATCTTTTTAAAGGGCCTGTGATTCATTTAGCAGATCTCCACTTTATCTGACAAAATTCAACTAACTCAGAATTTAGAACTAAATGTGTGTGCATTTTAATACATAGCTGTGACTAACTCAGGTGTCAGATGTCACTAATATTTTGTCTCATAATTTGCATGAAAGGCCTTGTTCATGTTCTTTCATGGCTGATTTGCACTATGCCTCCTCATTTTATTTCCTTGTCATTCCTTTTCATTTTCATCTCTTAGTGTTCCATTATCAGAACACACCTAATGAAAGCCTGTAAAATGATCCATATATCGAAATAAATCTGTGAAACTGCATGTGCAAATAAAAGTACTACAAAGCATATGTTATCATGATTATGCAAACATTTAAACATTAGTTGGCTTGAACACAACCAGCTGGTGTTGATTAATAAAGACAAACCTTTTTTGTGTATGTGTAATGAAATCAGTAAAATCTATGAAGAAACATACCTTTCTGCATTTTCTTACCGAAAGGTAAATAGATTTTCGAAGGAGAAAGATTTGCTGAGATCAAGCTTCAATAAAGCATTAGTTAGGGTTAAAGTTAAGGTGAGTGACACTTGACAATAAATCAAGTGAAATATGGGAAAAAATATATAAATGGATGAGGAAGTCATACACTGTATGTTACACAGCCTGTTCTCATTATTACTGGAACTTAGTTATGTTCTTGAAATCCTTATTATCTTTGGTTACTGTGAAGTGAGACTATATTATTACTTGGCATGAATGCAGGATTTTCATTTTAGGTTTCTAACGCTGACCACAGATGGATGAAAATTATTACATGGGGTAAAAATAAGAACCAATAAGCCAAAGATGTCTGTAGACCTTTATAAAAAATAGCCTGACTCCAGAAAAATGTCTTTTTTAAAATGGTTAACTCCTCTTGGAAACATGACTTCCATTGTACATATTCATTTTTATGAAACGCACTGTAGATGGAGAGCTTCTCCGTACTTCCCTGAAAGATGAGTAGGTAATGTACACCCAATGTACAACCAAAATTTGTGACATCACATATATGTTGAACCTATCATGGTCCACTAGATATACAAATTACAGGAGAGCAATATGGTACACTGAAAGCACACAGAAAGGTGACTAGCTAGTGACATTGTGGAAGAATGGTGTTCCATCCCTCCAGTAGAGGTCAAGAGACTTGTAGATTCTATGCCAAGGCACACTGAAGCTTTTCTGGTGACTTGTGGTGGCCCAACACTTTACCAAGGTATAATGTTGGTTTTTTCTTTAATTTGTCACCTGTCTGTATTTCATAGTCACTGTGCTGAAATGGAAAGAGGGCCTATATAATGCTTTAAACATTTTCTGCAGTTAAAACCAAAACAGTTAGCAATGATTTATGCTGTCTTGCTCTGGGGGAGGGACCGAGGCATAGAACTTTCAAAAAGCAATACTTCTGCATTAGCTTTAAACTAAGAAACATCACAGAAAAGGTCTGCTTTTGGTAGTCATGGCACTGGTGGTGGTTTCGGTGAAGGATGTCTTCTCTGCCTCCATAGCCTTCTATCTAATGGGTGAATAAGGCATTTCAATGCATGAGTGGACCTGATTCAAGGTCTGTGTGGACTCAACAATGGATATTGATCACACCCACAGCAATTACCGTTTCACTCTCTTAGATTCCACCAAGTAAATATCATGGATATAAGCTCTAATATAGACCACCACTGCAATTAAAACTGTGCTTGTCATTCCTTTGACTTAATTTGTAGGTGCAGTGCAGTAAATTCTCAGAAAAATCTTGTTTTGATTTTTTCAAATGTGAAATATTCAGTAAGAAACATTGTAAGTATGGGGATTCCTCGCTCATTTGTCAGTATTTCATGTTTATCCTTAATAACCCTAAACTGCTTCATTGAAAATGTTTCATGGCTCATACTTAATGACATGAAGTATTGCCTACATTGAATTTTTGCCGACAGAGAACAACCTTCTTTCATGACAGAGTATATGTAGGTATTTAATGGAAAATGGCCCTCAACTTTGGATTTATGATAATAATAAAATGTGAAAATCCCAAAGTAATTAAAATGGAACTTCATAAGCTGTTCTTGTCACCCCATAAGAGTAAATTAGGTTCAGTAATGAAGCACTTTGTCAGACAGAGTGACTGAGGGGCGGCTTTGGCACAAAGGTGGAAACACACTCTCACTGTGACTAAGTGGTACAATGGTGCTTATTAAAACATGGCACACAGTAGCAGTTTTACCACCAATTATTTCACCAATAATACTAACCTTTCACTGCACAAACCTCATGTGCATGAAGAGATTAAATTAACTGACAAGCCCTCCTGAGAAAGATGCAGGAAATTTGGGAGGACAAGGGTATGCTTTATCTTCTCTTCTGTGTCACCTGTAGCAAGAAATACCTCCACAAAAGAATTGTCTTTGTAATGCATCAGGTGCCATTATTTTAAAATTAATGGTTTTGAAGTAATAGGAAGCCCCTGTTTGATATAATTTGATAAATCACTTATTCTCCATGGTGCATAGGAAGCTTAGTTAGTAATGACGCCCATCACATTTGCAGGCGAGGCAGGCATGGCTCTGCTGCCCTAGGCAAGATTGGAGGATCAAGGGGGTGGAGGGGTGGGGGGTTGGATAGCGATTGTGAGGTGGTACCTGCTGTCACTGCCTTCCCCCCTTTTGCCACCCTCCCCAGCCGGATGGCACCCTAGGCGGCTGCCCTTGTCACCTATACCAAAAACTGGCCCTGAGGCTAAGCCCAATAGCGGCATGACTCTAACCCTTTGCTTCTCCTGGGGTTTCTTGGAATAACACTGTGTTAGTTCCTCCTCAGTTGTTATCAGTGACAGATGCACCTCTCTTCGGATCAGTGCTAGCTCTCCTGTAGAACACTGTGGCCTGTATGATGTAAAATAGTTACGGGCTTGCAGTTAAATGCATCATACGGCAAGAGTGCACAGCAGTGAATTGAGACACAACGCCAAATTGAGAAGAAAAAAATGATTTAAGAAAACTCTTTGTAATAACAAATTTACATCTCTGCCTCAGTCGAGAGTTCTGTCATTGATTTTGGTTATGTTGATCTTCAGTTACCTGGAAAAGCAGCTGAACTGCTCAGGACAGTTTTTATGTCCTTTTGTAACTTGGTTGACAAACAATACATAATTCCATCCGTTTTTATTTAATATAATTAGTTATAAAAAACAATACAGTGTGTAAAACAATAGAGTTTTGTGGAGGAAATGCAGACACAGCCATTTACTGTGTGTGTTATGTAGTGTGCTGTGAGACTAGAGATGGTCTGCAGACAGTGAAATGGCAGGCAGCCATACTTCTAAGATGAGAGAAGTCTGCAGTGGGGGGGGGGTGGAAGGGCTTCAGACTGCAGAGCTGTATCTCCCTTTTAAAATCACGCCATTCTCTTCACAAGGGGATGCTGAATTTTTCATTTCCAACAGAAATAACAGATCTCTGACACTGTGGTATTGATACAGATGCCACACAGCCCATCTTAATGTAGCATACATTATGTATCCAGGAGAAAATGCACTTTTTGTGATTCAAGAATTGAAGAAAAGAGCAGAGAGTAACCACATGCCATTCCGGTTCTCAACTGCTGCTGTCAGGACTCTGCAGTATATAAATAGGAGAATGTGCTATATGTGCAGCAATACACATAAAGCAGTTTGTGATGTAGTGTTGAGTAGTCACAAACTCACCACTTCTATTGAGAATGTGAGTTTGGAGAGTCTCTATATGACAAAGGAGTGGTATAGAATTTCTATTTTTTGGCTCTTCGATGCTGGTCTGATTCACCCAGTTCCATCCAATGCATTAGAGATGCTGTGACTTACGGTGTGCCAGTGACCTTGGCAAAAGCCTGAGCTGGCCAGTGAAGCGTGAATATGCTAATCGCTAATCCTTCACAAAGGAGAATCTACAAACATGGATTTGAAAGCATTTCTCTGATATCAGTCATTCACAGTCAAATAGGCAGCCTTTCCCACTCAGCAACAATCCAACACTTTGCATCTATTACCATGGGAGAACACAGCGAATGTGACAGCACCTGGAAAAGATGTACAACGTGCAATCTAGGATTTTCAGCAATTAAAAAATTGATCTGTTGAGCAATCAACCAATTCAAGGAAATACATTGGATGCTGTCATATGTCTGAACTTTGATATCAGTCTTTGCAACATTTCTTGGCAAACTACAAAGCAATTAGGCCAAATCTTTCATAAGACGTGAACAGTCAGATCATATATTGCACATTTTCCTCATTTTAAATAATGCAGTAAATGTGTGCAAGCAAATCTGTGAATTTAAATAAATTTTAATCACCCAGTATAGTTTTGTAATTCTTACAGTATGCAATAAATTACTACTATTCCATTTTATATTATGTTATCACTTTTAGTTTTTAAACATAGTTTTATACTGTATTTGATATAACACTTTTATGTAAAAGGGGTCTACGTCAGCAGTGCATGTCATTGCAATATTTTAAAAAAGAGTATTCTTTAGAAAAAGCCCTATGCCTCCAGCAGCAGAATAAGGCTCCACACTCAATGCCTCATTGGACCCTTAAATAAGAGGTGAGAATGTGCACTTTGACCATATTTGAATTGTTTGATTACAAATCTAAAATTGTGGAGTATAGAGCTAAATCAAGAAAAAAATATGTCTTTGTCCGAAACATTATGGAGCACGCTGTATATCAAAAAAATGCAAGAAAGCATTTATTTTGTACAAAAGTAAGTCAGTTTTACTTTTGGGTTAAGTCAATTTTAAATATGCTGAATTTGAATTATTTTCCGACCATTCTTCTGATCTCGTTTGTGGTTGTATGATTATTTTTATGTCATTAATTGGTATGTGTGTGCCAGAGTGAAATTAATCCCTTTTAAAATGGCAGGCCAGATTCCAGTGAATGTTGCTGAATCAGTGCTTGCTCAACTTCAAAAGTAAGTGTGAGCAAAACCAGCCTATTTATTCATTTGTTAATTGAGAGATAACGTGACACCAAGACCTATTTTTAAGTTGTGCTTAGATGACTAAGATAAGGAACAGCCTCACATGTAAGTTAATGCAGCAGAGTAGATGATGCTTTGTGTAACCCTCACCCTTAATTATAATATGGGGACATCTGACCGCTGAAATGTCATGTTTCACAACAAAACATGTGACATTGTTCTTGTAAGCTAGAGTCCCAACTCTTCCTCCTCTGAGATACATTTGTTGTAACAAGTTGTATTCAGGGCGCTAGGAAGCTCCCCTAGATGCTAACTAAAATGGAAATGGTAAAGGAGATCTCCAAGGTGCTAAAAACACATTTTTGCTGTGAAAAATTATTTGCTCCTTCCTGATTTCCTCTATTACTGCATATTTATCACAAATAATGATTTCAGATCTTTGTACAAAATGAAATATTCGACAATAAGAAACTGAGTACACACAAAAAAATTATTTTTAAATGAAAATTATTTAATTAAAAAAATGTTCAAACACCCATTTTGCACGTGAAAAAGTAATGCCCCTCCTAGTTACTCAATCAACCAATTAACCTAATTTAATTGATAATGAAATTCAGCTGAACACAGCCAGGCTTGATTGCAACCAGCCCTGTTGAATCTAAACCTCACTCACAGTGAACCTTACCATCAGAGTGAAGTAGTCACTACAAAGTTTCTACAAGCACTCTATGGCACGATCGAAGGAATTCAAGAAGAGATGAGAACAAAAGTTGTTGAAATATACACTTGGAACAGTGGTGAATCTTTGCAGTGGCCGGCATGCCAAAATTTCTCCAATGGTGCAGGGACAAATCATCCAAGAAGCCACAAAAGATCCCTGACGAACATCCAAAGAACTGCAGGCCTCTCTAGGCTCAGCAAGGTCAGTGTTCATGTCTCCACAATAAGAAAGAGACCGGGCAAAATGGGGATTCACGGGGGAGTAGCAAGGTAGAAACCACTGCTAACAAAGAAAAACATCAATGCTCATCTCACATTTGCAAAAAAGCACCTGTATGATCCCCAGACCTTTTTGGGATAATGTTCTATGGACAGATGAGTCAAAAGGAAACTTTTTGGATGACAGCCCCATTTTGCTGCCAACACATTTGTCTGTTTACTTTTTAATACGACAAAACCCTGCCGGCAACTGAATGGCTAGATTGGCTTCAGCCCAGTGCTTTTCAGACCAAAGAAACATGGTGGCCTGGGCATAAACTCTCATATATTCCACCTAAACAGTCCACTAAAATATGTTTCTGAAAACATTTGAGGTGAGAAATAAGCCATGTAATTGCTGAATCTTGGTTCATATTATGATCTGCAACGCCTAATTTGACAATTTGAGTTACATGAGCCAGGTACCACTATGCTGTGCAAATAATTTGCAAATAGAATACTTTATGTAAATTAGATGTACATAGCCACTTTGTTTACCCCAGGATGCTTTTTACAGAATTGTGTTGTAGGTGGAGCCAGGTTGAAACAGTGAGTGCAATTACTCTTTAATGTATTTAAGGGTAATTGGAGATTTTTAAATTAATAAAGGAATTAACAATGTCAACGACAAAATATCTGTCAAGTTGAGAGTTATGAACATGTGGAATAGCTTGCAAGGTTATGTAGTGATGTGTAAAGACCCTGGTGCTCAAGTCCAGGAATTAAATAACACTGGATATGGTCAAGACACAATTAAAAAACAAGCTTGGATGGTCTGAATTATTTAATTGCATATTTTTACATGCATTTGTTCTAGTTTGGGTGTGGTACTCTATTGAATAAAATTGTGTGTAATGGTACAGGACAGAACAGATGTGTGTACTGGTAAATTTTGATCAGGCTGCAACCAAGCTGTACAGAAATTGCTGCCCTGCGGAAAAAAATGCAGGGGTAAGATGCATTCGTTCTGGCTACAGGATTAGTTCCTGAATTGCTTTGAAGGCTACTCAGCTGAAGAAGGCAGGTCATAACCCAAATCAAGTGTCACAATAATAGTAGCATCAGATCCCAAATATAAAGGGTAGATTTTTTATGCATTAAGGGAATATTGCAAGAAAATATAAACAGTATGTAGACACTATTGCAACTTTGAAAATAGAAATGTTTTATATACAGTATGCTCTGGCCTAGAGGCTGGTAAAAGACAAGCCTAGATGTGCTGAATGTCCAATTTTCTAAATTGTACATTTTTATGTGCATGTGTTCTAGTTTTGGGTGCAGTACCATGAAATTGTTGGTAGTGGTACAGGACAGAACAGATGTACTTCTACATTTCGGCAGCACACAGAAAGTATTGGCCTGAAAGTGCTGCCTATTTTGCCCATTGAGAAGAACACAACGTACAGAAAACCTGCATTAATTCTCTTCTGAATGTACCGGCTACTTCCCTGTTCCGAGAAGTTCACACTGAGTTGATTCACATTTCTTATTTATTGCATACATGTATAACTGACATCGGGTCAAGCCAGCAGTTGTATCGTAGTTAACTCACAGTAGCCTACTTGCTCCCAGCAGACACTATGCTGTCTTGGCCTTAATATTCAGCGGTTTGGCAGGAGTATGTGGCCTGCCTATGGGAGTAGTGCTTTCCAGTACGACGCCTCTGACCTGCTGCCACGGGTATGCACGTAGCACAGGCAACTACAGCACAGCAAGTCAAGCATAGACAGCATACAAAACTCCCTCCTCGCCCAGAGTGACTGGGCACTACATTGTGCTATTTTCCTTTTGCAAGAGGCCAGTGGTGCTGGGTATGAAATCCAATGCAACATTTACCAAGATATTTTAGACCAATAAACTTTTTCAAAATATTAATGTGCTCACATTTCAGTTTTATTGTTATTATTATTATTATTATTATTATTATTATTATTATTGATGCAAATACTAATATGTACATACCTGAAAAAGGTTTACATTTGATATGATATTCTGATCATGATGGCAAAATTGCTCGTTTTAACTGTAGTTACAGAGAATCAACTGAACTATGCATACCTGTCCCTTTCTGTGTAAAAAATCAAGATAACAAATATAAAACAACCCATATTGTTTCATCTTTATGGAAGAAAAATGCAAACTTAAAAATAGGAAGAGAGCCAACATCTTTTCTAGAGCTACTCAAAATGGTATTGTGCAATGTGTGTCACAGGCCGCTTGTCATTATTTCCATTTGGTGCCCTGTCTGCACACACGGTTGCGGTTAGCATTTATCACACTACTGCAGGGGTGAGTTTGCATTCGTTCTAGCCACAGGATTGGCTCTTGAATTGCTTTGAAGGCTACTCGCCTGAAGCAGGAAGGCCATATCCCAAATCAAGTGTCTTCCCATATGACATAGTACAGTAGTACAGTATATCCCAATAATAGTAGCACCAGATCTAAAATATAAAGGTTACGTTTTTAATTAAGAGTGTTTCAAAAAAAAAAAAAATAGTGCAAGTGAACAGTATGAGGCAGTTTAATCAAGTTAATTGTAAATCAGTCTCTATTACAATTACAATTTCAAATGTTAAAATAATAATGATCATTCATTATACAGTATCAATCACAATAACTTCCAGAATACGCCACACAGCTTGGGAAATGAATGGGAATGGAATGAAACACAAGTAGGGAATGAAAACACAAGTCTATTTATACCAGGTATGCAAGTCACACACCTGTAAATGCACCTTAAAACGCCCGAATACTCCAGCCAGAATGGCGAATTCACACAGAACGGATCTGCAGGTGCCCATTACTGATAAAAATGAAAGACAATAACAATACTTTTAAAGCACCTATGGAACCTCAGAGGCGCGCACAAAGTCAGATGCATACGGTAAGCCCTTAGATATGTTCATATAGAAATTACACAATTGGCTGATCAATCATGGAAGTGAAAAGTGTTTTACCCTTGCACATGAGATACCATAAGAAAAGTGTTTTTTTAAAAAAGTGTTGCATCACTTCCAACAGCCCACAAAATCACAAGATCTTTACTATAATTTTGGTGATGTTATTTTAAGATATTACTTTATGAGGATGCCCTTATTTTGGAACGTATGTGTCCTGAAGAGGCTGCCAACCCTTACAAAGAATTATACTTTTTGTATCTTCGTTGAAAAAGTATCCTCACAGGGACAGTCAGTGTAAAAAATATAAATGGAAAGTGACAGTAATTCTGAAAAGAGCCAGAGCTGTCCCTGAGCTTTGGGAATGTGGTCATTTAGCTCTGATGCATCCATTTGGTTTCAGATTCTGCGTTCCAAGTTGTCATTGTCAATCAACATTCTCACCCTCTGATTTATACCTTTTATAGCCCTTAACTGAATTGAGGCACTTCAGCAATTCATGTAAATCAATATGCATGCAAATAATGAATTGATAAACAGAATATATTCTTTGTCAATGACAAGATATGCCATATCATAAAAATACATTTGCTTATTTTCTCTGGTATATTTATATTTTGTGCAAAATGTAGAAATATGCATACAGTTGCTCATTCAGAAACAGCATGGTTTTGATATTTTTAATGTGTCTATTTAGTATTTTGAATATATAAAACATAAATTCAACATTAAATATACCCTTTATTCCTTTTCATTTTAATGTGTCTGTAAATAACATGGATTCTTTTTGGGTTTGCTCAAATGGACAATATGAATAAAATAATTAAGGATAAATACTTTTATCCTTAAAAGACACTATAAAATTAATACACCTTTTTAGGAGTCTAACTGTCACCCGTCACCCTTCAGTTGGTTGTGAGCTCTGTCCTTACCATTTATCTATGGATTTCTGTCATTGTTCTGAACAATCACCATGGCTGTATGCCCTTCACAGAATTGTTCTGTGTCTCCCTTATATGGTTATGTTAAGATTCATCATGATGTCACAGAAGATCCTATGCACCTCACTGGCGTATCTCAGGGCTTCCCCTGTTTGGGCATGCCATCTACATTAAATCAAATTGTATCAATTAGTAAGAGGCTTATTGCAAGAGATATAGACTATAAAAACTACTGAAAAGGAACAGACCTTCCACTTAAATTAATTTAAGACAGACCAATGCATTGCATTGCTAATCATGCCAAACAGTGTGGTACTGACAACAAAAAAAAAAGAAAACTGTCAGTTGCGGGTCTGTGTTGGTTAAAAAAATATTTAACATATTGACTCCTTAGTTTTTGCTTACACCTTACTTTTCTTAGGAATGCAGCAGAAAACAATGTCCAGATACTTTTCCAATATAATTTTTGAACTTTTTTTTTATTTTTTTAAAATCATACATCATTGTCAATTTGCTTACCCCTCCAGTTGCAATCTGTGTTGTTTGCTGTGTGTATCTTTGCCTGGTTTAAACATGTAAAGCTTATTTGTTGGCAGTCACAGACCGTGTCGTTTTATATGCCAGTAACCATGTGTCTGTGTGTGCCTGGTAACACACACTGGAACAGTGAACTGTGACTGCATATACACTCCTCCTGTGGGGCCCAAATGATTTATTCGTTATCCCCAGCTGTGCCCGTTGATAAAGCCAAACCCAGATGGTTGTGTGTTAATGGGAGCTCTGGATATCACAGCTTCCATTTGATTATGAACAGACTGGAAGATCAGTCAGCACTGAATTGTGCCGAGAGTTCCCTGAAGAAAACTGCTGTTGAAATGCATTGTGGGTGCCTGAGTGCTTTTAGCTCAGTAGAGTTATTGGTTGGTACTCCCTGGTATGCAGAGTGACTGTGGTAGTATTGTGTGATTTTTTTTTTTACCATTAGCTTTTGTATTACTGAGGTTACTACCTCCTCATTTTTCAATTTTCAATCACCTTCGAGCACCTTTCCTTTTTCTACTGCCTGTTCATTTTAGGATTATTTCAATCCACATCTATTTTTGGGTTGTGTAGAGTGAATGCGTGGCATATTGTTTTACATGGATCTCAAAAGCCATTGTTGAGTTTGAAACACTGTACAAGGGAATGCTCTCCAAGAGATAAGTGCAATATGCATGAACATTTTGTCCCATTCCATATTTTACATGCATTTGTGAACAGTTGTAGCTAAACTTTCTTTGAATATCCTTTCCACATAAATGCATGTAGGAAACTTGTTCCTCCTGGTTAATCTCAGATCTGACAAGCGTGGCTTATGGGGCAAAATGTCACAGAGAGCATAAACAGTGGCAAAGAGTGACACAGAACCCAGGCCATCTTTATTCAGTTTCGCTCAGCACTGCATGACCTTGTGGTCATGAATCAGTGATCACTTCAGCGTTCTGTTGTAGAGGACCAGAGTGTTCTCTGAGTCAGGATGCCTTATGGGTAAAATATAACAGATGTATTGCATGCCATTTCTCTTTTTATTGTCATTCAGATTCATGTTTTGCCCAAACACCTACACCATTCAAACTATCCAACATAATGTCACAGGCAAAGTGGAAATAGATCTAAATTTAATTTATGGAAACTAGAGTTTGTACAACATTGTATAAATATTGCCAAATTTGTCCCCACTAATATTAAATGGGATTCCTTGTGCTAACATAATCAGTGGTATCTTCATGGCAATTACAGTTGAATGATGTTGAAATTCAGTGTCTAATTTCTTTGTCGCAGAATTTCTTTGTCGCTTCGGTGAATATTCAATGTTTAGATCATACAGGCCACTGCAACATGTGGACTGGAATTCAGCCGGTTTCACAATTTTTACCTTTTCTTCATCTACAGCAGGGGTTTTCAAGAGAAACACCAACCTCTATGTGTGGTGTTCTTGCTCTTTCCTACTTGCTGTGCTTTTAATTATTCACTGCGGTAGAAAAGGTTCAGAGTAAGATGTATCCGTGGAGGATGCTGCCTGTTTGGAAGAGTAACATGTAGACGGGATAAAGATGCTAAAACAAAGGCGGTTACTGTACTTCGCTAGACATCACTCTTTTCAGTCGACTGTTTCCCATTTTCAGATGTGTTCATTCTAAGTAAATGAAATGTTTAGTGGACCAACATTGTAAGCAGATCAAATGCAGTTCCAAGCCTTAGAATCCCAAGCCTTTGTCATGGTCTCTGTTTTCCTTTGAGAAATGTATATTCTTGTGTGATGTCATTGGTTTTTCACAGTTCAGCATGAAGAGAACTGCGCTAGGTGTGGAAAGCTAAGTGCTCTTGGTGTGATGTTTTATTTGTTCACTTGATAAACTAAGCAGATTATCCACAAGGTGGAGACATTGCAGCGCAGTGCTTTTCAGACTGCATGCACAGGCACATCATCTGTGTTCTGTAAGAAAAGGAGGAACAGAAATCCCTTACCTTAGTCAAACAGATGAGAGGTAGAAAGAGGAGTGATTCAATGTTAGGATAAAGAAGAGCGGGAAGGCAGGAGATGGAAGGAGGAATAGGAAAAGAGCAGCCTGTACATGCAGCAGAAGATAAATAAACAGTCCTGATATAAACACCTTCTGAGTGAGTCAGGTGGCATTGACAGGATCATGCAAGTGAAAGTGTGAGAATGCTGGTTTGATATTGCTGCCTCTCATATGTGAGATTACCCAGTGTGTAACGGAAATGGGCTCGTGACACTGACACCGGTGATGTGGGTGAAATTATCTGTGCAGTCTTGTTGAAAGTGCAGAATTGGATCTGTGCAGAATTTTATTTTATTTTTTTTAATGTGGCAGGACCTGACAGCTGCTCCTGTTACTGCAAAGAGAACACTGGATCTAAATGTTCACATCATGACCACAAGAGGGTGCACCTCAGCCATGGTTGGGACCAGTTCTGGCACAACATGTTTTGGATACAGTTACCACAGGCAAATCTGTCCAAGAAGACTGTCTTTCTGGACAGGTCTGCCTGTCTGCGGCTAGATTTCTCATGCAAGAAGATTGAGATCACTATGGGGTATTCTTAAGAACTGTTTTTATAAACAATATAAACTATATTTTTTCACTCTCATCCTAGCTAGCACACAAAAATCCTTGTGAATAGAAGCACTGCATTAAAGTTTTTAATGTTTTTTTTTTCTTCACCTTTCCCAACTCCAACTTTCCAGCTATGTTGTAAGTAAGTCTAGATTACACATACTTTTCCACAGGAAAAAGGAAAAATCAGCATTGCAAGGGCACTACCAGCACACATGAATTCAAACTTAATTTACTGTCCATTTTAAGTGCTGAGTATTGAAGAAGTACCTCCCATTTTACAACCGTCAACAACATGTGAAGGACCAGTCAAGCAGAACAAAAGAAACAATAATATCTGAGCCTCCAGTTCTGGCCTGAAATAATAAAAATGACTGGCACGTCTTTGTATTCTTAATCGTCTTCCTCTATATGTATTACTATTGACTGAAAATAAAGGACTCCACTGAACTACAAAGCTGAGTGAAATGGAAAACAGTCGCAAACTGGGAAAACCAGCAGCTGTACTTGAACTAGAGGATAGGAGATGTTAAGTTATTGTTTTAAACCAACAGTCTTCACTGTTGGTTTAAATAGTGTTGGTTTAAAACAATTAGACAAATACGAGACACTGTCTGTTTTGTATGCATTACATTAACAATAAAATATGAATAAGATACCAGGAGATATTAGCACTGCTGAGTTAATATCCTACACACAATATGACTTTACTCAGCTAAATTAAATATAAGCTTGCTATGACACTAGTCTCTACAACAGATTGACATTTGTCTGTGACTTCACCATTTACTTATTTTATTTCAAGTAACATTTCCTTAATCTTGCGCATAAACAGTTTCTGCAATGATCTATTCTTAAGAACATAAAATAACCTAATAGGTCACTTGGACACTGAAACACATAACCTCTTACTTATCCCCCGTGCTGATTACTATGCAGCAACAACCCTCCAAAACCAGGAAAAGGAATGGCTAAAAAATATTTGGCTAAAATGTAAATCTTTCCCTCCTTATTTAGACAAACTTTCAGTAGATGAACTCACATGACATTCCATTTTAAACCTTTCTAAAGTTATAAATAATTTAGAAAAACAGAGTCAATTTACAAAGGTTGCCTTTTTATTTCATAACTTAAATTAAAATTTATTTCAGTGTCAACATCCATGACAGTTAAACTCCTGTTTAAATTAAATATCAAAATGTTTCATACAATCATAAATAAAGCTCAAAGCAATTGAATGACACAGCAAATTTGTTATAAGAAATAACATCTTGGTAGCCATTTTAACCATTTCTTCTCACATTCTTTTACAAATTTCATTATGTGCAAGCATACACACTTTTATTAAAAGTGAAGAATCATGTTGCATCCTTAATAAATATAACATCACCAATTTCAGCATTTCAATCTATCTGACAAAAATAAGCCGAATCTGATACCAGACGTTTTAAGACTATAAATCTTATGCATCACCACGGCAAAGTTATCCACTTTAAAAGCATTGAATTGAGACACCAAGTTAGCCTGAGGTGTAATTTGTCTATCAAAGAAAACATACCATTTGATAGACATCTATTGCATATGTAAAGAAGATCCTTCTAATGTCACATCTTTTAAATATAGAAACAAATATTTCAATCTGAAGTCCAGAACAAAATAAAATATCCACATATCCTTTCTGGTAAAGAAAGAGAAGAACATTGGGAAATGACAGTAAAGCCTGCACATTACTAAACTGCTCTGAAATAACACATTTGCAATCAACACATATCCCTTATTGAGGGACATGTTAACTGTGTGCAAATAAAACAGAATTTGGGAGCATTTGGGCAATGTGCATGGCTTCCTCACTTTTTCTCTTGAGCTCATTCTCCACTTTAAACAATAAGCAGCTAAACTTTAAAATAAATGTACCATTATGACTGATCAGGAGATGGTAAACTTTCAAAAGGGAGGCCCAGTGTAATGGGGCCTGTTGTAGCTTTTGTTCTTTCCAGTGTCTTTTTATCATCATTGCACTTTAACTTTATGGGTTGAACACCCCTACTCTCCCACTCATTAAATCTTGGGAGTTATACTAGCCTACTGCATGTTCCCCCCTCACTGTCTGCAGTGTTCAAGCAGAGACTTGAAATGAAACAACTTTTCACTAGTCGTGTTCACGCGCAAAGGTGCTCTTCCCTCATCAGACAATCTGGAATACGTGAAAACTGTTGTCTCTTTAGGTTTTTCAGTCTACATTTTTGCCATCCAGGGCACTATATTCTAACTTGTGCAATTCACAAGCAATTACCATTCTATCCCCAAAATGGTGAATTTAGTCTAGGCCTGGCGCACAGCCAGTCCCATCCATCCTTGCAGCTAGACTCCAGTCATTGAGAGCAGTGACTCAAGGCACATTTGGCAGTCTGCTAACGGTAGATGTGTTGAAGAGTGTGCTTTGGTTCCTGGGACTACTCAGTAGATTTCTGCTGTGCCGCTCCATGCTTCTCCTGACTTCCCGAGTCATCACTTTGAATGGAAAGGACTGCTTCTGGGAGGAGGCCAGTTTAGCTGCCAGCTCTGGGAACTGCTTGGTGTAGAGTGCTGCAGTGTACTGCAGCTCAGGGGTGATCAGGTCCTGGCATTGCTTTTTGGTGGCTCCATCCAAGCCAGGGTTGAGGTTGTAGCCCTGAATGACAGCAGCACCATACTGGAAAGGCTTGAGGGCGGAGTCCTTCACCTGGGAGGGGTCCACGGCCCCACCCTCCTTCAGACAGGTCTTCATTAGCTGCCTCCTCCTCTCTTGCAGCTGTGCCACCTCACGCTTCATATTCTCCCGGCCCACTGTTTGTTCCACCCTCTTCCAAAAAGTGATATTGAAGTGCTGGTAGATCTTCCAATCCAGTGAGTTCCATATTTTGATCTTGTTCATCGTCAAGGGGGACAGCCACTGACGGGTCCTGTTACTTCTGCTGTTGAGTTTGAATGAGACCACATCATCTAGTGACCAGCAGAGGGCGTTCTTTAGCAAGATCATAGACTCATCAAAGTACTCTGACATGAGGACGAGATGGAAGTTCTGCTCAATCATGGAGATAGATAAATTAGCCTGCCTCTCAATATCAACATAGTTGTTGTTGTTGTTGAAGCCAAAGTCGAATGCCAGGAGGTTCCTGGCATAGTGGTTGTTGCTCAGCGAGGCATTATAGCTGTGCCAAGCGTTGTTGAGGAAGTCGTCTAAGTTCCTGGCCCTGTGAAAGGCAGGGATGCTTTTGTAATACATGAATATCGACTCCATCATGGATACTGGATTCCGCAGTATAGAGAAGTAGAAGGTATCCTCTGGCATTACTCTTTTGACCTGCAGGTGGAAAACAATACCTTTCTTATGTTACTGAAATTACAGAAATTAATACAAGTAGTACACAGGCCTGTTTTCAATACCTGGATTTTTTAAAGGCCAAATTGTATTAAACTACACCTAAATATAAGTCTGATCACTTTCAGTTTTCTCAGAAAAATTCCCACTTTAAACCAGCAATTTTTTATCAAATTTTTTTCAGATTATTGTTGTTTGTAACAAAAACAATGCAGCCATCTGTCAGTACCAGGCGTATACTGAGATAATTGCCTCAAACAGATGCTTTTTGCTTGGCTCACACCACATTTTCACAAAAGTAATACCAGGCTGTTATAAACTTAAATAAAATTACTTTCACTCAGATTTCTTAAATAAAACAATTCTGCCAATTTTTGAGAAGAAAGAAAAATCTGGCCCCTAATTCATGTGGCTATGAATAGCATGGTGTACGTATTAAAAATACTGGGTAAGTTTATGCACATATGTACAGTATTCCACCTCATTATACAACTCAAAGGAGTCTTACCTCTGCCGGCATGAATCTCATGTGGTTGCACATGATGTTGAACTCCTTCATCGCCCTTAATCTGAAGCCTTCGACAAAATGAGCAGCAAAGTACAGCGGGTAGAAGAGCTGGCTGTGTTTATTCAGTGGCAGAGCAAATGTCAGGTTCCTACTGTCTCCGTAACGGTACAGGATGTTCAGGATGGTGCTGCTGGCTGTCTTGTGTGTCTTAAGGAAGACAATGTGGGTCTTCGGCTGGCAGGTGGAGGCCCCTCGCCCTGCTGCGGCTGGCTTAGCCGTGGCGATTCTGGCATTCACAGCCGAGGGGGAGCGCGGTGTTGTTCGGGGCGCAGAGGGGAGCCTCTGCTTCATCAGCTCCTTGCTTGGGTCTGGCCCATTCTGTAGACTGGCCAGTGCAGTGGCAGAGCGCTGAGGTTTCAGTCGGGTGAGTCGGGGACTGTTAGCACTCCCCCTGCTGGGAAACCATTTCCTGTGTGGGCGGAGAACCTCTGAGATAACGGAAGGTGCAAGCTGAATGGACTTGAAGTCATCCTCCTCAAGAACCGTGAGAGGGCGTGTTTTTTTCACTGTGGCTGCTGCCACTAATCGACCACCTTTTCCCTTCTGTAAACGTGTTATTTTAGTAAACTTGTTAATGTGACCTCTGGGTGAAATATGCAAGGGGAGTTGCTCTGACAGTGCCTTCCCCCTGTGATGCTGGCCTGCGTGAGGTATGTTTCCTATTTTCACAGCTTCCTGGTGAAGATTTTCCCGTTTTACAGTTACTTCCTGGTTTATAGGGTGCATATATTCAGTTTGAGGCACAAGGTCCGACTGCTGTTGCTCCAATGGCGGCTGCGTTGTTGATAATGCTTTTTGGAACTCGATTGTAAACCTCATACTGAAGAGCTTCTCATTGGCAAATTGTTTCAGAATTTTGTCATTTCTAAAAAAGAAATAAAATAAATACTGACGATCAGTTCCACAAACAAGTGTCAATACAGCATTAATGATAGCTTTGTTATTTTGTTGTTTTACCCACTGATGCTTCTGTTCCTCATTTCCAGTTCAAAACATTTTATAGTTAATAATGTTTTTAACCAGCAAGAAAATCCAAACAAAAGTACTCATATGTTACATGTCCTGAATTTAATTGAATTTAATTTTGGCTACATTTGGCTAACTGGAGGCTTGTCAGTAAGGTCAGCACAACTGGAAGTGCGAGCACACACACACACACACACACATACACAAACACGCAGCAGTGTTGAAAACAGATTTCTGACACATGTAGCACACATACCCTTAAAGCACCTTGCAGACAGACCCACCTGGACTGCCGAACGACACCCAGGATCTGTATGGCCACACAGAGGACGGTCAATGCCATGAGAACCATCCACATGTGGCGCAGATGACTGCATAGCGCACCCTTCAGCCTCCTACAGGGGGCACAGGTGAGACCGGACATTAGCCCCACTGTAGTCCATGAAGCAGCCTTCAACATCAAATCAGCCAGTTTAATGGTGCACTAAATAGGTTCATGATTATATTAATGGGCATTTGCTGTGACAAGCTGTGCCGACGGGCATAGGCATTCTTTAAAGAACATCGAAAACGTGCCAATGTTAATTTCAGGATTCTTTAATGCCCAATGGGCGTATTTTAAAAATATGTCAGCTTATTTTTTCTGTTTTTCCTTGTCTTTAAATTTTGTCTGCAATTTTCAAATCTGCTATTTTCTTCCCAACATGATTAAATTAACAATCCTCCTTGCCATCTGGCTTGCAGAACAATACAGAAAATATTATTTGATTGTGGTAAAGGCTGTAATTTTGCCGCACATTCTGCCTTTCAAAGCCACACATTCTATCAGACCCCTCTGGAGCCAGACAGAGAGAAGCATTTTTTGAAATTACTGGATCAAGAGAACTGTGTCCAATCATCTTGCATACCGAAGGCTAGAAGGTTTGTGAACAAACAAAATTCTGAACACATTTCACAAATTAATGCATCATAAACATGCTCTGCCTGGAGGCAGAGTAAATCTACCCAGGTAGTTAAATAATCAGTGTATGCGCAAATGCCATGCAATTTCACAAGACAAAAATAGAATGCTCCCTTAAGTTACAATTAACAGATGGAATTGTAATTAACAGATGGAATATTAACTTGTTAATAATGAAAAACAAAAGCATTAGGAAAAAATGAATAAAATGATTAATATATTACCATTTCCTATTTCGTGCCCATACACCAGTGTTCAGAACCAGGCTATTATTTCATGTTTACTCATTCACCTTATGGCCACCAGATGGTGCTGGAGTCGATGAAATGAAAACTGGCAGAACCCACCTTTATGAAAGAAAATTGCCATTTGTCATTTGCTATTTCGAGCAGGATAAACACTATGAGGGAAAACAAAGAAACATTTCTTCATGCACACAGTGCTTGCAGTGGTTCCATACTTGACATTCACAGCAACGCTTGGTTTATTAAATCCAAAATATAAGACAGGCAGTCTATATGATCAACTCTCATAATTAGAATTTTGAAATGATGAAATCCCTGTGCATTTAGCTTTAGGTGTGAGTGTCCACATGTGTGTTTGTGTGTATATGTGTAACGTATGCACAGTGTGGTCTGTAAGTATTTGGACAGTGACACAATTTTTGTTGTTTTGACTCAGGACTCCAGTACATTGGATTTGAAATTAAATGATTATTATGAGGTTAAAGTACAGACTTTAATCTATACCAGCTGACCCATGTCTGATATCTGTCTGTCTCTCTACGCCCTGCCATAAATGAGAAACACTAAACTGTTCTCAAGACTGGAATGCCAAGAGCATTTTAGAGAACTGTTGACCTGTGCCATCTGTTTGTGAGCTTCCCATTTTAATTAAAGTAATTAGTCGCCCTGTTTGATCCTGTCTATTGAACACTAATCTGTTAAATGCAAATTACAACAGTGCTTCAAGACCAACAATAAAAACACTGTCCTTTGTCAGACTAGTGTGCTTCTTGTAAACCAAGAAATATTAAACCCAAAGTGGAGTTGAAGAGTAGGAAGAGCTTTGGAGAGTGTCTTTGTTTTCACAGATATGTTTTAATTTATGTCATGCCGATGACCCAGACTTTGGTCTAATCCTGGAACCAGAATACCAGAGAATGGAAAATATCCCTCAGCTGTTTTTGATTGGCCTGTAGGAGTCTACACCTCTCCCTCCTGAACCACAGCAAAGAGGGGATAAGTGGAAAGTCTCCCCATATGATGTGTGTATATAACTCTATACATATCTGTGTGTTTGTGTGTGAGTATGTGCGCATACACGCACACGCATGTATAAATCCATAGAGGGGAGTATGCCTATATATGAGAGAGCATTTGTGTGAGTGAGAGTTTGTAAACATTTGTGTGTGCATTTGTGTGTGCGATGCACTGGCTAATTTTCTTAGACAGTGCACTGTCCTATTACTGTTTGTGAGCATGTGTGCTTGTGTGTGCTTGAGTGTGATGCAAAGGATGATTTGCTTAGTCAGTGCACTGTCCTATTACTGTCAGATCTGGTAGTATAGCCATTCAGGCACAGGACCTGACAGAAAGAGAGGGCCTGTACATGGTCCTTCTGAGGAGTACAAAGTGAAGTGAGCCTATGAGCTTGGCAACAAGTTCAACGGGGAACTTCAAAGAGACACCAAAATGTCCCTTGCACTACTCTGAAACCAAAGCGATGGCGAGTAGGGGTGCACGTACCCTTCACTTCCTGCCTATTTACCCATCTAAACGGCTATTGTACAGTACTGTGCAAAAGCCAGATACCACCATTTATTTTATTTACTTTCGGAGAAAACAGCCATTGAGTGCAAGTTACTTATTTTTCATTGTTAGAAAAGAATGTAGCAAACCCTTCACAACTATGGACAAATATTGACAGATAATAAAGTGATTAATCCACAGCTTGCTTTTATGCTGCAAGTTTTTAATCAAGTTTCTGAATGTATTTCAACACAAAATTGAATGTTGTATTAAACCAATATTTAAGTCCTCATCCACAAATAGTCAAAAAAAAATTTTTGGACTGATCCCTAGATTAAATTCTGCACTGAATAAACAAACCACAAAATATTATCAACACATTCAGGCAGTGGCAAAAAAAAAAGGTTGACTGTTGAGCGCGGTATTCACGTTGTTGGATTAAAACAAGCAGCCAGTGTGCACGTTGTCTACGGTCAAAAACAAAACGTCAGATAGCCCCATAGAAAAGTTTAATTTTGGGACTTGTAAATGTGTTCTGTGACACGGTGTTGAGTGGTCTGATGAAAGTAGTAAAAAAAAAAAAGTGTGGGACTTGAAGAGTGTGAGTCATGACAGGGGCAAGGAAATGAGAGGTGGCAGCCAGGACGCTGGTCTCTCATTACATTACACATCGCATCCCACTGTCTGCACTACTAAGAGCAAATGCGTCAAACTGCTTCCTCCACATGTACCAATTATCAGCAGTTTCTCTGTTTCTCACATCATTTTGAATATGCATTGAATATACAACGGATGCATTTTACTTTGTCATTGTATGTGTTATATTTCCATACATTTATAAGATGTCAAACAGTGCTGATGGATGGCACGCCAAACAATATGTAACAGGTTTATAGTTTTAAAACAGTCCGGCCAGCAGTGCTACACAAGGGCCTTCAGACAAGTATAAAAACTGTGAGATTCACTATCAGTGGGTGTGTGTTTAAAATAGAGGAAGCTGAATCGTTACCATCACCAATTATTATAATTAGTACCCACCATCAGACCCCTTTCTCTTAATTCTGTCTTGCATGGTAGTCTTTTTCTTATATTCACTACTACTATTACTAACGTCCTGTTCAGATGACTGAAATCACAAGCTCCCATAAATAAAATGAGTGCTGCAACCCAACATGCTTAACGCATACAGAATAACCAAACACTTTACCCTAAACCCATAACTTGCTGATAATCATTAGACAGACATGACGATTTTCTGTCCACACACTGGCATTATGGATTGGGGAAAGAATGAAAATGAGTTTATTGACTGTATATCATACAAAACAGGTGAAATCAGGATAAGATAAATGATTAAATGACTAACGTCTATTGTACCTTATCAGACCTGAGTTTTGTAGTTGTTCCAATGGCCTTTGTTATGCACTTATTGTACGTCGCTTTGGATAAAGGCATCTGCCAAATAAATGTAATTAGATTATTAGTTTAAATAAAAATTAATACGCAGTCAGCAGAAAAATGTCCTGCCGTTTAGACACACTACCATACCGCTACACCTGTGTGGCAGGTCTTCCATGTGCCCCACTGACCCATATCTACAGACACAGCTGCCTGAAAGGTGGCATTTCCCTCAGACGCTCAGGCGGACAACTGGATGGTTAAGAGACAGGGAAGAGCTCAGCCCCAAACATGTACACCGACAAGAACATACACACACAAATGGTGCGTCCAAAAACGTAAAAATATCCTAAACGTAAAGAAATTTCCTCCACTATCACCTAGTCTCCACCGCGCCTCAGCAACCGTTCCCTCCAGCGTCCCAATATTGGAGGGGACAAACAAAACAGCTTCAAAACTCGGCTTCTCGTCTCCTCCTGGCAAATGATTCACTGATTTATCCTACCCCAGATGTCTTTTCACATTTCTGGGCGACATAGTCATTCTCATGCCCACAGAGATTGAAAGACCATCCCACAGAATCTGACACTATTCAAACTCCAGAAAGCAGAGACAGCTGAGAACTTACCACAAATTTTCCCAATTATGCAAAATATTTAGCCTAAATTGTGTGTGCTTCAGTAGGTTATTATCACACAGGACATCATACCCTAAGGATAGATAGCCTACAATGGATAACAAAATGGCAGTTTGCTTTTGTGATCCTATAGACAAATGGTTACAGACAGCATGGATGTTGCTTAAACGAACATGACTCTAAACATAAATAAGCATGGCAGCCATTATTTCAGCATGTGAATACACATGCATGAATTTATTCAACAAACATTTCCAAAGGACATAGGCTATTTATTACCAACAAATTTCAGATGTTACAGTATGAAATAATAGTTTTTCAGTGTTAACACTGCCATAATATGAACATATTATAATATGAAAACAATACCTCAGATAATGCGAAGCGACAAATTTGTTTCACTAATCTGCAGAAATGTTTCTGAATTAGCCTATGTACAGTAAGACACAATGAACTGGCAATAGAATGTAGGCTGTCACAGTAGGTATAGTATATGAAGTGAATTAGTGCTCTGTATGTTGAGACATCAGGCACATTGGGATTCTGAAATTACAGTAAATTGTTATGTTTGCATATACTACAAGATGTGTACTTTGATTTAATGTTGCTGATTACATATTAATTAGTATCTCAACACAAACTGCAATGTAAAGTACATGTTCGTATACTGTACAGGCAACTACTTGTACTTGAAACTGACAAGCTATTTTGCAACTTTAAATGGGCTGACCATGTGTAAGATATGTGATTGGCTAATGTGGCTATTTGTGAGCACCACATCAGCTCCTTCATCAATAGTGGATGTCGAATTTGATGATAGAGAAGCCAATAAGCTGCCCCAATTATCTTCACGCCTCCTCGTTCTCTCTTATCCTCCACTTGTCTCCTCTCCTCCTTTCCTCCACATGTACCTGGGTAGGAGACGAGTGGTAGTGGGGGAGTGAAGGAAAGGAGGTGAGGAGTGAAAAGTACTGGGATACACACACCTGCTGGAACATACACAAGGACCACCATCTACACACATTCGCATTCACACACACATACACACATATAATTTGGTGACATAGATTTTATTTTCTCAATTTCTTGAAAACAATTTTGAAACAATGCTATTGCTGAGAACAGTTAACAATACATAAAACTTGCATTATGCATACAGATTCCATTCCAAGAGTCACAGACTCCACTGTTTTTGTCCTTGACATACTCTCCTTTGTCCCTGTCTTCCTTCACACATGATTTAGGACTGACTGAACAATTATGAATTTTAGCACCTTTCTACACACTGACGGAAACTACATAACTGCAACTAATTCAATATTCAATTTGTGAACAAAACAGTGAAGAGAATCTTGTATTAACTGGTAGATTTTGAGTTTTGCATAACAGTGCTTATGAATAGCCTTTGTGCACTAAGAGAACAAAGTTCTGCAAAAGAGTTTGGGTGTTGTGAATATTGTTTTTGTGTTTTAGATATCTGTCACCAACTTTTCAAAAAAAAAAAAAAGAAATTGAGTTGAGAAAAATTGTCATGGTAAATAAAAAGAATGCTGAACATCAAAAAAAAGAACCAGCAACATATATTCTTGTTTATTGAGGGTGGCTATCAGCTCTGATGTACCATGATGTTATTGGACTTGCCTGCTGCAATAACATGTGTGCTAGATACAGATTCATTTATATTCTGGAGCCTGCAATAGGGAGTTATCTGTGGCTTCATCACTGAAAACTCTGACATCAAACTGTGAATCATCACACAGCCAGGGAAAATGAGATGTGTCAAACAGCCTATCACATTGTTTGTTCCTCCTCTTTGTTGGACTTTCCACCAGTGGCAATAAACCAAATTGGCGCAGATGGTGGAAGCATGCTGGACTCTAAACCCCCCCCCCCCCCCCAGGCCTCTTTACGCCGCCGTCATTACATGCACAGGTGCGCTGCTTAAAAGTGCAGTAATTGCAGAGTGCTGCACTAACCTTGAGTTCTGTGAAAATGACTTCACACCTCCTGCCCTCAGGAGTGACAGGATGATGCTGCTGCCCTACAGAACTTTTTCTGTAACAGCTGCATTTGTGAAGACTGAATTCATTTCATGCCCCTGACGCATGCACCTCTCTCTCTCTCTCTCTCTCTCTCTCTCTCACTCTCTCACTCTTTCTCTCAAAAAGTTTAGTCAGCAGGCCTACTACTTCTGGGCCTACCCTCTGTGTGTTGACAAGGCTGCCAACCACAGTGCACAGTTCATGGTGCCAGTGCTCCTTAAACAAAAAGAAAACTGTTCTCTCTTCTTCCCCTCTGTTCTATTTACACACAGGTTTGGGTGATTTTCCACTCTAAATGCTGCTAAATGTGGTCTTATTGATTCCTTGACATTGACACCATGATGTCCTTGTCTGCCAAACGGCTAAGAACAGCTGTTGTAGCCAATGCCACAAACTCTTGGACCTCCTTCAGCATAATTATAGTTTGGGTTGGATACTGAGTAGAAAGGATGACAAGGCACAGCAACATGATATTATTTTGTTTTCTGCTGATCTTTCACATTTGTTGAGCATCATTGTGAAAGCAATATAGCTGGCTTTTCTTTTCTGCAAATGCATTGCTTTCTTCTTCACATGCGTTTTTTTTTTTCCTTTTCTGTGTTGCTCTTTTTTCATATCCGTTCTCGCACATCAGCTTGTTTTTCTTTATAATTTGTGCCCCAGTCGTTTGTCAGTGACTTAGGCTTTTCACAGATCCTGGTTTGCTTGCCTCTCTCCAACTTCTCTCCCTGTCTATGCTAACATTACATTAGCGTAGGAGCGTAGAGAGGACCACCTGTGGGGGCTTAGAGAGCCCTTCAGAAGGAATTTTGCGCTCTTTCTGTTATAGCAGCAGGGGACTGAAGTATGGTTAGAACTGTTCCCACACAAAAATCACTTTTTCCAGTTGTGGCTGCATGGCAAATGGGGAAAAGCCCACAAAAAGGAAAATAAGTTCAAATAGGATCTGGAAAAGCAGTAGATGTATGGAATATCTCTTCGTTGTGAAAAAAATGAGTCCAGTTAACTGAACTTGGCGAGCCAGATTTGGCTCTTCCTGGCTTACACTATGCCTGCACCAAGCAGTCCAGTTAAAACATTTTCACAGAGAATGGTTTCCAGTGAGGTGGTTTCATTAGACAAATATAGTATCCAGGTTCACATTTCATATTCAGACAAATTCCTGCAAAGCGCTCAGATTTATGTATTTCCATTTTTGCTAGGTGGGTCCATGAACAATCATGCATATACAGCATTTTAATAACAATAGCTATAGCAACATCATCAACAGGGAATGTGCTTTTTGACCAAGTCTATTTCAAACAACTAAATGATCAGTGCCAATTAGATATCACACAACAGACAGTGTGTGCTACTGAGATTCAGAGAAAACCATAAAGGGTTTCAATTTGTAACAGATTCATAAAATAGAGCTGAAAAAATTAACCATTAAGCACTGTGACAATAATGGCAAATTAGTTCCAGTGGATTTCTCATGTTAGCTCATGCCAATAAATTGACCTTCATTTACCCCAGGAAAGAGCTATAAAGCAGCTCTATTAAACACAGATATCCAGTTCCAGCCATTAAACAATCTCAAAACCCACTCCCTGAGATCATGGCTGTTGCCACCCTCTAAACCTGTGTAGTTTTCCCTGTCAATACAAAGGATGTACACTTATGGCAACTTAACAAATGTAGACAGTCATCTTCTGCTTACTTAGGGCCTCCGGATATCAACCTAGAATTTGCACTTCAAACAGACTGCTTAGCTACTAATCCAGTTTATTTGCTGAGGGTGTCTGAGTCACATGACTGGCAAACCCCATGTCAAAATATAATGTTGGCATTTCTCAGAAGTGGCTTCAGTCTAGCAACCCTCCCAAAGAGGCCAAACCTCTGGACAGTTTCTCCCATTTTCTTCTCTTGGTGGCATTCTCTGACAATTGCACTTCCCATGAAATTCTTGGCAGTGTCTGAGTCATGCCATTTTCTTTCCATTTTGTTACAATTATGCAAGTGACTTCTAAATGAGGGCGGTGCAGTGGTACGGTGGGTAGCACTCTACAGCTAGAAGGTCCTTGGTTTGAATCCTGGTCGGGGCCTTTCTGTGTGGAGTTTGCATATTCTCCCCATGTCCAAGTGAGTTTGGTGTAGGTTAGGGGTAAGATATGCAGGTTAGGTGTAATAATTAACAACCATGTAAGTTTGGCATGATAATAAACATAACCATTTCCTTTTATAGTGCTCTATTCTCACCGGGATTGTTGTAGACTCTTGTTTGAAAGTATTAATGCTCACCTGCCGTCGGTTTTGACAACCGAGTGAGGTTGTGATACGGACATGGGAAAATTTTTCCTTGATCAGCTCTCAAGTGATAATGTAGGCATTTGCTTACGTGTGTGGCAAAAATCAAACTGATATTCCTTGAAATGCTTCAAAAAGAACAGAAGAGAAGATGTACAACTTTGTCAGATTTTGATAATATTTCAGAAAATAAAGCCAAATGTATCTTTTCCATGTATCTTTTTTGACCTAACATACTCCAAGAGCACTGGAACAATGCAAAATCGTGTAAGATACAGTACAAACACTCAACAGTGACTGTGCGTGACGAGCCAGGTAACTGTCACGCTATCAACTCAAGCCCAACCACAACTAATTCTCACCAGACATCAATGAGAGCCTTCACTTCAAAAAAGGTGTGACAAAACTAGGCAAGAAAATGTGACCAGCAGTGTTCCTGTTCTTAATAAAGGAAACCTTTCTTCACCCTTTCTTTGTTGTTACTTGAGGCCTCACAAAGCAATATTTATTCTGCAATCATGCATTTGAACACAGGTGGATTTCAAATCAACATAGGTGTACTTCATTAATGTATTTAATGTGATTTCTCATGAAAAATTGACACACCAGGTCTTTAGGTTAATTAATTTAGGTTGTTATGGCAAACAGGGGTGAATAATCATCAAATTAAGTCATTTTCATTTCAATTTAATTTTTAACATAATTTTGAAAATATGTTAAAAATGTATTTCATTTTGACTTTATATTGAGCTACTGATATAGGAGTAGAAAAAATTTAAATATATTTTAATTTGACGCTGAAACACAGCATATTGAAAAATAAACAATTGGGGGTGGAGGCATTCTGAAGACCCTACATAATTTAATACAATACTAACACTTAAGTCTGTTTCATGCATTCTCTTTAGAAAGTCATGTCACGTCTATCAATATTAGCAAGGATTATCAATTTGTTTTATTTTCAATATTTTCTCGCACATTTATAGTGACCTAAAATTACCCAAAGACTTGTACAATCCCGAATTTAGGATAAAAACATGAACCTGGTTAAATTAAAATGATAAGCACTGTTGGCAAATATACAGATAACATCTCCAAGTGACTGTACATTAAACAGGAAATTGTTCAGTTGGATCTGCTAACCCCTGAATAAGATATTTTCCGATCATATTCTCCTTGAAGAAGCCAAGATTTGTTTTATGCGGCCAAATGAGGGTCTATGCTTGGAGCACACAATCGGCTGAATTATATTTGTCTTTCGTTCCAGTGATGTTTTAGGTTCTGAACTGATTGTACTTTGCTACCCATTTGCACTTTTGTTCAGACCTTTGTGAAAAAAGTCCAACAATCTGTCATGATCCAAATGTCTGGAATGTAACATAAAATCCGTAGAAGAAGCTGCTGCAAGAACAGGGCAGAATTCAAGGGTGGAAGAGACACCTTCCAATAATAGGTGCACCAGTTCTCTGGATTACCTAAAATGAAATATCTGGTTCCTTCTACTGCACAGGACTCTACAGAGCACCTACAGTTTTCATTTCCCCCTATATTTTTTCTGTGTGCAAGTGGCATCCAGGCTGGTTCACACCTCTGAAAATGTATGCACACTAAACAGCACCTGGAAAGCCAAATGTGAAAATGAAGGGGCAAGGACAGAGCACCAGATAACCACAAACTGGCTGACATGCAGTATGAATAATACTGTCAGGTCTTCGCATAAGCCTCAGATTTCCTTAGGCTATCCTTGTGGCCATTTGTCACTTTCCACTCATGCTCTGGCTGTACAGTACACAGCTAAATTCTGACTTCTGCTACACAGATTACTGTGCTAAATGACGTATATATTTAAGTACACAGAAATAGTAGCTTCAATATTAGAATATGTACTGGCTAATTGAGACCTTGGGTTAAAACTTCTTTTTATTTTTAATTATTTTTAAAACTACCATAAAACCATTCTGAGTTTCACCACTATCTGATGGTTGATGCCAGCTATTTGAGTTGGTTCACGCTGAAAGGTCCTGTGCAATTCATTAATCTCTTGTATCCCGCAGAGACGGCACCTGCTTTAAATTAGTCTTAAAAGTGTATCCTATTACATGCTGTAGTACTGTGTAAGCCGCGATATGGACAAACAATAAACTTTAATGGTACTAAAAGGGAAAAGTAAAGCTGCCTGTAGATACAGTATCGCCTCTCAAGTACCTACACTAAAGGGATAAGCTATCTAAAAAATAAAATAAAATAAAAATTTAAGGGGGGTGGGGGGAGGAGATAAATGCAAGAGATTATGGGACGTTGTCTCCACTTTAGTTCTTTCGATAGTCTGATAGTAAATGTTACAGCTAGGTACCGTGAAAAATCATTTGAATTTGAATGACGTCATTTAGTGAATCGCTATTTGATAAAGTATTCTAAGAACCATCATCACTTGACAACTTCGTTCTCCCCTAAACAGAATCTAGATGTGGGAATGCTGTCATAAGAGAGTAGGCTATAGGCTGTATCAGAATGCATCACATAGGTCACTCTTCATTTTTCGGTGTTTTTTATTTATTTTTTTAGGTTACAATTACAGCCACACTTTTGGTAGGGTTGTCCTAGTGTCATGTCATCATCCAAGAACAGTCGGCGAAACGTCACTTTGTTCAGGCTAAGTAAACTATTAAGATAATTCTCACAAGACTTGGCACTGGTCATATGTTACAGGACTACGCCAGTTTCGTGCCAGTTTGGAATAGATATGGGTAGATGTGGATTTATTTATTCCAGTCCGGATTCTCTTGCCAGGGACTTTTTTTCTCCTGCACACATGGGCGTGTATACGCTAAAGAAACAGTGTGTAGTTAATGGCTGCTTGGGTATGGAAATGAGGATAACCCCGCATTATAAATGTACTCATTTTTTGTACGCCACATCTTTGAGTGTTGCGTATGCCGCATGCGTTACTTTAAAGCATTCATGGGTTTAGTTGTAAGCCTATGAGGTTTTAAAGAATGTATGGTCTGTAATAGTATGACGTCTTCAAAAGTTCTGTTAATGTAGCGTAACTACTCAGATCGTGATTCTAACGTGAATCGTCACTGATTGTCATCAAAATAATGATACCTATAAGAGCATAGCATTTCTATGGCCTTCGTTGGTAATGCATTATAATGCAATTCAATATCTGATCTTTATGACAAAGTTCAGAAATGCTTTCATCAATAGGCCTACTACATGTCTAACTTGACACTTGTTACGTTATTCTAACAGACTTGACAATGTTGACGTCGGAACTGCCCACTCAAATCTTAGTTATCTTTTAGCGTTGTAAATGCTGCCATGACGTGGAGATGATCGACACTTCTGTCTGAGGCACACTTCTATTGCTGAAACTATTCAAATATAGCCTACATAATAGTTGATTTACAGAAATCTTAGAAAATATTTCATTAAAAGCATGAAAGCTTCCATCCCTAATACAGTTAGCCTGCACAATTACGCACAACAACCCAACTGATGGTTAGCGGTAGATACAGATGTTGGCTGTTGCTCGATAAATTAACAAAGAAGGCTGGAGATGTAGGATTGTCGATTTCTTATCGTTCTTATCTACACTTACATCCCGAGTCCAAATGCATCCGCATGTTTTAGTTTTAAGGCACAGTAAATATATATGATACAAAACCAAGAACGCATGCTGAATGGAAACATCATATAGAAAACACTTACGTGGACCATGGAGTTGACTTCCAAAAATACAGCGCTCGCTCCCTAATCGCTTTCCTTTGGAGTGGCGGCATATCGCGTATTTTGAGTGCTGGTGCAGCCCAAGAATGTTGCTGGCCTCTCAAGTCGCTTTAGAAACTCAGCGCCAAGTGAAGTGACTTCTCTAGCCCATCCACGCTTCAGCCAGTCTCCGATGTGGTCTCGCAGCATCAGCTTTCTCCCGTTGGAACTCCCCCTGCTGTTGACTGATTGGTCTAATGCGAGGACAAATAATGTATTTTCAGGAAAGGAGTGAGCTTGCTGGAGGATGACTGGAGAACAAAAGACGAAGGTTCTTTGTCCTCAGGTGAAGAAACTTGCAGCAGGGTTATTTCTGTCTGTTCGGGAAATATAAAACACTGAATTGACTGGCAAAATTTCATAAGGCTTGTGAAGATAGCAAAAATCAACATGTAGAGTCTTAATTGTGGTATCATCGTGAAAACAAGTAAAATGTATAGGGCTCACGGAAACGCATGTAGCGCACTTGTTAGAAAATTCCAGTCTACCTTCTCATAAATGTATGATTGACAGCTGTTTAAACAAAGGACAGGCACAATTAATATATGTCAAACGATTTCATTGTTTGCGAGGTTAGTTGGCAATTTAGTTTTTATAAGGGAACAAATGACAACCCAGTTGATGAAAACCTCATTAGAATTTAATCTGCCGACAGGGTTTGAATGCCCTCGCGCTAAAGACAGTTTTTTTTTCTGGGTTTCCTACTCTCCTTCGCTCCTACTCAAAGGAGTAACAATCTTCCTGGCAGACCGTGGCCTAGAGCCTAACTATTTCAAAAAAATAAAAGCAGGTTTACCGCAGAGTATAACCCTCGAAAAGAAATACATTGTTCATATTGGTCACATATGGGCTAATATTATTCATAGGTCACATCAAGGAGAGGATCTGATATCAAAGGTTATATCACCCAGTTTAGCATTGGCTCCAACAAGCTGAGTGCAAATTAATGAAGGATTCGGAATCATGCCCTTGGTTATACAATAGTGTCACATGTTTTTTTGTCAGTATAGTACTTATCTTTAAGGAACTACTGATATTTGCACAGGCACTTTTCACAAGCTGACAAAGACTGAACATTAAACATTTCCATTATTTTATTTGTGCTCTGTACACCATTGTTTATTTTAGAATAAGAAAAGCTTGTTCTTGATTAGAGCACATTTAATCCAATGTCTACAGAGCTCCTGTGCTGGGCGAAATAAGATGCTTAGACGCTGTGTGTTTGTCTTGCCTACAAAGGTGTCCTTTGTCTCCCAAACACCAAGGTAAAATGAGAGGCTTCAGTCCTGTTAGAGGAAAGACTGACATTACTGCAGTTTCTGGGGAGAAGTAAATGACTGTGACTGTGTGTGTTGAGGGGTCTGTGACCAAGGTCAGTCAAAAAGCAGGATAGTGGCAGAAGTGCCTTTTTAATGTCAGAAATCGATTTCTTTTAACATTAAACTGAAAACACAAGACTGGAAAGCAATGGTGACAAAATCACAATTAACCCTATGGCATTGTAATAATGATGCATGTAGAGAAATTCCCAATAGCTGAAAAATGCATTTCAGTGATTCATTTGAAATATGTCTTATAATAATTATAATAACAATAAGTATAATAACAATAATAATTATTATTGTTTATTTATTTATTTTATGCCAATTCTGTTAATAACCAACAAAAAATCCACTAGCCGCCCATACGCTACAGAGATTTTCAAGAGGAAGCACTGAGTTTATGGAAATTAACATTAGCATTTTATTTTATGGCAGGGGAGCAGGGAACAGGATGCTCTGAAGCTCCTACTGGAGTCTCATGCCAGGCTGTGGCAAACTCAACCAGAGGGCTGGGAGCCAAGGTGTCACCATCTGGTGCAGAAATTTGGAGAGATGGCCTTCACCTTCCACATAGTCTAAGAGGGAATTTGCCAACAGTGAATTTTAGTCTGTGACTCTACACCCTAGTATGTATCCTTTATGGGTAGCTTTGGGCATTTGGGGGAAACTGTTCATTTTAGGGTGTATTTTATTGTTGGTGCAAAGAAACTTCGCAACAGTCAAACGTGTTTGCTTGGCCAAGATTTCTATTGTCACCCCTATCTTTTTAGTATTTATGCTCAGTAAGTGATTGATGAGCTGGATCATTTGTCTGGGGGTACAGTAGTATTTCAGTGGTTCTAACAATAGGACAGTTTTTTTTTTTCTTGGGTCTGCCAAAGAGTCTTTAATGCTGGTCAGCACTTACCTCTCCACAACCTTTCACACACAATCTTCTGAATTTATGTGTGCTAAGGGACTAGCTACCCATTAAAGATATGACAGTTGGTGTGACACATTGTACAAACAATTGCAAGACAGCAGGCTATCAGTTGTGAGCTGTGAATGACATGTTGTGTTACTGAATGAATATTTGGAATCCCTGAAAAGCACAAGATGCTTGGCGACACAAGCTTTCATGACACAATACAGTACAGCACTTATGTGATACAAAACTGTACAAGCACTAGTGCTACACTTAAAACATGCAAAAATAACTGATGTGATCGGACAAGCAATCATTTGTGAATGTGGTAGGTAGTGGTCACATCACATCTTCATGTTATTATATAGTTATGCCAACCCTTTTGTTCTGTGCTGGTCAATTTCACCATGAATTTTACAGTCACAACTGTAAACAAAATAACAATTAGTTGTCTGACCAAAGCATGTGGAGTTTTCTTTAAAAGCTGTGTTGAGCCAATAGTTTAATTGCAGTTATTGTTCTTCCTATTCCATATGTTGGTTATATAACAAAGGTAGCTAGTTCCCCATTAGTGATATCTCTTTTTGATCTGTCTTGTACTGGATACAGGGTGGCATGTTGCCTTATGGCTGGAATCACATATGCAACCTAACACACACCTACCCTGGTGACTATACATACACCTACTTTCTGCAAACAAACATAGTTCCATTGTAGGTGTATTTGGGTGCTGAACAACCTTCACTCGTATTTTCCATCCATCCATCTATCCATTATCTATACCTGCTTGTCCTGAGCAGGGTCGTGGGGGGTGCTGGAGCCTATCCCAGCAGGCATTGGGCAAGAGGCAGGAATATACCCTGGATAGGCTGTCAACCTATCACAGGGCACATTCACTTGTATTTTGTACAGTATAATTAGTACCATCTGGTTTAAGAATAATATTTCCACAATAATGTACAGTATGATTACACACACTCCTTACCATAAATCTAGTTCCAGTTCCAGTATAACATACAAAACCTTTTCCTGATGACATCAATAGCATGGCAGGGGGCATGTCAGTATTACTCTCTGGCACAATGGAATAGCTGTAGTTGTTGTTTTCACACCCATAAGGTTCTCCTAACATTTCATAGATTAATTGTTTAATGTCTGGGTTTGTGTCCTGGCTAAATTCAACATTTATTATAAGTAACACCAATCAAGCGAGTTGACCATAATTTCCACTCCCGCTGCTGCATTATGAGGTTGATAAATACACAATTCCTCTGCATATTTCTTGGTTATTAGGTGATAATGATTCAATCGATAACTCCGTTTATCTCTTTGATTATTGTAGTGCAATCCACCTCTGTCTTGGGTTCTGTTAATGCCATGAAGGGGGTCTACAGTCGAGGCTAACCAAACCAGACCTCTAGCAAAGGATAGTATGACAATTCCCCATGTCAGTAGCAGAACCGGGTGAATTTGAGCCAACTTGTTTGAACCTGCAGACGTCACTTAAACTGGGAATGGTAGACTATTTGTTCTTAATGTAAATTTATCTGGTTGTATTCCTGCTCTTAGATGTAACCACTTGTGTTTTAATGATGTACATTACAAGGATAGTACATGAAATCTGTTTTCTCTCTGTTTATGTGCAATCCACAAATGACAAATTACTATCGTCACTATCAATGTCACCATCATTGTCGTCACCAAAAATGGTGTTCATCTACACGGTCTGTATAAAGTTACAGAGCATGAAACCACATAATATTGGTTGGAAACGGAATTTGAAAAGGAATTTAGTGTTGCACAGACTTCTAGTTATGCTAGAGAAAACTCTCCTCCCTTCAAAGAGAAAGGGAATTGTTGTGTGGTCATGTAAATTTGCACCTGAAAATAGTGTGTATATAAATGAGGTTGGACAATAAAGAGGTTAATGCTCGTAATAACTAAGAGCTTGTGATTATTCCTATTCGAAACCCTGAATTGCGGCAGTCTCTTTGTGCTATGTAGGCATTAGGCCAACCCATATTCCTGAAAATTTGCAAAACAGAAATTACAGATAAAAAAGCACTTATCACTCTTAACACTGCTGCTGTTCTTAAAATTCTGCAGTTTTACACAAAGTAAAGGCTAGATCAAATGAGCATTGTGAGTACTTCTTTGCATAGTTATGGGGACACTTTTCCTCTGGGTTCTTTCTGCTGTTCATTTGCTGTAATTCAGCAAGAGAACACTTCTGGGAAAAGCAAGGTTACGTTCAATAACTTAATTTCAGTCACACTCTTTACCATTTATCAACTTTTTCTGTGGTGTCTAGCAAGTGTACTTGATGGATTGACCTGGCAATCTCTGTTATTTGGCTTATTTTTCAACTCTCTGTTATTTAGCTTGCTGTGGATTAATCTCCTGACAAAAATATAATTTTATTCTGCCTTACTAGCATACTAACATTATTATGTACCAGTATGATCTCTGCGGTTGTTGTTTAATATAGCTACTCAGACTAAAACCCTACAGTGTCATTGCACCATCCATTGCATTTACCTCATTATGTCGGGTACTTATTGCTGTAATTTACTCATAGATCTAACTTGACTTTGTTCAGAAATAATATATAATCTTTTCTTGTAAGTGAATTACTGCAAGCCAGGGTTCATCAGCTCTCCAGAGTCCCCATTTATCAATCCACCAGGATTAAGCATATTACAACTCTGAACAATTCAAACATAATTGGACCCACTAAAACTAGACCCACACACACAAACTTGTCATTACCATTATTGCTTGAAGAAACAAGTCACTAATCTGTTAGAACAGCTTTTGTCGCTCTGCAATTCAGTCCTCCTTTCAGTGAAGCATCACAGAGCCGTGGATCTCCTTTTTCAGCTGTGAAAGGTCAAATTCCTTGCCTGAAAGTAAGGTTTAATTTTATTTCCAGAGTCTGATATATTAATATTCAACACGTTATGCCACTTTCTGAATTTTTTGGAACAAACATTCAACAAAGTCTCATTTTGTACTTCTGATTAAGATGTCTCTCAGGAACAGCAGCAGTTTAATATTTTAATAAACATACTTTGAAACCAAAGAAATTCCTCAGTATTGCTTCAGCTGCTCTGCAGGGAAGAATCCATCACTCGGCAAACTGTGTTGCAAAGGAAATGACAGAGGAAATACTATCGGAAACCGGCAACATCTTCTCAAGATGTTGCCACTTCAAAATGAAAGCAGATTAGGAAAAAATGCAGCTTAGACAACCAGTGGGCTTCTGCGGTGGTTCGGCTGCTGTTGTTTGTTTTGACTGGGGCTTGTTCCCGTTCCCAAGCCCCCCCCTCCAGAGGCCAAAGTAACCCCCTGACCCTCATCGATGGCAGTCCCTCTGATCTCCCGTCTGCCTCCTGCCTGGGGAGGAAGCATGGACGTGCTCAGTGGGAACGCGGCGCATACGGAGGGGCAGGAGGTGGACTCAGACACAGCTCTCAGCTCCCAGCTCCCAGACAGTGCTGCTGTGCTTCCAGAAACCACAATAATGAGGCTTTGTGCAGTTGTGGTGTCCCCACCCCCTCCCATGTTCTGCCTCCCTACTGGCATCTGTTTACCATAACCCCAAAAAAACAACAAAAAAAATAAGGAGCTATTTCTGAAGGGATATTTCATCTCCCTTCTCTATTATTCCTTCCTGTCTCCATTTCACTACAGTGGTGTTACAGCAGCACAGGCAGTGAAAGCTAACTGGGCTTGTGTTTGGCAGTTTAACAAGTTGATTTTAGCTGTGAACTGGTATTTCCTTTTATGTACACAGAAGGGATTTGCCCTTCGGTTTGAGATTTCTGAGCATATTCCATTGCAAACCATACATATTAAACATAACATTTCTGAAATATGCATCATCAGGAAAACAGTAAATCCATAATGTATGTATGCATGCAAATCCTTGAACAACAAATAGTGACAGCCATTATTTCCAGCAAATATTATATATGGCTGTACTAAAATAGTTGCTGGGTGTTTTGAGGACTTATTGTTTTATTATGTGTTAATTCCTCACAATATTGCCACCCTAGTTTGCCAGTTAGCTTACAGACTTTATATGTGATGCTATAGATCTTTTTGTTTCAATTTCAACATTGTGCTTTCCCATGTGAAATGTTGTTAGATACAATGTATGACTTGTTTCCTTGCAGATTGCAGTTATATGACAAGCATAAAAACAAAAAACAATGTTCTTTATACCTCTATTAAACAATAAACTGTTTTCTGGGAGGAAGAAACAAAAACAAAACAAAACAAAACAAAAAAACAATTTAAAAAATCATAATTAGGAAAAAACAAGTCACTTGAATTGTCCATGTGACCACATAATGTATGATACACTACTGTTTCATTAGTTCCCCTTATTTAACTCCTAGGAGGAATTTGTGGCTGGAAATGACTAGCTATTAGCTAATTACACTTTTCTGCCAGGACTCTACACCTTCTGGATGAGAAAATTGCCTTTGTATGTATTGAGCATGCACAGCCTGCCACAGTATTTATGGTAGTAATTAGCTCAGAGAGAAAACCCCGAAGCCCTGTGGGTTTGCAAAAAGAGAATGATATTCAACCAAAACAAACCCACTGGGTGTAAAACAAAACTGACTGCAATTATGCTGTAAATAAAGCACACCTCGGCATCTCTTTTCAATGGTCACGGTAGTACATCTAAATATATACATCAGAATTGACTGTAAATAGTTGGATACCCAGATGTATTTTAAATGTGTAACTGGAGGCAATGTTTCCATAGCCCTGTATCCTTTGCTAAGGGTGCAGTGCATATGATAGTAATTACAATTTGTAATAATTACTACCATATGCACTGCACCCTTAGCAAAAGATACAGGGCTGTGAAACCGTACAATGACTAAAATAGCAAGCTAAAGTGTATCTTATTTATACAGGGTAGGTTGACTCAGCGTTCATGCTCTTTTACAACAACACCATATCAATGCCCCCCAAGTAGCCTGTATGTCTTCAGATTATAATTTGACCACAACAAAAATGAAAAATTAAATGAAAAGGGATGGGTAAGAAATATATTTGGAAAAGATGAAGCCAGTGTTCAAAAATAGAGGGGTAAATTTGTATTTGTCACTGAGGGTTACGTCTTATACAGATGGTCAAGGTAAGAGACTGCACAGCTATCATATGGGTAGAGAGCTAATTGTCCTATTTGGGAAATTTACGAGACAAGGTTTCAAAGTTGATATTATAAAGAATTCTGAAATATAGTGAAAGCTAAACAAAAAGCTACACCTATATAAAGATCATTATGAGTCCTGTAAGGCCACATTCAGATCACACCTGTGCTTCTGTTCTGAGCCATGTTATTGAGCTCCACAGCAGGCCTGCTACAAAACCATATATCAGATTATAATTAGTTTCCTTAAGGAATAGATTACTTGGGGTGTGCAGTATTTCTTGACGTTCTTCTATGAAACATAATGGTTTAGTGGTCTGCAGCTTTGATCTTTGGTTTTGTTTTGTGTTGTTTGAAGTTTGGCATTCCTCTAAATGGCCAGCATTTGTTCTAGAAAAGGAAAACTCCACTGATTTATCCAGACCTCCATAGCTCACTGACCTTCAGACAGATAAGGTGGCTACTTCATCATTTCCTTTCACCTCTCACAACAATAAAATGTGACATATGGGGCCCATGCAAGGGATTACAAATTTCCCATTGGTGATATTTCTCACAGAAAAGGTAAACTGGCCTCAGGGCATAGAGAAATAACACCCTCATAAAATGGATCAGGTAGCAAATGTATGAAAGCATATAAAATGTCTTGGATATGTCTGTGTCTGTTATTGCCAATTGTATGGAAATCCATGTAGCTCATGATACAAACATGAATATCAAGTGGATCATTTCAAAGATCCATCTTCATTTCCCATCACGAAAAGATCCAAGAGGTTTAGGATTCTTTGGAGGAATTGGCAAAACATAAGAAATCCTGTCTGTCAGATTGAATTATTGCATTTTTATGTGTTTCTGTGGTTATTATCAACAGTATTTCAGAAATCAAATAATAATCCACTTGTTAGAAGACTCATGATACACACATGGATGATATGCCTTCCTCAAGTTACTACTCTTTTTGTAATATTTTTATGTAAGCAGAAAGTTGTCTTTTTATGAACTTAAATATAAATGTCTCTTTTTTGAGAACGTTTTTCCACCCATATTGAAATGCATCACTCAAGTCATCTTTGTGGAACCAAAGCCACAGGTTTGCAGTTTAAATGTGTGCACTCTTCTGATGCACAAACTTGCAGGTCAGTGTGAATATTTTACATCTTACAGACCACATAGTAGGAGCGGACTGGAGGGGAGGTATATATTTCACATATGATGAGCGCTAGCCGCAGTGTTGGGGGAAGGTAAGACTAATCGGAAGGACTCTGGCTGACTGAAATCCACCCAAACCACAGTGGGGAGAGACCAGTTTTATCCGATTGCTGTTGTCATATCTGACAAAACCAAAGCTCAAGTCAGTGACAACAGAGTAGAGATTCATCTTGTACTGCACACCGACCCAACTCAAAAAGCCCAATACTTTTGCCTATTTTTAAGTTCTGCCTGGAGACACAACAGAAATGGCTCTACATAAAATGGCATATACTGTACAGTCCTTTGAAATGTGCTTTCTGCTTTACAAAATGTTGGAATTAAACTTTTCATTTGTTTTTCAATGTTGTTGTTTCTGCCTGCTGTAATTTGTAGTTAATGTTGTATTTCAAAGGAGCTGAAAATATGTACTTACTTTGCAGTTGAGTGTGATGTAAATACTTGGAATGCGGCTCAGTGATATTCAGTTACACTGGCACCTCACATCGGTCCAGTGATTGCAGGCTGTAGGTCCTGCTCCTGAGAATCTGTGTCCTTGGCTTTGAGCGGTATTATGGCTGAGGTGGGTGTAGGTTTACTTCCTTTTGTTTTGTTTTGTTTTTTTCCTAAGAGTTTTAACTGAAACATAAGAGCGCTGAGGAATTACAGCAAAACATGGTTAAACCACCAACATGGTTTTCAGGGTGCTCACCCCGCTGTATTTTTTCCATAGCTCTTAATGCATGAGGCATTCTTCACTGAACGCCACATATAGTTATGGCAATATAGCTCAAACACCCACATGGCCATTGAGAGACTGTCACCCTGCTCTCTCAATCTCTTTCAAGCTCTGTCTCACAGGCACTCGTGCAGAGCATACACAACTCATCCCCTGCCCACATCCCAGCTTTGTTGCGAGGAAAAACATGCCAGTGGCATTGCCTAACTGATTCCTCCTGAATCAATTATTAAGAGCAACTGAGTGGGGTGTCTACTCTTCCTGTGAGCATGGGGTCCTTCCTGGTCAAAACAACCAGAGGGTGAGAAGGAAACTACTTGCATCTTATACAAAGAGGTTCCTTTTTTATTAGGGTGTTCAGAGTGGTTCAAAACATCTTTAAAAATTTGACTCACACTAAAGGGAAGCTTGGTTTTGTTCTCTTTCCTTATTTTGTCTAGCTTTGTGAAATGGCATTCATTTGCACTGCAAGATTTTACTCAAAAACACTTATACAGATTGTATTTCATCAGGGTTCCTTAAAGGGCACACATGCTGCAGGATTCAATGCAAATACACTCCAAGGCAATCTATTCAGAATATCTATGTGTCTGACTGCCTAAAGGTATGCAATGGGAATATTATACAATTCACACATTGTGATACACACATCTTGAAGTGTTGCACTGCAATATGGGGAAAATGATAAGATGCTAAATAAAAGAGGAGAGGCTTTACAAAAAAGATTTATAACAATGTGAAGGAAAGTGTGGAAAGAATACAGGTTTTTAGAAGCTAGGGGATACATTCCAACATTTTATGGGATAGGAGAAAAACAAAAAGACTTTCTGTGGGTAATGATATAATGACAGAGCCCAGAAACTAAGACAGGTTAAGATGGTACCTCAAGAAAAAAATGAGTCATTCCTTGTTCCGTAGGGCACCCCCTGGCGCACACTGATGATAGAGAAACGTTGACTCCACCATCTACCTCCCAGCCCACCACCCCTACCCATCCTATCACCTCTGTCTTGTTTGTTATTCACGTTCAGTTGATGGATTCTCAGAGACTATTTTCCCCCCTTTCCAATCTGCACTACACTCATAATTTTAGCATACATTAACCGCTATTACCACCTATAAATGTATGTCAAAATAAATCATCAGCTCCTGAAACAGCTCCTTCAGTTGTTAATAAAAATGAACAATCAAGGGACTTTGGGTGAGGATAGACAGGAAAAAAGCAATATTACTTGTGATGTTCTCTTAAAGGTTCCGGCGCAGAATTAAATGATACTTAATACCTGCTGGTGAATTGTTCATAACTATATTTTTACACATATAGAAACCACAAACATAAAATAATAGACAGAAAGATGACCCTGAAAAATCAAGGATATTAATCCACTTCACGGTTAAAATAGAAGAAAACATGGACGTTATTCAGCTGATAAACACTTTACTGACTTCATTCTTCACTTAATTGTATCCTTTTTCAAATGTTTCTGATGCTCTCTAACACGTTTTTTGATGTACACCACTCAGAATGGATTCTTGGCAATGTATATTTCCAGCACAGACATCTTGATTTAGTTGTCTAGCCCAACAGAACATGTGGCGTACTTCAGACAATTGATCTCAGCTGCACAGTGTTGACCTGGAAGAACCCTCTACTGAGAATTCTCTACTATTGATCCAAATAGTAGGGGAACCATACTGCAGTAAAAATACTGCATATAAATTCCAAAACCCAAGCAGTAAGCTGTAATACCCATTGCAGCTACCACTATTTCCACCTGCTGCTGCTGCTACTACTATTACTATCACTGCTATTGATGATAATAATAATAATAATAATGTTGCAGTTGTATGTAGGGAAATTGCTTTTGAATAAGATAGATGTTTTATTAACATAAAGGGCATTAAATGCCTAAATGCGGACAGGCTAATAAGCTAGGGATGGCAACATTGGCACAATGACAGGGTGGAACTTGAATTGCCTGCAGAGGCAGCAGAGGGGAGACCGAGCCTGTGGCAGGGAGGAAAGAGCTCCTCCTGTTCTGCAACGCAATGCCGATTCCGCCTCATTAGCATGCCTGCAAGGCCTCCACAAAAGAGCAATCGTGGGTTTGCTCATTAAGGCTCTGAGCTGTAAGAAACGTGAAGGCTTCTCCCTTTCTAATTCAAATGTTCCACCGCTCCTATGTTACAGTAACAGCCCTCAACACAGAGTGTTTCTGTTGGAAACCGGCACCGGGCACAGGAAGCAACTATAGATGGAACAGAGAAGGGGGACATGGAGAGAGCAAGAGAGTGTGTGGGAGGGAGAGAGGTATTAAAAACATTGTGACAATACAGTTAAACTGCAAGAAGAAAATGTGATTGTTATCATATCCTAAGAGATAGAATATGTCATTGTGACATTGACATTGTGCCTAACCAAAAACAGACATAATTTACATCACACCCTTCTGATCTCTGATCACAATAGAAGCGTGCTGCAGTGGCTGGCTTTTCATTGCCTATTGAGTGTCTTGGCTATGCCATAGCTCTTATACCCATTGAACCAAGAAACATTCACGTTTTCAAAACCTTTTTGTGAAAGCTTTGTGTTGTCATAATATTTTCCTGCAATCTGGACCTATTCACTACATAGCTAAAAGGCTGTGATTTGGTGTGTGTGGGGGGTGGGGGGGGGTTAAAAAAGAAAATGCTGAAATGTTCTTTTTCACATGAACCTTGCACATACAACAATATTACAACATTGTAACAAGTTTAAATAATGTTTTCATCGCTTCCTACCCTGTTGTACCAACCCAAAGTTGAGTAGTCATGTCCAGCAATTAGTAGCTTCACCACAGAACCAGGATTCCCATGGACAAACCTTGGCACAAAAGGTCAAGAAACACATGATGTCTTTTTTGTGAGCATGGATTTCTTCCTGAGATATCATGTATTACACATTTGAAATCAATTGTGGCTGATTTATCAGTGTTATTCATTATGACACTCTCCCTGCTAGTGAAACAGACATGAGTAAAATCATTTCACCCCTAGAATATCAAAAAGGGACAGAATCCGTGCTTTCTGTCTTGCCCCTGGGAAACTTATGCACATCTTTCTTCACTGCCAACAAGACATCTGAAAAATGTGGTTTGACAGAGTAGGTAGAGAAATCTTGTGTCACTGAAAGTCATTGTTGTTCTCAAGATGCTCTTTGGTATACTGAAGGAAGGGAGCTCATACCTTTCTTCTGACTCATATCCCACAGTATGTGGACCCCAGCATGTGACCTGAGACAAAGCTGGAAATGTAATACAATGTTTGCCAGTCAAGCAATTTCCTTCTTTATCGATTCCTCAACCCCACTATGCTCCCCTCACAAGCTGACTTGCCTTCATTGCCTCCGCATACTGGTAGGTTCACTGTAGAGAATTGTCTTTAGTGGAAAGTCCAGGAATCAGAAAGTAAAAGCACCGCCATGTGTTTTTTTTTTCCCACTAATGAACTCTGATTCCACTAATTAGTTCTACCTCATGGCTGAAGAACTGTGCTAATGAGCAGATTGGAACAAAGTACTGGGAAAGACTTTTACTTTCTAAACTGGATTTTCCACCTCTGGTGGTATACATTCATATTCTCGTGAGAATGGGGTAGTGGAGGCCCTGTGCACCTGAACATACACTCAAGATCCAGGTCACACTCTGCTTAGTCCTTTTCTTTTTAGCCTAGACATACACAGCTGTGACATTTTTTTATTTCTTCTGGACTGTTGATGCTGGGGTTGTGGGGGTGAAGAATATCGAATTAGGCCATACTGGGTGCAAGTTCTTGGGTTAGAGTGTCTTTCCAACCTCAGAATTAGCCCCTTTTGTGTCTACGAAAGCCCTTTGTTGCATGTCCTGGCATTGGTGAGGCACATGTGTCTGATGGTACAGAGAATAAAACACAGACTTCTTTCCGCAGAGAGTTTCTTTATCTTTGGGTACTGAATTTGAATTTGTCCTTTGTAAAACTGCAGGGGTGCATTGTAAGCGCCTTTTTAGAACATGCTTTTTATCTGTTATCTGTTACTGAACCTGGGGCTCATGTGATTATGTATTTTTATATTCTGAGTTATCAGGGAACAGCTGTTGATATAGTGGGCAAATTGATTTGAGAATTTATTTTCAAACGGCAAAGACAAGGGATCTGGTTGATTGTAAAGTGAATTGCAGCAGATGTTTTATGGTCAAATTCACACCCTATCCAAGTAAGAGTGAAAGCAATAAAATGGCGGCTGTGGAGAGTGTGTGGCCTGATGCCATTTTCCTATTCCCTTAAAATTCAATTAAATCAGAAAATTAAAATGCAATGAAATACACTGGGCAGAAAAGGGGAGACATCAGTTTGCACTTTATCTTAGCCTCGTTGAAATTCTACATTTCCAGCAGAACCGATTGCTCCATGCTGAGCCCTAATGAGGAACAGGCGTAGGTCCATTGACAAATTGATTGGATGTTTATAAAGCTCGATACTTGGCACTTTCCCACCAATCAATATGCTTTATGACTGCTAGCCGGAGCCTGAGGGATCACTGCTGCCGTGGCAACAGTTAGACAAACGTGCAGCTTCTATTTTCAGCTTTCAGATCTCAGAAGTGCGTTCACATTTTCACCTGACACACACATACTCATGCAGGACAACCGGAGAGAAAAGTGCTTGAAACATGGAGCACCGAACACTCATGCCCTCGAATCAAAGGATGCAATTTTCAGCCCTTGACGGGGGCTGCTTTTAAATCCTGAATAGTTTTTCCCCTTGGGTCTCATTGTAGCATGAGAAAGAGCATGAATAATTCTGGCATGTGAAAAGTTAAGGGGGGCTGGGTTAAAGGAAGTTTCTCTGGGATGGATTTTTCCCAGGATATTTCTGCAATGTTTAGGTTACAAATGTCAGCCAGAGAGAGACATGCACACACTCTCTTGCAATGTTTCCGCTACTTTTTTAAAATATAATCTTTTATACCAAATAAAATAGGAAATCATCATTCAAATGCTGCAAAGATGATGAAAATGTATGTTATAACATTAACATATTTTATATTAACAGACATTGAATTTTATAGTGGACCCCAGAAAGAATAGCTGGTTGCTATTGCATCCGCTAATGTGGATCCATATAATAAACATTAAACTCTTCAACAAATCTTAACAGAAATGATGAGCAGTTTTGTGAGAATAGTGCGATTCTGTTTGATGGCTTAAAAAACAGCAGAAAGCTTTCCTGCCTGCCAAATCCACAGCTGGATGATGTCTCAGCCATCAAGGATGTCTCTCAATTTTTCATGCTGCCCAAGGCCAAGGGTCAGCCATCTCATCCATTATCAATGCTAAAGTGATCAATTATACAACACCAAAAGCGCCCATGCTATCACCAACCTGTTTCAGCCCTTTGGCATGCTTTAGCTGTGTCTGATCCAGACCAATCGGTATCCTCGCTGAAAAAGGAACGGAATAAATGAAAACACAGACACAGCAGTAGCCTACTCTCACAACAGGAACTGACAAAGGCTGCCTTTGCTCCTGTGCCGAACGAGCACTCACATCTATCCTGAAGACTGAGTCACGCACTCCCCTGTTTCTTCCTTCAAGCTCCATGCTATCCAATCCAGGATGTGCCGCACATCCAAATATTTACATCTGAATTGCATAAATGGTTGCATAGAGTTCAAGTATTTGCAGTGCAGCATACAGTGCAGCATACATGACTAGAAGAATGTTATAGATTGCTCCGCATCTTTCTCAGCTGAGCCTACGTTGATGTCACTCATTTTGCTGGCGCATTTATGAAGTCAATCTGAATGCGTAGGAACTCGTACTGTGATTTTGGAAAATGAGCGCACTTGTTTATCTTGAAGCAATGCCAGCTTCATCATAACATAAATGCCTTCTAAAATCTACCTTATAATTGGCAAGAACCTACACTCGGTATTGCAGATCAAATCAATTAGCCAATTTATTGTTATGTACTTATTATATTATTTGAAATATTAAAATTCTATACTGGGAATCGAATCTACAAACTCTTGAGTTAAAAGCCCAGTTCCTTAAGTAGAATGTTGCACTGCTGTGTTGGATTTGAATTTATGCCCATGGTTAACCAGAGAGTATAAGCACAGGGTCAATGCAAGTTTAGCCTGTCAGTATGTTTTATAATCGACAGGCCATCTGCTCCATTCAGCTTTCCAGCACCCTCACTGTACAGTGGCACCACGCTGTGAATTGTTACAGATACCTGTGGATTCCTGATGGCAGAGCTACAGGGAAGCTCTCGAGAGAGTGGATACAGTAGAGTACAGTTTTGAAGAGCATTCACTGACAAAAAGCTCTGGCTGCAAATCATGCTGAACATGCAATTCTGCTTAGCCAGTAAAAAAAATTATACTCTTCATGCAACGCCCAGTCATCAAAAATGGCTGAGATTTATGATGTGCCATACAGGCACAGATTCATTCTAACAAGTATAGAACTTTGTCCCTGACTTTGACTAAACATTCAAACCGAGTGATACATTTCTTAGGCCTGGCACCTAAGTCATTCAAAATCCATTGATGCATCACTTAGGGATACACTGATCATTCGCATCAACTGGGATGAAATGTCCATTCGGCATCAGCCTTTATTAACCTTTATTAAGCTTTTTAAAAGCCATGTGGGATTATGTGAATGTTAATTTAAGCAGGCCAGTGGATTTCAAATTCCAAAGGATTCAATTGAATCCAGCAGCTCACATGCAACTACTAGGTAGTCATTTAAGAACATCAAATCCATTAAGAATATGGCAGCTTGTTTAGTGATAATATAATAAAGTGTTAAATTTCCTCAAGAATACCTGAGAATCAATATACTGGATTCTATTATATGGATAATTGAAGCCCTATGTATTTATGGAGACAATAGTATTATATAATATAACAGACAATTATATTTCATTGTGCTTGTTTGATATCTACTTGCTTGCAGTATGCCTGTTGATCGATTATAATAAACTGGCTATTAAGAAACTGGAAGCTGGAAGTGAAAATAATTTATATTCTAATGTAAAACCTATTACTTTTCCTTTACTGCATTATTTAATTTGTTTACGATACTTTTTCATATGACTACTTCACTTCTAAACAACATTAAGTACAGCTCCCAGGCAACACTGATGACCTGCTTGCATCAAACAAGCGCATTCAAATATGCAGTTTTTTTTTGATAGATATGTTTGGGTAAACAACTAAACTGTACTTTATTAGAAACTCCCCTGCCATGGATACTTTTATTTTATGGTGCAAGAGATTAAAACTAAACAATACTATCAGCACTTCTTATTTAGCAAAACTGAACCAAACTTATTTTATCACTTTAGTTCACTTGCACTAATGTTTAATTTGAAATGTTCAAAGTTAATGTAAAATCATGTAAAAACTGGCACAATATTCATTAGGGGGTGACATTTCAGAAGATTTTAATGGGAGGCAGTCGGTCACTTATGCCAGTTGTCCAGGAAGAGCACATTGAAAATTGGGCATAGGCCTATAATGAAACAAGAAAAGAAGAGACAGCAGGCACAGAAAAAAGATTGCAGAATGCCACACTGTGTGTAGCGATATAGGAAGTGGCAGCTAAGAATGGCCAACACAATTTTGAGTCTCAGAGAGACATCGTGGATTTCCTCTTGGTTCAGGTATAATGCATCTCAGTAAGAGTAGACACAAACAGTATTGCAGAATGGGTCTGCCATGGGAACTCAAACCAGCTATATGGAGATTTCTTAACAGCTAATATTGGATCATTCAGTAACCTTTACTGTAACTGTCACTATATGAAATTTGCTGTAGACTTCTGACATGTGAAATAGGAGACTCTGACGATTTTCTTTTCACCGTGGCCTTTAATTAGGATAGCTGGTTGACATGTTTCTGAAATGTAACCTTAAAAGAACTCAGAGTTAGATAATGGTTTACATAAAAAGCCATTTGGGCCTTACTGAACTTGAATAAAATAAGACTTAGACCTAAACCTTTCAAAAAGCTGCTAAGACTCATTAGGGAACTCAATAGTCCTGTTTTCTCTCCATCGAAGAAAATAATAATAAAAACTGAAATCCATCAATTAGAAAGCCGTTTCTAGAGATCTATTTCTTGATATTTAATGATATTGAATAGACATATTCACCTTCTTTATGGCCTCTACCAGCAGGAACAGTGCGGTCTTCATTCCTCACCCACTCACTTTCTGTCATAGTCCCTGAAATTTTGTGCCTGCTTTTTGGTTTTGTGTCTCCCATCTGTGTAAGGAAGTTAAGAAGACATTATCAACAACATGCATGTCTATTGAATGACAGTGGAGGGTAAACGTTGATTGTCATGTTTTTAAAATGTACCAATTAGATGTTAGCTGTGCAGAACCCCCTTTTTCTGTGCTGCTAAAGTTTGGTCTACCAGCTGGTTGAGAAATCAGTTGACCCCCAAGTAATTGGATGGCAGGAATGTTTGAAACCAACAGCTAGCTACTTGTAGATCATCTACAGGGTTAGCCAATGTTATAGAATGTCATTGAATGTATGCTGACTTTTAAGGAAAGGGAAAGTAAGGCAAACAGTGGATGTGGAGTGGAGGATCATGTCAGGTGTATAAGGATTGATAGTAGATTGCATTAAGTGGGTACTGTTCATCTTGCTGCACCATAGGCCATGCATACTTTGAGTGTTAATCAAGCAGGAATAAGGGCCAGGAATCAATCTACTCATTGTAGATTTAACGCTTCTCTGCTCCAGAATGGACAACCCTTTTATTACATGTGTAATATTGGATTGTTGACTAAAATAGTGAAGAGTCAGCATCCAAGGACTAGAATAGAATGAATTTAAGACATGCCTGAGTGGTCCCTTATTCAACACTCCTCCTCCCTGAAACAAACAAGCTATTCGTGGTGACAGAATTTGCTTTCCTTGATGTAATTGCCTTTTTTTCAGAGAAGGATTAAATTGATATAGGAGAGACATTACTAGATAAAACTATCAATGTTCTGAAAGCAGGGACGTCTTCAGTAAAAGTTCTTTCGCACAAATGTTTTAACATAATATCACCACAATGAGCAGTCTTTCATACAGTATTAAGGCTGCTAAAATAGCTCAAATATTGGAAAAGTGCATTGACACACAAAACTGTTTCATTGCTAAATGTGCATGCAAAGTTGTTCTCAAGACTTTAGGTACAATATTTTTGCCCAGACTGATTCACCCAGATCAGATGGGTATCATTAAAGATACAACATAGCAGAAAACTTTGTTGGACAAGTGTATTTGATATGGAAGGAAAGGAATGGCATATAGCCCACTCTGGCTCTCTTGATGCAGAGAAAAGCGTCTGACAATGGAGTGGGAGGAGTTGTTTTTTTTGAAAAGGTTTGGATTGCACTCCTCTTATATCAAATGGGTGAAATTGCTGTATTTTTTCTGTGGTGCATCAATGTTGACAAGTGGGAAAAATACCTTTCCACTTCCTCCTACGCAGAGGGCTAAGACAATGATGTTTGTGGCACCTTGCTATATCTACTGAGTCAGAAAACATTATTGCCTCAGGAGTTATGCCAAACACTTTAAATATATGAAGTGCATACTTTATTAGTTGTGCATTTGGAATTTCAAATGCACAACCTGTCCTGCACATCCACCTTAAAACCAGCCTGGGGAACAGTTCAGCGGACAGTACAGTAAAAAGATATCTTCATCAAGGAACACTTATATGTATGTACACTATCAATACACATATAAACCTCTTAACTTAATCGCATCTGTGGGGCCTGAGACACCCAGCTCGCTAGCTGCCCACACCCCCAGATGAAGTCAAGGGGTGAACACACTTTTAATCAAACACATACATCAGTCCCAACAAAGTTGTATCCCACACACATCCATGCAAGATGCATGTGTACATTCATGAACATTAAACCACAGCCTCGCAAACACACGTATATTCTTGTACACATTGTAAAACAGATAATTATAGTCTCCTAGTTAAAAAGGGTGGCACATGTGACGGATCAACTTGTATATCCAGCTGGGGAAAAAAAGCATGTTTTAATTTTTACTGATTTAAAGAAGTGTCTTGAATGACAAAAACATGTTGCAATGAAAATATGTTTTTACTTATTTTATTTTTACTGAATGTAGTGTAGGTTTCAGCATTGTAGAATATATGGTTCTTGAGATTAACTAGAGTCTCATGTCCCCTACAAGGAACAAAAATTAATTGCAGAGACTTAGGAGGATATCAGCACTGCAGGCTACTTTACAGTCTGCTGCACAAGTGATTTTCTGCCATTGAAGGGTAAATGTGGCTACTTCATGACGATACATTTCATTGTCAGCTGGTTAAAAAATAACAATAAATTGGCTAAACAATTCACATCACAATGCCTACCTACACGATGTGTCATAGGGTCTCCACTCAATTAGCATCAATGGACTGGCAATACAGGAGCACAAATATAAGATTCTAATTGATTTTCTCCATAGCTCGAGAAGATGGCACATGAATATAGATAAAAAGCAAATGCCAGACAGTTTGCCTTACATTAATGTTAGAGTAACACAGTGTGAAATCTCCAGGATAGCAAATCCATATTTATGACTTGAAAACGGAAGTGATCTTTTTTTAGACTGATAATTTGTCAGACTCATCTTCAATCTGAAGGCCCAGTAGGGAGGAGGCTGAGAGGGAAAATTTCCGTTCAGTGGCTGCTGTGTGCTGCTATCTGTCTGATTGTGTCACAGACAGACTTGGAGAACATCTGGAAAAGTGTATGTCCGTGTGTGTTGGGGGGGGGGGGGGGGGTGTCTGGTGTGGAAATGTATTGATGATTTCATTTCATGACATGTTTTCTTTAGCCATGTACACTGATCTCAAACATTCTCCCAATCTGTATGTGACAAAGTAGTAGAGTCATATAACATATGTAATGACTCCAAAGTTATTTGCATCCAGCCTCTGCCTTTTTCCATGCGGATAGTTTGTTAGTTTAGGGAAAATAAATGCTTGATGCACCACTGAGAAAATAATGTCAGCTCAGAAATATTTAAAAACAAAACTGCAAGAGTTCACAATGTTAATGATGTCACAGACACCTGTATTGATATGTAAATGGTGACTGCTGAACATATAAAATGATCATGGATAAATGATTATTATTATTATTGTTATTATTTTATTATTATTATATTATATAAATTATATAAAATATAATTATTTTTATTAGTGTTGTTGCCTTTGGATGTAACCCTATCACTAACCCTAACCCTAACCCCAGCTGTAACCCTAACCCTAACCCTAGCCCTAACCCTTGCTGTAACCCTAACCCTAACCCTAGCTGTAACCCTAACCTTAACCATAACCCTAGCTGTAACCTTAACCCTAACCCTAACTGTAACCCTATCCCTAACCCTAGCTGTAACCCTAACCCTAACCCTAGCTGTAACCTTAACCCTAACCCTAACTGTAACCCTATCCCTAACCCTAGCTTTAACCCTAACCCTAACCCTAACCTTATCTGTAACCCTAACCCTTACCCTAACCCTAGATGTAACCCTAACCCTAACCCTAGATGTAACAACCTCCTAGAACTCCCTAGGAACTGCATACAACACCCTAGTATCCATTTAAAACACTATAGCAACCTCATAGAACACCATAGCAACCAGTTATTAACACCCTAGCAACCCAACATCATAGCAACTGCCTAGAACTCCATAGCCACCACCTAGCAACACCCTAGCAACCACCTAGAACACCCTAGCAACTGCCTAGAACACCATATCAACTACCTAGCAACACTCTAAGAACCACCTAGAAGAACACCATATCAACTACCTAGGATATGAAACCTGAAATACATCTTCTTTCAAAATAGTAATACTGAATACTTATGTAAGAATAATGTTTACATAATCTATAAAACTCTGTTCACACAAAGTCGACTTTGCATTGGCGGCAACCACACTTCACAATTTCTGCAGGAATTGTCTAGTTATTATTTTTATTATTATTATTATTATTATTATACTATTTAAATGCACAATAATATTTTGTGCTTGCTTAGTGTAATAGAATGTATGTTTTGCAGTATTCTAGAAATCAAGGTCAGTGCACTAATTCTATTGTTTACTTTTAAATGTTTAAAATAAAACCATAAGAGCTGTAAATAATGCAGTCCAATTATAAAACATTCATATGGATTATATCGACAGGAGCAGACCTATTTTAGGAAAAGAAATGGCAGCTTTCATTTTTTTAAATACAACATGAAAAAACCAAGCAAAAGCCCCAGGATAAACATGGTTTTTTTCTGAATCTTGCCAGAAAGAAATCCAGGATGTTTTGTTCCATTTGGTAACGTCTCAGGATGCACAAAATTCCAACCAGAAAACACACTCTGTAAAGTGAACCAGTCCTGTACATGTAATTGATCCCCTTGCCTTCATTTCTCCCCTCATTAAAAATTAAGCTGCACTCCATCCTAAGGCTCTCCAGGTCACGAAAATCCTTGTTTCTCGCTGAGCAGCTTTCCTGGGTAGCACAATCTTTTTGGCTTCTTCTCTGTCCTGTAGATTTGGTTTCCATTCATCATTCATTAGCAGGATCAGAAACAGATGCTTCTTTCGACAAGTACGTGGCTTCTCTCATCTCCTCAGGAATTTCAGAACATTTATTTCCCTCACAGACATATTTCAATTGTTTACTTGTGTTAGACAGCTCTCTAGCATCAACTGATCTGTCCAATTTAGTCCTATTTGTTTTTCAGAGCAGGCTTATGTTGGGATTGAGCAATTTGGACAGCCTGTTATTTATTCTGTGTCATGAACAAAAACATTCTACTGTCAAATGCAGCTGAAAATATGACTGGCTCAAATAGAAAAATGAGCAGTAATGAGCTAAACTTATTATAAAGGCCATCTATTTTGGTGGAGAGACAAGAGTTACATGTTATCCAATCTAATATACTAAAGACTGGGCAGCTGGTTTTTGTTTCAACACAGATTTAGATTAAGATTTATAGTTAATAGGATGAAAATTTACAGTTGAGAATGCTAGAAGGTCTTACCTTATTGCTATCAGTGAAATGATGCTGTTTATATTGACGTACCTCTGTTTTAACACCCAAAATAAGAGAACTATTATTTCTATTTTTTTAAAGAATGGAAATCAGAAAAAGGCTAAGACTAAACTATATGAGAAGCTAACATATTCCAAAACCTTTCTTCCTCCAAATGTTCATAATTGTGCAGTCTTTGCAGATTAGCAAATTAGACACAGTTAATAAAATCATGTGTCCAAAGCATGTCCCCCATATGCAGGACTTAGAAGAATGAAGACAGAAAGAATGAATAATTTTCTGCCATTACAAGCTGGCTTGCTAAATGACAAACAAAATGTTGCATGAGATATTAATAACATACGTCATTGATGTTTATCTATATTAAAACAGCTCCCTTTGTCATTTTGTGAATTTGAAATAGCTGAGCCATGCAATTCCAACAGGCTTCTGTGGGTGCTTTTATTCAGTGGTATAAAATGCTTAACCTTTAACCTGTACCCTGCCAATGCTAGGTGCTTTTTTTTCTCTGGCTCTTATTAAAGAGAAAGGCTATTGTTATAACCGCACCACCCCACAGGAATGAGATGTAGACTTGGTGTCGCAATGTTTTGGCAGCGTGCTCATTTCCTAGTGTTTCTCAGACCTCCAACTTTCATGGCCCAGGCACACGGGAGGTCACATAAACAGCCTCTGCAGAAACCATAAAGTAGATTTAATGAGACGTGTGTTTTGACAGAAAACATTGTTCTAGAAGCAGAGGAACTATAGGAACTAGAGGAAACAGGCAACAGAACACCCAAGTCATAATTATTAAGAAATATCCTGTGTCCACATGCTCTGGTACAGGTCTGCTTTGCATTTCAAATGCTATATTGTCACATCCAAAAATACATTTTCCATAATTTACCAGATTATTAGTTTGTAATTCATTTGACATCTGGTGTCTGAAGAAAATGTAACAGTTCATAAGATAATGAATCTATTGCTTTTGCAACGGAAAATTCAATCAACTAAGTCATATTGGTAGCAGGGAACATATGGTGGATGTGTGGCAAAGTGGTTTTGGGAGCTAGACCTGCAGGTTCAAAGTCTAGGTCAAGCATTTATGTTTTATCCAGAAGAAAGGTGGTTAAACTAAGGTAAGGTGCTTGAACTGCCTTTGTTAGGCATGTCTACTTGAAAAAATAATGGGATTGTAAACCACCATCTTGACTGTGCCCTCTGTACTCCCTCTGAAGAGGAGCAGCTCCAGTTCAAGTATAAAAACAATTAGACACGTCAGCCCTGTTTTCACCAAAAGACAAAATGCAATCTCATGCAAGGCTCATACCATGTATTTCCTGCAAATGTGGTGATTTCCTGCTTTCAGTTTTCCTTGATATGAGTGGTCTTTCGTATTCTCAAATTATTTTTGCTGCAAATAATTACAGACTGCTGTAAAGTACATGAGTACAGAAAAAAAAGACCTTGCTGTACTAAGTGGTCTTCTTCCCAAGTCCAGCTGGGTCCCTATCGGCACCAGATTGAGTAGCATGTGTGTCTGTATTTGTGTATGCATGTGGTGGACAGTCTAGACAAGCTGTTGATGTAGGAAAACAACTCAAAGCAAAATGTGCTGAACCCGTACCCAAGCTCACCACATGTGCAGCATTCTTCAGTCCAAACAGAACAGGCTGTGATGCGTGTATTGTTGTGTGTGTGTGTGTGTGTGTGTGTGTGTGTGAGAGAGAGAGAGAGAGAGAGAGAGAGAGAGAGAGAGAGCTGTAGTGTTCATTCATGAGCAAATTTTCTCATCATATATTACATCCCTACCAGCACTACAACTTTTAAGATTTAGGCATCTCAAGTAAAAAATGTGCATATAACGGTTTTCTTGAAGCATAAGGCTCGTTGTCTGTTTTTAGGGATGGAAGTACAGAAAGCTTTAAAGAGTATTTAAGAATCAAAGCACATATAGTACATGTGGTCTTTAAGAGTGAAAGCACATGCATAGACACAACCTTTGCTGTGTTATCATGTGTAGTAAGGAAAAGTATAGAAATGGACAGCTGTCAAGGATGAAACAAAAAAGGCTATTTTTCACACATCGTCTGTGTTGAAATGTGACCGAACAGCTAGAATAAAGTGGGATAAATTGTGGGTAAAACTGAGAATGAGTTCTTTCAACAAAATTCCCTTTGCATGTCTATGCATTAAGCCTGTCAGCAGGGTCTCATATTGAGGTATTATCCCTTAACGTGTCGGACCCTCTGTCACAGAGTTTATGCTGGCATGGAATCAGCTTTGCCTCCATAAAAAGCATAATGGTGCCTAAGCGGTGGTCCAACATTTGTACTCTAAAATGCTACTTTATAAAATCTTAACCCACAGACCTCAGTAAAACAGAACGTCAAACTTTGGGGCAAGTCATTATTGTGGCTTGGTTTTTATATCACCAACTTCTGTCAGTCTTCAGCTCTTTCTCTTGAATGTTTCTCTGACTGCTGTAAAGAACATTACATTGATTTATACTTCTGATATTTCATCTTCTGCTTCGCTTTGGTCTGCTGCGATTATTTTGAACACAGAGTCAGTTTCCAATAGGCACATTTTTTCAAACTACCAGCAGAAAAGTTACATAAAATGTGAGTAGGTGGTTAAATATTCAAGTTATGCTTTACTCCCTCAATGTCGCTATTGAACTTCAATGATGTCATAATATTTATTTGTATTATGCATACAAAATTTGAAAGAAACAGTTTGCAGAGAAACCCAGAGCCTTTTCTCAAAACAGAACTGACATATTATGCATTGAGGGACTAAATTGTTCTTTATAACTAAATGGTTTCATAACGTTCATAGCTGCTTTTTTTTGGCTCTGCTGAGTGGGCTTCTGAAGTTGCTTGCACATTGCTATTCATGCGGCTTCTGGGGGTGGAATGTATGCGCGAGCCACAGGCATCACCTCTTCATTATTATTAAGACGACACAAGCCTTTTATGCCTGCTGTGTCTGTTGTTGGAAAAGGAGATTACAAAGAAAGAAAACCAGAGCACAAACAAAAACCCACTCAAGTCTTTCATTTATACTCCTGTTGATGCACTGATGACTTGTATAATTGGCTCAGGGCAGCTAAAATAGCTGTGGATTTAGATTGGCAATGGTAGTGCATTTTTGGGGTAACCTGGAATGCATCTTATTTCTGCACATCTTTGTGTCATTGTGATTTCACACATTTCCATCTGCCCTTTTTAGACAGTGACACTTGCACCATGTTGACTTATATTGACGATAAGAAAAAAATAAAGCTGAATCCATTATTAAGTGTGGGCCTCTGGTTATTAGTCCTAAACATTAAAATGTCGATGGCATTAGGACTTACTGTTCTGTCTCCAGTGAAGACTAGCATTAAATAACTGAAGCTACCTCTAGCATTATACTAATGCTGAAATATATTTGACACACCTGATTCTACTAATTAGCAGCTCAAAAAGATCTCTAGCTGTTGAATGATGTGTGCTTTGTTAGGGTTCAAGTGAAAACCTACAGCATGGTAGATCTCCAGGTGCACGGTTGGTACACAGTAAACCACTGCATGGACATTTGGTGGCTGGTTGTGATTCACACAAGAATCATACAGTATATTAATGAAAAAGGTTCAACCATAAAACGCATAATTTATCTTTAAAAAATAGTTTCAGCAAGCAAAATGATATAGAGGGCACAGACACCTTGTCCTTGTTCTTAATATATTGTTCTCTTGAGAATTTAAATGAGTAATCCTAACAGGCCTTTGCCTGTAGTTAATATGCACCCCTCTCCAGTAACTTGCAATTTTGTCAATATTTTAAACATTCTCATGAGGTGTATGTGACACTGAGCCAGACATAACAAATACAATTTCATTTTTCCAGATTGCACAGATTGTCCCATGTTACCAAATAATTCAACATGGTTTCCCTGACACTTGGCATAAAAGATGTCTCTGAGAAGTTATGGTTATGCTTTTCCACGCTGCAGTTAAGTACATATTTCAACTCAAACAACAGTGGCTTTAGTCTTTTATCAGCTGTGTTAGACTGTGAAGCCTTCTGTTAGGCTAAGATCTCCGGAAAGAGTGTCAGTCATCAGTAAGGAGGTCAGAACAGAGAAAATGTCCCTATTTTTAGCCCTGTTGGGATCTGGTTCACAAACCTGCCTGCAGCATTTTTAGCTACTTTATGTAGTCAGACTATGAGGAGGGGGCAGTGTGGTGCCCCAATTGCCAATTACAATACGTGTTTCTCTAGTAATCAGACAGCTCAAAATGAGTCTGAACTCTTGTCAGCCCATCAGGCAAGAGCTCAGCCAGAACAAAGGCCTAAGGGAAGAGAAGCCTTTCCAATGGGGTGGGAGACAATCAGGGGAACTTTAATTTTCTATATTATATTTTGCCATGTCATCTTCACCCTGAAATTGACATGAAAACCCCACGAGCAGCACTACAGTGACATGCAATCTCATGCAAGGGTCAGAAAAACAGCAGGTGACATAATGAATAAGGTTCAGCCAGGCACAAGCAAGGCACAATGAGCTTGCAACTGCTTCCTTTGTGACAGCTAATCTTGGCTCATTTTGTTCGGTTTTAGTTACTGCAATATGGATTGTAAAGTACACCCTTTGCGATGGGTTGAGTTGTATTGAATACCAAACTATGCAGTTGAGTATGTAGGGCCTGGTCCTGACTTGAGGACTTCAAAGCCTATCTGAGATAAGTCTCTTTGGGTCTGACTTTTTTAAGGGAGGCCACGTCATTAAAAAATATATAAAATTAAAAAAACTAGGAACATGCTGATTGGATTCTGGAGGAATACAGTATATACAGTTAATTAGGAACTGGCTAAAAAAAATGTGGTGACATTTAAATATTTATTCAAAGATGTGTGGTATTTTAATTTGTCATCATGTTACTCATTTAAACATAAAACTATAAATTGTCATAAAATGGCATTGGTCAAATCAATTTCTTCAATATTGCATGTAAAACCATTGTTGTCCACTTGGGAAAAATCCACTGAGCTGTAATTCCAATAAATTTTTCCTATTTATTCCACCTTTTCTTGCAAGCAAATGCTGTATAGATAGTATTAGATAAAAAGTGCAGTATGTTCCCAGCCATGATTCAGGTAACTCAAAAATCCAATGGGATGCAGTTTATTTTCATTAAGATTCTACACCAAAAGTGCATCTATCATATCTCCAGGTAGTGCACAGGGAAAAAGCACTTAACTTGAGTTAAGTGTGGCATATCTAAAGCCTGGATGGGCCCTAAATATTTTGCTTCTCATGCTTTCATATTTTATTTTGCACGTTTAACGCCCAAGGCTGATAGGTTTTGCACTAAATATCTACAATCTACAATGCTACTGTCTGTTTAGTTGTGGAACTTGTTGTTATCCCAGTCAATTGCACTTGCTGCTGTGCGCTTCAATGGCAGTGGAAGTTGCACTAGATAAACAAATCAGTTTTAGAAAAAAGAAAAAAAAAGCAGTTAAAATTTGTTTTCTGTTGGGATTGAGATCGGGTTTGACAAGTGTGTACCAGTAGGGGGCCATTGACTGAACAAAGGATGGCTGAGGGTTGAATTAAGGTTTTTGGCCAAAGGGGGGGCGAGGGCTACAATAACAGTGTAGGGTGTAACTATGGTGTTACACGTCACCTTTGACAACTTTCATTAAGCTGAGTGGAATCACAACTGGTGAAATTAAAGCTGAGCGTGGAAAAATACGGAGGGGTTGAAGCTTCCACCTTGTTTCAGTGATGAAAGGGGATACCTGACACTTAGACGAGGCCCCATCTCCACAAATTAGAGTGACACAGGCATCAACAACCTGCAAAACAGCAGGTTACTTGTTTCACTCTCAACATTTTTTTTTACCCTCTCCCCTGTTGGAACCCCTTCAGCTGAGCTACCATGTGAAACACACAGTTGACGTACCACTCAAACAGAAATCCTGTCCCTTCTCAGCATGCACAGCTGACAGCCTGGATACAGTGATGGCAGAACAGCATCGGAGAGCCGTCACATTCCAGTGGTGTGGCTTTCAGATGAGTGCACTCGGCTTCTCTCTCTATCTCGCTTTCTCTCTCTCTGAAGGAGGGGCAACCCCACAAACCTTCATTATCCAGTGTTCAGAAGGGAGACGCAGACAGAGGGAGGGAGAAAATTAATAAAACTTGACGGATGCCTTGCCCAACACCCACCCCTCCTCAATTTGCTGGGTCTCAAGACGCACCAAAAGCTTCGCAAAATGAAGGGCCAAGCGAAAAATCAGTGTGTAGATGCAGTGAGAGGAATTCACAATTACCTCTAGTCCAGGGGGTCTGTTTTCTCTATCTCTGTTCACTGTGACAAGCAGGGATCTTTCATGGAAAGAATGGCTTGGCCTTTTGATTAAATACAACAGTTCACATATCTGGCTTTTTTGAGTATTTTTATACATCTGTCAGCAGCTGCCCCAGAAGATTAACTTGAGTTTTCCTGCTCTGGCTGCACAGTGGGTCTCTGCCCATCGTGGATGCTGGCTGACTGTGTTCATTTATTAGAATTTATGATTCCCTCTATGCGTGCTGGCATGGCTGACACAGGACCAGCACAGCCTGTCATCTTGCGAGGTAAGACCGGGGACATAAAGCCATGGTGAACAGTGTATTGCTTTGAGGAAGCAGTGCTCATTCTACCTGCTACGGCAGGCAGGACCATTAAGAGAAAGTGTAATGAATAGGAGCAACATGGTTCTGTAATTACAGTGGGCATTTCCCTCCAATCCAAAGTCCCAGCAGAAAGAAAATAATAATTTCAACAATTTCAGCTGAAAAGCAAAATGAATTTAATTAATTTTTAAAGTAAATGCGCATACTGTCTGTATCTAATATTTTGAAGGGTTTATTTGATTAAGGATTCTTTACAACATTTTATGAATTATAATTTATTTGCTCTAAAGCACACTGTAGATGTACTATTGTGCATGTTGAACAACAGAGCAGCAATCCATTAAAATATTTCATTTCAAGAATTATAATATATCCCAGTGATCAAAAGTCAGAATCTAGACATTTCGAGGAGATCTAGGTTGAGAGATATTTTAACATGAACAGATGAGGTTAACCTCAATATAGCTCAGGTTGGCTATGTCCTAGTAGGCTAGAAAACATTCACTTCTCAAGCAAATGTAGCTGGTTTTACACCTGAACATGTAAACAGAGTTTCACTGATTTTATACCAACTATTCAACACAAAAATATTCACTGGGATATTCTGTGCAACTCTAATATAACGAACTCACCACATCAAACAGCAGACAGACACCTATCATTCAAAAATTAATTGCATCCATGTCAACATATTACATTAACTAAGCCTTCAAAACATCTTTAAAATACTGCTGTCTCACCACACACTACTTGAAATCTAGCTGCTGGTAAGAAGGAAACACACACCACCTAGTGGCCAATAGATAAAATTCGGAGTTAAATTATATTTTGCATTCTCATAATGTAATTCACGGGTCTTCAAAAGGAATGATTTTAAAGCAGCTATTTCTCAATGGTTAACATTAATCAAAAGATTGTCATAAATCCTGAACGAGTGAAATCTTGTGCTTATAGCAATTACTTTGAATTCAGGGGAAGTCAATAAATCTAATTTGTTTCATGCAGTATCCTTCACCCTAAGACTTGTCACATTAGCAATTTCTGGTTTGTGAAATTGCTTTGCAGCAGATGAATTAATACTGTCCTAATAATCACATGAGCCCAGATATTCTTCTGCCAGCATGTCCTTATCTGGACTTCCGGGCAGGCTTTGTGCTGGTTTGTTCAGAAATGTGTGTTATCTCAATGATGTTTGACAATTGTTAGGAAGTAAATATGGTCACCAGGCATCACAGAATATAGCAGCCATTTTCAAATGTATAAATGAATCACAAACTGCTGTGATTAATTTATGCAGTAATCATACTGCATCCATACCATCAGTTATGGTATATATGGATCTTCTAACATTCATTTTATCAAGAAAGCATAACAGTCTATTGACCCTTATTCTTTGACTACAATGAACACACTTGATACAGCTCATAATCTCCAATATAGCATGTTACATCACTCATCACTGTGGTCCTGAATTCCAAGCTCTTGGACTATATGACTGTTCCTTGTTTCTTATAATACCCACGGTGATGACAAAAACAAAAAAGCTTCAAAATGATAAATTCTCTGCTTCAGTTGTGAATAGACAAAAACGTTTTTATGATTTTAAAAACGGTGCAATCACCTGCGTATACCAAATGTTTCAGTTGTAGAACTTGGCTGGATAACATTTTCAATAAAAGTTTGGCCAAAACAGTTTGAAATAGGGAATGTATAGTTTATTAATTACAATAAAAATGTTTTCTTACTTCAAATATTTATAATTACCACTTATTGGAGAGCACAACTTGCTTTCACTGACATTTTCGCTGACTGTGCAACTTATTAATGCTCCTCCTCTTCACCATAACAACACTTGAGACCTCAGGCCAGCTCTTATGTGGATTGCATTATATATCTCTGTAGGGTCCTTTAGAATTTCCTGGGGTTGTCAATTGTCTTGTGCCTGTAGCCTTTTTACACGTGTCTCCCAAGCCTCTGTACTTGCGACTTCCTTTTCCTATTACCTGAAATCTCATTGACCTGCCATATCCTCCTGTAGTACTCAGTTTTTTTTTCTCCGCCAGTCTCACCATGTATCTCAGCTTACATTTCATAAGATTTCAGAAGATGCAGCTAGATGCAGATAGATTAAGATTGAAATGCTTCACATTGCCCCATATTGAAATGCAAGACCTCTCCCTCAGCCTAGATGTTGTAGGAGAGCTTAGAGTACCTCTAATCCAAGAAGCCTAGATTATCAGATCTGCTTCCCTTTCCATGTACTGGCTGAGCCAGGTCTGCATATTCTTTTGATGCAAAACAAAGAATCCGCCTCTTTCCTCACCACCTGCTCTATGCAGCTTCTAGTCCATGCTCTGGTACTCTCGCGTTGCAACATAGATGTCAATGCTTTTTGACAAGGAAATAATTCATACTTGCATATCACATTTTATCCAGTGGCTATAAGAGGGCAGAGGGTTTGGAAATGAAACACGAACAGGAGATTATGTTGAATTTTATAGTTATTTATGTGTACATTTGCTTAAGAGCAGGGAACTCAAATCCTGGAGGGCCATTGTGTCTACTAGTTCTTGATGTGTTCCACAACTTAAGTCAGTGATTGGCTATAGAGTCTGCACACCTTGTTTTCAAGGCCTGAATTGGCTGCTGATCGAAAGGAAATCACAAAAAGAGGCACAAACTGCAGCCCTCCAAGAAATGCTTTTCCCCTGCTTCAGAGAAACATATGCATGGTAATGAAAAATATATGTTTGAAGCATATATCTCTATGTGCATCTTGCTGTTGCATTGATGAGCTTCTCATGTCTTACACTCTCTTTATAATCAGCACAAACCTGTTCCTTCTCAGAAAGCTGTGCTACTTCACTTCAGTGCTATTGGTTTGGCCTTTAATCCCAGTTCCATCCTTTTCATTATGACAGTTGTTAGAGAGAAGCTTTAGTGTAAACTGTAATGACAGTTATCTTATTTTTAGATGGACGCACACCCATGTGGAACTCAGGAATACCATATACAGTTACAGCTATGACAAGATAAAAACCTGACAGACTTGGTCGTGTTCAGCTACCCTTCTGAAGCATTTCCTTAGAAAACACAGTGAACGTCTTTGAATCTTTTCAGCTGTGTGGCCAATATATTTTAAAGAGTATTCATTTTGTATAGCTAACTTTGTGTTGTAGTTGTACCTGCATCTTGATATCACATACCTCTTATAGTGCTATGATGGATATTTTCCATACAGAGAAGAGGTGAATTTCTCCAGTTGTTTGATATCTATGACTTTCCCAAACATATATACCTTGGCCAAAGCACCTAGTCATGTTTCCACCACGTGCCTGCTATTTTAGGTGCTGTTTAAAATAGCCTTTAGCCAAGAGTGCACCTCCGCTATTACTACTTAGACCATGGCTGGTCTCTCTGTTGGGTTGGTTTGTAAGGTGGAGGCGAATGCTACGGGAGCATTTTCTTAGTATTTTATCAACATTACCCATATCAAAACAACAGGATGGCTTCAGAGGGGACCTCTCTGAAGGGTTTCTCAGCAACTCTAAGCAGGTGATAAAATGACAATGTGTCATTAATGCTGTATTTATCCATGTTGTAATTGTACAAGTAAACATGAAAAAGAGTTCTTGAGATTGGAATGAAACGCAACAAGTAAAATTATGGTTGAACATAAAATTTAACTGCATGTCTTTTGATGTTTTAAAATATATGACCTGAAGAATCTTTTACAGAGTACAGCAATTTAAAGTCTACTTGCAGGATAGTGATTCATCCAGTTGATAGATAACTTCCATAACAAAACATTAAACTGCTTTGTATGATGTAGTTGTTCCAGCCCTCAGGAACATGGAACGATTATAAAATGTGTATGCAGATATTTTTTGTTTGACACAGATGCTTTACTCAACACTGAAATGCCATGCCATCATCTGACTGTGTATGAACTGTTGCTTTCTATAGTCTGCCAAGACCCAGCAATTCATTGTTGTCCCATGTAGGGGACATGAGTCTCTGGTCTTAATCTCAAGAACCATATATTCTTCTATGCTGAATCTCCACAACGGACATTCATTCAAAATAAATTCATATGTTTAAAAATATTTTTATCGCAACATGTTTTTGTCACCCAAAGAGCTACATGAACTTTTTTCTGCCGGGTCTGAGGAGGATATGTACCCTCCTCACCTCTTATAAAGATAGGGGTGAGGAGAGTTGTCGTTTCTGCATAACCTGATCTCACTGTGATCTCCTTGTCAGGTTGGAGAAGAGGCTAGAGGTGGTAAAGAGTAAGTTTGAAGAGCTGGATGAGGCAGCTATATCACTCACAGAGCGCCTGGAGCAGCACAAACAGATGCTCGCCCTTCAGGCCCATCAGGACCAGGTGTGGGTGTCTCTGCTGGAGGACAAGTAAGATTCCCCAAATCAATGACCTGAGCTGTGGGTTTGCATTAAAATATATGACTGTCAGAACAACACAGGTCCTCCATATCGTGAGTAAAAATTGAGAAATCAGCACATGTTCCAGGGCATTTATTTGTCATACCAGACTGCACTTATATTTCTTCAAAAAAAAAAAAGAAAAAGAAACGCCATATTTGCTTGCTTCAAAATAGATAGCTACATAAGTCTAAGTCAGGCAGATATGAAGCCACATTCCAATGTTCCAATATACCTTTCTCCTGCATTCACAAACCAAACCTCATTGATCTTCCACTGCTTTTCAAATGCAGGTTCACCACCGAAGAGACCAACCTCTTCTTCACCTACGTGGCAGACACACTGCATTGCTGCCATTCCCATGTTGTGAAGAAACTTCCAGATCTGGCTCCAAGTCTGCCTACTACAGCATGCATTCTGCGGAGGAAAATCAAGAATCGGCGAATCAACGTGGCATGGGAGTCCGCCCTCAGAGACTTGGGGCTGGAGAACTCAGACGTCAAGGCCTTGTGTGCCTTCTTTGTGACACATGGGTACCAGGCAGAATACTTCAGCCCAGTTCAGAGGCAGAACCTAGCGGAGAATGTGGACACCCTCATTAGGAAAGTGGTGCGAAACCAGGTGCTGAGGGACAGCTTGTTGAGGGCTGTGCAGGTGGTGGAGAAGGGGAAGGCTGGGACCCTTGTGCTCACCACAGAAGAAGAGCATAAACCAGCCTCCTCCATAAAAGAACATTTCTCAAATCAAGTGACCCAATGACTGATAGCACAGACGGTCACTGGTTAGTGGTTACCTCAGCTGAAAGTTTAAACTGCTCAGGCAAAGTTTAACTACAGTGTAGTATAATGGTAGGGATCGTAACCCAAATGCTACAGGCTCGATTCCCACGTAGGACACTGCCATTGTACCCATGGCAAGGTATCTAACCCAAATTGCTTGAATATGAATCCAATTGTGTAAATGGATATGTAGACATGCAAAATTGTGTATGTCTCTCTGGGTATGAGAGTATGATAAATGCAAGTAATGCACTGTTAAAATATATTTAAGTTGCTTATGCTAAAGCATTCATAAAATTACTTTCTTGATTAATAAATTGTTGGATGCATTGTGGAATACAGCTCTGAAAACTTTGAGGACTGGAACACGCATCTGGTATAAAAATTAAAAAGGCAAAGGATGTCAAAATACCCTTCAAATGACTCTGGTCACAAATATCCAACGTGTGTGCTTTAGGATTCTCAAACTGTAATGTTTAGATCTCTCAAACATTATTGCTTAGTGGAAAGGTAATACTGATGATGCATGTCTAGTGTAAGGAAGCGTTCCAGGGTCTTAGGAATCTATTTCTGTTACATCCAAGACGAATCTTAACAATCATCAATGACAGTGCTTGACAATTCCCCGACACAACATGACTTCTTACATTCTTCAACTGAAAATGGGAACGAACCGGATTTTGCGCAGTTCAGGAAGGGAAGACAGTGGTGTAAAAGATTTCTCACCAATCAATTACCCACTCTAAATAATTGTGCAAGATAACAGCCGAGTCACCTATTACAAATAGTTACCTTTCACTGGAGTACTAAACTAGCAATTTAGAACTTAAAGTGCCAATCGTTAATTTTTTATATTAGCTTAAAATGTGATGCCTGGCATATTTGTAGCGATATGATTTGAATGTGTTTGTGTTCTGAAATTTCTCCTCTATATGCTATTTACCACCATTGATGGTGTCGGGTGCGACAATCCCTTAGGCACTCCTCTTTCTCCAAAATAGGCTACCATTAAAGGCTAAGCATTAAAACTAATTTTAATTGGTAAATAGGTTGCAGCTCCCAGTTTAGGTCGTGCTGGATAGATAGCCTAGGTGTGTCAAGTCCCTTACTAGAAACAACACAGGTAGCATTGCTAAATAAAATTGCAAACCTGATAAATTGATTTTAAATGGGATGGAAAAGAATCATAATTTATTTATTTATTTATTTATTTATTTATTTATTTATTTATTTATTTATTTATTTATTTATTTATTTATTTATTTATTTATTTATTATACATCCGTGTGACTTTTCCGTACAACCTGGAAACATTTTGTATAAATGGCCGGTTAGCTCAGTTGGTTAGAGCGTGGTGCTAATAACGCCAAGGTCGCGGGTTCGATCCCCGTACGGGCCACTGAACTTTTAAACTTACCTTGCTGTGATCTGTTCGAGCTGAGTCGAGCCCCTGCTGCAGAATTTGCAGTTGTTGAACTATGACCCAGAAACGGTTTTAATTAATTAAGTAATTTATGCAAGCACGATTATAATCGAGTGTAGTGCTTGAGGCTACATCAATAAACAGCAGTCACATACAGTCTTTCGCTACAAGGTCGTCCCAGTAAACCACAGAACAGATTACGATAGAAATGTCTAAAGGTACCACAGCAAAATCAAGCTATATGACCTCGTGGCGCAACGGTAGCGCGTCTGACTCCAGATCAGAAGGTTGCGTGTTCAAATCACGTCGGGGTCAGTTCCTTTTCGTGCCAAATCAAGCAGTCGCAGGCCAACACTGCCCGTCCAAAACAATCATGAACTGGTTACCCTTAGCCATTTTTAAAAAGTAATGCTTGTATACCGGTCGATTCAAACTTTACAAAGCTCTTTCTATCTGGTGATTGGATGCTCTCAATCACAGAATACTGTTGTGACCAACCCGCTGTCTCCGGTAAATTTTTTCAGTGGCCGAACGTAATGCGATTTATCGTCACTACGATACAATATTACAGTGTTAGAGGCTAGCTTACAGATAACGGAAAAATGTATTGCGTTGGTGGTATAGTGGTTAGCATAGCTGCCTTCCAAGCAGTTGACCCGGGTTCGATTCCCGGCCAACGCAGTAGTACCTTCCTTTTTCAAATTTCGCTGCCATTTATACTAGGGTAGCTACCCACATGGCCCAATCGGATTTTTTGCTCGGACAACCCCCACCAGCAAATGCCAGCAATAAAAAGCCCCCCCCCCCCCATCCCAACTCCACAGTCAAAGCAGTCTAGAACCGGGACTGAGTACCCAAATTATTATTATTTTAAATAACTGTGACAGGTAAGTGGTGGACCTAATATTCACATTAAAACTCTTTTATGTGTACTCACGTACAAGTAATTAATGCAATTATTGGTCCGAGTAGGGGCGGGTCAGTTTGTAGATGCTGTGTGGATGCTCCGATTTGCACCGCCCCTTCAAAGCTCTGTCCGAAGTCAGAGAGCGCACGCTGTCAGAAGCAGCTGATCGTTAACGTGAAAGGGCAGTTCAGAGCTAGCCTACCTCAGCACCTTGCTACCTACCAACAATGGCATCTGAAGAGCTGGCCAAGAAATTGCAGCGCAGGTTAGCCACGGAGCAGTCAGCACCTCCGGACCTGTGTGTAGTAGATAATCGGACAAAAACGAGTCAGGGAGAGGAGCATGAAAAAACAGCAGTTATAAATGGCAGTGCTACATCAGAACTGACAGCAAAACTCTCAAGAAGACTGGATATTAACGAGGGCAACACAGAGCCGAAGCAGACGAAGGTTTTTAACCCTTACACAGAATTTAAAGAATTTTCGAGGAAGCAGATCAAAGATATGGAGAAAATGTTTAAACGGTAAGGAGTATGTCGTGCAGGTGTGTGATTAAGAAACTGAGTTGCGCTTGATTTATTTGATTGTGCCGCAGCTGGGTCTCATTGGAGCGTTTCTGTAGAATTAACTGAAACCTGGAGATTTTTCAATGAAGGAAATCTGAGAATCTTGCCACATACGGGGATTTATTTATCTAATTGCATCTAATGATGTATTGTTTAGCCTCCTCAGAGATTAAGCTGTGTGTATTTGACACACGCGCGTTTAATACAGCCATGCCATACTTATTTTACCGACCGGTACATGCAGTTCTTCAAGTGCTCTGCAATGTGGTCAGCTGTAATTTACCTCAGTCTCATCTCAAAGCCTCTCGCAGAAGCTTTAACGTGGTGGGTGCAGACTGAGTTTTTCTGAGCCATTGCCCCATTAACTAGAGTAGACTGTGTGTTTTTAAACTGGGCTTCTGTATGTACATCATCAGTGCCAGCCCAATGTTCACTGAACTGTGCTAGTTTCCCTTTTTATATCTAGGACAAGGGACACTTTCTCAAATCCTATCTCCCTGTTACAGGCGCTCTGTTTGTGTTCCCCGCTTCTCTATGTGTGACAATGGCACCTTTGTCCTGTAGGCTAGCCGGCAGAGAGGGGTGACCAGGCCGTATCACTCTCTCTCATCTGTCCTGGGAGAGCCATTCATGTCTTTTGGTGTTGTTTTTCTTGCTACTCTTACTCCCCATGCACCTTTTCACCCCATGCAACATAAAGAAAGGGGCCGTCTAAGTTAGGAAAATGGGTCATTCCCAAGTACCCCTGGAAGAGAGCGGGGGAAAAAAGCCATTCCTTTATCAGAAGCTGCTGTTGTAATTGTGTGGCTACCCTGTTGCGCAGCTCACACCATGATACCACACTGGGGTGTCTGCTATCTAGTGCATTTTCACACTCACACTAAAACTCACAATTATACATGCACGCACAAACACATTGATTAAGAGCGGCTGCCCCAGATTCCAGATCCTATCACAGTGAAAATGATGTCTCTCCTCCCCATCTCATCATCCGCTTTTGTAACCCCCACCTCCTCTTCTCTCAGGAGACATCAGCCCCACTTTCTGACTTTGAGAACCCTACTGGCACTGGGCCCCACACTCCGGCAGGCTCTGGCTGATTTGCCTCTCGTGCGCTATAGGCTATTTGTTGCCGGTGGCACCCTCCTGCCATATGTTGCCCTTGTAACATACTTCAGTGGACAGAGTGTGTGTGCCTAGGGGGGTTAAAAAAAAAAAAGACCAAGCAGTTTTTTAAAAAATCAATCCTTTATATATGTGTAAATTGCGCTCTTCAAAAGTACATATTCAGGTTCACCACAACTTATTTCTGTCTGATTTTGGTCACCATTTGGCCAGTACGGTTGGTGGCAGCAAAACACAGTCTTACACAGAAATGGTATCCTTCATTTTGTTTATGAGCGTCGTGCACAATCTTTGCCCATGTTCCTGAAACGAGCAGCTGAGTTGGGGACGAGGTGAGGATCAGAGAATGCATTCCTCCGCATTGTGACAGGCCTGCTGTGGGAGGAACTCGGAATCAATGCACATTCATCTGTGGCCCTCTGTGGCACAGCCACGCTGACGGGGCCAAGCTGTGGGCGAACTGCGGTGCTGGAATGCGCCAGCCGTGCCTACGGCTGCCCACCGCGTGTACCACCTCACCTCTCTTGCGGACTCTTTTTGTCTTACTCACTTGGTTTCCACTGATTCCATAGGCATGGGCACCACCAGGGATTTTGGGCCCCACCACCCCTGAAAATGCTATGTTCTAATATTTTTTGAGGGCTCGTGTCAGTCAGGGCCCTTGGAATTGACCTAACTTTGCCTCCCATACCTGCAAGAAAACACAGAAATACACTAGTAATGGGAATATATCAGGAATTAGAACAAAAAAATTGATATGGATATAGATTTCCACCCTTCCCAAAGGAAAAGACAAGCAAGCAAATAAACTTGTTAAAATGGGTTTGGCTGAACTGAATGAGGACAGAGGACTCTGACATATTAGGATGATTGTAGTCTGTAGATTAATTGTGGAGCTGTGTGTTGACAGACAGTTATGTCCTGCAGTTGTTGTCAGCAGTTGCTGTACAGCTCAGCATTGATGGGCAATCAGCTGTCCTGGCCAAGCATATGACTGAATGAACAGAACCCAGCTGTCTGTTGCAGGGGGTAGGGTTAGGGCAGCAGAAGTTTTGGGGGTGTTCTCGGGATCTGGTTCAGTGAGCTCAGAGCAGATTTCACAGGAACCTGTTCATGTAAAGTTAAGGGAATGGGGGTACAGAGATAAATTGATCTCAGAGTTTTGTAAGTGGTGTAAAAAGGAGGCAAGGGAGAGAAAAGGGGTTAGGAAAATCAATGCAAGACAGGCCGGATTATGTTTATCTGATATGCTGGGTGGGTAAGAATGTTAGAATACTGAAATTGTTCTCCAGCCCCCAGCTGCTCTGAGCACACTGGCTCACACCCCCACCCATCCAGGAACAGTGCCCTACTAACAGCTGTGTGAAAGGAGCTATTAATACCCTTCATCACAAACAGTAACTCTGGGTCCGTCTTGCATGCTCCAGCCTGCTTCTGCCCCTCTGGCCCCCTTTACACACCATATTCAGTGTTTTCCCAGAGAGGCATACTAGCATTGTGCCAGGACTGATAATTGTCAACACTGCTCTCTATAGCCTGTTGTCCCTGAATTGTGCCTGTGACTCATTTATTTATGAAGCCCCCTATAGTGTACACTGTATTTCTCCATTTTAAAAGTCAGTGTTCACTAAAGCGTGTATAGGAGATTCACAAAGATACAGGAACCCTTAAGTAAGGCTAAATAAAAACTAGGACAGTTCTTGACCTATTGGAAGGTCTTGTGGCTGCATTATTTCTAGTGGCAGTGTGTCGCTTAGGTGCTGAAATCCAGGCCATATGCCTAATGTCTGCTGGTGGCCTATGACTTATCACAGTTGTCACCCTCTGCAGTCTTGGGGACAGCATACCTTTCACAATACTCTACTTCCCCACTGCCTGGTTCTCCACAACATAAAGAAAGGATCTGGTCATTTTCCCCTCTCTAGGAATTACAGAATGAATGGGTGAATTAACTGCATTTATTGAGGGTGGATCTGACTGCAAGGACCACTAATGTGTAGCATTGACCTGGGCAATCCATGATGCAAATTTGACTCACAGAAGTGCTCTTTGAAGTGTGGCTTAGACTAGGGTAATTAATCAAAAATAGGTTTGTTTCAAATGGGGAATTTTTAGGGTGGTCTTACCTTGATAAAATCTCACTCATTTGTGTCATTGTGACTGGAAATAGAAAGTAATGTTGTATTAATCAGAGTCTCTGCCCTGCCCTTTGGAACAGTGGCACTCAGTGTATTATAACCCTGTGGATAGCGTCTAGTGTGAAGTGGATCTCTGCCAGCAGCTGGCTGGACTAGGCACCCAGCTCATTGTATATCAGGACCTGAGGGACCAGAAAGCTTGCTGATAGCATCAGGGTTTGCCCTTAGCTGATTAGCACAAAATGGTATTCACTTCCAAAAATAAATATAAGACATTTAAGAGACTGAATAGCTGGCAGTGCAAAGTAAATCTGGTCAGGCATGATTTGTTAGCACTAAGAATGAGTACTGTGTTATTGACTGGAAAAAATTTTTGTGCTCCACCGCCTCCCCCCCCTTTCCATGTCCAGGTATGATTCTGGGAAGGATGGCTTTATTGACCTGATGGAGCTGAAGATGATGATGGAGAAGTTGGGTGCTCCACAGACGCACCTGGGCCTGAAGAGCATGATCAAGGAGGTGGATGAGGACTTTGATGGCAAACTGAGCTTCAGAGAGGTGACTTTTTAAAGAACTGGCTTAGTTAACATTTACTTTTCCTATATCCAAAGACCAATTATGGCAAACAAGAAATAACAAGGGTACTGTTGGGCCTGTGGGTGTCGCGAGTGCATTAGGAAGTCTGTCCAAACATGCAGAGCCAATCACGTGCACTGGGACATGAAGTAAAGCCACAGCTTTCTATTCTAGTTAGGATTCCTCTTATAGCCACACTTGGGCCTTTCATTTGGCACTCAGTTGTGCCCTGCTTGCCTACTTTTAGCCCATAAGTAGAAGTCGTTTGTTTATTAAAATGCCTTCAGGAGGTGTGTCTCATTATTACTGGATATAGTGTGGGAATTCTGACAATGCTGTGAGACAACATGGCAGTGTGGTGGTGGCTGGACAGAAGACCAAGATAAGCTGGTCAACAGGTGCCATCTGTCTCTCTTTTTTGTGCGTGCCAAACACTTTCTCTCCTCTAGAAAGGGTGACAGGTGACAGGCAACTGTAGCTTGACAGAAACACACATAATTTCCCTGCTGCTTGAACCCAGTCCCTGCCTCCCTTTCTACAAATAGAAATCACCACATGTTAAATAGAGGATAAGGAGGGGTACAAATAAGGGCTTTTGAGAAGATTCTATTGGGATGTGGCAACACAAGTTCTCTATGACATTTAAAGGAACCTCACCTTCTGGTGTTAGCTTATGGCTGGAAGGCCATAAACTTGTTGTTGATTTTTTTTACTGCTAAGTGATGTTAGGTCCAAAACCTTGGGCAAGGAACAGTGTCTCTCTCCAAGGCTATTCTCACTTGTGACAGCACCTTATATTTGACTATGCCCCCTGCAGTTTTTGCTCATTTTCCGGAGGGCCGCAGCAGGTGAGTTGCAAGAGGAGAGTGGCCTGTTGATGCTGGCGCGGCTGTCTGAGATCGATGTGTCCACTGAGGGTGTGCTGGGAGCTCGGGACTTCTTTGAGGCCAAGGTATGTGGCATAGAGACTGTTTACATAGGTTTCTCTAGGCCATTATTCATTACATTTGCACAGTAAATGCTGAATGATTTACATTTATGCACAGATTGTACTGTGCAAGTTTGTGTGCTTTGCATTCTAACAATATGAGGAAAGATAAGAAGAAATGTAGTTATATTAGATTATATGTCTGGATAGCCAAGGGATACAATGCTTATATGTTCCTTTGCCATTGAAATTTTTCCAGCTCAGATTTTTGCTTAGAGTTTGCTCAGAGATGCAATGCCCTCTTGTGGTTACATTGAACACAATATACATCTAAAACTTTAAGTGGCCAAAGTAGGAGATTTCTTTTCTAATTTGGAATGCACAATTTGAGAGTTCATAGTTCTCTAAGCAAACTCCCTGTTAATTCAGGGGTGCATTGGCCTGATTGATGAGAGGGAGTTGGAGCGTGATGAAAAACGGGCATCTCTCCAGCTGAAATCCTTCCCATGACGCTATGGCAAATTATTTGCTGCCATGTTGGGCTGTGGGCCTCAGCTAATAGGTTCAGAGTCAATATCTGGCTGTAGGGCCCATCCACACATTAGAAGAGTGCCTTAACAGGATGTCAAACATTTAAACTATCAATATTTTGTTTGCTTAAGGAACAATTTTCTTATTCATACATTATTTTAGGAGCATTTCTCAATTTCCAAAAATGTAAACACTGCAGCCTGTTCCTTATAGATGCAGGCTTTAGCGGTGGGCAGCAGGTTTGAGGCAGAGATCCGGGAGGAGCAAGAGGAAAGAAAGCGACAGGAGCTGGAGAGAAAGCAGCGCCGTGCAGCTTTCAAAGAACTGCAGTCCACTTTCTGTCCCTGAGCGCCTGCCCAGCATGACCCCTGCCCCTCCCAAAAAGTGTGACCTGCTTACCCCTGCATCCAGTTGACAGGACCATGGCCCTAGTGCCTGGTTCCTTCAGACTGACGTGAAAATGTCTGCACCCAAAATGACCTCTGAAACACTGTAGGCTGGGAAGGAGTGAGGTGTGGGCAGCCATCACCTCGCTTAACATATTAATATGTATTGTTCTCATGTGGCATAAACATTGTAGCAACAGTACCATGTTGCCCCAAATCACTGCAGCAATATTATAGATTAGTGTTAAGTGATCCACTTGCCAAAGTACTTGTTTGAGTTCCTGTGAAATATTAGCCTCTCAATATAATAAACATTCTGTTTATCAGCTAATTGGCAGCTCTTTAGTAAATACTGCTCATATGCGGCAGTGAAAATTCTCTTGCATTGACATAAAATAAATGTAAAAGAAACATGTCATGCCAAATTTTGAACAGGTATTACATTTAGTTTGAAATAACTGATCATATATTATTGTATTGTGAATTCACTATAGAAATACTGTGTATTTGGGTAACTGAACACAAGTTAGATTTGGTTGATGGGAGCACATTTGTGATGTTGTTTGATATTCCTAAAATTGCAGAAAGAGCACTGGTTTTTACAAAAGTTATAGTTGCAAAATAATTATTTTAATTGTATAGATTTTTGTTTGAAGGGTTTTCATTGTGAAACATTGTGTTGTCACAAATAGGGGTATTTGTCTACTATATAAACATTGACATATACCAGTGGTTCCAAACCCTGTTCCTGGTGATCTACAATCCTGTAAGTTTTCACTCAACCCTTATTTGGCACACCTGATTCTACTAATGTTGAATGAAGTGTGCTTTTTTTAGGATTGGAGTGAAAACCTACAGGATGGTATACCTCCAGGAACAAGGTTGGGAACCACTGATATATGATATATACTGATATATATGATATATAGATGAATGCCTGTGTCAGATTTAAAATATTGTACAAGTTCAGTTGCTGTTCTTGGTATTCAATATGATAATATTGTGTAATTAATGTTTTTATTAGCTCCTGGTAAAAGTAATGTGCAGTCACAATGGCGTATTAATTTTAATGTTTGTCTAGAATTGAAATAATTCAAATTATGTATTTTCATAAATAAAATGCAATCATAATTGTGTAATGTTTTTATTCTGACATTTATATTGTTGTCAAAAGCAAACTGCTGTTTTATTAATACAATAAACACTGAAATTTCATATGTCAAAAGCGCTTTCCCTTCTCATACAAATATGTCATAATCTGTTAATGAAATTCTTAATCCCAAACTTTAGTACACCTTTTAATTATCCTTGAGAAATGTTCTTTTTCAAGATTTGCATGAACACAATGTGTGTGCTACTATCCAAGCTGAAAGGATAAATACACTATGATGCTGCTTTTGGACTGAAGACTTAATCCCAAAGTCTGCCTTCATCCAATTAAATTGTTTTGGAAAAAATGTTTTCAAAACATTTGTAGAAATTTCAAAATGAAGCAAAATTTAGAATTAAGTGGAAGTGGGAAAACCTGTTGCTCTGCAGATGGCAAAGATTTGAAAGGAATAATTGACATGGATTTTGAGGTCTGTTTTCCCAGTTCTTATACCTGAAATGCATCCTAATAATGAATGAAATCACTACTTGATATATGAAGGGTTTTGTATGTTCCCATTATCATTGGAAACGGCTACAACTAGGAACATACTGCACCACGGTGAATCTAGAATACTGTCAAGTTGTAATTTTGAGCTATTGCCAAGCGTGCCTCCAGACAAAAGCTGTAACATTTATCTACCATACTAGGCATGATGTAGAACCTACAACCATGCTCAATGATAAACTATAAACGCATCTATAATTGATAAATGTCCCAGATATAGGGTGAGTAATGGAGTACGCAATGTGATTAGGAATTTCAAGCAACTACAATATTGTCAAATATTACTGCCAAACACATTTTCACATTTTCAAATGCATTTGGTGTCTGTACCAGGTGCATGCTATGACCGATGACAAAGAAAAGTATTTAATTTGCATCCATGGCCTTTGACAAATAAGTATAATTTCCAGTCTTCAAACATTAGAGCAAGTGCAATAATTTGCTCAACCTGCTTTACTGGGTGTGGCCAGGGAGCAGTATCAAGTCTACACATACATCCTAGCCAGGGACGTGCGGAGGGGGTGGCTACAGTGGCTTGAGCTGCTGCCCCTTTGTCCTCCTTGGCTGTCCCTCTGGACCAAATAAATTATTATTATTATTATTATTATTGTTATTATTATTAATAAAATAATAATAATAATAATAATAACAATGCATTTTTCATCCAGGTACATGATGCGCACAAGTATGTGTGTGTATGTGTGTGTGAGTGCATGTGTGAGAGAGTTAGTTTTCATACAATGTCATGATGTAATGTGCCGACGCCCAGGGGTGTTGGGGCTTTTTCTTGGTTTTAAACCCTGCCCCTCAAAATGTCTGTGCATGCCCCTGATCTGAGCAAAATGTTTTTTGCTGATGAACATCTGATACAAAGGTATGTTGTCAAGTGGAAAGTGTGTATTGCAGCCATAACAGAAATATCTTTGGACAACACCTTGATTTGGCTTGCAGGCCTAAAATATTGCCATCATACTATGTTAACACAAATATATGCACTGTATAGATTAAAAATTGTAGTTATTGCATGTTTTGCTTATATACGTGTGTTAAGTTATAGTGTGTTATTTTTAGCGTGGCGAGTACTTTACATCCCATAACACTACTACACATATTACTGGCTGCAAACTATGTATTGACACCACAAAGTAATTTCAAACAGCCATAGCGAAATTTGACGTGGAGGGCAGTCAAATTCGAGGCACATAATCCCAGGCCATCCGGGTCCCTAGTGGGTTATATGTGTCATGTGACTCATTCTCAGCCATCTTGTTGTGGAAGCAAAAAAGAGAGACAGAAAGCTCACACAGAAACCTAACACTGTCAGTACAGTAGCGGTAAGTCTTTAAATGCAAAGGATAATATTGCTGTATAATAAAGATAGGTGGCTAAAATGTACGTTATCTAATGTACTGACCCTCGGGGTTTTGGAGTCATTTAGCTCTTGTGTGGAGATCCGCATGGTTTGTTGGCCGCGCAGCTGCGGGTTCTAGTACTGTGGGAGTACCGTTTTGGGATTGCTTACAGTCGCCATAGATAAACAGGAAAACTCGGTACTGCCACCAGGCTTTACAGGCCGCGGGAACTGTTCTTCTGGCGATAGTGGAGGGTTAAAGATTACCTGGTTTGCTACGCATACTTTGGCTTAGCTAGCTAGTTCTGTGATTAAACTGTGTGCCTCATTAGTTTATTTTATTTACTGTTAAGTACCCATATATAAAACATCAGACACTTTTGACTGCACCAGTTTAGCTGGCTAGCTTGATATGTAATTCTTAAAGTTGTGACAGTTCTGACGATAGCCAGGTAACAGTTAACTTTAGCCAGATCTCTATCTTTGACTGGTCCAATGGCTGATTGATTCTCTAGTTAAACGTAGAGCATCTGTTAAAATGCTAATTATGACATTTGGCCCTGAAACTAGGTAGACGCTAATTGGAGTAACGTTACTAACGTTAGCGAAGATGTGCTAACTAGGAGTTTAACGTCAGTCTAGGTTTGCTAAATGTTTTGAAACGACAACGCGGAATTGAAGTATGTTGCTACTGTTAAGAAGTTTTAAATATTCCTGTTGTCAGCATGCGGTGATCTAGCTGGTTGCGTTATTGTATTTCTAAATATCCCGATACCACATCTGCCCTGTTAGCTGCGATTACAGCCAGCATTTTTCGCGCTAGCTAACCCACGTATCTTGCTACGAGCTGTTGTATGCAGAGCCGTGTAACCAGGGCTAATGGCTAGCCACGATAGCTGCCTAGCTAGCTAACTTTGTGAATTATTTAGCGTTAGATTAGGCCATACTTCTTTTGGGCAGCGATGGCAAACGTTAGATTGTAGGATACGACGTTTACAAAGTTGCCAGGTATAGTTGCGTGACAAGTAGCTAACTAAAAGTCTTAGCTAGCTCACTTTATCAAAGCTGTATATGGACATGAGTATCTTGATGCTACTGACATGTAGCTAGCTGGTCATCCCTCGCACATGTCGTAACTTTTGCTAGCTCGGCAAGATGGCAATTAAATAACAAGACATAAAGTACTGTCTTCGCTAAGGATAACGAGGAAGAATCGCTAATACGCACACCCCACACCCACTACAATAAAAGCAAGTGAACTCGCACGTGTTATACGCATAGCTAGCTGAGTTATATTTTCCCAGGGTGCAGCCTAGCTAGCTAAATGTTCTCCTCTACGACTTAAAACATTGTCTTGGTCGACTGCTCTAGGATGACTTGCCGGCGCATCACTGGCTGAAGTTGATCAAATAATGGACTGCAGTGTGGCATTGTTTTTTTCTTTCTTTTTGTCGCGTCACCGTGATATCTACCGAGAAAGTCTCTAACGTTAACGGTTAAGGTGTCTGTTGCCTATCTAGACAAAACAGATGGTGGGCAGTCGGATAATAACTAAGCAGACGGTAGTTTTGCGATGTCGCGTAAAGAAAGAGCAGGTGTTGATTTGCTCTCTCCTGGACACAGTTGGAGTGGTTACTGTCTTGAAATTGTCAGAGGAAGGAAGTCCTGTTTTTCATTTAGGTGTGCTGACAGTAAAGTAGAACACGCTTCCTAATTGGGCACGTGTATTTTGATTGCCTAAAATATATTTTGAGATTGAAATTATATCCTGCATGGACAGATGGGGTTTACCCTGTTTTAGCACTGTCAGGAAGGTGCTGAACGTGTCCATGTTCCTCCCCTCTTCCCCCCGAATAGATGCAATTGCACTGGACCTAAAAGGAGCACAGTAAACTGGTTGAGCTGCACGTGACAACCACTAGAAATGTCTCATCCTTTTCTTTGGACCATAAAGTTATGAAAACTGTTTGTTTGGAAAGCATTTTTACAAGTGTGTGTGCCGGCAGCGTGTAACAATATACTTTTGCCAAATTGCCTTAGAATTAGCAAGATTATCTTTCCCTTATTTGAAAGAGATTGTTTGCTGCCTGCAAGAAAGGCAGTTTTAACATCTTGTTAATGTGCCCAGAAGGTATTTTGTTTTAATAGGTTATTTACTTTTGAACATTTGCCTGTTGTAATGCAGCATGCCGTGATGTGCTGAAACTTTGTGCTACAAAATGCTGAAGCAGTCAATGCACTAAATAAAATGGTCACAACAGTGGACACCATCACAGTATCCAGGTCATGTTCCATGTAATAACTGAAGCATTTTAGTTGTTTTGACTCCACACACCAGGGTTGTTGAAACAGGTTTTTTTTTTTTTTTTTTTTCTTAATGGTGATTGTATCAGATTAGTCAGTGTTCTGTTCTCTCTCATTAGAAATTGAAGAAAGAATGGCAGAAACCCAGACACTCAACTTTGGACCAGAATGGTGCGTACTAATGTCCATTGTAATACCTCAGGTGTATAATTGTCTTTGGTTGTGTTTTGCGGCATCCTTCTGTGTTGCTCATACCACAGCAGCGGGAGAATGTGGTTTTGTTTTTACCCTTCATTGGTGGGATCAGTCATGTGTCCCATGGGCCACCACACTGGGACAGCCAGCAGTTGGTTCCCACATGTCCATGGCCAGAAGGCTGAGGGCGAGGCGGATGTCAGGTGTGAGGCCTCGTCAGTCAAATCGTTATGACATTCTTACGCAATACTTTTTTTCAGGCCCAATATAAATCTCTATTTTTAAAAAATAATTACTTTAATAAATGCTTAACTGAATAGGCCCTCTCAGCAATTCTTGCACTGATATGATACATTACACATAGAAGATATTGGAGCTGCCTTGTGTGATTTTGTCAGGGGAAATCTGAACATTTATTTTAGGAATGACATAAACAGTTTCGCTGTCCTTGCTTGACATGGTTTGTCTATTGTGAGAACACCATTACCAAATTATCAACATTGCCTTGAATCACTTGTGTTCTATGAAATACTTTTCCCTGTTAAACGTCTGTGTCAGACTTTACCAATTTCAGGTAGCTTTTTTTAAACTCAATTTAGCCTGCTGGCTTGGGCCACATACCAATGGCAGATATAGCTAGCCTTTTATCTTAACTAACAGAATTATTTTCATTACATTTTAAGAAAAACAACTGCATATGAGTATTGATTTTTAGCTGATAAACCATGCTTCCATTGTTTATCTAACGTTAACTCTTTGAGATCATATGACTGAATTATATTGACTGAAGATCTTTCCGTAAGTTATCTTAAAATTATCACTCTTCAGCTCTGTTGTGTTGGGATTTATATCTTGCCAGAACTATTATTCACCTAAATACTGTATCTGGCTGTTTTAAAGACAAAGTAATATCTGTCCTGAATTGCTTTTGCGGGTAGACATCCTGCCTTGCCTAATCTATTCAGAAACGTCTTGTCTGGTGTGAACAGAACCAACACAGAATTTTTCCATGTAAGAGACCACTGCCTAACCCCGATGATTGAACCCGGCATGTGTTCCATGTGTGAATGGGACTTGACACTCCTTTATCCCTCCCCCCCTCTCTCCCGGGCCCTCTCTCCATGCAGGCTTAGGGCTCTCTCTGGGGGTGGGAGCGTCACCTCCCCTCCTCTCTCACCAGCATTGCCAAAGTATAAACTCGCAGATTACCGCTACGGGAGGGAAGAAATGCTAGCACTTTATGTAAAGGATAATAAGGTAAGGGCACCATTGGGTTCGGTGTTATGGGGGTCGGGTTGCTAGCTTCACCATATTCTGGCTGAGCAAGTGTTATGCTTTATGAGCTTGCGCTCCTCAGTCATACTGAAGTGATTGTTAAATGAGAAGTAAACTGGCATGTTGTAGATTATAAAGTGTGCGGTCATACAGCATTTGCGCACTGTGTCCTCAAACCCCGACTGCAAATAGGCAAATACATTTTTCACGAACTGAGGTGTAAAGTTAGTTTGAATTCATATGTACATGTCAAAGTTCCTTTTGTCCTCCTCACTAGATTCCTCTAGACCTTCAAGATAAGGAATTTCTGCCTATTTTACAAGATGAGCCCCTGCCACCACTGGCACTTGTTCCATTTACAGAGGAAGAACAGGTGATTGCTTCTGCACCTCAGTCTGCAGCACACCCCTGCATTTGTGTGTTGGGATCGGTGTACTAGAATTATGTTCATGAACCGGTTTGGAGTTCCACAATGGAAGCTCACTGACAGTCTTTATATTTCACATTGTGTTTGAGCGGACGAACGGCTATAGCAAAAGAGCGAGTTCACAGCAACATGTGTCTGTCCACAGAGAAGTTTCTCCATGTCTGTAAACAGCGCAGCTGTGCTGCGGCTAACAGGAAGAGGAGGGGGAACAGTGGCAGGGGTGTCGAGAGGTAGAAGTTCCTCGAGGGGTCGAGGTGAGTTCATCAGGGCCAGGGTTTTACCCGTCCAGCGTCCAGCTAGCGTCAGAGGCCACTGCTGCTACAGGTGAAACAGAGTGGAGATTAATGAAGGCCTACAGCACGGATATGCACAGAGAGAATTGTTTATATTTTCCTCATTGCGCTGTTGCACAGTGCTACATTGCCCCCTTTTTTAACAATTGAGTGTTTAACTGAGTGACAGTGTACTGGTTATTCATGCGGAAGTCTCGTGTCATATGTTTCTCTACTATTTCGGTTTGTTAGATGTGGAACGGTTTGATTGTGCTGTACGATCCAGCTCTGTGTGCAGCTGTGTTATTCTGGAGAACCAGTGACTGACTGGCTTCATTCTCGTGAACACGGTCGGTCCCCTCTCCTCAGGTCGAGGCCGAGGGGAAGGAGGATTTTACCAAAGAAGCTTCGACGATGTGGAGGGATTTGGTCGCGGAGCCAGAGAGATGCATCGATCTCAGAGCTGGGAAGAGAGGTACCTGATTAAGTTTCAACAGGGGACGCATGTTGAGTTTTTCTACTGGGCTGATGGCGTTCGAGTGAGAAATGCAGAAACCAGACAGACAAGTTTTGGGAAGGGGTAACTATGGGTCTCTAGACTCTTCCTCTAAAAGATTGAGCTCAGCCAGTTCATTTTAGGTATGTTAAGAGCATGGTGTTTGTAACGGGCCTTATTTGGTTTAATCAGGTTTTTTTTTCAACTGTGGTAGCCCACCATAGTTCTAAAGCGAGGCCTGTGCTCCTGTCATTTTTGTGTGAAGGTTTGGTAATTGTCTTGCCAATGTAGACAGTCCACTGAATTTTTATTGTTGAACAAAATTTTCATATTATATTATCTGCCAGGAGCTAGTTAGAAAACCTGTTGTGATTTACTCTTATGCAAACAATCATGATGGATTTCTTTTTCCCTTTTAGGGGAGACAGAAGGTTTGAAAAGCCAGGTCGAAAAGAGCCAGGTTAGTGAATTTTTGTTTCCTTAATATTCTATCAACTTTACCATTGTACGTACTGTACACACCACACCTCACCATAACATTAGATTTATCTGCGTCTGGACATAGAATATAATTTGATAAGATCATAGCTGGATTTAAATTTTAAGGAATAAATCAAAATTCTGTACTGTAATTGCAATACCACTGAACGAAGATAGATGGCAGTCGTGTTTGCTTTGATAGAAAAAAGTGGAACACAAACGTCATCAGAATATCTTATCAGCGGTTTTTTTTAAAGGCAAAACCCAGAGAGATGTACTAAGAATAAAAGAGTATGTGTGTTTGGCCTGTTGAACAAACTTTGGCCCTCAATGCCGTGGAAAAAAAGCAGAAAGATAAGATTGTTAAAGCTGACAGGAGTAGAGGAGAGCTTGAACAAAAGGCTTTTGTCATACTTTATAAAAGAATCGGGTACTTTATAAAAGAATCAGCTTCATTTTACTTGACTGTATATGTTGTGCAAGTAATTGAGGAAAATATATTGGAGACCATAGGGAAGAAACCTTTTGGCATGTATTGAAAGTTAATTTGTATTTGTAACATTTTTCAAACATCTTATGTTATCAGTAATCTTCTTTCAAAACTTATCTTTTGCCTAAAATTCACATACGATCACAGAATATTTTACAAGTGATTGCTTTCGATTCCATACGTTTTTCACAAGAATATTTTATAGAGGCGTGTGATCTATGATATAGATTGATTCATATTCTATAAGTAATGTGATGTGTAGTAAGTCAGTAAAATGTTTGTGAAACTACTTCTCTTTGGTTAAATTTGAACCTAAATAAATCAAAGTCACCATTTAGCACAAATTGAAAATTAACTTAAGGGAGAAGAGGTTTCATGACCACCATCTTATTTACTGCAAAAAACTGTACCCAAGTCTTGAAAATAGATTTTTCTTTTACTACTGAAGGCACTGCAGTGTTGCTGTAGCCATGTTTAAGGATTTTAAAAGTGTATTAATATCATGTCTTTAATTGTCAGTTCTAACAATTTGAAATTGTATTTCCAGTGTCTTTTTGTTTATTCTTGTTTATTTTTTTCCCTCTCTCTCTCTCTCTCTCTCTCTCTCTCTCTCTGTCTTTGTCATGTGGTGTGGATCGGTCAGAGGTTGCCCCAGCCCACTTTCAGTTGAATCACAGTAAGTGCGGTCATTTTTCCCGCTAGTTGAGTCAAATGGTTAGGGGTTAGGTGAACTTCAGCGCTCTCTGGGAGTTTCTGGGTGGGGCTGGAAGGTCTGAAGCCTTTGAGGAAATAAACCCTCCCGTCAGTGCAATGTCTTTCCCACAGGATTGAGTAGTTGAGTACAAACAGGCGAACATGCAGCTCAATCCGCTATTCCTTCTTGTCGTTCCCGTCGCCGTTAATCTGCACCACAAACTCTTTGTCCACTCTGGTGTGCACGGTGTCGGGCAGAACTTTGCCAAAGTTGCTCATGTTCACCTTGTAGTGCCCTTGAGCATCCAGCCTCAGTATGGTGGCGAAGCGGTGGTCCAGCTGGATCTCCCCACGCAGGTAGGAAGTCCTCTTCTGGCAGCTTTCGCCAGTGCCCTCCTGGGACGCGGACAGGAAGACGACCAGCTCGAAGTGAGCCGGGTCTCCGTCCCGCAGGGCCGGGTAGAGCGGGCTGTGCTGGTTGAGCGGGTGGTAGAACGTCAGGGGGAAGATGAAGAACGGGCAGGGGAGGCCCCTCAGGTTGTCCAGGTGGAACTCCACGCTCGTCTGATGCAGGTTTTGGTCCCCGTGGTCCTGGTACAGCACCGCTCGGACTTGTACGTCCACCAGGGGGCGCTGGAGCGTGTTGGTGGCGCGAAATATCAGGCAGGTCTCACCCTCGTGCAGCCCCACCACCGCAGACGGGCTAAATTTGATCGCGCTCGCCCGTTTCTTTGCCATGGCGATCTTCGCCACAAAGGCGCCTGGGAAGAAGGCACATGTGTCAGGCTGTTTTATTAGTCAAGTACAAGACTAAAACCTGCAGTCCACAGGGCTTACACATATGGAGTTTGATTTGAGCAGTCACAGTAGTTCTGCCTGTAGTAAGACTGCAGGGATCCTTGTCAGTGTGTGAATTAAGAGTAGGCCTCTTGTACAGTCTCTGTGTTTTCTCCGTGATGAAGGAAATTTTGTACTAGCCTGTTGTGACTGCCTCTTGGGTGCTAAATAGAGAGAGAGAGGGTTTTGTGAACGTGAGACAGATGGGGTTTTGTGATGTTGCAAATGTGAGGGAGATGGGGTGTTGTGATGTTGCGGTTGTGACCCTTTACCTGTAATGAAGGCCTCCAGCATGAGGCCCAGCAGCATCTGCACAGCCAGCAGGGCGATGGCGCTGGGGCAGTCCCCGCTGGGGAACATGGTGCCGTAGCCAATGGTCAGCTGGGTCTCCAGCGAGAAGGAGAAGGCGGCGGTGAAGCTGGTGATGTACTTGACGCACACAATATGGCCGGCGGGCGGGTTGTCGTGGTCCACCAGCAGGTCACCGTTGAGGTAGGCCAGCAGGTACCACAGGCAGGCGAACAGCAGCCAGTGGGCCAGGAAAGAGGCGCAGAATGCCAGCAGCACCCAGCGCCAGCGCATCGCTACCAGTGTGCCCCACATGTCCTGCAGGTAGAGCCGCCAGGCCCCGGACCTGGTCCCGCCCTGCGCCCCGGGGCCTCGCAGGGTGCAGCGGCCGTCTTTGGTGACCAGTCGCTGACGGCGCTGGCCAATCAGAGGCAAGGATACCTTGCTGTCGACACCCATCCCTTTGCCTGGAGTGGCTGGCAGGCCGGTCTTATCTGAAGGAGAACGTCTGTGCTTGGGGCTGTTCGAAATGCCAAGATTGCTATCAGGGCTTGAGACTGGAGCAGGATCTCTGTGAGGTATCTGTGAGGAGCAACACAAAGCAGTGTTTTCATCAAGTCCCCAGAGAAAATAAATTGCACCAGATTTAACACAAGACGAAAAGAAAAACACTTCTGGGCGCCCATTTTGTTTAACTGAGATCTGTCTCATTTAAACTGGAATCTTTTGAATACATTTCTCTTCTGAGGGAAGGATAATTCCTCCGCTCCTTATCGATTGGGGAGAGGTTTCCAGGGGAGCCCCTTCATAAAATTGGCCCTTCTGACATTATTCATCCTCTCTACTGCTTATGGTATTTTCTGTTGTAGTTACAAGTTTAACGAGGTGTGGTTAACGTGATGGCAGTTTTTCCTCTCTGCTTAGAGCAGGAAAGTAGGCAGTGGAATTTTTTCAAACAGTCGAGGACACAGTATTGGGTACTGTGGTGGACCTCAACCTCTCTCCTGATGGAGGTTGAGGTCTGGTGTCTGACAAGGCTGCACTGTCTTCAGCACCTCTTGTATATCCACTGTCAGAACCTTCAGGGTGGAGCCTTTTAAATCTGCTGGGCCAAAGCCTGGCAACAGAAACAGTTACCTGGCAAAAGTCCTCTATTTGCATTAAAGAGCTGCAGCATGGAGCCAAATCGATCTGAAATGTATTTTCAGGTGGTTTGTGATGGACGGAGAGAACACAAGCTGTTGAGCTGTTTTACAATGGAGTGATTGCTTATGTCCAATGTTTTTGTGGAAATCCAAAATAATTTTTTTTTACTTGTGTGGAATGCATCGCTGTGCATTATTGGAAGTCAGATGTAACCTGTCAGATGTAAAACTGAATGAATTACCTGAGAGCTGGCAGTTTAATGCACGCTTTCAAGGAAAATGGCTAATCTGAGTCAGTTGGAAGAAGATCAGGTCTGTGTGGAGATTTTGCATAGTCTTGTACTTTGAACCAAGTCTGGTGTTGAATAGTAGTAAAGGAGTTTTAGATTTATCTAAATGAACGTCCATGTTAGGATAATGTGTTACATGGTTAAAGCACCAGCACATGTCAGTTACATGTGCCTCACCCAATCACATTCTGAATTTGTCTTAAAATAATTTCAAATAATAACTGAAATTATTGGTAGGGGAAAGTAAGAAAAATTGTGTGCCAAACATTCTTGTGGCCCTTTCTCCTCAGAATCAGTGCCAAGTATGCACGCAAAAAGCTGGACAGTTGCACTTGGGTCCTACTAAATCATTTTTTAATCCAGTTAAGTAAAGCAAGCCCGAAGTCCATTAACATATTTGTCAGTCCACTGATATCTTTTGTTTTGATTGCATTTTTTTCTTGCCCTTTGTGTTTCTAAATCCTGATATGCATCAGTCAGTGGTCCCAGGATGTTTCTGTGGGCCTGGTACAGTTCAGCTGATGCACAATATAGCTGTGTGAATGATCTGCCACGATCCTACATAACTTCACTTAAACCGTAAAATTACTTTGACCTGTACAAGAAGTGCAAATAGAATAGTACAAGCCATTAAAATTCTTAATCACAATGACGCATTCACTTTGCTGAAGGCCTTTTGAGGCTATTTTAAAACCCCGAAATAATTCTTCAGTTAGACTCACTAGTGCAGACTTTAGCTTCCATTTATCTTCCATTCTTAGAAGTGTATGTTTCTCATCATTGATGTGCGCTTGCGTTTCACTCCGTCACTGCCACCTGTTGTTCTGGGGCGTTTATTCGGTCCCAGCCTCGCAGACTTTGAGCCGAAGGCCGGCAGAGACTGACTGGGAAGACTTAATGTGCCTGTCCTGGATAATGGTGAAATGATAATGCCACTCAGAAGACGAGTGGTCTGTCGGGTCTGCAGTATCAGCATACTGAACACACCACTCCACACAAACTGAAACCGGAGGCTGTAAGAAGTGGTTCTTTGTCCTCGTAAGGGGCAAAATTGTACTTGTGATTACTTTTTTTCTGGCATTACCCTTGAATTCTGTCCTGAGGCTCAATCACATGAGGTGCACATGCTAGCTTTGCTGGAGGCTATAGAGTACCGTACTGAGAGACCGCTCTTCTTGGGGGAAGAGACGTGTACGTGTTCACGGCTGAAAGTAGTCCCCGGCCACTGCATGGCCTCAGCGGTTTTCTGAATTTATTTGGCAAATGAAAATGCTCCTCTAGGTCTATATGAAAGTGCATATAGTGGGGCTGAGGAAGGATGCTTTTCTCTCATCTCTGCTTCTGCATTAGTCCTAACAGAATGAAGAAGTTGTCACTTGGTTTGAAAGCATTTTCTGCTTCAGGTGGAGGCGATTTGAACATTATTGTCAATCCACAGCCCATCTCAGTTCTAATGGAATGGCATCTTGGTCAGTCCTAGCATAAGAAACACAGGCGCATAAGCGTGTGTTTGAAAGGCATCAGAAGAGCTTTGCTTTCACCAGGCAACGCAGCAGGTTTAGCGGTCTGAGATGTTCTGAGCACCACCAGTGACTCATTCTCACAGAGCGTCCTTTTTTCAATTGAAACAGTGAAAAGTACACAATGAAACGTGTGCTTTACAGTCTAAAAATACAGCAAAAAAAACAGAACTAAATTTTGCAATCACATTATGTAACTAGTGCATACTTTGTTCATTTTGCTCATAAATGTAAAAAGTAGGTGTATAAAATGGGCATTCTTAAATTCTTTTGTCTGAGCTGTCTTTTCTTTTCTTTTTGAAATGTGTAATTAACATTTCAGCATTCATTTAAAATACCATTAGGCAGAGCAGATTTTTGGCTATCGCCCTCTTGTTAGCCATAAAGTCAGTGCACCATGTCGTTTTTATAGCCATCCTTCTGTCTCTGCATCGCCGTGCCAACCCCGCAGCGGCTGCGGCCCCACGCACCCGTACAGTCACTCACCGGCAGCGGAGCTTTCTGGAAGCGGGTCACCCTGGACACTGACGCCCTTTCACAGAGAAACGACTGGACGCCGGCTTGGGGGTCAAGCGAGGGGAGGGGGAAAAAAAGCGGAATCCAACTGGCGACGCGACCGGCGATAAATTAAATCCCAGCGACTCCGTGAAGAAGGACGGGAACAGGGCACCCTGGGATGTGGGAGATGGTGCGGCGGCGGCCGAGCCGGTTTGAGCCCACCGCTCTCTCCTCGCGATCTGCAGCTCCAGGCCGAAGCTGATTCGATTGGTCACATTACTCTGCATGTGGCCAATTAGTGCTCTTTGGAGCACTGTGGGGTGGGGGGGGGGATGGGCGGGACAGCCACCTTGTCAGAGTTCATAGAAAGAGGCGGTTGTTTTGCGGAATCCTACGCTTCTCAAATTCCCATACTCAGTGCTGGAAAATCGAGTTACGAAATGTAGCGATGAGAGACAATGAGGGATGTATTTAGTGGCTTTAATTCCTCTGTGGGCTATTTGTGTTCTTCTGTGCTTTATTGAAGCACCCCGGAAACAAGCATCTTTTGTTCCCTTTACTGGAGAGCCCAGACCGTAAAAACACAGTTGCTGTGTCATGGCTTCAGTTTATGTGATTCTTAAATGCTTTTCAACATATTTGATGTAGATGAGTTTTTACATGGTCAAATTCTAAACCTTTCCCCCCCATTGCCCCTCACAGTAAGGTCCAACTACGAGGACGGCGGGACGGGAGCAGCCAGGAAGCACGAGTTCACGCGTTCGGAGAGCGAGAACTGGCGCATGTCCCGCGACGAGCAGAACGGTGAGGATGATGAGGGGGGCTGGCGGCTGGCGGGTTTGCGACGGGACGGCGACCGGTGGCGCTCTCACAGCCCAGGTGTGCCAGCCAGAGACCCCCTGCTGGAAGCCACACCCCCAGCCTCCTCCCCCCCCATTCGATTTTATCATGCTCCTTCACCCACCCCCCTCTCCTTGCTCACCCCACCTCCTGAAGCTTGCCTTCCTCTGATCTGTGTAGAAGTCATGTCTGAACCACATTCAAAACTGCAGTGTAGATGAAAACTATAATGTGTTGATGGTAATGGCATCGATCTTTAGGCCTCACTAGCAGGTTAGCTGTTTTTTTTTTCCACCATGTTGAGCATCACAGTATGCTCAGTTGCTGAAGTAACCGTTTGTTCCTTGATGCCACTCATGATTAATGCCAAAAAGGTGTTAAGGCAGTGTTGCTAGGCTGATCTGTCCCAGACATCCGACGCTGCATGGCAACATAACTTATTTTACTGCCCACAGCAAACACTACTTGCTGTGGTAACTCGCTTGCTTGCATTTCAGATTAAGGTCTGTTATCTCGTTGTACGTCATTAAATCATTAAACTGCTGGCTTCTACAAGAGCCTGAAGCATTTCCTGCAGTAGCTTCTGAGACTTGCCTGCTGAGTAAAGCGTCCATTCGTGTGAAACAGCCTTGATGCCCTTTATTCATGTTCGGTGCTTTCTCTCCTGGAAGTGTAGGAGAACACTAAGTTCTCAGCGGAGACAAATCCTCGGGCTTGTTTAATAAATGTTTTATCGTGCTCGCTGCAATAACATGAGGATGAGCGCCCGTAAGCCCCCCCCCACCCCCCGTCCCCCCCCCATGCAGACGGGACGCGGTCGGCCGGTTGGCGGGAGCACCCGGACCAGCGGCGGCGCTTCCCCTTCGACTCGCGGGAGGAGGAGCGGGGCTACAGGAGGGCGCGCGGCGGCCAGGACGACGAGCGGGACAGCCTGCCCGAGTGGTGCCTGGAGGACGCCGAGGAGGAGACGGGCACCTTCGACTCCTCCGGGGCCTTCCTCTCTCTCAAGGTGAGGGGCTCCGAGCTCTCGCACCTCCCATCACGCAAGGTAAGAGCAGCCACGCTTGTGCTTTATGGGGGGGGCCCTGGGGGGGTGACTCTGTCTTCACCAAAATACCTATTCCATGGTCCCAAATCCACAAAACCACTGCCACTGTGCTTGCAAGGGAGTTTGAGTTAGTAATCATTGTTGTATATTTTAAAAGTGTTAATTTATTTAAAACATTAAAATGTTGCCACATTTAAACCGTTCCCCTTCCTAGATAAATATTCTAGGACGGCAGAATTCGAGAAACCTGTGCGACGGCTGTCTCTAACAGATTCCATTCATTTTTAATGCAGTGTAAACTTAGTTTCTTGCATCAAATTGAAGAACATTTGGAATAAAACATGATGTTTGTTCTTCTTTGATTTATTCTTTTTTCTTGTGGATAAGCACATGCTTTGTGAAAGCATGCAGTCACGATGAAAGAAAAAGATTTGTGTACACTATGACCAAAATAATGTAATGACGTCCTTAAGAGATGATTCAGTTCAATTTCACTTTCAGTTTCTCAGCTGGAGGCAGGAATACTCAGGCTTCATCTGAAATTGAATGGCTTTCAATACAGAAGCCTGTACCAAAGCTTGGCCAGTTGGAAAGAAAGCAGCTGACTTTCCTAGCTGTTTTTTTTAAATATCTTGATTACAAAAGTCCGTAAATAAAAAGCTGTCAGTAGAATAAAGGGTTGTGTAGTATTCGTTGCACTATACATAGCCTATTATTCTTTGGAGTTTGAGTGTGTATCCAATTTATCAAATCACTGGTTGTGGTCGTGCTGTGCACAGTTCTGCAAAATGCATTCTGGGCCTGTAGACAGAGGAAAACCCTCTAACAAATGTTTGAAGTACTATGTCAGTAAAAATCTAATCTAGTTTTAATTCATTCATGTATTAGAGCGAGGGAACTGCAGCGTTCATAGCTGGAAGGAGAGGAGTGACATTCTCTGTTCCTGCTTATATTGAAGTTACCCTTTAAATTTTGTTCAAAACATAATTTTTATAGTGCACTTTCACTATTAAAGGATTGGACCAATACCGAGACATTAGTGAGAGAGGTTTCTGCCACCCTGTTCATCATGGCTTTTGCCCCTGCAGAAGGCTCCTAAGGAGCCCATCCCTGAGGAGGCGGAGCTGGACTTCCGCCCATCAGAGGAGTGCGAGGAGCGCTCGGACAAAGGGGACAGCGAGCCCGACGAGACCAAAGAGACCGACAGATCAGCCCGGAGGGAAAACGAGAAGGACGGTGAGTAATGATGTCACACGCAGCCTCTCCACAAGCCACAGCTTTACACTCTGTCAGGTTTGGGGAAATGTTCATATGCATTTATTCACTTTACGTGAAAGCAGAATGCCGCAGCCTCTCATTTAGGCTCATTTGGCTGCCATTTTGACAATCCCCCCCCTTTCCCCCGAATTGCTGGCTGTAGCAAATCCCTTGACTCCTGAAGGAATATTTTTGTGGCTCTACAGATTTGGGGAAGTTGGAAGACCGAGTCAAAGAGTCACCCGTTCCCTCCCCGCCAGCCCCATGCCAGACGGAGCCCCAAGCCCACGTACCCCTCCCCCCCAGCCAGCCCGACAGGGTGGAGATGCCCCCCGAGAGGGTGAACGGACCTCCTGTCCCGGAAGCATCCCCAGAGCTCATCAAAGCACCGCGCCCCGCCGTCACGCCCAGAAGCCTGGTGGAAGGACCCCCACTTCACCACGTTTCCCCTGTACCCCCAGGCATGTCTTAGAAAGGCTTCATTCACGTGTCACTGCCACCAACAACTGTAGGCCAGTTTTAGTGAAACCAATTCTTCCTCACTAAAGGCTCATTCTTGCCGCCTTTCTTTCAGAAACGCCCGTCCCTGCCCCTGTAAGGCAACAGAAGTCTCCCGAGGTTTCCACGGCAACCTCGGCGCCCCTCGCGCTCCCTGCAGGCATTGCTTCAGGCAGCGGGCCGGGAGCCGCGCTGCCCGAGGACATGGACGACGAGGAGGGACTGAAGCACTTCGAACAGGTGGGCGGCGTTCAGAGGTTCTAGCACATCGAATTCTTTTAAAAACACTATGCCATGCCTCTTAACGTGGTGGTTGAGTGGCGCTTTCCTTTCGACATTGAATAAATTGACTGAGCGGAACAAGAGTCCTTTCCAAACGCTGCAGTCCTGCGAGCGTAGTGAGGATGTGCCGTTTATCCTGTGCTGATTAATGTGGGACAGGAAGCGGAGAAGATGGTGGCCTACCTCCAGGACAACGCCGTGGACGACGACCGGCTGGCGGCCAAGGCGGTGGAGCGGGCCAAGCCCACGGCCCTCCCCCTCACTCACGAGGCTGCGCTCAAGTGGTACTACAAGGACCCACAGGGAGAGAGACAGGGTAGGGAACGATGGGCCTTTGGGTTCTTATAATACTCTTCAGGTTCAAGTCAGGCAGGGTTACTGCTGCTTCACCGTGAACCTTCCCTCCTCTGCCCCAGGACCCTTCACGAACCAGGAAATGATGGAGTGGTTCCAGGCGGGGTATTTCACCATGACGCTGCTAGTGAAGAGAGGCTGCGATGAGCTCTTCCAGCCCCTGGGCGAGATCATCAAGCTGTGGGGGCGGGTCCCCTTCACACCTGGCCCCTCCCCCCAACCGCTGCTGGTAATGATGTCACGCAAAACCTCTCCACACTCATTAACTTTACGCTGTTTTCAGGCTTTACATAGCCATGGGGAATACAGTGGACTATTTTATTTTAGTTTATATATGAAGCATACAACCTGTACGAACCAAGTCGAGGTCCTGGGTGGTTGTTTTTAGTGCACGCTTGTGAGGTTGTTTGCTATTTTAGCGGCCTGCCTCATCTGCGTGCAACTGAGAGATGTTGTGTTCACAGGGGGATGTGGACCACGAGAGGCTGAAGAGGCAGCAGGAGCTCACAGCTCTCAACCTTTACCAGCTGCAGCAGCTCCAGTACCAGTACCTCCTCAGGTGGGTCCACGTCACAAAGGGCCAGGTCTGCCGTGGTCACAGCGTCCATGTAGGGACTGCCACGGTTTCGGTTTCACTGTTTCTATCGCCATGTTACTGCTTTGCTCCATGGTTACAGTTTCACTATGCAGATCACAGCTTCGCTGTCAGCTTGTCTTCCTGCGAGCTGAGTAGGTTGTCTGTGTGCGCACGTGGGTGAAGTGCGAGAAGGACGTGTGGCTGTGTGTACAGTAGGGCTGCAGAACCCTGTTCTTGGAGATCTACCGTCCTGTAGGTTTTCATTACAAACCTAACAAAGCACACCTCATTTAACAGCTGGAGATCTCATGGAGCGGTGTGTCAAATTAGGGTTGAAATTAAAGCCTACAGGAAGATAGATCTCCAGGAACAGGGTTGGGCAGCCATTGTGTAGTGTGTTGTTTTCAGTGTCCCCTATAGACCCCTATATGTGTGGCTGTGTGTACAGTGTGCTGTTTTCAGTGGCCCCCTGTAGACTGCTATATGTGTGGCTGTGTGTACAGTGTGCTGTTTCCCTTGTCCCCTGCAGACAGCAATATGCCCAGGCCCTGGCTCAGCAGAAGGCAGCAGCTATGAGCACCCCGCAGCAGCAACAGCAGCAGCAGCAACAGCTCAACCTCCTCCTGCAGCAATACCAGGCCCTAAAAATGAGGTGGGCGGCACAGCCTGCGCAAGGCTACTATTTTAACAATGCAGTCGCTGTGCGACTTGCTATCATTAAGGTGTCTATTGTGCCTAAGGTGCACTAGAGTGGGGCTGTAATGGTAAATGGCCATGAAGCACGTTGATGAGCTTTTTCTCTTTTTTTATGGTCTTTCTTTTTTGGGCACAGGATGACGGAACCTCCCGTGACCCGGTCTGTGTCCGTGCCCGACTCCGGCTCCGTTTGGGAGATACAGAGCTCATCTACACAGCCCCAAGTTTCCAGTAGCATCCAACATGCCAGCCACAGCGGTAAGAATCTCTGCATGCGCATATGAGCGCATGCTGCATGCCTCTGTCCTTTACAGCGCCATAGAGAGAGAGTTATATGAGTGATTCAGAGCCTGATTTCTAAATTGGTACCCAACTGTTGTAAGGCAGTTCAAAGCAGTTGGTCACTCAGTGCAGTGCACAGTTGGGGCTTGAGTGCATATGACAGTGAAACACTGACCAATCACGGTTGGAATCCAGCTCCTGCCTTCCTGGCAGAGGTGGCTGAAATGTACTTGTAATGGCTAATTTTGTGAAGCTGTGGTGCCTTCCATTTTGTCCCTTTTCCTGTGACATTTCGATTGATCTGGATCCTTTCATTTAGCACACAAGTTTCCACTGGGCTCAAAACTCAATGACGTGCTTAAAATGGAAATGTGCCCCATAAAGCTAATGTTCCACTGGCACTGATATCACACTGTTCATGCCCTGTGGTTAAATCTCTTTTGCTATTTTAACTTTCAGGGCTGGCTGTGGTGGCCAGTTTCAGTGTTTGAGAGAAATGTGTTGGCGGGGTAGCCAAGCCACCGATAAAATGGGGAAAAACAAAAAGCAAGAAAGTAGCCTGAGAACCGGAAAAGTCTAGGCTGGAGTGGATGAGCAGGGATGACCATTACTGTTTACAATGCCATCTGCACACCCACACGCCCATGAATAATTTATTCACTGCGATGTGAATAATCAGAACAGTTTTCCTGGAATGGCCTGGGCAGACCTTTCACAGATTTAGTGTGGAGGTGGGAGTTGGTTTACTTGAATATAAAACAAGTTATCTAGCTGCTGTCGCTGTAAAGATGTGTAATGTTAGCACACTATTCTGCTTGAATCCCTCAGGGTTTATACATTGACAGCCCAATATGGTCATTACAGTGCTGCATTATTTGTGTGCCGTTGTCAAGGAAGCGCTTCCGGACTGCAACCAATGGCTGCCTAATGTTCTGAATTCCTAGTGTACATGCTAATCCTTTGAATTATTTTTGGTGGCATCTATGAAGTAAAATTTAGCGGAAGTACATTTGTTTACCTGCTACACACACTAACTGGTTTTGAAAAAGTTAAGAACTTACAACTTAAAGCCCTGGAATTTTGTTTGTTTTCAGCATGGGAAAGTGGCAGTGTTTGGGACTTGCCCATTGATTCCATGGCAGTACCACCGACAATTGAGCAAATACAACAGCTGGAGAAGGCGAAGGCGGTGAAGGTAGGGCTTTTCCATTAGGTCATTTCGACAGGATTACCATGTTCTGTATCACAGCTTGGGTACATGGTTATTCACTCCATGCTCCATGTGCTCTGTCTATGGTAGACTGAACAGCAAAAACTGTGATATAGGCCTACCCTCAAACCAAAAACCACAATAAAAAGTCCTTACTCTAGGCTAAAAATAGAAAATCAGTCTCTAGTCGTTTACATTTTTTTCCCCATTTAAATTGAGTGTTATTTACACATCACATGTACTCTTAAATGCTAATTTGTTTCATTTCATTTAAGAGATTCTGTCATTTGAATTTTGGTTTATGCAAAAAAATAAATGGTTCAACTTAAAAACATTTTTTTGCATGCTTTTTGACTGTAATAAAAGCTCATATAATGTAATGTGTACATTGCCCTGCATGAGGGGGTGTCTGCCTGCAGTTGGTGGCTGAATGCACCAGGTCATGCTGTATTACGGGCTCCTCTGGTGCGGTCTCAGTATTTGTAACGGCATGGCGTGTAAAAACGCTGTCGCGTGCCTTCACCAGCTGGAGCAGGACAGACGGGAAGCAGAACTTCGGGCCAAGAGGGAAGAGGAAGAGCGGAAACGCCACGAGGAAGCGCTGCGAAGACAGCAGGAGGAAGAGCAGAAACGCAGGGAGGAAGAGGAGCTTGCTCGGCGCAACCAGGTGAGGTTGGGAGGGAGAGGGGGATAGAGCAAGCTTTGATTCTCCTTTAATTTAACACTTAATGGAGACGGGCTATTCTATTCTATTCAAAAATAAAAACTAAGAACAAAAGCCAATAGAATCAAAACAAAAATCACGACAACCAGCCAAAAAAACCCACACACAAAAAATAAAATGCATAAAAAATATATATAAGCAATGAGGAAGAGGAGCTTGCTGGACACAGCTGGGTAGGGTGAGGGTGAGAAATGCTCAGGGGCATATGTCAGGGAAGAGGGCAAGTATTCTTTAAATCACATACCTTTTTTAAGCTGTGCAGTCTGGTGCCCAGGGTAGCGGAGATCGACACTCTGGCTTCACATCTTTTATGGCCAGCTCCAAGTAAGCGATATCTGGTGCCACGGCTGGATTATATATTGTAAGCGGTGTGGGAATTCTGTTACTGCCGTGAAAGGGATTGGTCAATTTTTGGTGAAGTTAGACTTTGCTCTCACTGCGTGTATAATTTGTCCATCCTGAGGTGTTAATGATCATGTGCCCTTAAGTTAAGTGCTCCTTAAAATGTTGGCAACCCTCTGTATTTTGCTGAGCTTTACCTCGTCACATGCTTAATGTTGCATATTTCCATATTAATTAGTTGATAGAAAGCAGGTTAAAGGAAATTTTTAAGTATGCTCCATCCTTCAAACAGGCTGTTAAAGAGCTCCAGTTTGCATTCCATTCAGTGCAGGCTGCTCCTTTGGAGCTCAAATTGGTTCCAATCCCTCAGAAAACCAGTCGCTCATACTCAGCCAAGTGAGACGTCAGCATTTGTACGCTCTAAGGTTCTGCAATTGAGAGGGTGCTCTTAGAAATAAAGGGTCGGTTGGTTAGATGACAAAACCCCCCTTCCAAGGTAGGGGGTGAGGATCTCCTACGGAAGCTTAAATTGAATCGGGGATTGAACACCCTTAACAAGTCTTATTTTTTTCATCGTATTCAAGCTACTGCTACATTGTTAGTATCGACATGCTGTGCATCCAAAGCGGCTTCCTCTGTGTTAAGGGCTCTTGAGTCATTTCAGTTCAGACAGTGACACAAAGACGCTTTACAGAGGGAGCGGAAAGGAAAATGGGGCAAAAACCAGACCTGAACCCCCAAAAAGTGAGAAATTGAGGTTTAAAGAAATAAATCTCCAGCAAGAAGGAAAACACTCAAATGATGGCAAGAAAAAAACTTTCCCATGGGTGTAAACCTTGAAGCTCCCTGGCTAAAGGAGGAGCCCATCTTCTGCTGGTTGGCTTGGTGTAATAGTAAAGATAGATGGAATGGGAACAACAAATATACCAGCTTGTCTTTTTGTGCTTCCTTTAATTACAAACACCAAGTCTCCTGCCCAGCCTTGTATTCTTTATCCATTGGTGGGCTGGTCCTCACTGACCATTAAACTGCATTGTCATCGTAATACTTGGAATCAGTACTGGTTAAACTGCCTCTAGATGTTTTTTTCCTCCAGTACTTTCAGTTGCCTGCGATGTTGTTGGTCATCAGTGGGTGATTTAGTTATTGATAAAACTGTATTTTCTTATTGTCCACCATGGACTTGAAATAACTAACTTACCAAAATGGTTGAAATTTGGAGGCACTTATTACTCTTGGGTAATTTAAAATCTCAGAGTTGTTTTTGATTGTAGGAAGTTGTGGTCATTTTGCATTTGTCAGGCTTTTGCTTTTGTAGGCTTGGTACAACTGTTCTTTTGTGAACTGTGTTTTATGGCTGCTTTCTTTGCCAGAACTCTGTTAAAAATAGATGTTTATACCATGAGATCTCCTGGTTGAATAAAAAATAAATGACAATCAGTTATGTAACGCTAAGTATTAAGCCTAAGTGTCCCTGTTTATGTTGGATGAATGAGAGAATCTGTAGAAAATTGAGAGGCTAACCGGTTTTTATAACGCGCGTGCGCTCGTGTGTTTGCAGGAGGAGGCTCTGCGGCGGGAGCAGGAGCTCCTGCTGCAGAGGCAGAAGGAGGAGGAGGAAGAGGAGGAGAGGAGGCAAAGGGAAGAGCTGCTCCGTAAACAGGTGGGAGACCCTTTGTTTTCACACACTGCAGGACTGGTGCTCATACTCAAACACAGCCCTGCTCTTATGTATGCTGCTCTCGTCTTCATTCATTTTAACCTAAACTGTTCCTCCAGACCACACTGTGACCGTCCACACCTCACCTGCCCGATAATGGTGTTTCATCAATCACTTTAAACTAAGGAACCTTTTGACACCCTCTCAAGTCTGTGACACAGTATCCTCAGATGTTGATTCAGTCCCCCTGCTAGGGTTGTGCCGATCAATGATACATCAAGTGATCAGCGATCATCATGAGGGATCAGCAATTTGTACTTTTTGGATGATTTATATATTGGCTTTGCCTTAGGCCTGAATTTGCATAATGAACATGATTTGGAGTGATATTCTTTCTGACTGTTGGGACCCATGACCATGGGTCTCGGGGAAAGTGCAGCCTCACCTGACTGGCATCTTTGTGTCTGTCTCTGTGTCTGTCTGTCTGTCTGTCTGAGCTCAGGAAGAAGAGCGCAGGAAGCTGGAGGAGCTCGCGCTGCAGCAGAGGATGGAGCTGGAGAAGCGCCTAGAGGAGGAAGCGGCAAAGCAGCGGCTTCAGGAGGAGCAGAAAAGGAAGGAGCAAGAACTTCAGAGACAACAGGAGCTTCAGAGGCAACAGGAACGTCAGAGACAACAGGAGCTTCAGAGACAGCAAGAGCTTCAGAGACAACAGGAACTTCAGAAGCAACAGGAGCTTCAGAGACAACAGGAGCTTCAGAAGCAGCAGGAGCTTCAGAGACAACAGGAACTTCAGAAGCAGCAGGAGCTTCAGAAGCAGCAGGAGCTTCAGAGACAAAGACAGCAACAGCAGGAGGCTCTGCGCCGACTCCAGCAGCAACAGCAGCAGCAGCAGCTTGCGCAGATGAAGGTAGAGTTCCGTGGGGAGTAAGCCAGAAATACGCAGAGTGGGCGTCTGCTGGAATTGGCAGGGCATGCATTTGTCCTCTTGAGCCTAGGTGCTGAAAAGTACTGTGTTAAATTGATGATTTCTAAATTGAAAGCTCCACAGGAGATGGTAGTAGATCTTTGGTAAGTGACAAGGTTCATGTGGAGTTCACTCTGTCCTTCGCTCCTTCAGCTCCCGTCGTCCTCAAAGTGGGGCCAGCAGTCTGCCTTGGTGTCCGCGCCTGCGACGCAGAACGCGCTGTCACTGGCCGAGATTCAGAAGCTGGAGGAGGAGAGGGAGAGGCAGGCCCGGGAAGAGGTGAGGCCCCTGGAGCCTGCAGACAGGCGTTTACTCACCATGCCAGGCTGTCTGGGCACACTCGTTTTTTGGGCACCTTTTATTTTTGTAGTGTGGTAGGAAAGTGAGGCTTCATGAACCCCTTAATGGACGGGAGCTACCAAGAGCCATCATTATTGGAGCCGATTAGGATTTTGCTCGCCACAGAAAGTTAGAGTTGGTGGATATATTACATGTTTACCAATTTGTGGGACTGTGAAGCCCCACTGTTCCACAAATACTATTGTGTCTTCCTTAAATCGACCCGATTCCCTCTCCCCTAAAGCGGCGGCAGCAGCAAGAGCTGATGAAAGCCCTCCAGCAGCAGCAACAGCAGCAGCAGCAGCAGCAAGCCAGGCTCCTGGGCTGGGGAGGCGCAGCCAAGCAGCCAGCCGCCGCCAAGTCCCTGCTGGAGATCCAGCAGGAGGAGGCCCAGCAGATGAAGCAGAGGCAGCAGCAGCAGCAGCAGCAGCAGAAGAAGAAGGACCAGCAGCCAACGGCAGTCCAGCAGAACCGGGCCCAGCCCCGACCCGTAAGTGGTCCTGCCTGCACGTGCCCCAGGCCTACGAGCCTTTATGGAGCCGGTTCTGTTTGCGTAGTCCCAGCTCTCTCCTGTTTTTACGCTCGCCTGTGACTGGATGAAGAGCAGTAATTTTCCCCTTTTTGGTGTTCAGTGTCGAAAGCAGACAGGAATATTTCTAGACTCGTATTGGGGAGAACTGCGATGTAGACATTGGGTCTGCTCTGTGAAATAAATCTGATCTTGCATGTGACTGGGTTCATTTCGCACCCACCAGCAAGATCAGACTATTTTTTTCCTGTTGCCCTCGAGCTGTTTTTGAGACGAACTGAGCCCATAATTTTTAGCAGTGCCTCTGCCTAGCTCTGCTCTCTCCCTCTGACTGCAAGAATGTGTCTGCCCGTTTTCAAACATTTTTTAACTAATCATTTCCCTCACACCGCTGTTGATTAGTTATGGATGAGCACGTATCGTGTAGGTGAGTTGGTGATTTCATAAGAGTCCTTTCTTCCAAGTCTCCACATTTGTAATGGATATATTTTTTTCTGCTTTGAAATTTCTCGTTACTTTTACACGTTTTTTCACATGGCTGAGTTCAGGTTTCTTGCCCTCACACCCAGAGCCCTCATTCTGTCCAATTAATGATGAAGAGGGAAATGGTGACACTTCCTCTGCCTGCTGACTGAAACAGCAGGATCTCTGTTTTTCTTTCCCTTGGTCTCTCTTTCTCTGAATATTTCTCTCTCTGCTTCTGACCTCACCCCCACCCCCTGCTATGTTTGTTTTTCTATTTCTGCTTTTTTCCCCTTCTTAAACCTTGTCCCCAGTTGGAGGGAAGAGAGGGTCAGCTCTGGATTTGTCAGGTGGAGTTGGGGTTCTTTGTTTGGTCAGATGTGTCGTGTCGTGTCCTGCTTGGCTTGCAGGCTACCTTTTTGGAGAGACAGCAGCAGGTTGAAAACACACTACAGAGTTGACTACATTTCCCAGGTCTCCTGCTCCCACTGCGTGGTGCGGTTGCTTGTTCTGGGTGCTAACCAAGTCCTGCCTTAGCTGCTGAAGCAGGGTCTTGGTGCACATTGTAATTTTGCTGGCGCTTCAGTGTTGGCACCTCGCCTCAAGCTAACATCCCGCTTTGGCGCTCTTCCACAGAGCAACATCAGCAACTCAGTGTGGGGGTCTGTCAACAACAGCGCCCCTCAGTGGACCAGCGCGGACGCGGGCGGAAGCATCTGGGGCGGCATCGACACCAAGGACTCCAACATGGGCTTCTGGGATGAGGCTGTGAAGGAGGCCACCCCGCCGCCCACACGAAATGCCAAGAATAGCAAAAGCAATGCCAACCTAAGGTGTGGTGCTACACTCTCTCGCCCTTTGTCACACCCACACAGACACGCACATACACATTTCCTCTTTCCTCTTGCAACAACAAAAGAAATGTCACTAGATGGAAAAAATATCTCTGCTTTTGTTCGCAGCTGTGCTTTGTAACTTGATATCGAGCTGGCGCCATTATGAGCCCAGGATAGACGTTACTCCTTCATTAAGGAAACGCCAGCCTGCTAGCTGGCTCCATGTCCAAAACTGAACTAAATAGTGAATGAGCTCTCTCTGTCTGTGCAGTAACTCCCTGAGTGGACGGGCCAACAAGAAGGTGGAGGAAGAGGAGAGGAAGCTGCTGAAGCTGTTCCAGGGGGTGAACCACAGTCAGGACGGCTTCACGCAGTGGTGCGAGCAGACGCTGCACGTGCTCAACACTGCCAACAACCTGGACGGTCAGCCTCACCGGCGTCCCTTCCGCTAGCCACGCGTCGTCCACGCGACCCGCTCCCTACGCCCTATTCACGCGCTCTCCACACAGCTCGTCTCGCACCACGCTTTTCACCACATTCCCCCCGTCACATGCTGTTCTTGCTTAACCCCTTCACGCACGCCCCCTAGTGGCCAGGACACTGTTGTCCTGAGATTGCTAAACTCATACATTCAGTGCTTCTGCAACCAAACTACACTATATGACCAAAAGGCTGGACACCCCTTGGTCTGGGCCTGATTTTCATGGTTTGGGCTAGGCCCCTTAGTTCCAGTCTTGTGCAAGTCTTAATGCAATGACATTCTAGACCATTCTGTGCTTCCTTCTTTGTGGAAACAGTTTGGGAAGACCTTCCTGTTTCAGCATGACAATGCTCCCGGGCACACAGCAAGGTCCTTATAGAAATGGCTTTGTCAAGATTGGTGTGGAAGATCTTTGATTGGGCTGCATAGAGCCCTGACCTGAACCCCATCCAACACCTTTGCGACCAGTTGGAAAGCCAACTGCAAGCCAGGCCTAATCGCCCACCCACTGCCCGACCTCATTAATGCTCTTCTGGCTGAGATCCTAAGTGGAGTTCCTAAGTGCCACCTTTCGTGGAGTGTCCATCCAACGGTTTTTATGCAGATTTTGAATTTGCGCTTAAGTAAACCTGAGTGGAAACTCCTGAAATTCGAAAAAAGGCCAAAGTATCGCAAAAACATATTATGAGGATACATACGAACATGGTGAAGTACGTATTACTGCTTGTGCTAGTTCACTTATTTTTGCCGTGTCATATATTTGATATTGTTATATTCGCATTGGTTGTAATAGATGAGTGTTAGCCTTTACAAATAATTCTCAGCATAATTGTATTGGGGGCTAACTAATAGCTGTTAGTGAAGAGACATTTTTGGTATATCGTGAGCAGTGTTAGCACAGTGGCTCTTTGCTCTTTTTATGTAATGTTGATGATCTTATTGTAATCTTATTGTACATAATGTGTGGCTTTAGTATCTCCATGAGCTGTACTTGTCACACAGAGCATGGGAAGTACTCATTCACATTCATACACTGCCCTATTTTCATATGCCCTGTTGCATGCTGTATATGTAGCATGTCATTACTTGGCACACACTTCTCTGACTTCTACTACGAACCTCTGTTTTGCGACGGCAACTGGCTAAATCTCCCTCCTCCTCCCTCCCTCTTTCCTTGCCCTGCAGTTCCCACCTTTGCATCTTTCCTAAAAGAGGTGGAGTCTCCCTACGAAATCCACGACTACGTCAGAGCCTACCTCGGAGACACACCTGAGGCCAAGGACTTCGCCAAGCACTTCCTGGAGCGTCGTGCCAAACAGAAAGCCAACCAGCAGCAGCAGCAACAGCAACAGCAGCAACAGAAACAGCAACAGCAGCAGCAGCAGCAGCAGCAGCAGCAGCAACAGAAACGGCAGCAGCAGGTGAGCATGCCAGGGTCCAGGAGCCAAGGACCGGGAGCCTGGCTGCTCTGAAGTTAGGGACAGAGAGGACACATGCACACCACTTCAGAGAAATCAGTTGATTCTGTTTAGTCAGGTTGATGTTTAATTGCAAGTCAGTTGAAGATGTTTGGTTTTACTATGCCTCGTTGAAGATGGTGGGGCATTACATTAGCAAACCTTTTTTAAATGCCAAATTTTGATAACGTTAAACGTATGGCGTCGTTGGCAATGCATTTGACTCCTGTCAAACAGAATTAAATTTCAAGCGGAACGTACCAGTTTATTCTGATGGTATTTGGAGTGTCAGGCTCAATGTGCTCACAGCTATTGATGACAGTATTCCTGACTGACAACAGTATTTCTTTTGGCCAGGTTCAAATTTGGATAAAAACATGTTGTTAGTGTATTGTTCAGTCACATTTGTGTGATTCTTTATTGAATGTGAAAATGTTGAAACTCAGCATTTTATTGTAAAAACCATCTGTGTTGTGCAACAAAGGTGACATCTGATAAATGTACTGGTTAATCAAGGTAATAGGGAAAAAAATCCGCTCCTTATTTTTGATTGCCTATCACCCCTGTTTATAATCTGTGATCTGCTTTTATCCAGAAATATTAACTCTTTGTTTTGGAAGGATTTTGTCACTTATGGAGTAATTTTAACAGTGTAATGAAGACTGTTGTAATTTGAGCCTTTCAAGCCAGTAAGTATTTTAATTAATTTACCTTTGATCTCCTTTGATGGTTAGGATTCAGTGTGGGCAGTGAACCAAACTGGACTTCAGTCGATCTTTCAGTCCAATCACAACAGTCTCCAGCAGTCCAGCTTCGAGATGGTACAGTCCGGGAAAAAAAAAAAGAAGCAGAAGATGGTACGGGCCGACCCCAGCCTGCTTGGTGAGTGCGGTCCCTTCATCCTGCATGGGGCCTCATGGGGTTGTCCTGCAGGGGATTTTCTCCTGCCATGTGTGGTGTTTTTGCTGACTTGCATCTTCCTCCTTCCTGTCCCAAGGTTTTTCTGTGAACGCCGCATCGGAGCGATTGAATATGGGCGAAATAGAGACTGTGGAGGACTTCTGAGGACCTCTCGCCCTCGCCCACTGCCTATCTGACCGCTGACCATTTCTGTTCGGACCGGCAACGGTTTCACCCCGACAGACTGAAAAGCTGCAACCTCACCCTTCCCTTTTTTTTTTTTTTTTTTTTAAACCTTGAATTCCGTGCAGTGAGAACCCAACCCCCCACCCATTTGGGAAATCAATGGCACGGGTGAGTGCCACCTTCAGCTGGTGGCAAAGCGACGAACCCAGCCATCAGAACCGGAAAGCGCTGTGTGGTTTGGGTCATAGCGGGGTCACGTGAAATCTGAAGACGAGGGCAGCTCGGCATCCCGAGTTCAACCCCCCACCCCCCCGCTAACTGAACCAGCAGCAAGCTCGGCACAGGTCGCCGCCCACCCCCCCCCCCCCCCCACCCCACCCCCGCTCTCTTGGTGCTTGAATCTTAAACTGACCTGGCAAAGGGGGAATGGGGATGAGCAGTGGCCGTCTCACTTGGGCTATTCTGTGGGTGTGGGGGAGAACGGTTCTTTAAAGAATGATAAGGAAAAACAAATATAACACCTCTGTTCAATTTATTTAAGGCTTTTGATCTTCCCTTTTTATTCTCCTTTTTTCTGAAGGTTGTTCATGGGGCATGAGCTATGACTCTGATCGAAGATGTCCTGTTTTAAGGGCATGTTCAATAGTTCCAATTAGTTACACGTTTCTTGTAAAATACTAGCCTGTTTAAAGAATAAACTTTAAATTCTGTAACTGTATTATAAAATATTGAAATGATGGGTTGAATGAGTCTTACTTTTTTTGTATCGTTTACTTATGGAGATGCTCTCCATAAGCATTTTTACAGTCATTCTATGCCATTGTATAGAATATATGCTCCTATTGTAGTCATGGGTTCGTGCAGATGTGTTGATTATTTTGTTATCTGCAGATATTGCAGATAATTATTTTCTGAAATTAAGTAAGCTTCAATTTGGGGAAGCAGGTGGAGGATTTTGGTGAGTCACCCTGGATGAGTCTGTAGGAGAGCACATGGAGGTGCTCATTTTGAAATAAAGCCGTTTACAGTGTGCCGAGGAAGTGTAATGGCGGATGCAGAAAGTACTCTTCAGCTCCCAGACAGGCTGAGCGTGTTACGGGCATTCAGCAGGATTTATTATCCATTCCATTTCTCATGCGGTGAAACGGCAAGCAGGAATTGTGGGAAAGGAAATGGAACGGTGTGTTACTTATTATTCTGTGGAGTTCCCCTGAGCCGCCAGTCCGTGGAAACCCACCCAGCAGCACATTTATGAAAATATTAAAAGGTGTGAAATAATATGAAGTTTTCCATTCCTTCGGTGTACGAACACACACACGCTGACTCTGCGAAGAGGAAGCACTAAACCTATGGGCCTCAAGTTACTGCCCTGATTGCTGCGTTGCCTCATTCCACGTTGCTGGGAAACAAATGATTCTTAGTGTATTTATTTTATCTGAGCATGATGAGTTATTAAAATGCTAATAATGTTTCTCCAGAAACCTAGCTGATTTCTCAGGTACAGTGGCAGGGTCATTCAGGAAGGTTGCACCCCACATTCCAGATGGTGTCGTTCACATATCCTATACAGTGTATGTGTTAGCTGGAGGAATATGCAGTCATATGGGCTAATAATATACTGCACCCCTGCATACAGAGCTGATGTAGCAAGTTTGCAGTCACTGGTGAAAGGCACAGTTGAGTGAATGTTGGTACAGGGGCTTGGTTCCCAGAACCTGGGAGAGGTGACCAGTCCTGACCTAGGGCAGTGAACAGTTAACCCCCACTCTTCTCCCTGGGCTGTTTTTTTGGTAATGGGAGGGCAGGGAGCTTGGAGTCAGACTATTTCAGCTGACCTGCCTCAGAAGTATACAGCCCTGTGTTTGTGCAGAGTTGACTTTTTGAGGCAGGTTGGTACTCTGGGGTGTTGACAAAGTCTGTATTGTACAGACACTACCCTCTGTGCCCCCCCTTCCCCTCCCACCCACTTTTCCCCTTTACTCTCTCTCTCCCTCTCCCATTCCCGCTCTCTCCCTCTCTCTCTCGCCCTCTCTTTTCCCTTCTTTAACGCATGCTTTGGAATCAGCAGAGATTCCCTGCAGACTTGAAACAGGAACCATGGCTCACTGCAGCATCCACAGCCTCTTCATGGTTACACTCCTGGGCGTGTGTCTGACTGCTGCTCGGACAGGTAGGTCTTCAGGGCTGCTCCAGGCCTTATCCAGCATCTCTTATCCAGGTCTCTCTCTTACAATGAGCTCACGTTTGGGATATTTCTGTGTGTGCTGTTTTTTTTTCTTTGTTTTTTAATGTATAAATTCATTTTTTCCCACAATTGTTCTGTTGTCTGAAGCAAGTGGTGAAACAAAAAATGGATCATGTCAAAGGGACTGACTGAGTAATTTATGTGGTCTTAGCCCAGTAATCTTTTTTGTCCAAGAGCAGTTTGCGTAGAAAGATGGTCCTGCGCTGACGTTTGTTTAAACAAATGCTATGTCAATCTGGCAACCCTCAGAATGCATGTAGCCTTGTGAACTGTGCTTTCAGAGTTTGACAGCCAGTGTTTGAACAGTGATTAATGGTTCACCACCTAAAACTGCATCCACAAGTCTTCGTCTCACCTATGCATCGCGTTTCTTCTTTTGGATGTTCCTAAAGTTTCTTTTGTATTCCTGCAAAGGCATCAGGTTTGTTTTTCCTCTAGTCTGGAAAATAAGCCAGTGGATGGGTTCTGTGCAAGTGTTTCTGTCAAAACAATACTGCAGTGCATATTTTGAGTGTAATTCCTCAGTTTAGTTGGGGGTTTAAAGGGAGACCCAAGGCGTCGTGCTGCTTTCGCACTCATGTAAACCCACAGTGAGTGACAGCAGGAAAGCACAGGGCTTAGGACAAAGCCAGGGACTGTGGTGGCTCATTACGGAATGTGGCCAGTTTGTGTTTTCACAAGAATATCTGAAAATGAAGGAATGTGTGGATTTTAGCGGTTTCTACGATCTCTAGGTTGTGTGGCTGAAATTAGGCCATCAATGTAATTGGTTTGGAGCTTGTCAGCTAAAAGAAAGTTGGGAGAAAGTGGGGGAAAACACTTTTAAATGGTATAGGAGCAGTGTGGATCAATGTCCTGATATAGGTGATACTGTAACTTAAATTGTGTGGAACTCTGTTTATTTGCTGTTTCTCAAAGGAAGTAAATATTACCTCCAGAGTTAAGTTTTATTGACTCGAGCCATAATTTTATCATGCCTCATATAAGCTTGTCAACCACGTATACTGAATTTTTGTTTATGAAAAATGTATCTACTGTTCATTTATTCACCTTGGAAGGGTTATTCCGTTGAGTTCCGTTGAATTACCTACTCTGCGATTAAAATAAGTCAAAATGATCTGCAGATGGAGTGACTGCATTGTGGACAGAATGACGCACGGACACACAGCCTCATGATCCTGCCCTGGCTCCTGGCTCTCAAGCTGCTTTTCCTGTAGTGCCCACCTACAGTGCAAATAATGGTCGTCCTTAAGGAAAAGTAATTGGCTATTTAAACCTCGATTTTTATTATTTGCCGAAGTTATTTTTGCAGGAATAAAAAAGTAAATGGGGTGGTAGTGGAATTACACTGAAAAGGACCAGAACGTAAGAATATAGCTGAGAATAGACCAATGTATACAGCATGGTTGTAATGTTGAAAAACTGACAACCTCTTGGTCAGTTTTTCCTCCCATGTTATTTCATGGTAACAGATCACACATTTTTTATATTTTGCAGCATACCTTCTGGCCCTTGAGTGCTGGTGTGTTTCCAGGTTTTTACTTCCACCGATTACCCTGGCTATACGAGCTAAATGGCTCTGTACACCAATACTGGTTCACACATAGATTAAGATCATAGCAAAACATTTCATAGAGGGACACTCATTAATGCACATAAGAAATGTGGCTAAAATCTCAGATGACGTATGGTTTGGGCTAATTAAGTAAGGCCAGAACTTTGCATGAAGACTAGGAACCAATACAGCCCCCTTTGTCGACCTCTGATCTATACTGTATACAATAGTATAACACCTTTAAAGTCAACTGCATCCCTATTTATTTGACCCTGAGCAGTCATATAGTAAGCACGAGTTGGTCCTAGGCTTTTTTCTGTTTTTACCAAGGCTCCTGAAATAACCGCAGGTTCCATATGGAGCTCTACCGTAAAATAAAATAAAAAGTCTTATGGCGGAGGAAGCGGTCTGCTCTTGTCTGTAGATGGGACTGGCTGAGAATGTCAGAGAGTTGAGGTGAGGACATGAGCCGTAGCATGTTCTCGTGGTGGGTGTGTCGTCATTCTGATGGAGTGATTTTGGCTTTGGCATGGGCCTGTTTGCTCGCAGATTCCTCACCGTTCAGGGTGTGTGAAATCCTGTTCGGAGTCGTCGACACCAGTCTGCACTCACGGCGCTGAAATGCGAGCACTGCGACTGACCCTGGTACCTAAGCAATGTACGCAGCAGTCCGTGCCTGCGGAAAATGCTTGACTACATTAGCCATTGTTCCTCTTGGAACACCCAGGTCTTTATTATGAGTAGAGTGGCTCTCAAGTGTCTTTAGTGTCAGTTCTGTAAATAAAATAAACCTCTAGAGAGAAAGGAGGAGGCGTGGAAGGAAATGCACAGCAACGGGTACAAACAGGGAAAAACATCTAGTTTAGCAAAACAACATCTACCTTTTTTAAAAAATAAAATAAAAAAAACTTCTCTACGCTTTTTTTCCCAAGGAAATCTTTTCCACGGCTTTTTCATAAACATGTTTGTTGAACATTCAGTGGCATCAGAATTTTGGCCCCTCCGTACTGGGACCCTATTGGGATCTCGGGCCTCTCAAAGCACCGTTGTCCGCCCCGCAAGTGAAGGGCTCATTGATGGGGAGAGTTGGCTGGAACCCAGGGCGCTGTATGAGAGGCATGTTCCTGGGCAGGAAACCTGCGCTTCATTGAGTAAACAGCCTATTGGTTAACTGTATGATAAAAATACTTCTAGGTCGGGAGTTGGACTGGGTCTAAATATTAGGCCATTAGGCCAAGCATTATTCTTGGGATCATGTAAGGCCTTTTCATGTAAGTTTGGCGACCAAAATAACTCTTGTGCGGCTAAATGTTGTCACTAATCCTGTCGTTAGTAATTATGCATCCCTATAGTTCAGAAGAAAAGCTCATTATTTTGATGCAGGATTTGGAAATAGCTGATCTGAAGTCTGGGAGGGTGAGAGAAGTGCTGGGGTGGGGGGGAGGTGTCTTAAACCTGAGTCAGGTTTCGATGGCTGCCGCGTGGGTGTGAAAAGACCCGTTGTACAGTGTGGAATGTGAGCAGCAGATGTGAGGGTACGAGAGCATGGAGGAGGTTACCTGCAATCAGTACAAAATGTTTCTTCACAAAGGCCACTATTCACCAGCCATCCTGGCTAACTAGCCGAGCAGGATAGTGTTGGGGCAGGGGGGATGGGAGGAAAACTTTGGACCCTCCACTTCTTCATGGATCTTGATTGAAATATTCAATTTCCCACCATCATAGGCTTGATCAGATAAAGGTTACCATATGAGCAAAGTCATTCCCCTTGGAAATGTGGTCCCAAAAGCATTAATGATCCATTTTTTATTTATAATGTTGGACTCTTTACATTTTAATAAATGAGTGCTGTTTGCTGGTATGTGGAGCGTTACTGAAAATACCTACCAAAATAAATTACCATGACGATCATGTTTCCATAGAAACTGTGGCTGATCTGTCTCCAACTACACAAAGCGAGAGCCTGGAGACATCATCAGGGGGAGGGGCATATGATTTGACTACAAAGGACCCTTTCCATGACCTCACAGAAAATGCCTTTACCTTGGAATATGAAGATACCACCCACTCTGAGCCTATCGATGGGGAGGATGGTAAGTGGAGGCTTTTGAAACATTTGATTCTGTCATATTTGACAACCCTGCACTTTGGTTATAATGGTAACAGTCTTGTATTTAGTCTAAGATTTCTCCCAAATATTATGAAGCTTGCTGTATCTGCCTTTGATAGGTTTGTGTGCTATCAGTTTATCATTATGTGTGACTCTCCCTTTGTGGCTCTGTGCAGGAGTGCTGGGTCCTGGTGCTATTGCTGCCATTGTGATTGCCGTGATCCTGGGGGCCTCTGTGCTCATTGCCCTTATCGTCATCACACTCAAGAAGTTCACCACCGCATAGAGCTGCCCCTCAGCCCCCTCCCTCACACAGCTCATGGAAAACCACACAGGGGCCTCATTAACTGACTCCTCTTTCCTGCCTGAGGTCTGATGTACAGCAAGCTCTCCAGGACACTAATAGTCTTTGGTCAATGAGAATGTTTGCTAAAAAAGGAGAGCCTACTGCATGTGAAGCCTGACTGGTTCCTAGGGCTTGAGATGACTAGGCCCTGTAGAACCTGGATGATTTGTCCTTCTGTAGAACCTGGAGATCTATAACTTCCATGTGGATTCTAGAACCTCATACCCTAGCCAAATTCCTCCTCTAAAATTCAAATTTCCTTTAAAGAAGTCACCTCAGTAGTTTCATACCAGTACCCAAATAATAGTGCAATCCTGTGAGTGTAGTAAAATTGAGTATCTAACTTAAGGGTTCAAAATATGTATTTACTAATTCATTTTTTAAAACATACTTCCAGATTGGCGATGTGCTTTATCATACAACTATGTCCTTGCTCTTGTACATGTGGACCGTAGTGTGAATAGTCCCCTACTGGACACTACAGAATGTGTTTCCAGGTGAGTGGTTCTCAAAATTCAATTTACCTCATGAAACTGAATCAGGGGACAAAAAAAGAAAAAAGGATGGAATAAGGCTTTATATTCACCTTATGGACCTAGTTGTCTTCACGTGTAAGATCTTGGTTATTAAAAATGTCAGAGGGACAGAGTAAGCCAGCTGGATGTCCACCCTGCTGTATCAGGTTGCTAGTGTATGTTCAAATAAGGAAAGTCTGAAGTGATCATGGGAGAGTTTGGGAGTTGTGTTGCCGCTGTTACTGTATAAGGAGGCAATTGGAATGCAATACAGAGCTCTACCTGGCTCAGTTGATTCAAACTACCATTTTACTGAACACACAGTAATTTTCATTAGTGAATCTGTCACTTATTGTCATTTTTGATGAAAAATGCTGGCATTGAATTGATTTTCTGTAACAGTTTAGGTGCATTTTTTCTGTGTAAATATTTGTTTTGTAAAGTAAGTGATCAGTAAGTGTGGTGTTCCTGTTCTTGCATACTGGTCAATGTAAGGGGTGGCATTTGTGGATGTTTCAGATTACATCAATCAAAATTCAGGCAAATCTTGTGTAGAACCATTTAAAAGCAGTCACTTTACAATGCACAATTACCCAGGAATAAAAAAGAAGCCAATTGAGCCAATGTGGGAGAAATGGTAATTACTCCTAACCTCTGGAAATGGTGATGTAGGAAAGAATATTGCAAAAGAGATGTAGAAGCAAAGTAAATAAAAAGCTTTTAAAAACAACAAAATCATTCTCTGAATTGCCACATAGTTACCTAGTGGTTTTTGATAGTGGGAGAAAATGGACGACTGTTTGCCATTACATTACATTACATTACATTACATTACAGGCATTTAGCAGATGCTCTTATCCAGAGCGACTTACACAACTTTTACATGGCATTTTTTACATTGTATCCATTTATACAGCTGGATATATACTGAAGCAATTTCGGTTAAGTACCTTGCTCAAGGGTACAATGGCAGTGTCCTACCCAGGAGTCGAACCTGCAACCTTTCAGTTACAAGCCCAGTTCCTTACCCACTGTGCTACACTCCGTCCATATATATATATGGCTTTCGTCTGACTTCAAGACTGGTGCTTAGGTCGTACAAGTTGGCAGGGATCTCCCACCTTCTTGGGGCTAATTGGCTGTTGTGTCTTTTTGTATGTAGATTTCTGTCTCCTGCCTGATATGCCTTGCAAAATTGACATAAGACTTCTTTCCAGTTTAATGTTTAGGGCAAAGAAGGAACCCAAGATTTGCAGAACATTCCAAAAAGTATCTGACAAACATCTGGTATCTAATGTAAGCTATGTATAAACTACAAGACAAAATAACCAGGGTATCCAACTCTCTCACATTCACCTTAAGGACCCTAACAAAATTGTGTTCTGGGAGTTTGAAACTTGCCCCAGCTGCAACACTGCTGTTTATGTTTTTGTTTTTGTTTCCTTATCTGCATGAATTTACAAAATGTTTAATTATTTTAATAGCTGAGGCCTACAATGTCATACCATAATCTATGATGCAATTCTGTGTCCAGTTGAAAGCTTTATTTTGAAGTAGATGCCAAAGAAAGTCTGTGACAACTGTTATATCAACCAGTTTCCCACATAGTCTATAATGGGATAGGCTGTGGGTATATATTCCTTTCATGAGGATACATCAATGATGTTGAAAAGAGACCTGTGGTCATAGAAACTCATTGTACTCTACTGGTAAAGAAAGAGGACCACTGAGTTACATGCCGTATGGTGTTGTACTCATGTAAGGACTATTACTGCATTATTCAATCCCCCACCCCCCCACCCCCCGGCTAATTGTGGCAATTTGCTCTGACCTGGCACTCAGATCAGTACCCATACTGCTGGTGAGCTAGTCTGGAAATGGGTCCTTGTTGCTTTGTTTTTTCCCCCTTTTGTATGAAGCATTTTGCAAGCCTTCATATTTCATATTTTAATAAGAGGTTTAACTCCTTTGGTTGGCCACCAAAAGTATGCCCAGCTACATTCTCAACAATATTGCCATTTACTTTGGCCTTCAATGAGTAAAAGAATAACAACACAAGACCTACTATTATTTGGCTATACTAACATCTGGCACCCAGACTAGCCACTTGTTATATGTCATAACAAACTCCACAAAATTCCTAACATTTCTATAGCATTATATTTAAGGAATACAACCATTCTCTGTTTCAGATTTGTTTTTGTTTTTTTATTAACAATAAATTACTTCTTACAAAATGAAATAACGATTATTTGTAATTATTTTCCAGGCATCAACAAGATTGTATATATACACATATTCTCACATGTGCTTACACTCACAAACTACATGCAGAATACAGCAACTATTCTGGTGCATTGTGTCCCGATGTTCCATAATGCATCATCGGACCAGTACAGGGTTATCATAGACAGTTGTGTACAGTGTATCCTCCCCCTGAGTGTTGTTAGGGGATCTCACATCGGGATACATGGTAATTTTGTGTGCAAATCTCCTGGGCTCCTCTATACTCTTTCACTCCACATTATTTCTTAAATTCTTTTTGCTTTCATTTTGCTTTAATGGATACAATGAAAAAATCCATCTCCATTGACTAATAGATGTTTTTGTGAAATATTTTTTGGCGTAATTTACAATATTTACTTGACACATTTAAGCGTTATAGGAATGAAAGCATTCTGCAGTGCAGTTTGATATATGTGCCCAAATAGCTAAGATGTTCATGAACTCTTCTTTCAGAGAAACATTCCTCAAAACATGTTCTCTTGCTCTTTCCATCTCACCTTCTGCGATTGGTGTGCACTGATCTTCTCCATCAGACCTTGCATATAGTCATTATGAAACTTTGTAAACCATCAGTGCGAATGATCAAAGTTCATTTTGGGGGCAATGCATTCTGGGCCTTGGAGTTTGAAGAGAATGTCTTCTTCCCAGATATAATGAGAACCTCAAGAACAACCATGTGATCACATTTTGGCATCCAATCTGAAAGGAAGTCCTTTGACATGGCATATCTGGAAAAACTAGTGAACTCATTGCATTGTTCTTCCTTCCAACAGAAGGTCACAACCTTCTCTACAGTCCTTGCTTTCCCGTTGGTGATTACTCCCAAAGGGAAATTGAGGCTGCCTGGAACTTTTAGCTTCAGTCTCTAGTAGTCCTGTTCCATCTGGCTCATCTGGGGCCTGTTGGTGACTTTGGCAGTGCGTCTGCCCCTGGAACCTGCCATGATGGCACCAGGTCCTCCTCCCTGGGCCTGATGTATCCTCTGGCACTCTCGCAGGTACTGGGCTCGCAGCTCCTCATTTTTGATCTCCTCAACAACCCGGCAGGGGAACCAGCCCTTTTCCTCATCGTGAAGCCGCTCCCCCATCATCCAGCCTGTGGGGGGTTAAAGGAGGTTCACAATAGAAGAAGCTGGCTTACATCAGGATTAGCATACATACACAGGCATGCAATTCACCTCACTAAGCTACGTAACAAGTTATATGATTTCATGGGGTTCTTTCCAATCACTTATTTTACCTCCTTGCATCCTTCTTTCCTTGCTTCCTTAGCTCCACCCAACAAAGGATGTAAGGAAAGAATACAAGGACAGGGGAATCGAGGAAAAGTCTATCCATTATCTATATATGGCAGACTTTGATCGATTTCTGGGTCAGTCATGGACCGAGGAGACGGATAAAATAAGTTATTGGAGAGAAGCCAAAGTTTTTTTGAGGTGCTATGTGCAAAGTGAAAGTTTTGTGAAGTGTGGTGTCTTTAAGACCGTACTGAACTGTGATTAGTAACTCACCATCGTCTGTCTTCTCCAACACATTGAGAATGTCTGCCATCTCAATGGAGAGTTCATCAGGTTCTTGAGACGAGTATGACTGTACGCATTGTACCTGGGGGCAGTCTGACACACATTCAGAATGATTATTGATAAGTTATCTGTACCACTACTGTCTGTGCTGTAGCTCATTTAAAAAAATACAGTCCTGTGATATAGCTCATTTCAAACAATACAGTCAATGTAAAAAGGTGGAAAAATAATTTTTTATTAAATTGAAGTCAAGGCACTGAAAACCGCCCTTAATTTTAATTTCTATCTCTGAGCTCTTCAGGTTTTACAGTGGCTCTCCACAGAGATTTGGAAGTGAAAGTGAAATGGAATATAGCCTGAATTATGCAATGCTTTCACAACCTTTCTATATACATTCCTGTCCTCTTTAAAGGTCATATTGAGATAACTTCTGGCCTCAGGTAGGAGTCTGATGCATTTTTGTTGTGAGAAGCCTTCAGTCAGGGTAATGTTACAGGAATTGTGGGAAGGTACGAGCACCACTACTTGTGCAGCAGGGGAAATGGTTTCACAGTAGGCGGTGAATTAATTGGTGGGGTGCAAGTGAAGGGTGGTACTGTTTTTGGAGAGCCTTGCCAAGCTTTGTTTTGATTGATTGTTCCCTGGCACAGCGGGCAGCAGCACTGGGGACACGGCCCACAGTGGGATGCTGTGCGGAAAGCTGCTCCTAATTCCCTCAAATGGTGCCTCATGTCCAGAGCAGAGGTGGACTGCTCTAATCCTCTGAGGAATTCAGCCACAGCTACAGCCAGGGGAGGGCTATATACTGTCTGGATACTTCTACCCTTCCGAGGTGCATTTTTTCCAATGTGCCTGAGCTGACAATACATTAGCTTATTTACTGGTTTAGTAGACCCTTTAAAAATGTACACCTTGAGTTGCCGTGTTGTTCAAGAAAGTAATGGTCCAGGGTTATTAGGAATAGCTATTGATTGTACTTTCTTCTCAGGACGAGTTCAGGCTCTGTGAAAATGCATTGCTGAAGATGGGGATTTGTCTCACCTGGCTGGTGGGCACTGGTAGAAGCAAAACGGGTGCGCCGGTTTGGCGTTAGGGCACAGATCCAGCGCAGTTTGTCGCTCCTGCATGAATCAGGAGCGCATCGTAACTTCAGACACCCCACTATGGCCAGCTACATTTATACCACAGAAAGCAGGCAGCATCCAGCCTCAATCACACCACAGACACCAGGCTTCAACCATGTCACACACATCTGCCAACAACCAGCTGTGCTCACTCCACAGACAACAGCACACAGCCAGCATCACACCGCATCACACTGCATCATGGGTGAGATACTGCAGACTCTAACACTGAGCAGCATCACAAAATAATAATTATTATTTGATGTTCTCTCATTTTAGACATTTTTACAATAATTAGGCCCTGTGGATATTCTTGACCTCTTTCATTCACTGATATCTCCACAGCCTCCTGTCAGAGCACTTAGAAATCATCTATCTGCAATATATTATTCATCTAAATCATATTATTTTCACAAGTAAAGCTTCTAAGCAGGGTAGTTGATTTCAAAGTCAAACAGAAAGGGAAAAGTTTGCATACTTGATTGATATTTAAATTCAACTTTCATGAAATTCACAAGTTGGCATTGCAATGCTGTGACACCATCCTTGTAACACTGCCCAGAAAAATTCATGGACAGACAATGCATCACTTAGTGCAATTTAACTGCAAAGCGGATTTAATGTTACTTTCTAATTACTGAGGGACTGTTCCAGCATTCAGCTAAGGTCAGCTGAAGATTTGAAACCATTATTCAAGAGCACAATGAAACAAATGTGTATGAGTTTTGAGTTATTTCAGTTAATCTGCTAAACAACATGGAAATGGAACTGTAACTATGGGCACTGGATACATTTGCCTTCTGATGTCCTTTTTTGTTTTTATTTGCCCAGTATTTTCTAGTCGTGAAAAAATAGAAGACCTATAACCAAGAGAAAATGATTGGGTATTGTGTGATTATGTTTTGAAATATAAACAGACTTTATTGGTAGTCAGCCAGGGTCAGAGTTCCACTGCACTCACATGCTGGAGGTCTTGAGCATGTAGGTCACCGGCCGATCATCCTGGTTTTCCAGCAGCTTCAGGATGAAGACGTTCGCCAGCATCTGACCATGGTCTTCCAGGTCCTCTGTTCTTAGCATTGACCGAGCGCATGAGTCCAGCACCTGGAACTTCTCCCCACTTACACACGCACAGTGAAACAGAACAAACATACCAGTCAGTGAAGTTACAGGAAATGAACAGTGACAGCGGTCTGTGATGCCCACGCCAGGCACAGCAGGATGTGACTCAAGAGGCCATGGCACTTACCTGGAGCTCCTCTTGGTGACCAGCAGCAGGTTGTTGAACAGGAAGAGGTAGACAGGTTGGTAGAGCTTTCGGCTCCGTATAGTCCTGGTGCTCTTGGGCCCAGACATGTGCTGAAGTTCACCCTTCTTCAGCAGCCAGCGTGAGTGGGAGATCACAGGCACTGACTGTGGGGGGTGTCAGAGGATGCGGTTAGGGTTCGAGGGGAGTAAGGGGCTGGAATCATAGATTTGACAACAGCGGTATAAAGTAAGGTAACCCTCTGAGCAGGTAGTTCTTGCCACAATGATTTCCCTCTCATACTTTATATTAATTGTTACATGCTAATGGAAGATTTCCTTGTTACCTGTGTGGCCCAATGTGATATGACACCGTGGATGTTTCTACCCTCTGTGCTGCTGTGAAGCACATACCATTACCTCATTCCCTGCCCTCTCTCCCTCTGTAGGTACCTTGGATTTGAACTCAAGCGTCTTCTCGATGCTGATCAGCTCCTCTGTACGACTCATCTTCCTCACCCCCTCGTTACACTCTTTCACTATCTGAAGGGGAAACAAGCACAGGCAGTGGGTGAGAGTGTGGGGGAAGTCAATCTGTTCAGACTGTCCAAATAGATATATCTGAACATGCCAGACTGAAAAGCTTATCTTCTAAATCAGGGACATAATTTCTCTGTAATTCTGTGACAATGAAAAGACAGTGACACTCTACTGTACAGACAGCATAAAGCTTTATATTGTGAGCAATTATTAGACAAAAACCTTTCCTCTAGTTGACAGTTAAAAATAGGCATTTTGGTATTCCCAAAGCCCACCATAGATTCCCTATAAGACTATTGCCCATACCTTCTCCAGCTGAAAGTGAGCCTTGATAGCATTGGCCTCCCTCTCTGAGTTCTCTTCTGCGTTCTTCAGAATATTCTGCAGAGCGAGAAGGGATCACAGGTCACTGGGTTGAACTGTCATTTACCATTTTCCTATGAAACAACACCATGGGCAGTCTGATCCACTGTTTTGTAGTAAGAGGTATTCAGGTGCTAGTGTAGGTATTATTCCAACAGTTGTGCCCTTGGTATTGCAGGAATATTTACTATGGATGCCAGCTTCCTATGCCTGCGCCCCCATCACCCCCCCCCCCCCCCCCCCCCCCCCCCCGCACCTGCACCAGCAGCTTGAGTCGGGTGATCCTTTGGAAGGGGAGGATGAGGAAGGAAGTGAAGGACAAGCCTCGCACCCTGGGATGGTTCTCCAGCTGGAACATTGTTTCACGGAAAGATGTGTTTTCCTGTCTGGGGCAAAACACAGGCATGCTTGATGTAAAGAGATCCACGGAGTTGCTTAGGCAGTTCATGCAAATGGCCAGCAGAGGTCATTGGTTTCAAGTAAATATGAAGAAAAAGGAGAAGTGAGAGAAGAAAAAATTGTTCTAAAAGTAGTTATTCTGTCATAATTATGCAGCTGTGCTTATATAGCTTTGAAATAAGGATTAATTTCAGTTGAAATTCAAAGTGGAATGTAAATCAAGTCTGTGATCCCATAAAACTTTCTAAGAAGCTCAAGGCCCTAGGGGCCATTAAGCATGGGGTAGAAAATGGATGCCTCCAATCTTAAGCATAATTGTTCACAGAGGTTTCACATTCATTTGAGCTAACAGTGTGCTATATTAACAAAGAAGCCAAGGACGTGACAGATTGATCCTAATATGTTCCTCTATCCAAGCTCCCTCGCCTTCCCTCCCTATGGACACCTAGGAGATACAGGACACCTGTATCATTTATCTATACAGGAGGACATTATATCGCTGAAGAACCCTTTTTATGCAATCGCACATCTATTATTGTCACAGCTGTGTCAGTACATTGTCAGCGATGCTTGACGGGAATTTCCAGTTACCATTTGTATTGCGGAAATTGGAAGGTAGATACTCTTTTTGTTTTTCTAAGTGCACGTGAGAACACATTTTAAATGTCTAGTATGTGATGGTGATGACTGATTATGTGTCCTCAGCCTTTTGTCAAATCGAGTAGTCAATAACATTCTGTTCCCTGTGACAAGTATATGACTAAGATAAACAGTATAGAGCCATTTCAACACATTTCAGTTTGTCACTTTTCTGATTCAAAGCATAGCATATAGGAAAAAATACATATTTGAAGTGACAGAGTAGTTGTATGTTCTGAGAATATTAATGTTCATGACAGATCTCAATTGTCAGGCAATGTGTGATAGTCTTATGCCTAGAACATACATAGTATGATTTTCTATTGCAAACAGGACTGTTTTAGCCCAAATAATATTTCTTACATGTTTGCCATTGTCTTGATTACTGATGACTGATTATGTGCACACTGAACTCATACACTGGTATACAGTAGTTGGCATTTCAGGTGTTCAGGCGGAATAGTAAGTAGTCTTGGGAGTGTCTATGAGCTATATTAAGCTTCTTGGCAAGCCAGATCATTTTCACTTGAAACATGTTCAGTGTGATGGTTCACATGCTGGCGTCACAAGTAGAATTACTGGTTGGAGCAAAAATAAATAAATAATGTAATGGGCTTTCATGTTTCCAACAAACTATTTCTTCTAGAACCAGGACAAAAAAGGGAATGCAAGGGGAAAAGACTCAGAGGTGACCAATGAAAAGGCATGTTGGATAGATAGGGGCCAAATTGAGTATACTGAGAGCATGGTCATCCATTTGCTCCATCAACAGAGAGCTCCCACAGCAAAAACAGAAGTATGACAAATAGAAAAAATACATGGGCAGTATGTCAAAAATGACAGTTTTTTAAATGGCGGTAGTTTTTATAGCCCTCAGTTATGTCCTGTACTTAAAGGTCAAGCACTCTAGCCAGAAAAGCAGCATACTTGTCCTGAGGTGCTTACACAAATGTACCCTTTTAAAAAAATCTAGTAAAATATTATTAGTTGCCAACTTAGAGTGTGACAAGTCTCTGCTTGCTCTTTTCAATGCCATTGCCTTTACTGACTGTAAATTGTTTAAATTGATTAAAACTGTATGGTCCTTTTTGTACATTGATTAATGCTTCCTGGCCCACATTAATTAAAATAATAGAATGTTTCTGTGTTAGGCCCACAGTCATGATTGTACCTACAATATTCTCCTGTAGTTCTTCTCCTGGTATGCTTGGTTGATGACGTAGGTGATAAAGACATGGAAGTGACTGAGAGCGTGGCAGTGGACAATGTCACAGACGTCTGAGATCTGGATGGACTGCTCCACTCTGTTTTCCAGGTCCATAAGAAACCTACAACAACATCATCACATGTGACATCATCACACAGAGACAATGTTAGGGAACACCCCGTCCTTCCTGTTAAATTATCAGTAAGTTAGTAAATTATTGAGCAGTGACATAAATTATTGAGCATGATTCAGGTCATGGGTTCATCATTTTTATGTGCACTACTAGAAAGCTAACCCTCGAGCAGTGACCTAAATTATCGAGCATGATTCAGGTCATGGGTTCGTCATTTTTAAGTGCACTACTGGAAAGCTAACCCTCATAAAATAATTGTCAAAAGGTGAGGGAAACACAAGATGTTTGTGAATTGTAATCACATGATATAGATGTAACAATCTATATTATGAAGTAGATAGTTTGTTCTGATAGTGAGGCCTATGTGGTTCTTGTAGACTATCTAAAAAAATGGATTTTGAGGTGTTTCAGAACATTATTTTATGTTCTTTATAAGAAGCTTCACTCACCTTTCACTGGCTTTCATGACATCCTCAATATTGGAGAAGAGGAAGTGCATGTCTGATTGGCTCAGGGTGTTTACCAATACGGGGTTCTTCAGGAAGTGGGTCTCCAGCACCTCCAGACTCTTGTAGTAGGAAGCCTCTGAGGTCACCAGTTCAAACATGGCCTTCAGGGAGAGGCGAGACATAACTATACGATTCAAAGTGTCGTAGGCAAGCGTCCTTTCTGAGTTTTACATTTTATATTTGAAAAGGGGGCAGGGGATGGGAGTTCCATGAATAATTTCCCACTGATCCTCTCTATCACTGGTGCAGCCATCCACTCAACAGCTCAGCCATAAAATCCTTAATATCCAGAAAATTTCTACAGTACTTTGCTTTATAGGTCCCGCTGCCCACATAACACCGTCCAGAGTGCATGATACACTGCAGAAAGGTCTGTTTACAAGTATTTGAGTCTTACAATGAGACTTAAAAAAAAAAAAAATTCTCTCAAGCAAAAAATGTTAGCTTGTTTTAAATTACTTTTTGCTTGTCTAGTGAAATTGTATTACCCCATGGGCAAACCTTTAAATTAAGCAAACTGTCTCTGATTAATTTCTTATTTTGCAAAAATGTCATAGAAATATGATTAAGTCTAAATATAAGAATAATGCACTTGCCTTTTTTTTTCTTTTTTTTGTTTGTTTTTCCAGTGTGGATACTCATTCAGGAATCAGATTAACAATTCTTGTACTCTGTTCTATCATCACTACTTAATTCGTACTTTCTTACTCTCTTCCTCTTCCCCCTCTCCTTCTAGAGACTGATTTTTTCAGAGTATCACCACCCTCTCCCCTCCCCATTTAACACCATCTCCTTCTTCTGGTCCCGCCCCCTCACCTCTTGCATGATGATCTCTCTCAGAGGGAGTGTGTCGAGGAGGCCACTCTGCCGCACCACCTCCAGGTTCTGCCACAGGCTGAGGGACTGGGCTCTGTTTCTCAGCTGGAGCTGCAGGGTGGGTGGGGCCGTCCCCCCTCCTCCAGCCCCACCCCCAAACCCCACCTGCATGCCGTCTTGTTGCCTCCGCTGCTGGATCTCCTGCTGTTTGGATGTGTCTCTGTACTCCTGATATAGGAACTCTGAGCAAAGGGATGGAACTGAGGTCAGACAGTTCACACTGCTACCTCCACGTCCACAAACATGAAGCTCATCTGCAGTGGGGTAGGTAACCCAGCTAATACGAAACCCTCTAATAATCTTTTTTTCATTTCATTGCAGTGGTATCAATACACTGACACATTGAGAACATTCAAAGCTAAACCTCATGCTGGTGACTTGACTTGAATGTGGTGGAATCCTTTTCCAATTCGAAAGCGAAAATCTCTTTGCATGTCTTCATGTCAGCTTATGCTTTAAGTGGAATTTATGCCTTCAGAAATGAATCACTTCAGAGGGACTATGCGCTTGAATATTTCCGAGAGACGGCAGTAAATATTGGCTGATAACATTGTTGAGGCATCTCCTCTGAACAGCATGAAGCTGTTATATAATGTCCTTGAGAGATTCTGAAATGCAACTCATCTGCGTCCAGTGGTGGGTGTATTGAAATGACGGTTACATAAGGAAGAGTGATGCCTTTCCAATGTGTGGTTGCAGTTGCCATATTTGCCTTCCCCCGACAGACACACAACGCTCAGACCGCCTACCTTAATGTCAAAGGAGAAAGCTCTGCATTACCTGTTCCTCCTACACTCAGTTTTTTTTTTTTTTTTTTTTTCTTTCAGTTCATCCCTGAATATATACATTGCACAGACTTGGACCTACCTCACAAGCCTTGCCTTGTGATAATGATAAGCAAATTGTTGTGTAATCAAGATATGTCATTTGATTTATATTTGACAATAACCTTCTTAATCATGACAGTGATCATGTCTCTGTGTTCATACATCACAGGGCAGAATATTGCACTGTGCTAATAATGTCAGTGCAGTTTCTTTTATTTCTGCAATGTGTATACCTCTACAACATGTTATCATCCAGCTTTGTGTTTTCCCATTGGCCAAATACTGTTGTTGAGATTTGGGCAGACTCACCAATGTTCTTGATGATCTTAATGCTGTGAGACATTGGTTCTCCTCGCTCTTTCTTTCTTTCTGGTTTTTGTGAGCTTTCCCTATTGTTCAATCTGACAGGAAAAGAAATCATGAGAGAGGGGGCGGGAAAGAGCGAGAAAGAAGAAAGCACACAGAGAAACAAACAGGGAGGGAAAAGGGAAGATGAGGCAATAAGTAATATGAAAAAATATAGATTCTAGGATTTGTTTTCAGCCAGACTTTTCGAGTGGGCACAGGCATTGGCTTTGACAGGGGTGGAAATGATTTCATGCAGTCATGGAAACAATGTCAACCGAGGTCGTGATTGTTTGGTTTGTGCTGCACATGGGTTGATTATTTTGATAAAATAAAAACGTAGCAATGATGTGATGCGATTTTGCATGGTCAAATCAGCCTGAGAGGGTTTAGCCAATTACGAGATCCTTTGTAGAATCCAGTCATTTCGAATGGTGTCATTCCTCCCGAGAGAACCCTTAACTCGGGAGGAAGTCAAGACTTCTGATCTTTCAATCCGCACAGAAAGAATTTTTGATATTACAGAGGACTCTTTGATCCTCACTGACGCACAAGAAATTAATTCAACAGGTCACCTTTTCAAACTGAACAGAACCTCAACCATCAGGTCCTCTTTAAAGGAGACACAAAATATTCAAAATATTTCATGAAAGAATTCATCATTATGTTATGTGTAAAACACATCTTTTCAGTTTTAGATTATGAATGATGGGTTGCTCAAAGTGGTGCTTTATGTCTGTGCTTTAGTTCTGCTAATATGTCTCGATATTAAAGTCAACAAGGTTTGTACAGAATCATCAGAACACGCACTCATATGATTCATAATAAAATGCAATCCTCAATTTCCTAGACTGACATGAAAACTGCAACATTTTATGCACAACTGTTGATCCTGAGAAAGAGGGACCGAGAATAGAGTAGCACTGTTGGACGATTGCTCTTAAGTCAATCCTGCACACACAGCTTCACTTCAGTCTGATCCCTGGTATCATCACATACAGAGATGTACATGCAAAAAAGATTAATTCAGCATTGATAACTGAGTAGAGTAACAGCTAGATTCTGATATATCGCTCTCCCTCTTACCTCAGGTTTATCCCATCTAAGTCTGCCACGGCTCGACTGTCTGTGGGCTCTGCGAGCATACCGGCGTTGGGTGTCAGCACAGACCAGGAGGAGACGTTCTCTGTGAGGCTATCCATGTCTGTACTGCACCGCAGCGTCCTGGAGGAATGTTCACCCTGAGACAGCGGTCCGTGCTGCCCATCGCTGGGAGATAAGCCCAGCCCCCCCGACCCCCCCTTAAGTTTTGACGCTGAGGGGGACGTCGCCCCGTTCTGCGGTGCGTGCAGGCTCTTGGACTCCCCGTTGCTTGGCAACGCAGTCCGAGATCTGAAGGGTAAGGTTTGACTAAATATAAATCAAGAATAAACAACAAACAAGATGGGTGATTTCTCTAAAAAGATAAAAACACGAGCTGCCGCTGGTATGTTAGAAGTGCTGCATGCTAAACAGTGCAGCCGAAACTGAGTTTGAGTTAGATTTGGATTGTCCTCCATCACAATTTCAGGTTGAGAGGAATCTTTGTAATGTGTAAATGTAAAATATCATGTTGTTGTGATAATATCATTTCAGATGTTTATGAATGCCCTAACTGGTCATCCACTTCCGGGAATTTGAGGGGGGAGGGCCCTCTGAGGATCAAAGTGTACTCTAGATCTTGTCTTGCTCAGTCTGGTGTTGATATGCATGTGTAGGTGTGTGTATTTGTGTGTGTATGATGTGTGAGTATGTCTGTGTGTGTATTTGTATGTGGGTGTACGCATGCATGTGCATGTGTGTGTGTTTATGTATATGCACGCGTGTGTCTGTGCGTGTGTGTGTGTGTCTGTGTGTGTGTGCGTGTGTGTGTGTATGTGTGGGCATTTTTGGCATAACTCACTCGTATGTACGTGGGGGCATGGCTGTTCTGTTGTTCACAGGATGTGCAGGAACGCTGGGGGCTGGGGAGGGTCCTGTTCTTTTGTTGACAGTCGCATCACGGAATCGCCTGGGTGATGGGCCTGTGTGGAGAATGGAGTACAGAGGTGAGAGACTGCTCTAGAGCTGACCTATATCGAACCTGTCACTGTCACTGCACCATAACAATGACGAGGAAATGGTAGCTACAGAAAATGTGTTGCTGGGGGGCTTCCTGAGCTGTATTGAAACCCTTTATATCCCTTGGCTTGTACCTGCAGGACATGTGACTGTTTTTTGTCTGCCTGTTTTATTTCTTAGTCCCATGATTTGTTTAACAGGCTGGTCTGCGCCACTCCTCTGAATCTAATTTCAGTCTGGCATAATTCTCCACTTTGCCCTAGGGTAGGGTGGGGTCCAGGTAGAAGGCTGAGGCCTTAAAGATTGATCATCACAGCATTCTCTCTCTCTCTCTCTCTCTCTCTGACTGTCTCTCTCTTTTTTCTCCCTCTCTCATTGACCAGCACACACACTCATGCACGTGTGCGTGCACATACACACACAGACACACACACTGCAACCTGTTCCCTTCGAAAAAAATGCCTTTCTTGGTATCTCCACTTAGGTCAAAACATTCTTATTTGGAGCAAGACTGGTCTAAATAGTGTTTACTCCTGAATACATTTTCATTAAAGCAATAGAAGCAATAGTGTCAACATCACCATCAATTACCATGATTAATGACAAAAAGTAAATGTGTGGGATCAGTTTTGAAAGGTGTCTGACTCAGTTCTTCTGTGTTCTTGGCTGGTGCTGAACACGAATGTAAAAACAACTAAAGAAACTACACAGCACCAGCACTTAGATGATAATGTGCACCCAATTAACAAAATATCATACTATCAGTGAGGTATTGCCGTTTGACTGAGAGATCGGCAAGCCAGAATTTAATCCTTTAAAAATCCTGGTAAAACACCAATTACACCCTTTTTATTGTTTTGCTTGCCCAAGTCTGGTGCTTCTCTTTTGAAGGTCCCAAGACAATGCAACTAAAAAGCTCTCTCGTTCCAGCGCTTGTGCATTATTATGCGAGAAAATAAAGTTGTGGAAGTAACATTTAGTGTTCATATTTCCTCCCAGTGTGGAGAGGGCAAAACCGTTTTCATCGACAATGGTTTCGCCTCAGATTTGTTTGGTATGCTAAGGATTCCAGTAAAAATAGCGTCAAGACAGACTTTGCACCGAATGACTGCTGGAAGTAGGGGGATGAATACATTGCCTGTGTACATTGCACTAATCTCCATTACGTAATAACTCTGGGACAAAAGAACCACATTTACTACCTGAATCGAAATGTCCACTGCACACTGAATGGAAATTACAGAAACTGCTTGTGTGGTAGCAATACAATCTCATGTATCCAGAAGCAAGGGGACTAACTTCACAGAAAGAAATTCTACAGTTATCTGAAATATAAGCTTTTCAATTAAACACTTTAAAGGCAATTTTTCATTTTCAATGGGAGAATAAAGCTGATTTTGTTCTTTTGTGCTAGAAACTCTTATGTAAATTGTGTTCTGGAATATTTTTAAATGGTGCATTTTATTGAACAAGATCCTTTCAGGATCCATAATGAGCAGTGAGATCTTTTAAAGTGTCATTCAGATGTGTTGATTATGTTCAAAGGATCATTTATGTACTTCATAAGGTTCATCATCTTTTCATACATTTTATAGAATCCATTGTGTATAGGAAGATATATCAAAGATTAATCATGTTTGAGAAGATCTACAAAAGATACTTTTTCCCCTGGAAGACTTGTAGATGGTCAGTCCCAGATGCACTTAGTAGCTACCCCCCACCCCCCATTCCTTTCTAGAACCGGCCATTGGCCAATATTAAATTCCCCTGTGGAGGCATGGGTGAAATAAAGTGTACTTCCACGTCAAGAACCTGTGTGATTCCCCTAGAAGCATTTGTGGGGCTGAATCTAGCTTGAAATCCTATGTGTCTTTGGTTTGCCAGAGCCTTTGCGCTTTTATCATGCACTTAACAATGGCAGCATACACAAGCTGAAACTTGAGAGCACCTGCTAATGCTAACAATTGTAGTTAGGTTCTATTGAAGCTTTAACAGCCAGGTTTACAGCTGGTCCTGGGGTTTTGGTAGCAAAACAGGAAACAGGAATGTTGCTGTGGCCCCAAAACAAATAATAATTTGAATAGTGTGGCCCAGGGATGGTTGTGGCAGCTAAATGGCATCGTGTAGTGTTTGTGCCAGCGGCCTGGTTTGTGTCTTACATCTATCTATCAAGATTCCTTTCAGTAACCCTCACCCCCCAAAAAATATATATATATTGGGGTGATAATTAATTTCTAAGTTGACTCGAAATGTTTCAGTGTGGATGATTGGAATAATTTTAACAATTTCTCAAAATCTCTTAATTCCAGATCCATGGTCTGGTTCCTAGAATCTTTGACCACAGACAGAGTGCATATGTTGGCATAAGAAATCTCAGAGGCTCTTCTGCTTGTCAGTACAATGACAGTGCGGTTTCCCTGCTATGCAGGGACATGGGCCTGGTGACTCAGTGCAGAGAGAGCAGCCAGGACAGCCGACTCTCCGAGTGGCAGCAATTAAACAAAGGAACCGGTTCCTCTGGTTTCAGACTGCTGGGGCCACAGCATTGATTTGTGCGACTGGGAAAAATAATATAAAGGTTCTTCTCTTGCTCTGTGGGGTGACTGCATCTTCTGTGGTTGACAAAGTATCATAGACTTTTCAGTATAGGCAGATATAGATTGCCTTGTGATATAATGAGACTCAGTACGCACATGACTTATGTTGAGTAGGGCCCTGAGAGGAGATAGGGCTTTTCTATTATGCCAAGTGTTCACATTGCAAGATATAAGTATTTGCAAGAGATAATCAAGACAACATTGTGAATACAAGATACTTGTGCTGATACATGTAACCCTGAATACACAGGATGTAATACTGAGATTCTCCCGATCTCACTGTCAGAGACAGTATGTAAACACAGAGAGGAGACAGAAAAATTCTCACTTTGGTTGGGCTGATCATTAGAGGACAGCTGCTCCTGTCTCGTCCTCCTCATAGATCTGTAGAACCTGGAGTTCCTCCGAATGGGAGTGTTTCTCCTGACATCGTGGTCATCATCCATATCGTCATCGTCCTGGTCAGACGGTACTATTGTGGGTTGGTTATCCTGGGTCCTCTGCCCCAACAAGCCCTTGAAGAGGGCAGTGAATGCCATGACAATCCTCTCAGCGCCCTCTTATAAACAGGCCTTGGCTTCAGGGAAAAGAGAAAATCCACAGTGTCACACACGGCTGTATCTGCCCAGAACATCCTTTCCTGTCAGCTGACAAATCCGCAGGCCCGGCGCTCCAAAAGTCCCCTTCATCTGCGCGGGCTCCTGCCACACTGTGTACCTGCACCTGTACCAGCGTCTCTCCCCTCCCCTCCCTTCCCTGCTTTCTCTCTCTCACACACACACACACACCCCAGTTGGTTGGGAGAGTGGGAGTGTTGTTAGCAACGCTGAAAGTCAGAAAGCCAGTGAAAGCCAGCCTCTCGCTAGTGCGCAGCAATTAGCGCTTTTGACGTTCTGCTCCCTCCCAATGCACCACCCCGTGCCGATTTCCACGTCAGGACATTCCACCGCACGAGCCAGACAAGCTTGCCTGCCTCCAGTTGCGAGCGCCCTACCCTCTCCTATAAGAACAAGAAAAGCCACTAACCTCTGCCAGCAAATTCTTCACCATGGCAATTACTGTTGAGAGTTTCTCCCTCCCCTGCAGGTCCGCGGGGGTCAGCAGTGAGAGACTGCCTCACACGGACTCACACGGGCGCAAGCATTTACCCCCCCGAGTCGCGACTCAGCACATGTGACAGGCCCTCCAACCACTCAGCTCCTAGCCAGGCTCTTATCTCCCATCAGCTGACGAGCAAAGTTCACTTTCTGCAGACGCTTTTCCTTATTACTCAAACGAGGTGAAAGGAACCAGTCCGCCTGTACGCCTCCCCTACCTGCACGCCTGTGAGCAGTGCGTGCGCTAAAAACAACAGCTTCTAATCCGGGGGGGGAGGGTGTGTAGGGCCAAAACAATTGTACAAAGTCCTGAGGGAAGGTAGATGTCAGTGTGAACACACACTTCCTGGTTCGGTGTTGATTTTGCTCCCACTGCCTTAAGATCGCCAGTCCAGACATCAGATGTGCCACATGAAACGCCCCAGATTTAATGCAATACTACAGTACACTAACAGCTGGGGCAGCACAAATTCAAGGAAAGGTTTGTTCTGGCACAAATTGCTCTAAATGAAAAACTTAAATGATCTTATGCCTAAAAGTGAATTCACTGACCTAGAAATGTGTCAGCTTTTTGGGACGAGTATTGTTACCAGCTGCTAATATAAGTTGTGACAGTTGAGGATTTTAGGGTCAAATGCTATGAAGTACATATAACTCCTGCTGTCTGAGATTTTAAGCATGCTGTCTGACATTTGATGCCCCACTTTGAAATGCAATACAATATGAAGCACCTAAGCGGGTTCCCCGGTCTGTGCCTGTGCTTTAACATGGCTGAATGCCCTCAGATGGATAACCAGATCTGAGTGGTTTACATTGTGTGTTATCGGAAGCTTTGGTGAACCAGCGCCCGCCCATAGCAAACAGTATATTGGGCGGGTCAGTTTCACTGCTTATGCATGTGGTGGAGAGCAGTCCTCCAGCATTTCCCGAACACTGTGACAAAGAGGGATGGGTTGCAGTGTGGAATGCGATTTCCTCATTTCGATGAGCTTTCATTAGACACATTCGTAGACATCTGTGGTATGCAATGTGTGTCGCATCAATTTACAGTTGCAGATCCTGGATGGAATCACGTTAAGAGGCCTTCTAAAATGTTCTGATCACAGGTCACAAGCGCAGTCCTCAAACTGAGCCATGGAAGAAGCAAACTGTCTCTTATCAATTGTGTCTTGCCAGATCAAGATCAAGCCATAAAACACTGTAGTGGCTGGGGCAGCACAAATTCTAAACTATGGCTGATAAGACTGCGACTGTCCCTGTGCCTTTTACAGAAGTTAAAAATTAACACGTCTGAAAATACAACCTTCTCAGTGATACTAATTATTGTAGCACTAGCTGTGTAGACTGCCTTAAGTTAAGAAAAATACACACATGCACACACACACATACACATGGCAAACATGTATTCATCCAACTGTCAAAAACAATGTTGATTTTTTATTTATTATTTGATACATTTTTAATACATGCAAAAAATACCCATCATATAAGTGTTTTTCATTATTGGCCTAGATAACAAAATTATCTCTCAAAAAACTTCTGGTAATCAGAATTACTGACACATCCTTCATTTGAAAATGTTTCTGGGCATCGTTGACATTTCGTAGTACTCCACAAGAGAGAGTCACTAAGCCTTGTTTGAAAGTGGTAAGAGTGAGGTATCAAAACTCAATGTGGGAGGAGCTATGACGTGTTCACCGATTTAAAAAAAAAAAAACAATCATTGTTTTGTACTTTGCAGATTATATTACTCGGACTGGATAAAACAAGCCAGTGACTGACTGCTGATTGTAGCTCCGCACCTATATTTGGGTGTGTAGAACCTCTTCCCCTTATTGTTAGTTCGAAAGAGGACTAGTCTGAGGCCCAGCGGCCTCGTTTATGAATGGTTTAACGATTAAGTTGTATCTTTAAATGATACTGCTGCGGAAAACCATGACCAAGAAGTTATTAAAATCTCACTTTGACGTGAATATGATCATGTCTCAATGTGAAGTTTATACGAGACGTAAGTTAATTGCCTGCTGGCTATGTGGAGATAGTGCCTGTTTGAGAGCTGCACCCGAATCACCAAAGTTGGCGGTGTTCGCGTTTTAATAACATTTAATTGATAATCAAGTTCAGGCATGAAAAGTTCCAGAGATGTTTAAATGCAAATGTATTTAGAGGGAAATGTGTATTATTGGTCGCATTCAAGTGATAATGTTAAAGCCTGATCACGTTTTTTATGCGAGGTATATCACAGGTGCGTAAAACGCCTAGCACTTTACGGTCCGTGTTACTTTATAAAACAAACCTAAACACAATTTAGGAAATGTCTCAAGATAATCTATTGGATTGAAATGTAATCTATTTATATAAATGAGGACCCAGAAGTCTTACATGCTGCAACGAATGTACACTGATGTTTACTATGTTCACTGTCAAGGTACGGGGGTTAGGACCCAGGCGCAGAGTAGGGAAAAACACAAAACTCAAAAATGTTGATACAAATAAGACTTCACTAACAAAAAACAGAACAAAGAGCCACGAGGGGCATATAATGAAAACTAAAATACAAAAAAAAAAAAAAAACAGATCTTCACAAGTACAGAAAACAAACAGCAGAAGCACAAACAGGTCAAAAACACAGGCAGGTACATACGGTCAAAAACAAACACAAGTCGGAAACAAACACAAAGAACCAGCACCCGAGTCAAGGGGACAAATAACTTAAATAGACTGAAAACTAACAAGACACAGGAGGGCACAATTTTCAATCAAACTAGGACAGGGTGGGAACAACGAGACACAATCAGAAACGATAATAAAATAATTGAAAGCAATAATACAATTAACAGCGGAACGAGCAGGACACAAAACAGAAGTGCCGCCATCTGGCGGCCCAACAAGGAAAAACAGAGACAGAAACACAGAACCATGACATTCACATTTACATTGGTGAATTCTCCCCCTTCTGATCCTACAAGGGCACATCTGAGACGGTCCGCAAAGACAGCAAACGGTATTTGTTTTTTTATATTGTTTTTTTTTTAAAATAGATTGTATGTACTAGACTTATATATTTAAGCACAATTTAATGCTAAATATATGAACTACATAATAATAATAATAATAATAATAATAATAAATATAGCTGCAAGCAGCAATGCGGGGCCCTACGAACATGTCCAAACAGGGTAAATACTAGGTGAAGGAGAAAAGAGTCCAAGTGGCATAGACTTCAGGATATAGGAGATGGCCAAAGAGCCCAAGGTTTTAAATAGTACCACTCGCCACTCAACAGTTTCACGGTTACAGACTTGATTATATGACAGCGCCATCTACCCTGTATTGCAGTCATCTTTTAACCCAGCAAATGTTCTGTCACACATTTACTAGAGATGATATTGGACAATCTACATACCCGTGCGTAAGACGATCCAACTTCCGCTTCATGAGAAACATTACTTTGAAATATGAATGTGCATTAGCTAAAGTGATAATTTTGTCACGCCATAAATCACGCAATTTTTTATTAAACGACTTGTCCTTATCACCCTTGATGGAGAGAATACCCAGGAGTACACATGTGCGATGGTGACAGAATCAGGTAAAGCGTTCATGAGAAGATGAGTTTTAAAGCGTTATATTAGCATTAGCTTCCCGCCAAAATGTCAAATTCCTGTAATTTCCTTGTTTTTTGAGATATCTGCAACTGCGTCGACATGGTACAACATGGTAGTGCCCTCTTCATGCCCAGTCTGTTATTATTGTAAAGAGTTATAAGCGTTTGAAATTTGTGGCCAAATTTTGTTTTTTTTTAAATACCAGTTTCTCCACCATCTTGGAATTGATCACTTAGCTGTTAACACCCTATAGCAGTGGTGTCAAACTCATGCCATGGAGGGCCGTGTGTATGCAGGTTTTCATTCCAATCAATTAATGCTGCCTTAATTGAGTCCAATTACTCATTCAGCCATATGCGTTTAACTGCATTGAAGCACAGAATATAAGAAAATTTTTATTTAGACAATGCGGGTCACCATAGACGTCGGGTCACCATTGTGCACAAACCTGCATCCCTAATTCAGCATATAATTTAACTAATTATATAATCAAGGTCTGAGGCTGGAATGAAAACCTGCATACACACGGCCCTCCATGGCATGAGTTTGACACCACTGCCCTATAGGGAGACATGCACCCTACACATGCATGGGCAATTTCGGACCAATCGGACATACGGTTTTTTAGAAGAAACTTTTTATAGGTTTTGCCAAATTTTCAATCTGCAGGAAAATCCATCATGGCGGACTTTATGGGTTCTTGAGGCATATTTGTTCCTCATGAGAAATGACACAAATACACCTGGTTTCATGAATTTTCATCAAACGGGGTGGAAATGCCAGCATTTTGAAATGTGGTTTTTGAATCGGTTACTATGCGCCACCTATGGACGAATCATGGTCATTCTTTCTGGCTTAAGCCGCGTTTCCACCAAAATTACCCGGAACTTTTAATCCCAGGAACTACTTTACCAGGAACTAAAAGGTTCCTTCAGCCCATGGTTGTCTGCGTTTCCACCGCGGTCTAAAGTCCCGCGAAGATTAGGCAAATTAGCCCACTGACGTATGAAAAAGCGACTTTGTCGTCGGTCCATCTGTCATATGATTTCTTCTGTAACCCCATACTACCACCGAAGTAGCCTACATTATTTTCTAATAACCGGGACAGCCCGGAGGGGTTTATTCCACTTATATACAACGGGTTACCAACAATGACTATATATGGTTACTTTTGTATTTATTGATTTTTATCGATTTAATCACCTGGAATTGAAATATTATTCTGCAGCCGTTTGGGCATATTTTACCGTTGTCAAGCAAAACTGTCGTGGGTAGTTGAACTTGGACCGTTGTTATGCAACAAATAGGATATAACAGGCCAATAGTCAGATTGTAACTGTTTTATATATCCTCTCAAACACATTCATTATGTTTTTATGCGAACATTCGCTTTCATGTCTTGACATCCGAAGCGACCGAATGCATTCACATTTATAACTGGTAACAACAGCAGAAAACATGCACACGTTGTAAACAATTTGCTGTTTGATTACTTTCTCATCGTCAATTCTATATAGGCTAATCGCAAAAAAACAAGAATAGAACGAAAACTCGGACTTGCGTGAAAATTTAAATTAGTAGTGGTACAGCCACCGTTTTCTTTCCTTCGAAGTTACTGCTAGCCGAGCAGCAAAGTGTGCCCTCCAGATGCGAACCATGCACCATAAATTAGTCCATAGTCTTCCTGGTCTTTTTGTGGAATTGAAGAATGGCATAGTAAAATTACGGCAGTCTGAAAAAGCTAAAGGTACGATTACTAGAATTAACCTGTTATTTTACCCTGACAAAAAGTGCAGAAGGTGATTTCCAGTTTGCTTTTACTGTATCACCAATGTGAATTACGCAGAACTACCGCATACCTCACATAACTGTATCAAATGTTTTGAGTCAATTACAACGGGCTAACAAAGAAAATCCGGAAGAAAATATTCAGCAACCAAATTCATCCGTTTGAATGTTTTGGTACGTAATATGCTGTCCCAGCACGAATGCTTAGCATTTTATAAAACGAATACTAAAGCAAGAAAAGAACAGAAGAGCACACGTTATAATTCCAAGACGTTGGCAGGCTATAACCAAAAGTAGGCTACTGCGCCGCATAACATAGGCTACAAGTTTGATTTGAAGTTATTATGAAAATAAATCGGCTTGCGCCTGCATATTTTTAAACATGGCGCCTGAAATTAAACACAAAAAAATGCTGCGAGTACTCGACCAATCAGAAATGTTCAGCGCTGCAAGCTCCACCCAAAAGGTTCCTGTACTTTCGGAAAGTACTACCCCCCGAGCAGGAACCTTTTGGGGGGTAAAACAAAGCCCCCGGAACTAAATTTAGACCCTAGTTCCTGCGGTGGAAACGCACTGAGTTCCTCAAAAGGTTCCTAGTTCCGGTGTAAAGTTCCTGCGGTGGAAACGCGGCTTTAGTTACTCATGGTCTCTAGTTTTGACCTGGGAATTTATATCATTTTTGGTCAAGGACTTTTTGAGTTATTTGACCATTTCCAGGAAAATAATAATAATAATAATAATAATAATAATAACAAAAACAATAGGGTTCCTACTTCCTAAGACCCCTAAAAACAATAGGGTTCCTACTTCGTAGGACCCCTATTAATAAATGGAACCAGTCAGGCGATCTTTTGGCTGTAGTTCTAATAAAATTCAGTTTGGGAAACAGACTATTCCAACGTTGTCCACTCGGGGGCGCAACATACCCTATTTATCAAAGGTGGAAAATCCAGTAAAGTCCTGCCATGTCTTTCTTGTACCAATGAATCAGCCAGCTGATTTCTACTACTAATTTGTTCCACCTCCTGGTTGAAAAATTTGCAAATCCAGGTGATTGGAACAAAATACTCGGGACTTTTATTTTCTGAATCTGGATTTTCCATCTCTGCTATTTATTTTTATTTCTAGAACATGTCTTTAATTGATCACAATCCATGATATCAAGGTCTTCTGGATTGATCTTTACCAACAATTAAACTACAGTGAAATTGCAAAAGAATTTTTCATCAATACCTTTAAATTGACTGCCACACCATGGTGGATTAAGTTATCACTTGAAAAGCCACAAATCTGTTTATCAAAATAAATACAGTCTTTGTTCCCATTCAAGACTTTAAATTGGGGTATATCACCATGGTAACTTATGTTTCACGGTTAGCCTGGTTTGGAGCAGGTTATGTTCATGCTATTGGATTGAAACATATAAAAAACACCATGCTTTGACCAATAAACTCTTTGGAAAAAAGGTGTCTCCATTCCTATAGTATCCCATGGAGCTTGGGGGTGTTTTTACAGGGTGAATATTACTTAAAACCCGAATTAATTTGCTGGTTTCCTCTGAAGATACACTATATGAGAGATATACTGTTGCAAGAAAAAGTAAGTGAATACTTTGGAATGATGTGATTTTCTTTTTTAATTACTCATTTGATCTTCATTTAATCACATTAATAGACAAACATTCTGCTTAAACTAATAGCACACAATCAATTGCACTTTTCATGTCTTTATTGAACACATTGTTTAAACATTCACAGGCTGTGTGTTCACAGTTCATTCACTCTTCCGGTCAACTGGGTTAAGGTCTGAACTCTGACTCGGCCATTCCAAAACATGAATTTTCTCCACTTGAAACCATGCTGTTGTTGATTTACTCATGTGTTTTGGGTCATTGTCTTGTGGCATCACCCATTTTCTATTAAGCTTCAGGTGATAGACTGCTACTATGACATTGTCCCGTAAAAATTTCTTCTTTTACAATTTCACAAAAATATGGAACACCATTACATTGCCCATATATAATCAAGTTATATTAAAAATTGTATATTAAACAGTCCAGGTCACAGCAGTGCAGTTAAATAGTGTTTTAAAAGTTGATCTTTTTCTGGGAGCTTTCTTCTCTTTTGGGCTTGTTTTTACTTAAAAGAATATCAATGATGGGTGTCCTCTTCTTTCATACATACACCAAGTGAAATGCATGAACATAACATAACAAGAACAGGCCACACAGTCCAACAATGCTCACCATTTGCCATAATAAATTATACCTAGTGCTCTGATTACTAACAGACTAGATTATATCTAACATCATATCAAGCCTGGTCTTGAAAATCCCTAGAGTTCCTGGTTCTCCCTTGATTCTGTAATTTATAATTTTAGTCAAAATGACTAAAAGACTATTTCCCTCTCATTTTACAACTACTCAGCTGGTCCTTGGGTACAGGTGCACTCTTTCTTCTGACAGTGAGCACAGACACTCCCATCTCTGTTCAGTGTGAAGACAAAAACAAAAGCACGATAATCTCTTTGTCGCTCATACTGCCAGTGAAGAAGGCCCTTGGTTACAGTGGCAGGAAGCAATGGGTCAACAAAAAAAGTCTTGAAAAAGTATCTGTGACGTGCTTCCTGGTTTCAAAGATGGTTCATTTGTGAACACATAAAAACTGTTCTTTTGCTCTTTCTCTTTCTCATTATGTGTATATGATAATGATGAAAATGGCTGGTGTCCATGAGGTCTGAATTAGCTTGCTATAACTGAATGCCCTTCACTTGCTAATGTATGATTGGGGTCACAGCATGGCGCAAGCTACCAATACAGAGGAAAACAATCAAGATGCCCTACTTATTTCACCCGAACAGAAACAAGGATGTGGTTGGTTAGCACACAAGGCAGTTTTATGAAAACCAGTTTATCAGCCTCAGCACATTACCATACAGAAAATGGCAGTTTAGATACGATTTAGAATAAACTTTAAATATAATGATAAACATCTGATAGAGGCTTCAGTATTATTCAGTTAGCCTGTAGGTGTGTCTGTGGTTTCTATAGTTATACCACAAGCAAACAGCGCTACATCACCCTGCTGCTGATTGAACCATTTGGTAGTTATTTTAGGGAACCTGTTCACACACATTATGCATGGCTATGAATAGTCTTATTGTTCCACAAAGTTTCCCAGTTTGCTTGGGTCTGATATGTACATGACAGTTGTAGCCATGTACTGTATGGCATTGGTGGTATTGTTTTTTTGGTTTTTTTTAAGTGGTCTCATTCAGATTAATGCAGGTGGTGGGTGTTGTAAGCTGGGCACTCTGTGGGTTAATGAGATGGGAGGACAAATTGCCATTTATCTGGGATGTGTGCTGTACAATAGTGTGGTTTAAGACTCCTTTTTTATTTAACTTTGGTAAAGGTTTAGTGAGCAGAATGTATCATATATCTGTTGGGCATGACAACATTACATGTATGGAGTTCAGAAACAAATAGTAGTAACTACCAGTGGTTTTTTCCATTTTATTTAAAGCAAAAAAAGACATCCTTTTCATATTTTCCAACAGTGTGTGTTGCATTGGCCTGAAGCACTGAACAAAAGTGCAGATGAGGTAAATTACATAAAGAAAATGATAAAGATGAAATGAGATAAAGAATATCTCTTTCCACTGTGTAGAAATGCATGCATATTATTTGTACTTCTATGTCTATCAAAAAGCTGAAAAGAAAAGCCAAGCCCTGTTATTGACCTTGGTGAATGTAACCACATAGCAGACAGCAGTATAACGGATCTACCTCTTAGTTTCACATACTCCCCAAGTACGAAGGCATCAGACACATTCAGCGTGTAGTAGGCAATGACACTGTGTTGTTAGGCAACTTGTTAAACCTGTGTTCGAGTCTAGCTCATTTAGAAAGACAGAAGCATATAGAAAATCATTCCATTATGTGAAAGAGAACTAGTGCAAATAACAAGAAAAAATACATTTAAAAAAGTGCTAAAACTGTTGGTTGCATTGATATATTTACTACACATACTAAGTGGTAAATATTGTAAAACCTTACTTGAACTCTTCAGCATAAGGCTGACATAACACTGTCAGTAACATCTGTCCTAACATTAACCAATAAAAGTATGACAGTTTAATGTCATTTGATATAAACTGACATCATCTGTTATGCCATTTTGTGACAGCTGTTATGTCACGTACATGATAGTGTCATGTCAGCCTTATGTCGAAGGGTTGCTGAAAATACAATACAATCTGATGATATGTGTCCCCTTTAAGAAGTGAATTAAAGAAAAACAAATCAAAGATGATGCCCAGGCTGTTATAGGGAAGCTGCTGAAAATATTGAAGGCTGAAGAGGAAGAAAGAAATATGTGAGGCATTGAAGACACGTAGACTGAAGACTGCACTTCCTCCACACACATGATTTATACTGTTCGTCATCAGCCACATGATGCAGACATCAACCATCGCTACGCTATTGCATGCATTCTGGGAAGCATAATGTGCTGTGCTCCAGGATTGAATCATTAGAAATGCATGTTAAATGTAATATTACAACAGAGAAAACATAAATGTGCAAGAATGACCAAGAAATAAGCAAAACGGGAAAATACTGTTAATTTACAAAAAGTGGAAAATTTAAATAGGGATTGGCTGTGCTATTATCTTAGCCATTTGGGTTAAAAATAGAGGTGCATTGTCCAAAGGAACGGAGTAACAACATTTTTAAAAATACAATGAACATATTTATTTAGTTGACCAAAGTAATGATGAACAAAAAAAGGAAAATGCTGTTCTTGCAAAAGGTTGAAATTTGTGGTGTACAGTTTTGCTTTCAACTTCAAATTGAAATATGAAAATTGCAATCCTGGAGTATGTACTTCCTACTTTGCTGATGAGTTTCATGCTGATATCATTGAAAATACCATTACTCATGCAGTTTGGTCTTGGACACAGAAGCTTCCAAACACGCTCTGTCACTCTCTTTCAGCATATGCTGAACTGTGGGGTGTGGGGGAGTGGGGAAGGACAAGATGGCAGAGATTGCAATCACGGACCGTCGGGGTGGGGGGGTTGGGGGCAGGGCATGGGTGCACCGGAAGCCACAGTTGGGCCCTACCTCTGCATGTGCTTGTAGGCAACCAGGCAGACCCAGCATTTTTATATATCAAAGTATGCATACTACAATGTTATTTTTAAAATTAATGATGCATTGGTGCATCAATGCTCCATAGTAGTCTTTGCTTTGCACATATACTCACAGGGCACTTCATTAGGTGACAGGAGTGGCACCCGGTGTGGTCTTCTGCTGCTGTAGCCCATCTGTGTTGTGTGCTCAGAGATGCTCTTCTGCATACCTCGGTTGTAACGAGTGGTTGTTTGAGTTACTGTTGCCTTTCTATCAGCTCGAACCATTCTGGCCATTCTCCTCTGACCTCTGCCAGCAACAAGGCATTTTCACCCAGAGCTGATTAGATATTTGCGGTAGCGAGCAGTTGAACAGGTGTACCTAATGAAGTGGCCGGTGAGTGTATTGTTTACACAGTGCTAACCATAATAATAATGGCATGTGTAATATGCTAATTAAATGAACATGCATTGTTGGTTTTGAGTGCAGCTTTTAATTTTTTTAAATATGCTATATAGTGGAAGTCATAATAAGGAAAAGATATGTAATTCATGGTACAGTATGGCACATATACACATTTGTAAATATTAGTATCATCAGGGGATACAAATGACACACTTGATTCAAAATTTACACATTAATTATAACAAAAGCACAGAATCCATTTCTTTGATGTAGTTATCAGAAAAATTACAAATTTGGTTTACTGTATCACTGATCATGGGATATGTTGTTTTCCTCTGTTCCAGCTGGCATGCAGCTATATTTTTGAGCTCAAGCTGGTCTTGAACTGGTTTTGGTTTCCCTCCTGCTTCAGTAACTTATTTATTCTTCACATACCTAGTATGCACTGCTCTCTTAGAATACAAGCAACAACCATAAAAGAAATATGTATAAACAGTACGTCAAAAGGTTCTATATTTGTCACTAATCACATGATTAGCATTTGTTATATTAGTCCAGAAATAGTAGTGTTGTGACAGAAACAGAATTAGAATCTGTTATAAGATGCCAGAGCAGATGACATTATATAACAGATTCTAATTACTTTTGGTCCCCTAAATGGGGAGATTATGTATAAAAAGGGCTGTAATTCCTACATACAATAGATCACTGGATATGGATGTAAATATGCTTAAATTAAAGTTGACAGTCGGCACTTTAACCTCATACATATTGTTTCATTTCAAATCCAATGTGCTGGAGTACAGAGCTAAAACAACAAACATTGTGTCACTGTCCAAATACTTATGGACTGCATTGTATGTACAATATATACACACACCCAATGTAAATTAATACAGATAAGCTATTTTTTAAAAAAACCTTCTAACGTAGCTGCTGACAGTATGGATGGTTTCCCTTTGATGAGGAAGTGGTTATGGTAATGTTAAATCAACTGCAGACACATTCAGAAGAGTAAACGCTGTCTGTTGGACTGCTGCAATTTTCCGAGACTAGCGCTGGCCCCTGTGTCATAACTCAGGTAAGAACTCTCTCAAAACTGCTTTCACACTATATCAACAGAGACAGCGTGGTGGTGTAGGAGATATGGGTCTCATTTAACAGCACACACAAATACCATGAGCATGTTAGACATTCTAGAGTGAAAAGAAATCCACGTCGGTTCTGAAAATCTGTGTGTGAGACCAATGGGAACTTCATTTTTCATGTCTTCATAAAGAACTGTATGGAGAATCAATAAATCGTTTTTTTGTGAACATCTTCAGTTTTTATGTGTTCTGATCAGATTACAAAGCAGGTACAGATCATCCACTCAGGTCTGAGGCAACATGCTTGCTGTGCCCACACAACTGAGAAAGAGAAGTGGTTTTTCAATAAAACAAGACAAGACAAGTCAAAACATCCGTGATGTATGAGTATGACATACAGAATAGACACTAAATTACACCTACAGTTGGAAATTATTCATTCTGAAATTTGTTCTATGCAGTATCAGTCCCTTAAAGTGTGCTGTGAACTCACTATAGAATTTTGTAAAACGTAAAATAAATATACACATGCACACACAAAGGACAATCATCTCTAGCTATGTCTTAAACTTGTCACAGGTCCGGCTTTGAATAAAAATAATTTAAATAAGGGAAAAGGGAATTTATGCACTGTCCTTGAATACATCATGTACAGTGTGCAAGCAGCCTGATTTATTAAAATACGTCACAGTGATCTAGTGCGGTCTCAAATTCACGTCATCTGTAGCTACGCTGCTCTTACAGGGTCGCCATGAGCAATTGCTCCTTCGAGGCTGTGGACAACCTCATGATGTCTCTGCAGCTGGTCATCTACATCCCCATCTTTGTCTTTGGGTTCATCCTGAACAGCCTGGCCCTGCTGGTGTTCTGTTTCCTCCTGAAGAAGTGGACCGAGTCCACCATCTACATGACCAACCTGGCGCTGATGGACATGCTGCTGCTCTTGCCCATGCCCTTTAAGATGCACGCCACCAAGCACCAATGGGCCGCAGACAAACGGCTCTTCTGCTCCTTCCTGGAGAGCCTGTACTTTGTCAGCGTTTACGGCAGCATCTACACCATCATGTGCATCGCCGTGGACCGCTACATCGCCATCAAGCACCCATTCCGGGCCAAGCAGCTGCGCTCTCCGCGGGCCGCCCTGGCGACGTGCGCGCTCATCTGGGTGCTGGTGCTGGGCGCCAGCACGCCCGTGTACCGCTTCCGCAGCAAGAACGAGAGCGCCTTCCGCTGCTTCCACGGCTTCTCCAAGGAGGGCTGGAGCCCGGCCCTGATCGCTTGCCTGGAGGTGCTGGGCTTCCTGGGCCCGACATTGGTGTTGGTGACCTGCTCTGTCCAGATCATCCGCACACTGCACAGGTCGCAGCAGAGCAGGGCCAGGACCCGAGCCTGCACCCGCATCATCTACAGCAACCTGTGCATCTTCCTGGTGCCCTTCACGCCCTGCCACGTGGGCATCTTCCTGCAGTTCCTGGTGCGGAACGACATCATCAAGGACTGTGACCTGCAGAACAACATCAGCCTCTTTGTGCAAGTGGCCATGAGCCTGTCCAACATCACCTGCTGCCTGGATGCTTTTTGCTACTACTTCATCACCAGGGAGATCCGCACAACCGGAGACACCCTCAGACAATCCTTCAATCAGCGCGGGCCCACCAGCACCTCTGAATTGTGACTCAGCTGGTTCCCCATATCTGCCTTTTAAACTTCTACACGCCATGCAATGCAATGAAAAAATCACCAAAACATTGTAGTCCCAGGTGACTGTGATCTTTCCAAAGCAGTATTTCCTCACAAAGAGAGTAGTCATTATGTGGAAAAGCTTGTCAGTTCATTTAGTAGAGGCAGAGACTCTGGGGGGTTTTAAGATCATGCTTGATATAGTGCTGGATACTATTAAGTTGTATGTTATGTCATGTTATGTTATGTCATGACTGACATGTTATTATGTTATGTTATGTTATGTTGTGTTGTTATGTTATGTTATGGGACAGAGTGTAGCACAGTGGGTAAGGAACTGGGCTTGTAACTGAAAGGTCGCAGGTTCGATTCCCGGGTAAGGACACTGCCGTTGTACCCTTGAGCAAGGTACTTAACCGGAATTGCTTCAGTGTATATCCAGCTGTATAAATGGATACAATGTAAAAGTTGTGTAAGTCGCTCTGGATAAGAGAGTTTGCTAAATGCCTGTAATGTAATGTAATGTTATGTTATGTTATTTTAAAGCAAAAATGTACTATAGTCCTGCCCTTCATTTTGTCTGGCTTGTTGAATACTCCAACAGGAGCATGGTCCAAGGAAATAGGGACGTGCTTGCAGAACATGACAGGTTGCAATCCTTGGTGGAGCGATAACCTTGATAACCGTGCTTTCGAGCAGTTAATAATATTTGAATGTATGAATGATAGTACATTAAACATAGGTAGTACATTAAATATTATTTATCTTTGACAAGAATAACTGCTGTGGATGAGGAACTGCCTCTGCTTGAGTTACCTAGCAGTGATTTTCTGTGGTCAGTGCACACTTTACTGGTAAACAGTAATATACTATGGTGACATGATTCTATCATTCTCTCACTACGAGGATGTACATTCTACCTTTGTATTCCAAGTGTTTGTTCCTTAGGAGTTTGATCAGTTGGCCAAGTGAATCCAAAAATCATGTATCTCCCAAACTTCAGAGTTCAGTGTCCAGAGCTGAGTCAAAAAATGTAAAAGTTGACTTTTCTAACAATAAATTTTCAGCAGACCACACACTAAAAATATTAAGTGCGACAGAGTATCACTTTTCACTGCTCCTTCATCAGATTTGTTCAAAATCAGAGAAGTGAGCTCATATTCTTAGACAAGAAAATACATATTTATACTTTCAACAGACCAACAAGACACAGATATCTCTACCCATGACAGCCATGATTTTATTTGTCAGGTTCAAATCACACCAAAACTCTTTGAGGTGGACTATTACACCAGTAGTGATGTCAATGCAAGGAATGTCTGGAAAAACCACATGCTCACTTGCTTGAGATGACAGTAAAGCGATACAAATAGGGTGAAGCGCAGTGCACGAGAGAGACGTTAAACATTTGTTAAACACAAATGCATGCCTGTTAAAAGAATCCAAACTTGGTTTGATAAAGCTTGGCACTCTACAAGATGCTTTAAGAATTGGTTTTGGGTATGAACAGTGCTTTAAATAAGCGCATTCAATGACAACACTGGGCTCTCTGTACCATGGCCCCACATCATCATTTTTTGTGTGTTTGGGTGCCTGTGAGTGTCCCAGGTTATGCAAATCAACTGTATAATGACTTTTTAAAAAACCATAAATTACATTATCAATGCACAACTTGGCAACAGTCTTTAAAGGCATACTATGCCTTGAAATGTGTCTCTACACAAGGGTCCTAATCAAAAAGATTTACATTTCCTAAATATTCACTTATTTCCTAAAGAACTCCAGCCATCCATTATCTATACCTGCTTATGGGGGTGGGGGGGGGGGGGTGCTGGAGCCTATCACAGCATGCATTGGGTGAGAGGCAGGAATACACCCTGGACAGGCCCCCAATCTATTGCAGGGCACACACACCATTCACACACTCCTAAAGAACAGATGAATATTATATTTGATTTCAGAAGATGTAATGTGTGAAAATAGTATTACATTACAGTATTAAGCAGATGCTCTGATCCAGATTTACTTACACTGATTACATTTTTCAAAATACTTTTTTGTCCTGTTTCAAGCTTACAAGACTCTTCTGTTTCTGATATAATACTGCCCCCTTGTGGAAGATACTGTAATAAACATTTAAACAGCATCATTATCCAAGCCTCAAGAATGAGAATGGGTGAGCTCACTGACTGGGATGGCAGGTTACGTCTTGGCGGGCGGCATGTAGTACATACAGTATACCTAACAATGCCCATACCAGAAAAACGTATACGCAGATAAAAATACATAAGGGCATGTATTGCATGAAAATACAAGATGGAAGCATGTGCTTGATTTAAATTGAGTTTATAAAAAAATAACTGCAAAAAAAGATGGAATGTTATATTATTAGTTTATCATGAGTGCTGTTGCATTCTAAAGTTAAAATATTAACTTAACCATTATTTTGTCAATATATTGAAGAAATACTTTTGCAATGCATGTTTATGAAACATTACATTTCCATTACATTTATTTTCATATACATTACATATATATTACATCTATTTGAAACATCATCATGAGTATTCTCTCCAAGGAAGCAAAATGTACTCATGTGCCTGAGTATTCTCAAAGAGTGCAGTGGTAACTTGCACAAATGGGTGAAGTTTTTGCAAGCAAAACTGCAGCTAGCAGTTTCTGTGCTCTCAAAGTCTTTACTCTGCGCTAAAATTTCATTTCGTTTTCACAGGTGAGGCCGGCTCATTGATAGGCTTTTGTGTCCAAAGGTTTTGTTGGTTATTGCCCATGTCCCATGCCCACTGCCCATGTTTGTGACTGATACTCACATAGTGACTGTTCTATGAGTCTGTTTGAGAATCTCGCTGGTGGGCTCTTGAGAGGGAGCAAGATGGGGGAATACTGCTTGGTTTTAAGTAAAAGTTTCTCTTAAATAAAGCTCTTTCTTTGTATTTCCTTTGTTTGTGTGTTTGGAGAGTGGGTTGACTTGGGGGGGGGGGGGGGATTCTGGTGCAGCTGGAGGATTGCACTTCGTGCAGCACCTTGCATGACACTGCTGCATATGTGAGGTCGGGCAGCGGAAACTTGAAAATGGAAACTTTTTGAGGAAATGCGTATCCTGATACCTGCTCAGTGGAATAACCATTATTTCAGTCTGGGTGGTCTTTATATGTGGAACAAAAGTATTTTTAAATGTAAAAATGCACTAATGCAATGTATGCTTTTGATTTGCCCAGATAGTTTTTGTGTGAGACATTTCCCATGCCCTGCCAGCTCTACAATGGCTGTTTATGGGGATTATTCAGGTTCATGATCTAAATCAAGAAAATATAAAATAAAGTGAGTTTTTTTGCACTGTAGCACTGAGAGGTGAAATTGTGCATCTTTGTCATCCTGGTTTTTTTGCACACCTACTTCTGTGAGTTTGAAACAAAAAAGCAGGTAACCTTTTTTCAATGCATGAACTTTGAAAGAATAGACGAGTATTAACTGGTACCAAAGTGATGTAAAGAGGAAAGCGTACAGAAAGAAGGCAGATGTTCATGATCCAAAGCAGCCCCCCTAATCTGTGAAACATGGTGGGGGTGTTATGGCTTGGGCATGTATGTCTGCTTCTGGAAATGGCTCACTTCTCTCTATTGATAATGTGACTGCTGACAGCAGCGTCAGGAAGAATTGTGAAGTGTACATAAACATCTGCTCAGATTCAACCAAATGCCTTAAAACTCACTGGATGGCACTTCACCTTTCAGCCAGACAGGGAGGCCAAACATACTGCTAAAGCAACCAATGAGTTTTCAGAGCCAAAAAATGGAATGTTCTTGGCTAGCCAAGTCAGTCACCTGACCTGAATCCAATTGATCATACATTTCACTTGCTGAAGACTAGACTGAAGGCAAAAAGCCCCTGAAATACACTGAAAATAAAGATTACTGTAGTACAGGCCTCACAGAGAATCACTAGGGAAGATACCCAGCATCTGGTGATGTCTATGGGTCACTTCAGGCAGTCATTGAATACAAAGGATGAATAAATATGATGAAAATATGATGAAATTATGTCTATTTGTCCAATTACTTACGGTTAACGCTGGATGTTTGTCATGGAAAATATTGGCTGAAGTCATGGAGCAGTCATGGCAAAGTTGTTGAAAATCATGGAAATGGAAAGAAAGCAAATCACAGAGTTTGAAAGGGTAGTAACCGACTTCTAGGAACAAATAGCCTGAGTAAAATATTGATAGGTTGGTGCATTTAATCATGGAAAGAAAGAGCATGCTACTTTGACTTTAATAGAACATTGCTAGAAATAAAGCAAATAGCATCACTAAAATAAAACACAGTTGTGCCCGTTTTTATTTCTTTAAAGTTTGTTTTGGTACAACATGTTGTACATTGCTAGGTTTGATCTTTGATGGGGCGAGTGCCTCTTGTCATTGATGTTACCATAATGGAGGAAGGAGCGCAGGGCATCAACACTGTTGACAGGGACCGTAATGCATCTGATTGCAACAACTGACAAGGACTGGAACCTTGAACTCTTGACCCCCAGAATTTGTATATATTGTCGCACTTTGTTCCTCCCAACAACTGCCAATGTTGTAAAAATGCATATGCCTGTACAAATAACACTGTAAGCTATGGGAACTCTGAACTAAAAACAGAGGAAATCATGGAAATGGCAACAAAATTTAGAAAGACACAGACCTGTGAAGAAATGGCAACAATCATGGAATACGTGACCCCGGGATTTTCGTGACAACCACCCAGCCTAATTTATTGTCCTCTAAAATGGAGGGGAGTAGCCTATGTATAAAAAGCTGTAATTCCCATAGAGATCACCCAGTATGGATCTAAATACCCTGAAATTAAAGCTGACAGCCTGCATTTTAACCTCCTATCCATTGCTTCATTTCAAATCCAATATCCTGGAGTACACAGCCAAAACAACAAAAATTGTATCACTGCTCAAATACGTGAACCGCACTGTATATAATACACACTGTAGCATACAAAGGATGAAGAAACGCCTGTTAAACTGTGTGGCGCGCACTGCGCTCTGAATAAAGAGTCGTCGCCCCCCCCAAATAAAATAAAAATCTGTGACCAACCCCCCAGTCAGTGCAGTCAAACCAGGACTGGAGAGAATTCATTCAACAACCCACTACTGCAAGATGGTAGAGGAGTCTTAACTGATACCATCGCAGCTACAAAAAACCACAGAAGAAAGTTCCTACCTCAACGGATTGTGACTGTTGGTTTACTCGTCACAAGTAATGCGAGGACAAATCCTTTACTTCTCGTGATGAATTTAACTTCTGTGCAAGAAGAGTAAGTGAAATTGTTCATTCCTTATGTGGTTGTTTGAGTTTAAACTGCTGCAGGCGTGGCTAGGTTTCCTATAGCCTATGCTATGGTGGAAGACAACCAAAAGTACGATCATGAGATAATCATCTGTAAACATTTTTAAATGAACAGCTATACCAAATGTGAACAGAATAAACATGCTAACCATTGAAAATATATACTAAATTGGAAATGTATTTTTTTTTTAAACTGTAATTCTATTGTAGGTTTTTTAATGAAATACTGTGGTCTACTGTAGACAGTTTCCGGTGCTGTGAGGCATGTGGTGAGAACACGTTTTTTTTAAAGTGAAAAGAAAACTACATTCTAGGTCTATGAGAGATAATAATATAGCTGCATAAAATCTGTAGGGCACACATTTTACAGTAATATTGTCACTCTTCATCAACTCTAGATACACCAACATTACAATTTAGCCTGTTTTATTGCACTCAGTACACACCCCTGATCAAACTAAAAGATATTGCTTTGTTTCAGTCACACTTAATGGTACCAGTTTTTCTCATCAGTTTGTACCCCCAATGACAATTTTCACTAAAAAAATTAATTTCATTTTGAATTCTAACCTGGATTCTACACAATAATGTTATAGAATGTCTGGTTACATCCAACAATCTTAAATCCTTTCTGACCAATTTAAATAGCGTGGACCCGTGGCATTTTAAAACTCTCAAACTAAACCCCGACCTTTTTTCATTATGACAATTTTTTCTCAGAAACAATTCTCACAATGACTATACTGTATGTCACAGTCTAATTTTAATGAGCTTTGACAGTGCCAGGTTTCACCTGGTTCAAGAGGTGCACTTTAATCTCCCTCTCCTTCCAAACACTCAGTTTTTGACATGTTACACATTTTATGAAATTAAAAAATTTTAAAGTTCATAAAATTATTTCTCAATCTGAAATTAACTCCTACATTCTTTGGCAAAATATGCATGTTACATTAAAGGTTAGATTTTTCTTGAGGATAACTAAAATATTTAACTTTTTGAAAGTAACACTTACGCTGTATGTGTCTTTATTTTTCCTTGAAATGCATTTTTCAGAATAAAGCAAGACTCTACTGCTGCAAAGGAAGACAGAGAGGAGAGAAAACAACACAACCACAAGTGAATGCATGTCTGCATGACATGTAACACAGACATTCACATAATTCTTCTCTGACAATAAGACCTTCTATCCTAGCAGGTAAATCGTGCTACTCATCCAAAAATCTTGCAAATAATGTTTCTGCGCAATGAATAAGTGACTTTAACTTGAAAAATATGTTTGTCCGGGTACCGAATCTAACATCTATCCCAGAGAGCTCTAACCATGGTTACTCCATCTGGTTAGGGAAATCTAAATATCCCAGACTATGACCCCTCTATTATTTATATGAAATAACACAAAGATCTATCTGGACCACTGAACTGTATCTGGACACTGACTCAAACAGCTATCCTAGAGCAGCTGCACTTCCGGCTAGTGAACCTATCAATATGCCCAGGAGGTAACCCGATTACAGTGTTACCCCAGAACCACATACAAGGCCAATACACTCATTGATCCTTGCAGAGATGCACATCCGGGTCAGCATATATGCAAACCACATAATTTAGATGCACTGAAAAGGGGAAACTGTTTAAATTGGTGCAATTTTGGTACTTCCGCCTTGGTCAGACGTTCCTATGAACACAATTGGCAGTGTTCACGGGTGGGAAGCGGGTGAGGGTATGAGTCCTGATTGTTGCATTAGTGACTACTGGTTGGTCGGGGCGCTTGTTCAGTAGGGAGGGGATCTGGGGGAGATAGCGTGAACCTCCGCACGCGTTACGCTCTCCCAGTGAAACTTCTCGCTGTCAAGTGAAAAGAGGCGGCTGGCGACTCCACATGTATCGGAGGCTGGCATGTGGTAGTCTGCACCCTCCCCAGACCGACAGAGGATAGCACATGGACTAGGACTATGATACACATGGGGAATTGGTAAAACGACTAAATTGGGGAGAAAATGGGAGAAAATGGCAACAAAAAAAATGGTGCAATATGACAGTTGGTGATAACCAAGGATAGGCAGTTCTAACAATGCTGAAAGGTAAACATTTAAGGCAAGCTAAATAATGATAGCTGTTCTTTAGAGTTCACTTAAATGCAATCCTGAGCAAGCCTTCCACATAACACATTTCCCTTTGTATGCCCGAATAAGGTCTGAACAGGAACAGGTCTGTAACAATCTTCCCACCACCAAGAGACCCCCCACTGTTCTCCAGGAAGTATACTCTCCCTCCCCCGTAGACAGAGGGGAACCATTAAAAATCTTGTGATAGTAATAAGATACTTTGTACGATGGAACATGACCTATGCTTTTATCTGTCATTCTCTTTAATACTTTTCTATGGAGGCCCAAGGTGGTGGTCTTTTTATTATCTAAACACTTATGTAGGCAATACAAACTTGGGATAAACCTCCCTATGCCACCCCTAACAGCTCAGTGTGCCTGTCTATAACATACAGTATCCCCAGCATTTCAGATATTATTTAGGATTATTTAATTATATTATTCACAGTTCACCACATTTACCATATCATTCCCAGTTATTCCATAATGCGGGTAATGGTCAGCCAGGTTCCAGCCAGGTGACCCAACGGTGCCTGAGAGTGCTTCTTATGACATGAAAACAGACAATTTCCTGGTCATCTGTTTATCCTTGTTCCTGGCCAAGTGTTGATGGGGTAGAAAAAGGTCATGAGACTGCTCCACGGCAATCTGCAGAATGTGGGGCAATTGTCTTTTTAGCTGTGGTGTGATCAAGGTCCATGGACAATCAAAATTGAACCTTACAGCAGAGATTAGGGTTAGGGTTATAAATAAGGAAAGTGCAGTTGAGGCAGGTTTGAGTTTATGTGCATTTTTTGATGTAACAGTTTAGCATCACTTTTATTTTCAGGTGAAATAAATGATTCAGTTGTAAATATTTTATCTTTTCACAATGTTGATAATAATTCTCACCCATTTTAATGGAAAATTACATATTTATGGTGACTAAATGTTTTTCACATTTGGTGGTGAGTCATGATCTTGGGCCTGATTTACTAAGCCTTTTAGCATCTGCAAAAGCTTGTAGCACAAGCAAAACTAATAACACAACCAATTATTACTTTTAATGAGAGGCTTATATTTTACAATGACTTACAGTATAGACAGTGCATTGTATGTCAGTAACAGTAAAAAAATATTTTTGTTAAGATTGGATATACCAACAGATGGACAGATCCAACTCGCCACCTCTTTCTGTGACACAAAGTGGTGGCAGAAAGTGGCAGCATTCATGTTATGAGTTTGATAGCTTGTCGCTTTTATGCTAGTTCATAATATGTGAAAACAATCAAAATTCTTGTGAGGATAGTTGGTCAGATTATCATATCTTGCCTTGTCACCACCACAAGACAGACAAAGTTGTGAAGGTTAACTTGGGCAAGTTCTGCAATGGATTTTTCCCAGACCCCTGTTCTATCAAGTCAATGGATTTACAACCATACTAAATGGCCTATCTTACAGTGGCCTGAGATCTGTGTAGTGGTATTTAGGGCATAGGGTGTAGGGTGTAGGGTATTGAACAGGGATACTCATATCTGGCCCTCAAGGCCAGTAGTACTGCACTGCTGAATTAGGGTTAAGGGTTAGGATTAGGAAAATGGTAAGCATTTGGTTAGAGACATAATTAGGGTTATGTTCAGGAGCTAGGGAAAGAATTAGTGCAATGGTTAGTCTTTAATTTGACCAAAAACACAGTGTGACTTAACTACACACCATTGTTTATTGCCTTTATTAACACACTTGTACAATAAACTACATTCATTTTGACCCAGCATTCCTCTTTGACTCATAACACTACACACCTAGCAGTTTTAAGGTCCTAACATGTAGCCTACACAGAACTCAGGATATCTGCACCCCGCAGCCACTTGCCTATACACTAGTGTCGTAGAGGCACGTCAGTGTCTACCAAGGTAGACAGTGATCCGTATAGAGGCACTCTACAGGCAGAAAGCAGTTTCTTATATCTATGCATAACTGTTAGCACAGAGGAGAGGTTAAAACATTATTTTTGGAGTCAGATAACTGATAACATTAAATAAATCTTGTTCCAGTAGCACCAGGTAAGATTACATGCGTTCCTTCACCACTGAGATACTTCCACTGTTTGGTATGTTGGAGCCATTTCTGGCAGTTGGGGACCTCAGTGCTGTTTGGTGTACCTGAGGGGTTTCTTACAGAGTGAAGTTTTGTTATAAGAATGCCTAATTTACTAATAAGCACTGACTGATGTTGAAGGGAAATAACACTCTATGCTTAATCTTGTACTGTATACGATACCAGCTATTGCATGATAAACTCAAAAATGTCCATGCCACCCTGATTTTTTTGTAATGTTTTTTAGAGCCCGACCAGATTTTTGGGTCCGATTTTTGGGTCCGATGCCGATCCCGATTTTGGAGAGTCCTAGCCCACCGATTACCGATGTTCTGACCGATATTTTGTCAAAAAGTGCAACATTTTCAAATCAATTTGAAAAACTTAGATTTTATTAAAGTTTCTATATTTAAGAACATTGAACTTATAAGCAAACAAATAAAAATAAAAATAAACACACAAAGAACTTTTTAGATAAAAAAATGTAAAAGATGATATTAAATTAAATATATATATTAACACCATATTTAAGTGTGTTAAATCAAAATAACTCCACACCTTGCTTTTACTCATTTCTTTTCCAGCCATCTATAAAAAATTAATTTAAAAAAATCAGTCTTCCAGTTTCAAACATGTATTTTTATGAAGATTATTATTGTTGTTGTTGTTACTAATTTGTTATTATTATTTCTTAGTATCTATTCTCAGTAAATTAATTATATTTTCTTATTCCTACTACATGATCTCAGAGAGTAAGACTCTAGCGAGCTTCCCTGTCCATAAGAATTCGGTGGTGAAAATAACTACAATGCGCTCTGACGCGTGACTAGATGACACACACTCGCTCGCAATAACGCATTAGCTATTGACACAGCCTCATTATTTCTTATAATATATTCTCAGTAAGTTAAATGAATTATATTTTCTTATTTTATTTGTACTACATGATCTCAAAGAGTAAGACATTATCTAGCGGATCTAATGAGTGAATCAAGTGTAACGTTAGATGAAATTAAATTGACTGGATGAAATACGTGAAAAAAACTACAATGCGCTTTCGTGCAGGTTACCCGAGACAAAGCTAGATAACATGGCTTAAAATGATCCACGTTAGAAGTGTTTTATCGGCGTTTTTACTGTCTGGTTAGCTTGCTACGATGACGCGTGACTAGATGACACTCGCTTGCAATAACGCGTTGGCTATTGACACAGCATCATATAGTAGCTAATATCATTATCTCAGATAAAAAACAAATGTGTGACGCATTCAATCACCATTTTATTTTGGCTGGTTATTTATTTGAGAATACAGCGATGTCCTCTGGAAATGTAGATCCTACGCTGCTTATGTGCTCACTGCCACTTCATAAAGGCTTGCTAGCCAGCTAGCTTGCTAAAGTGAACCAAATATGTTAGCTAGCTTGCTCGCTTGATAATGAGGATTGATAAACATAGTGGTCGTATAAACGCATTTAATTAAAAACGTTCACTAAATATACACACCTTTATTACGGCAATCGAATCTGTGCAGACAAGTCTTGCAGTGGAGAATATTGGATGAGGCACGAGTGACAAACGTCTTATTACAGAAGCAGCGCGTCAGCTGCTGCAGTTCACACTTGTATTAGAGTTCCCTCTACTGGATAATTCTAGTAAATAGCAATTACAACGTTCGAACAGACAAGTACAGATAAATAATCAATGTTTTTTTTTTGTTTATTATACTTACTTAAAAATCGGGACACATCGGCTGCATAACTGCCGATCCCGAAGTAGTAAAAAAAAGTCAAATAATGGGCTCTAATGTTTTTTTCATCTGAATTTTTTGTTCATGTCTATATATGTATTATTTTTGTATTGGCATAACTTGTATTATCACATTAAAAACCAATTGAAATGTGCTTTAAAAAAAACTAAAAACTGTAGAAAAATATTCTACATTTGTATCTGCATAAAAAAGTTGCATAAATGGTTTGAAGCATATAATAGTGCATGCAAAGTGCATAAATTACCAAAATATGCTCAAAGGCAGTGCCATCTTACACAGCTCCCCTCCTACTTCCTTTTCATTGCAGAATGTCAGAGTACATCGTCTCGTGGGTCCAGTGGTTCATCTACATCCCAACAATCGCTCTTGGCCTCCCATTGAACCTCTTAGCTCTGTGGACATTGTTTTTCAAGATAAGACGATTCTCAGAGACAACTGCTTATGTTACCAGCCTTGTTATAAATGACATCCTTCTCATATTCTCCTTGCCTTTCAAGATATATGCTTATAACCAACAATGGGGTCTGGGACGTGGATTTTGTTCATTTCTGGAGAGCCTGATATATATAAACATATATGGAAGCATTTTGTTTATAGTATGCATTTCAGTGGATCGCTATATTACACTGAGGTTCCCCTTTACAATTTCCAAGTTTCGCTCTCCACAGAAGGCTGCAGTGCTCTGCCTTGCGATATGGGTCTTAATTTTTGGAGTCAGCCCTGCAGTTTACCAATTGCATGACCACGGGGACAGTTGTTTCCAAAATTTCTCCAACGCAACCTGGAACAAGGTGGAAATTGTTGTGTCTTTGGAGACCGTGTTCTCGGCCAGCACAATCATCATGGTTTTTTGTTCCACGAATGTCTTGTTAATTCTGAAAGGCTTGAGAAATCGAAACCCACAGGACAAAAAGCTGCAGAATAACAAGTCAGTGAAGATCGTCATCAGCAACCTTGTCACATTTCTGGTGTGCTTCATCCCCTATCATGTTGCTGTGCTTATTTATTTCTGGGCAAAAAACACGTCCTCAGTGAGAGAGAAAATTGATCAATTGAGAATGTTTTTACACATCAGTTCTTCTGTGAGTAGTGTTAACTGTTTGTTTGATGGAATATGCTACTATTATATATTGCTGGAGAACTGGCAGGCAGCTTCAGTGGCTGACACCCAGACACGAGCAGACACGAGGCCTATGGATGGCTGAGCACCTGTCCCTTTTGTCTCAAATGCCTGATTGTGACCCTTTTATTTGGTAATAAAAATGTATATTTATATTATCATTGTTGCTGTCATTAATTTTCATCAAAATACTCTGTACAATAACTGGGTGGTGTAGAACCGTTTTTCTAGGTTGTTGTGCCCTTTTCTGACTTTGATCACAGGTCCTTCAAAAGCTCTCTGCCCAGCCCTGCCCAGCCCTGCTGACAGCACCACAGGAATATAACCTTCAACAACAGTCAATATTAACAATTAGTTATCTTTCTTTGCAACATTTTATAAATATAACTGTAAACCCTACCATGTATGAATTATTTCAATAGGCTAGTTTGTAGAGGGTAATCAGCTGCATAATGTTTTGACATGGAGACACACATATTGGACTTTCCACAATTTAAAAAGAAATGCCGTTTTTGCATAGCATCATCTATTTTCTGGGGAAATAAAATAGTTGCCGCAAGCCCGTGGAATTTTGGAACTAATTGCTGAAACAACACAATATGCAAATTAGTACAATCAAATAATATGGCTGCCACCATAAAAACCATACAACCTTAACTATGTATCTAGAGTAAATTTGCCTGTTTCGTAGGTTTAAGGATTGTTTGTTCATCATCAAAGGTTTAAAGGGCCATAATTTATTATTTAAATTATATATGTAATTGAAATAATGTTCTCATAAGTGTCTAATTAAGATACCAGCATGTAACAATGCAGAGGTGTAATAAAATGTTTCTTGCGGTTATGCAACCAAATATTAGACCCAATTGCTTTGATTTACACACAAAAGCAGCTGATAAAATTATTAAAATACCTAATTCCCAAATCCCTTAAGTATTTAGCAAAAATAACTATTTTCACTCTTACCATTACCATACCTACCCATTATCAAATGCCCATCCATAGAACCACTAAAACTGACGCGTTTTCTTCAAGAGATCACTTGCCTACAGTGCACAGTTGTCCTCACTGCATTCCTTTTCCAACACGCAGCTTCCCTGTGTACTTGTGCTACAGTGCCACTGAGCTCACAGTTGGTCGGTGGAGGCAAAGCTTCTCCTCCGGCTGCCATTGCTGGTGTATAATAAATGAGTTAGCCTCGTTCCAAGCCCATGGCTGCCGACTCTGCGGCTGCCATATGGTGAGCCATCTGGGGGCCTGATGGTTTAAGATCCCACGGAGATGGCATCTAAAGACTGAACACTTTCTAGAATGGAGGGGGAAGGACCAGAATTTCTGTCCTGGGACACTGAAGTCAAGGTTGAGAGATGCAATACTGCTGTTGCACAGGAAAGAGAGCAACAGATAAAGACATAGATAGCACAAGCAATTTTCATTCAGGTTAAAAAACAAGGGGACAACCCTGTTTATTTCAGTTGAACTCATGTTTCAGTTGAGAATGTAAGGGATTAATAGAAACTCATACACAGAAAGACTAATGTATACTCAGGTTTGTACAGATAACATATAAAAAATGGAAACACCAGGAAAGTCATTTATGTAGCTGCCATCACATAACAGCATCTGTGATTCTGCAGGACTGCGACAGCACCGTTCCACAAGTCAATCAACTCACATTGATTGAAGTGGGTAATGACATTGAATATCCCATAACTGAGTTAGAATTTTGTAACTGAGAAGGCTATGACATATGGATGACATTAGTGCCATACTCCTCAATCTATCAGGACATTGCCCCTGTACTCTCGTCGTGAAATACACCACTCTGCAGGAAACAAATGCTTTAACATAGGGTGAGATGATCACAAAGTACCAATAAGACTTAAGCAACAACTGACATAGTACGAGTAGAGCCAAACCATGCAGAAAAATGTGCCTCCCACTATTATGCAGCCACCAGAACACATAACGAATGCAAGTACTCTGGAGTTCTTCTGGTTTGGACTAAATATGAAACACTCAATATTCTCATGTCCTTCACCTAGTTATTTATCAATAACTAGGTGAAGGACATGAGAAGATCACATTTCACCTATGCCTGGTAGCCCACATCCTGTGCTTTGATCACTATACCAACACCAGTGGGCCAGATTAAGATATCCTGCCCAGCTGCACAGTCAAGTTCATGGCAGACTTTAAATAAATTGGCTGCTCTCCCCTTAGGTATAAATTTGCAGTATATGGTTACACACCAGTTTTGCTTTGCACTTCAAATGAATGCATGGACATCACAATCATTCAGTAAGTGTATCTGCACATTGCTGCTCCTGTATGCAGACCTGCCAACCTCAGGAAAATATTCCGAGTACCACAATAGTCAGTGTAACGCTTAGTTCACATGCTTTCGCACCACTTTGCTTTGCACGCACACACAAGCCTTTCTTCATAATTCTAGTTTTGACTGTTAAAGTTATCAGGCAAAATTGTACAATTTGACCTGATTCTAAAATATCACTTGCACTGCACTGGGCTATATTATGATATACTTGCAAGTCAAAAGTTTGAGTACACCTGCTTAAAACAATTTTTTCATGATTAATATGATATGTGTGCTTATACAAACTGATAACCATAAGTGAATTAACCTCTTTCAAAGACATGGAGGCTCTTGCTATTTGTAACTGTAGGTAACCAGGAATGTCCACGGCAGGTTTATGTAGGCATACTTTGCACAGTGCACTGAGGGGATTGAGTTACTCAGTGAACAAAATCACCATAATTTCTCAAGAGGGAGGACTCAGAAGTCACTGTGACACATGAACACAAAGATATAACCAGCCATTATTTCCAGCATATTTTTTACCCAACCCTATGCATGCTGCCAAGTGCTTTATTAATGGTTAAGCCAAATGACATTTACAAACTTCCACAATTCAATCAGCTCCATTTGGCCATTATGGTCAATATTTTAAATGTTGTTGTTTACGAACATAAAAAGCACACAATAGATGGTTTCACTAATTTATTCATAGATAGGCTTTACCAGCAGACAAAATATACAGATAAGGTATAGGTTGACAAATTCTCTTACAACAGCAATAACTTTAGTTCAGGTGCTGAACTAAGGCTTTTCATGGTCTTAGAAAATATTCATAGAGTACAGGTATTTGAGAAATTGACATGCAGGGCAACCAAAGAGAGGCCAATTTTCCAAAGTGCACCAGAATTAGAGCTGAAAAGTGAAGAAACACAGTCAAGGAAGTGGAAATGAACAAAAGAAGCAGAAAAACAAAGGAGGTGCAGATGCATGAATGCACATTTTCCCCATGACAGAGTCTATTTTGCTAGAGGGAAAGTTAATTTCATAAACTGAAAAGTATTTTAAAAGTGAAAGTAAAAATAAGTGATGACCAATTAGAGAATCATAACCCCTTGTGCTACATATACAGGGGAGAGGAGCATGACAGGTAATAGATTAAGCTCACAAGGTCATAAAGTGTCAATACTTGATTTTTCAGTTTGGTGGTCACAACAGCTTATTTTCATACTCCAAATCCCAGAGTTCCATTCCAAACAAAGCTACACCCCCAAACAAAGCAGTATGGTTAACTTGGGGGATTATCACAAGGAGTGCATCAAGTGTTTAATTTTCATAGAAGATAATCCAGCAGTAGCGTATTTTCAAGATAGAAGACTGCCTAGAGATGGTCTGCTATGTCTTCTGACGTGGTAATATTGAACAACATATCTAACTTAATTTTAAAGACAAAAGTGTCAACAGATATGCTCAAAGTCAGAACTTTGTAAAATTCAAAAAGGGGGAGGTTAATTAGATCTTTATTAGAGCGATATAAACCATCAAATCTTTGAAATGCCTCAAGTCTCTGCTATAATTGCCTAATAGGTATACAACAGACGCTTGGTTTTATGCATTTGATATGCAAGTTCCTGTGCCTGTATCATCACATCTGAATACTTGGCAAGATTTTTGCACCCAACAGCAATTACAGAACACATATACATTGAATGGATATTGCTTCAAAAATGCCAGCGTGAAAAGGTATCAAATATGACACTTTTTAAATGTGAAAAAATTAAGGATTGACACTAATGCTTAAATGTGTCCCTTAAGATTGCTTTTGTGACTTAAGAACATCAAGCTATTTGACAATGTCCTGATGTCATGGATACAATCTCCCACAAAGTCTGACCACCACAGGACACAGGACCTGAAATACCATACAGAACTATCAGAATTCTGCTGCTTCCTCTGCATATTCAAGGACACAGCATTTAGGAACAAACCTGGAAAAGAGAGGTCTGCAGCATGAATGAGTATGCACATTTTCAAGATCTCAGGATGGAAAGAAATTTGAAAGCATAACAGCAAAAGGAGTGTGCATGCAGAGAAAGGCAGGTTTATGTAGACATACTTGGCAAAGTGCACTCAGGAGATTGTATCACTAGGTGAACAGTACACCATAATTTCTCAAGATGGAGGAAACAGAAGTCACCATGACACATGGAAACAAAGATATAACCAGCCATCATATCCCTCACACTGACAACAAAAACCTTTGTTGTTCCACATAGGGAATATACTTCATCCTCTGCTGAGTATATAGAACAGCATGATTGTGCACAGGTCACATTTAAATAACAATCAATAATAATTCTAACAATTATTTAATCACATTATTTTAACAAATGAAAACAAAAATTCAACACTGACAAATATCAATTACAGTACAGGTTTAAATCAGAGAGAACAAACAATACCACGCTGAAAGTGCAAATGAAACTAAACGCACAAGACGGGGCTACAGTGGCTGGGGAGATGCCTTCACGCTGGACGGAGAATCAAAGCTCTCGAGCTAGGCCGCGTCACAGATGGTGGTCTCCACCACAAATGTGTTCTCGAAGTGGCGGATTCGGTGACAATTCTGCGCCGCGCGTTTCTCAATGCCTGGGGAGAAACACACCACACAAGTGCTCAGTTTCTCAGAAACAAATGGCTCGATGTGGGGGCGGGCGAGTCTGCTCGCACAACAGAGCTCCCCCAGCAGGGAAACCACAAGTGTCTGGCTTCATGCAACACCGTCAGGTTTTCAGCGTGCTTTAAAGAAGCAGACAGTACAGTTTCTTACTCTCACTATTGCCAGCTAGATCACAGTATGCATAAAGAAAGAGGACTTGTCGGTCGTGAGCATCCATGTCACATTGTGACATTACCATAGATAGAAGCTAAATATTTTTTTGTTACATTATAGTAGGAATCTTTGTACGGGTAAATAAGTCATTGTGAAATATAGAAATATATGTCTGCATCCGTTCCCGGGATATAGACGGGATCCATTTTACTGCTTCACTAGGCAAATTTTAAATAGGCGATAGCCCCTTTACAGAGGGGTTACCCTCCCAAAATGGCTCCCTAAGAGGAAGTGAGGCACAGGAAGTAATAAACGTATGACAGGAGGAGGGAGGAGTGGCCTATTGTTTCTTTTTAAATGTGTTTAGCATGGTGGAGAAACTGGGGAGGGGGTTGTACACTGCATCCTCAAGCTTGTTTTGGATCAGAGGTGTGGTGATAGATTAAGTTACCAGAAAAGACCCAAACACAGAATTAATAAAAAAGTATAGTACAGTATTGGCCAGGAAATTACCAGGGAATCTCCAAGCCGGGTGAGATCTTTCCTCTTTTTTTTTCCTCCTGTACCCATGTGCGACACAACTGCATGTCACCCTATAGAGCGATTGGTCAAAGTCAATATTGGTATGGGTCCAGATCTAATTTGAGACCGTGGGACTCATACATACACCAGAGGCATGTTGCCTTGACCGAATGAGCCACCCAGCAGTCCTGGAGCACATTTCTGCAGTGGATGATGACGTTTCCTCTAGATCCCAAGGGAATATGGGATTTGCAACTCTTGCAGCCAGCAATTACCGGTAGGAGGTCACACCTCCGGAGGAGAAACCTGTCGAGTCACATCATCCAACCTTGCAAGACACATTTGAAAGGTCCTGGGCCACATTTATCCAGAAATATATTCTCCCCCTCTATGTGTAAAGAGGTAGTTCTCACACTTGGGCTGTGATGCAAATCACCACTGTCTTCCTAGCAGCCCAGGGGCCTTTTCTATAAAATGTTCATACTAAATATTCAAATAGTGTGTGAGACGCATGAGAAGCAATGCAAACACACTATATGGATAAAGAAAAACTTGTTTGAAACCCATGGCACAGCACAGCATTATCAACTGCAAGTTGCAAATTTGCAAATCATATGCAAATTCCTTTGCACATATTAATGGTAATTACAGACAAGACTTTAGAAACTGAAGTAATTTATTCACACTTAAGGGGAAATGGCTACTGTTGGAAGACTTAGAAAATGTAGCCTCACATACTCCGTAAGCGTAGGTTTAGAAAACGGACAGACAGAGCTTGTAACATTGTGAGAGGAGTTAAAAAGCCACCAGAGACTGGCTTTTTAACTCGAGGGTGGACACTGGGGTGGACTTGCAAAATTGAAATGTCAGTTTTGTTGATATTTGTGATTTATGCCAACTTATTCATTCATGCATATGCATCATAAATTGTGTGTATGCAAAATTGGAATTTGGCGCATTCTGAAATTTAGAATGAAATCCAAGGCCCCTGATGTTTCCCCAGACAAAGCAGTACAAATTTTATCTTTCATCACATAAACATTGGGAAAGCCACAGACACGCATGGAGCACACAACTGTAGAGAGGTGCAACTCATCTGCAGAGCTGCCAAATTTGGAGGAAAGGGTAATAAAAATGCTACAATACGCCAAGAATAATCTGCATTTATTAAACCACAAGATTGTACAGTCCCTGGGTTTTCAACTGCGGCCTACGGAAGGTACTGTAGGGGGTCCCTGACCAGACTTGATATGCAGTAGCAATAGATGTAGATTTCGGAAAATATTTCAAAATATTTATTTTAAAAAATATATATTTTCAACTTATGATGGGGGTCCCCAGGATGACTTAGAGCCTAGATAGGGGGCCCTGGACCAAAAGCCGTTGAAAATCCCTGGTTAGGGGGATAATCAATGCGAAATTCCCTAGTTCAGCCTAGTCCAAATCTGGACATCCAGCCTGTGGTTCTGCAGCTGCATTTCAGAGCTCATGAAATGAATCAATTCAACTTCTTTCCCAAGGTATAAGAATGTTTCAAAATGGACCCCTGCCAGGGTGTGCTCAGGCCCAGAATTTACTGGCTTACCAGGACTAGGCTGGCTCCAACCTAGTGCTAATCAGTACCAACACATGCAGCCTGCAGAGTTTCCAGGCTTTTGTTAAAGCCTGGCATAACTATCAACCAAATTCAACAAATTATTCATTTGATTTGCTCAATTTAGAACATTTTTGGAATTTTTTTGAATATTAAAGATCTGAAAGGTCTTTCAGCCCTTGAGGAACAAACCTGTGCCCAACTCCACTAGACCAATACCTGTGCCCAACTCCACTAGACCGCACATTTGAGCAAACAAAACTCACGTCTCCTGGAGGTACGGCGCTTCAGTCGGTAGGTATCCTTGCCGTTGCACAGTCGGTAGATGAAGGCTCCAAGTTGGCGCATGTTTCTAATGCGGCCTGTCACCACCATCTCCTCCTGGATGAGATAGGTCTGCGGTAAGTAGGTCCCCTTCTGCAGAAAATGAGCAAGACAACAGACGCCCATCAACAAACAAGGATCATATTCAACCCACCAAAGCAATTCTCTGAACTAGCCTATCAGAGGCCATGAAATGCTGCCATTTTAGTATGAAGCCACTAGAAGTGAGATATATACCTATATATACACGACATAAAATAATCTACAGTATAGCTTAGAATTTCATTCAGACTGTATCAAGCAGTACCACCATACGCTGATAAGGTTGATGTTCCAGGCCCAAAATTTAAAAATTCTCATTTTTAATTTCTGTATCATGTATTTGAAATACAATCAGCAATTCACATTATGTAATATAAAAGAAAAAAATACATCCAGGTAAATAAAGGAAGGGTAAATGAAAAGCAGAGGCGGCCACACATGTAGTTCATCCATTAATTAAGCAACTAACATCCCAGCATGCAGAAGATCATGAAGAAAACGGCCAGACAGGCCTGGCTGCCTATAATTATGACTAGTATGGCTACAAAAGGAGCTTCAGTAACAGAGACAACTCAATTTGCTGATGTTTTATAAGCAACAGTGTCTAAGATGAGCTCAGCACAGTACACAGAGGGAAATAAATAATTATCAAAAAGCAACAGTGGGCAAAAGCACATACTCCAGGATTGTAAATTTGAAGTGCAATGCAAAACAGGCAAGCAACTGCAGTTGACCACAAATTTCAATGTTGGGTGAGAGAAGAAAGCTACATTTTTTTTAAAAACAGTAGTGGCCAACACCATATTAAGTGATTTTATACTTTACAGTTCCATTTTCGTCCATTACCTGTACCTGCCATTTCCTTTTGTCTGCTATTTATATATGCTCCATATGTCTGATGTAATGCACTGAGGAGTGGTTTTGATTGCTCTTTTCAAATAGATGAATTAATCACCTAATCATCTAAGCCAGTCTGTGTAGTGTCCATGCATTCAGAGGGCTACAGTACCTTGACGTTTATAAGCAGTTCCCAGAGGTTCCGTGGAGGCATAACAATGGTGGTGTTCAGCTCGATGACGTAGCACTTGTCGAGTGCAATGTCGTGGTATGCCGTCAGACCCTGAAGTGGGGGGAGAAAAAATAGATGTTAGCCACGAAAGATTTGGGCCAATATGTTTCAAGGCATGATAGATTCTTTCTACAGACACCAATGGCTTATGCAGAAATACTGAAGAGGACCAATCAGAAGCTGAAAGCAAATCTCGATACACTCAATTCTGTGTGATCAAAAACAATTTTTTATTTTTTAAAAATGTGTTACTGAACCAAGACTTTTTTTTTTTTGACGGGGGATGGGGGTTGAGGATGAAACTCACCCTGTGGAAGTCATGAATGATGTCAGCTGGGTCGCTGCCGCCAAAATGTGGCACAGGGACACTGATCTGTTCATAATTATCCTCCAGGTAGATCCCCACGTTCTCTTCCAGCTCCTGACGTCCACGAAGTGGTGCGTAGACGGAGTCCTCGTACAGCACACGGCAGTGGAACAGGTTCTCCTCGGGAATCTGCACCATACGACAGGAAGCAACCGAATGTTTTCATCACCCGCAATCGTCATCACAAGAGCAGTATGGAATGAAAAGGCCATTTTGCACTGGATCCCTCAGAAATCACCAACACTATGAATATCACATGATCATGTGACTAAAGGGCATTGGGTTCTTCCATATATTGCACATTAGCTTGCAGAGTACGACAACAGAGAGCAATGTTCACACCAGCTGCCATTTCTGAAATGTCACAGGCGTAGGGAATCTTGGGAGTGCTTGGTGATCCACAGCCCAGGATAAGCTGGCCTCTATAATTGGATACTTGTGGGATTTAGGTCCATCCAATTTCTTTTAGCATCAAGCACAGATCACACATACTGCATTTAGTCTCCTTTGGTATTCAAATACACATTATATTGTTTCCCCATAACAATCTATTTTACATCTATAATTAGAGGAAATGTAAAATCTGAGAACTCAATTATTAAGGAGGAGACATTACAGAATCGTGTGATGTTTAGAAGGTCAAACATCTTGAAAAGGATTTTAAGGGATTATCACTTTTCAACCTACCAATTCAATTTTTTGTGCAGCCAGTTAAATAATCCACCTTAACTGTCCCCTCAGCATGGGGTTTAGAGCTCAGCAGGCAGTATGTTTTAGTTCACAGACAAAGGAAAAACACTTTCTGCGTATGATTCCATTCAGTTACACTCTGGATGAGTGTTTGAGGGTTTTGAGTGTTTGCTTGAAATAACATTCAGCATATAATTGTCTTTGCACAAACATGACCTATATCATAATTCTGTCATACCTGCATTTCCTGCTCTGAAAGTAAAATTTATCACCTTTAGAATTAGTCTAGGGTACTACATCAGAATAGGGATTGCAATGTAAAGGCAGGGTTGAAATGGCATTCAAGAGCCAGCCAATTAAATACATTTTATCCTTGCACTCCTCATTACAGATGCCAGTATCCAGGTACTCCTATGTGAAAGCAACTCAACACTTCGTATATCCCAGTCCCACTATCATTACTGAGCCAAATGTGCGCTACAGCAGGTTTATGAACAGATCACTCACATAGCTTTAAAAAAGCAGTGTGTGGATGCAGGCAATGATGACAGAGCATCATGTAATTTAGATAATGAGTTAAAGATTTTTAAAAATTCCACACCCCCCCCCCCCCCCCCCCAACCCACAAATAAATAAAAAAATAATATGGAAAGCCAGGAGGTCAGTATTACCTGAGGTATGAAGTAGTACCTATACACATAGATAGATGCAAGCACCAAGCCAGACATGAAGACCACTAGTCCAAATGTCAGGCAACAAAGGCCATTCATGGGGGACTTCTTGGGATGGAGAGGAAGAACCAGTTCCTCCTCCTCCTCCTGTGGAAAGATGCATAGACCTATGTTTACCCATTAAACAAACATAAGCAGGGCAAATGCTCTACTACACAGCCATAACTGTTACAACGGTACCAAATGCAATAGGTTATGCAAGAGTGAACTGCTTGCAGAAAAACACACCACCATTAATTTTCTCAGTCTTTTGTATGACTGAGCCACACTCTGGCAAGACATTCAGACATATTCTGATCTCTGCCAGTACAAGCTATATGTGCCAGACAGTCACAGATTTTGTCTGGAATAAAGTCCAACTCATTTGAAAAAGACCAGATTTGAACACAATGAAGAACATCATCTTTCAGATAGAATATTAATTGCAGTCATGGGTGAATCAATTTTGATCACTATACATTTCATAAATAAAATCTACCTAACATCTGAAAAGAGATGCAAAGATTTGAGTTGTTTCCAATCAATGTTTTCACCAATCTGAAATAAAATCAGTGGGCAAGCATAAAAACTGTCCATATTTTCCCCATAGACATTCTCTGTCCGGGAACTTCAGGCTTGCGTAAAACCACGTGGAGTATGCTACAATCTTAGTCAGGTTTTTCACAGGGATTTGGAAAGGGAAAACGTTTCCGAAAGACCAGCCAAGCTGTTAGTAATTTAGTCATTTCAAGACACGAGTAATATCCACCCACAGTCTCTCGGTACATCTGCTGTAGACGCGCTCAGACTATGCTGGATATGCGCGGGAGACTGGGAGCCGTTAAAGTGTGGGACCAGGGCCGAGTTCTAAAACAGCTACTACAGATACTATTAATAACACAGGACTTTCGTACCTTAACTTTTGTAGGTGAGATGGATGTGGGTGCAAACAACCAAAACAGAACAGCTTTATTTAGCTACGTACCACGTGCCAAGGAAGCTATTAACAGCTTTTAATGACGTTGAGATGCTGATTCGTGAACAATTTGCACTGTTCTCAATTGAAATGTTGCCTTCTACCACAGATCTCTGCTGACAGATTTACTGATTAGTAGTATAACATGTGAGCTTAATAAGTATGTGTCTGCTTTCATCAAATACTTATCCAATCACCTTCTGTAAAATAAAAAAGACATTTTATATTAAATATTGAGACAAACGAAAAACTGTTTATAGGCTTATAGTAAAATATTAAAGCCAAATGTCACATCTCTACGTAGTGATTTTAACCTGCGCGGCATATGCACAATAAAAAGGTAGCATAGACAGTCTTCTATGAATTCTGATCTTATAAAATAGAACTCATACTCTTCCCAGAGAAAGTGGCTGTCACAGTTTATGACTTAAATTGTCACCGACAGAGGGTGACATAATTGGGTCTCTGTTCCAACCACTGTAATACCGTCTACTATGGACAGATAGTCCTGTATATCCCAATGTACAATAACGACGACGGACGTACATTTATGACCAGTCGTTAAAAATAATCATCGTCGAATTGGTCTATGAACACAATGCTGCTGCAGTTTAATATTTTCATCCTCAATAAGAAATTGACATTTTGGTCGGGTCATGTAGCCTATAGGCCTACGTTTAGATGCAGACATTTTGAAACTTTGGTCCCACCTTGGACCATGACATTTTAGGGACAAGCAAAGAACAGACCTCAGCTTCTGAAAGCAATGGAAATTGGTGCATTTCATTCAGAATACTATATACCTCCACTCATGTATAAAGCAATGCTTCGCTTTTATAAATAAAAATATATAGCAGCTATTTAAAAAATGTTTTTGAATTGTTTGCTCGTTTTTTTTATTAAATAAATTAACATCAACACCAATGCAGTGGTCACCGCTGCCGTGGTAAAGCAGCAGCTGTGGGCAGAAATACGCTGGGTAATTTAGAACATGCATTTATATTGAAACCTCGCACTTTAGAATCTGCCATTTTGTCTGTTGACTTGGTTAGAGCTCCCGCGCCAATGGATCTGTCGAGTTCTTTCTGCTTCTCGGCCCGTTTCAATAATTTCAAGACCAAAAGTACAATTATTGATCCACGGTAAACTAATGTCAAATGAAACAGAATTGATTATAAATTATTTAAAACAGAAAAGTGTGCATTTGGTTTACAGCTTACACGGTAAAGGTTAATTGCATGGACAATCACGTTTAGTGCAGCTAGGCTGAACTGCTCCGTTTTCATTTCGTTGTGTTTGGCAGAAAGCCGACATGCTCAAATAAACCCTGTTCCTTGCCTCATCAGTTGTCCAATAAAGCCAAGCATCGAACCAAACCACAAATGAAACCCATCCGTGACAATACATCACAATCGTTTCGTTCGTTTGTGCAGAATAGTTAGAAATATTAGTAGGCTACTTCCATATGTTTAATTAACTCTTCTGCATCAATGCCGAAGCACGAAGAACAAAGCAATGATATACCAACATACACAAATGTGCTGAACTTACGTGGTGATGTGGTATGAGAATCTCCGTTTTATCTCCATCATTTTCCTTATCGGATTTTTGCCCGCCGACTGGGTGAAAAGTGATCTTCACCATGTCTGCCTTCAAAGACAAAGAATCTAAATGTACTCCCTGCTTTACCAACTGCGGATTAGCTACTTTGACTGTCTCAGCATCGGCCGACACCAATACAATGTTTGCCGTTTGCTTTGATCAACCGGAAGTTTTGCGTTTTATTTAAAAAAAAATCCCTCTTAAAGCTACAGACCCTCAGAAATAATCCTAAATCGGTGTAAACCTGACGACATGTTCTAGTCTTATTTATATAGTTTACTGACATATTAATTGAATATACATTTATATAATTATTATTGACGGTCCTTCACAACAGGCACCAAGCTTCCCATATGTATTAGGTTGAATTTTTCATTTTTGGCAGTAGAAAAGCTTTACTGGTAGAAACCATGGCTTGTTAGGTCTCTACACTGTGCACTGCAGCAATGTCTACCCCAGACATAAGTTGCCGAATAATATAACGGTTAGCACATTTGGCACTAATGAATTACTGGTTAAACTGGATATATTGCCAGTAGCAGTTAACCAATGTCAAACTATTTTAGTTCATCCAGCTACCCATGCCCCACAGATATCTAAAAGCCTACAAAGAAAGAGGCACAGGAAAATTGACAAAGTACTACATCGCTCTTACAGATGAGATAGTCAACCTAAAGTTGGCAATATAATCGACAGCTGATGCTCATTCCTCCCAGGAAGTATTCTGGGGGTCCAAATTTGGATTAAAGAGATGTATTTGTGCCGGATCCCCCAGTTGTCTAATCCAGATACCGAATGCAGATATCCTCACTAGGAAATCAACATTGGGTATCTGGATCAGACAACTGGGGGAATGAAAAGGGCAATACATATGCCTACAGGCCACCATCTTTGGATGGCACACTACACTACATGGAAACTGTGCAAGGAAGTAGAGACATTAATAATGGGTGATACTCCTTAGCTCTACTAATTTGGAAAAGGACAGAAAAAAAATGTTTAGGAGCTGATGTCAAATTATTCAAAGAATGTTCACTGTTGTCTGGATACAGAAATATTAAAGTCAACAACAGAAATAATGAAAATGAGACAATCTCGTTTCAATTTATTCAAAATTTATTCTTTTTTGTCATTACTGTTGGGCCCAGGAGATTTAACATGTTAAAAGCACACTTGTACTTCATGCTGGAACTATAAAGTAGACTTCAATTACGAATTTAACTTGGCTGATATTTGTTTTGAAGTATTTTAAGAGTATTTGACAAAAATTTCCAGTACAATGTCTTTCAGAATATCATGCTGTATTTAGCTGTTAAAAGGAGCATGCTGTTTAAATGTCCCTTACGAAGTACTGGGATTTTGCATTCTATGTTCATGGTTTGTGAAATGAAATGCAGAGCATTAAGGTGTTTAAAGGTATTCCTGTTTTAGGATACAGCACTTTCACAAGCCTTTTTTTTTGCCCAGTTCCTCTTAAACAGCACTCAAATCCCAAAGATAATTTGAATGGTTTGTTTGGACTGAAATGACTGTAGACTTGGTTTAACACCAAAATGTCCCCCTTTCATTATTTTCTTGACCGAGATGTAAATCTGCCTGCATATTTATGTTGGGTGTTCATGCTTGTGAACACGATAATTGTTTTGTTAGTTTGGGAAAACTAACATGCCACTGAAATTTAGCTAATCAGTTGCCTTTCAGATCAAGAATCAGTCATATACCATTCTGCGCTTTTTGGTGAAGTGTATAAATGAACACGAATGCTGCATACACTTCACTCAGTAATTGTACTGGAATTTTCATCCCCTGTAATTGGTTTCCTCTTCTGACAAAAAGTTAGGTTGCTGCCATTGTGAATCGTAAATGCCTAGAGAGCATCAAATAGATTTACCTCCCTCCCTTCACGAAGACGATCAAAATAAAACATGAGGCTCAATAGATCAGTCTGGTTCAGCATAAAGCCTCTATAGTCCAGTTTTTGATATTCAGGTTAATTGGCACCTCATAAACTTGTGTTTGTTAACAATGTGCCCTCTATTGAAGCAATCGGCACCTTTTTTTTTTTTGCAATCTGCAAGGAACACTCAGTAACATACAAGCAGTCATCTGCAGAAAAAGGGTTAAGAGCTACAGACCAATACCAAGACATTCCTCTGCTGTACAAATTAATATCTTCCAAAGTCATGTAAGATAATAGCTATTAAGTTATGTACAAAGAAAACCAGCAACCATCCAACCATCTCGGTAATGAAATGAAATGTCATTGCTCATTTTGTTTGCAAAATATATTCAACAGCAATGAGCAAAAAAAAAAAAAAAGTAAAACGCTTCTGGTTATATAATATTCGTGTCATCTGAAACAAACAAAAAAAATAATCTACAAAGCGAAAAAAAGGTGTATGTACAGATTTCACCCTGTTTTCTCCAAAACCCCCAAAACCCACACAGGATTTATTTTCACCCATATTAGGCATTGTACCATTCCATTTTGTTCTGTAAAACTTACACTGTAGTTTCATGTTCCCATGTAATCACATTAAAAACACAATATTTAATTTCTTAGATCAAGGCATAGAATTGCAGCTACTGTTGTAATGCGCGTGCAATTTATAACAGCACAGGTGGCATGTGCTTAATACTCAGGCGAAGAGCAGGGCAGGTGCAAGTACACGGATGGTTTCATCAGATTTTAAAAAGGCATGCAACCAACAATAGTTCACCTTGCCAGTACCTTGTCAACACCAATCCAGTGCTGAAAATCCAGCAGTATGTGCATGTTTGTGTGTCTGCATGTGTGCATTTCATTTCATGAAGTCTACTACATAGCACTGAAGATGTAAAATATATGTTTGTATACACTGTTCAATTTGGATGACTTTTTTTGTTGAGGAATACGTCCACATCATGTCCTAAAGTGTATTAAAGCAGCATCTTTTCATTTTTTTTTTTTTTTTTTAGGAACATCAAAATAAAAGTCTGTGGGGGGCGGGAAAAAGACACATCCATCGAACAGCAGATTAGCAGGATAATTCCTCATGAGTTGATAAGGGTGCTTCAATGTTCGATATTGGAACAGCAGCTACTGAAGGGTCTATTGTTCAGACGTTGCTCAGACACTCTGGACTCAGCTGTCAGGCCTCCTGAGGAGCTGGTCTCTTCAAATCCCTGATTTGTTTCACCAAGTAGGTCTTTTCATCGTTGAACTGTTCATCCTCCGTCCTGTCGTTCTGGAACTTGCTGAGGAACTCAATTAGTTTCGTTTGATTCTTCAGCAATATGTCCAAGATGGGCTGCGTTTTGTTAGGATTAGCTACAAACACCTGCGCACAGGAAATTTAACCATTATAAACAATCGGGGGGGGGGGGGACATGATTATCACATTACCTCCACCTTATAAAGACTTAACACAGCTTACTATTGTGACTAAATTCTACATTACTAAATAAAATGTAAAACCTCTGTAAGAAAAGCTACAAAAAACATTGTGCACAGGAAGAAAAATATAACAATGAAACAGTCTTTCAGAGGAACTTATGATGGGGGGAAAATTCCATGAGTTTTCTACACAAATACCATTTCTTCTCTTTAGACCCGGTTACCTTAAATACATGGAAGGCCTCAAACTGGATATTGCGACTTTTGTCCCGTAGGAGGTTCATCATTAACTTGAGATTTTCTGGTTTGCTGATGTATTTTGTCATGATGGTGAAGTTATGTCGGTCCAGTAGAAGTTCTCCCAGCAACTGAACAGAATGGGAGATAATTATTATGGATAAGCAACTCTCAATAACTCAAACCAAATTTTACAAGCAAGGAGATGGCAGTTCACCACAGATCATAAAAACATATTTAGCCATTTTAGGTAGTCCTCAAACAGGACAATACACAGAACAAAATACAATTGTGCTTCTGAGAACAGGGCTAGGAAATTACTGAAAAACACAGCACTAAATCATAGATTCTGTGTTAGAGTTCACTCTGTCCACCAGGTGGTGCTCTAAAGTATTTATCATAGGTAATCAGTAAGAAACAGAAACACTACACGAAGGTCCTATTTATAGAGCTCTAAATGCTGCACACAAACAGTAAATCAATCCTCTAAAAAGTACACTCCCTTACCTTCAGAGACTGTCTCTTAGTCACATAGTTTTCTGAATGAAGCAACTTCTCATATTCACTAAAGAACTGTTAAAATAATGCACAGTTAGATACAAAGCAAGAATGTCAAAATATTAGAGCCTTGAAGTTTGTTTTCATCATAAATCACATGAAGCAAACCAGCAATTATCCATCACTGTGTGACAAGTCAGTTGTTACCCAAAAAAATAGCACAGTGATCATTGTCTTTTTTCTCCCAGCAAGCACTGCTCTGAGTCAGCCAGCTCTAATAGCAACACATTTTCCTCAGAGAGACACTTCCTTTAAGAATTACATAAACATTATGAATACTTTCTGTGTATTATATGATTATAGCTTACTCTGTCGTAATGCTGCTCCAAAAACTCTGCACTCAGAAGCTTATGTCTTGTGAGCAAATCCTGGAGGAAAAATAATGCAAATCAATACAAAATATCAAGCCCAAACATTCAAAAATCTCCAGTTTTTCCAGTGAATTAAGTAAATGAGTACGTGTTTCGCCTTATTTTTACACACCTTCTCTTGTACAATATTCAAGCAAAAGACCATGTCTTAAGTGCACTGCTTAAGCTCACAGACTGGATTCAATCCAACCATCGACCTGAGTTTACAGCCAAAAAGATAAATAAATTAATAAATAAATAAAAACCAGCCGCACTCGCTGACCCGACACAATACGCACTAAAGCGATCAGAAGGAAGCCGGCAGGGCAGATCCAGGTCACACCGCACCGCTGCTGTCTGACGACCCGGGCCCAAGGCCGCGTCAACACGCCGGGGGGGAGAGAGACCGCATCCACCGGCAGACTCACTTTGAAAGTGGCGAAGGCGTCCGAGGCAATGTCAAACGTCGACATCTCCACGTATCTGAAGAAGTCGTAGAACTGCTCGGACCACAGGATGATTTTGGCCAGCGGTTCGTGTCTGATGCACTCTCGCAGCATGATCCCGCAGTTCAGAGCGATTTCTGCAGATTCGTACCTGAGAGGGGGAACAGTGGACACGAGGCGCTCAACAAAAACTTACGGCGACGCAGTCAGAAAGTACACATATATTACATGATCATATATATGACTTTAGAAATAGAACAAAGCTGCAGCCAGAAGTTCATACACACCCCTTTAACAACATAAACAATATATTCTGTTGGGTACAGATGTATTCTACCGTTGGCGTCCGCGTCCCAATTTGCCTCCTGAGAATATTGTTGAAAATCTGAGCCACATCCTTTTTACCCTGTTTCATAGCACAACAAAGAGAAAAAAAAGCGTTATAGTTTAGCCAGCGATACAGCCGAGATTTCACTTCAGGCTAATTTTCACGTACTCTGCACTCAGGGTTTCCCACACTCACCCATGTTCAAGCACTTTAAAAGTCTTTTTCAGGCGCCACTCTGACAGATTTATGGACCCATTACAGCAGTAGGCTAAATCAAGTGTGTCGACGTGACTATCAATTGGGATAAAGCATGTGAAAATGGCTTCAATATTGCACAAAATCAATGTCACAAGAGGATCAGCTTTTTCACCCCAAACACAAATCCTAGCCATTGACTAGAACATGTATTTCAATACAGCATTTCCAATGGCATCATTTAGGCTACAAGAAGTCTGAACATGAATTTTGTCACAAGCAAACAAAATCACAGTGCAATCAGGCACTTTAAAGAAAAATGTTCATAAAATTTCATGCCCTCAATCTTATTTTTCTAAATCTAAGGATTTCCAGGAATTTTCAAAGAGCGTGGGAGCCAGTAAACTGCAGTTTAATTTTTTACTTACTTTGCAGCAATTTCAAGTAACACATTTACTTGTTCCTCTTGCTAAATAAATTTCCTTCAAAAATCGAAATAGAACAGTGTATAAGAACATACCTAACAAGTATAATCACCATATAATTCAGCAATTAACAAATTACATGACATTTTGAAAGCATAGACATATGAAGAGACCTGACATGTCAAAATCAGATTGTGGGTTTTCCCCAAATGTGACATCAAGAGCAGAAAAAAGTAACATCAGATGCAACCAGGCAGGCAGAAGCATGACACACAAGGGACAGATAGAGCAGAGACAAACAGAGAAGAGAATATCAAAATATTGACTCAGTGCGCGATGAAATCATAGTGCCTTCAAGGAACACGGCCATTTGGTCTTCCACAAATATGTCTCCTACACATCCAGACATTGTGCCAAACAGCATATTTGCTGTTACATTCATACTCATCTGTGCCTGCGGAACACCCACCTACGCCTCTCGCACCAACAAAACCTTTGCGCGCGGCCGCAAGTCCAAACATGATTTTGCTTGAACCAGCACCTGCGTACAGGGGCGTGCACTCGCTGATGCGCGCTAACGTACGCCATCCCTCATGGGCACCGGCGGCTCTCACCTCAAAGTCTATGAGCTGGAGATCGGCTATGAGCGTGCTGAGCAGCCCGCTGTTGTACAGCTCCTGCGCCAGCTGTGCCACGGCCTCCGTCTGCGGCTCCTTCTCGCTGGTGCCATACAGGATCTCCTTCATGGCCAGCAGGTTTTTGGACACCTCTTCCGTAGCCTGCACAGGTGGGGGGAAAGCAACAGGGTCCGCTGTGCCGTTTCAGTCATCCAAGCCATTAAAAATTTCAGAAATATTCAGTTGTCAAGTTTCATCATGGAAAAACCACTGAAGCTCACTTTTAAATGTAAAAAAAAAGTTGTTTAATAGCAAACATTAAAAGGTTTATCACCTTGCGGAAAAACTTAAACTGATTCGCAACTCAATTTTATGCTTAGCAGGAAAATCATTTATAAGGCTAATCTTTTATATACATCACACATCATTTACAGAGAACACGAGTCATCCACGTTGGCCAGTTTAAATGCTAAGCAGAGCACAACGATTTATGACCCCAGTGGGATTTAAAACCCTGCTGCTGCAATCATTAACAGCACTGAAGAAGCATAAAGTCATCAGACAAACAAAGTGACAAGAATGGGACCACCACAAAACAAACTGATAAAAAACAGGGGCTCTCAACAGCAACTGTCTTTCCATATTTGCGCCTGTAGTCATTACTAGTCTAACTGAGTGAGTGCCATGGGAGTTTGGCACAAAAACAGACTTGATCTGGCACAATCAGATGAATCAGCTTCATAAGAAGAGTGGTTATAAATGTTAAACTCCAGCTCCTATTCAGTCTATACCACTATACCAAAAATGCGCCAAAATGGCACCACCAGAACTGCACTGAGCCTTACCGCTTTGCTGAGTGGGAATTTCAACAGAGACTGCATCAGAAAATGCTATGGCTTGATCATATAGAATAAGACAGCATGGATAGAGGATCTTCAGTTTTTTCCACCTTTATAAATAGGGCTTACATAACAAGGCATGCCATACATGATAATGTCATACGTTAACAGCTTTGACAGGGAGAACCTTTTGCTAGTCTCGAAGCGAGTGTGTAATTTCAGAAGCTGAAAGTTACTTGCATTTAAATTCAAGTGAAATATAAAACAAACCGCCAAAAAAACAAGGAAAGTTGACTGAAAAATTACTAAAGCTAATAAGTGCAATGAGTTGTTCAAAAGAGTGTTGGTCAGAGCTCAGCTCAGCATGTCTCCCTAATCTTGGTCTCATTATACCACTGAGGCATCACAATGAATAGCAAATTACTAGATGGGCCAGTTCGGGACTTTCAAATGGCAGGTTTCAAAAGTTATTCTTCTTTGGCTGGGTTCATTTAACATTCTAGGGGGAAGCCTATGGTATGTTGCATTTCATTCCTACATTCTGAAGTCCAGGACTGAGGTGGCAAAACCAGTTTGGCGGAAAGCATACATAGACTACTTCCAGGCGCTTTACCTTTTCGGCTTTTTTGTCAGAGATGTCTTGCTTTTCCAACACAGACATGCTGTCCTTCAGGTTTTTCACTATGTCTGCTGGGGACTTGTGAGACTTGCCAAAAGGGAACGGCATGGTTGTAGGCTACACCTGCAGGGACACTATACACCACCTCAAACTGAGGAAAAGAAAAAGAAAAAATCATTTCATACTGAGACAGACTTTAGATTTTAAAAGATTTTCATTTTAACAGCCATCAAGACACATATTTTCATTAAAATAAAAAAAGACATGTAAATTCTGCACAATTATGACAATTGTATGTGTGAACTGGTGACATTAATAGTGTGGCCATTTTCTAAATCCTGCTATGATGAAATGGTTAATGAGAAGCAAGCCAAAGGAAACAGAACAGTTCAGGTGAATCTGGACAAGCTGCAAATTTATGCTTTTCTATACAACTTTTCAGAAGACATACGTGCATCCTTTGAAGTCTAATCATATACCAATAATGAAATGATTCAGAGGGCAGTGCAATCCATTTACATTTAATCTCAAATAGGCTAACTAAAAACATTCACTGTTAGGCACCTTTGCTGTAAGCTTCAGAAGTTTAACTGTGGTCGACAACACAGAAGACAATTTCTTAGTCGCTGCTCACTGACTCTTAACATGTTAAGGCAAAATTGTTTCAAACTTATCTCAACTGGAAATAAACAATCCTGATACCAGGATTTACATACAAATAACACAATTCATTTAGAATCTTTACATCAAGATTTTTTATTTCCCCCTACCTGCAGCCCATATGCTAGATTCACACTAGAGCTGCTGCAATAATTACTTACTCAAGGACATAACTTAATGGGGGATCTCACAACATTTGGGTTTTAAAGGACAGGATTCTCCAGAGCAAACATGTAGTTTAACTTATTGCAGTCCATCTTATTTACTGTTAACTATCATAAAACTGAAAATTGACAGATCCCATGCACCGATGGGGGATTGTGTGAATCAGCCCCTCCTCAAATCAACCTAGTACAAAAGCTCCAAAGAGCCAGTGCAATTTCACAGAATACAAAGTGCGTATTTGCCATAACTTCCTTAAAGGCACTGCTAACAGGAAGGACCGGTATTGTGAATTTTCGTAAATGAGCCAATAGGAGTTCTGCATACTCAATCGGTTAAAAAGACGATCATAAATCGACAGGAATATCAGTAGAGCAACCCACACGTACTTATCTACAAATGGTCATGTGCAATGTATTGTTAAATAGGTACTCATCCTTCAACTTGAACAGTCCGACTGAACACATTTATCCCGCAAAGCTGAGTTTCTCTAAATCGATATTGATCTTGTCAAACGTTCACAACTTCAGCAGGTGGCCAAATCCGCCTTTCGCCGCAGTTTAAAGCGAGTTAATTTGACTGTACTGTTATGCCCAGGTGACCTCTAACGATGACGTAGGCATCTATACAGATGTCACTTTAGCTAGTTAGCAAGCTGGCAGGCTAAATACACAAATAAAGCATCGAACGTTATTTATCCATCTAAATAAAAGGGAGCCATTTACATACTTACGGCTAGGTTCGTGAGCGTGGTGTGACACAGGTGAACAAATATCGAGTGAGTTGGTTAGTAATGAGGCAGGCTCGATTACTCACCAACTGGCTAAATGGACGTCATTAAGAGCTAGCAAACCTTCTGTCGTAAGCTTGTCACATTAAGAACATGACATACAGGGAAATATTCGCTGACTAAGAATAGCTGGGCAGGAGTTATTGATAATATATTTTGGCTAGCTTGGTTACACAGTAATAGAATGCTAACCAGTTACAATATAACTAAGTCTAGACTACATTGCGGTAGCTTCAGGACCCATTCATCAAACTTACTACAATCATAATCAGGTACCTAACGTAGATAGCCATACATTAATAGTTTGCTACCTACAATGATGCATGATGTCATGCGGGGTAATATTATCAAAATAGAAAGCTAGGCTTGCTACAAGGGAGCACAAACTTTACAATAGAAAATGGCAAGTCACGACCAAGACAGCTAACCAGCTAGTTCACGGGGTTGCCAAGTTACCTGGCTAGCATACGTAGGACTTTGCACCGCTAACATTAGCTGAGTTACTCGGTAGAAAAACAAGCTAGCTAATGTTACTTATAGTACTAACGTTATTTCAAATAATAATTATTACACTGTGCATCAGTTTAACACTGCAAGCTGCAATTAGCCAGCTATATAGACTACTCAAGCTACAACATTTTTCTAATTCACGAATAATAGCAATTTAACTAGCACTGCTCTGTTAATTTTAGCAGGTTAACTAGCTGGCCAATTATAATGGATCTAACTAGTTATCCGACCTAGCTAACCACGTCCGTTGATTAGACAAATAACATTACCACATTAACGTGAAACCAGCCAGTGACTAGCAAGCAACAGCTATCGTATTTCAATCAGTGTCCACAACAGTGTCAGCGGTAACAGTAGTCCATTGCACTCAGTGCAGCTCACCGAAAGCCAGCGTTGAGCAACAGACACTAGCTAGCTGTGTCGTGCAGCAGGCCGCGATCAAGTGGGCCTGAAGAAAAATCCTCAGCATTTCTAACGTTAGCTAGTGTGACTAGCCAGCAAGCTAGCTTGTCCAGTTACACATCACACAAAGGAACCACGACTTTATAGTCAGGTACCTATTAAAAAAGACACATTATCAAATATAACTTTATGCCAAAATTTTTATGTAGGCTACTACTAAGGGAGGCATTCCATTTTTAGACTAGTCTCTGATACAAACATAGGTTGACAGGCCTCTGAAAACTTCGCTGCATGACTATCCAGCGAGCTTTTACTAACGTTAGCAGAAACCCCATGAAAATAGTTGGTGCAAGTGCTACTTTACAACAAACCTTGCAAACTCGACCGACTCGCGCAACTCCGAGTGCTGTGGGATTGCAAATGCAACCAAAAAGTCCCGCCAGGTTGAAATCTGATTCGTTATTCGTTTTGTCTATATCTCCTCTCTGTGTCTGTGATCTGTCGTCCAGCAGTTAGCAGGCTAGCTAGCGATATTTCCTAGTTCTCTCTGAGCGTGGGGATTGATACTGCTGCGTCCGAATTCTTCGTGCGGTGCCTTTTCTATTTCCGCTGTAGTGATACAATGAGCAGCGAGGCCTCTATCGCCCCACGTGGACAGCGCTGTCATCACAACAACACTGCGGAGCGTCAGACTCAAAGGTCGACAACTCATTCTTGCGTCGAAAATTGGTTTCATAATTCCCGGTATTGCGTATCGCGCCAGTGTGCCGTCGATTGTGTAGCTCGGTATAGCCTACTTTCAGTACTTGTACGTCATAATCATTAAACCGCGTTCTTTATGCAACTAGTATTTGCATATCACCAAAAATGTGCTTTACATAGTGGTTTATTTGCTCAGTTGTCAATGTCTGGTCAATCACATTTACGTTACGTTTCAAGCATTTACCAGGTACATTTATCTGGAGCAACTTACACAGCTTGCATTCATTACAATCATTTTTTTCCAAGCTGGACATTTACTGCATATCCAACAAATTCTTGTTCAGCACCTTGCCCCAAGGTACCATAGCAACACATCACCTGGGAATCAATCCTACAACCTCAGTGCAAATTCATCGTCCTAATCACTTGCTTACCCCATCACAGGTTCTATATATGCTTCAGCAACTTCATAACCATTGCTTTGTGGTGGCTTTCAGTAGGATAAAGTAGTAAGCTAAACTCAGCCGAAACCCAGCTCTGTGCCTAAGCTTAGTTTCATTGCTCAGAAAATGTGATCTTCATTTAGCACATCTTGCTAAAATCTGATAAAGACTGAATACTCTTGCCAGCTGGGAGTGGATTTCAAGCTTTTTATTTATTTATGTTTTAGTTTGGCCAATTTCTGTTCAGGGTTTTGTTAAGCTCTGGACTTCAAAATGCGAATGAAAATAACCATTCAATAAAATGTTCCAACAAAACTGGAACTGAGCTGTAAACAGAGCATTAATGGTTTCGTCAGTATTCAAACCACACTATTTCAATAAATGGATGCACAAGAACTGTTGAGAAAGAGCCTTTTAATACAGACAGAGTAGGCCTATTTGTTGCAGATATGATAAATGCCTTACCCTCAGTGACTGGATTCTAAATAGGCCTAGTTTCTAAATTGTTTCCAAGAGTGACACTATTCTAGCTCAAAGAATATATAAACCAGATTCTGCTGTAGGCCTAATTACACATCTAATATGTGCAAGATTATCCAGCAGTTCACTTGTTGAAACTGTAGCCTCTGAGGCATTCTGTAAATTCGTGCGCTTCCTGTTTGCGCACACAGGAGGTCGCCCAAGACACGAAGTTGCGAAAGAGTCAGTGTTGCGATTTTAGGCCCAGTCCCAAACGGAGCCCCCTGGACTCAGGGTCACCTTAATGGCGGGGGACGGGTGACTCCACGAGTTGACAAGGGCTTGAGGGGCATACAAAGGGTAAAACTGAACAAGACTTCTGACATCACCCAATACGGGACATGTTGCTGAGGGACGGAGACGCAACCTTACTCAAATTTATGTCAACAGAATGGGCGTGTCATCCCCCACTTGAACCCGGCCCGTCGGAAGTGTAAATGGTCAAGGAGCGTGCTGACGAGCATTTCCGATAATAATTTTTACAAAACAACTTTAGAATAAATGCATTCCAATGACTTTTGAAAGTAAAAGGAGTGCGAATGAGAAGAAAGAAAATATAAGGCTGGTAATATTTGTCAGGGAATATATTGGCTATGGCACGGCAAAGTTTTTGAAAATCACGGAAAACTAAAAAGGGGTAAAAAAAAAAAAATCGCGGATCAAGTGTTTCACAAACAGTGATTTACTAAATTAACCAATATCTTGTGCGCGGCACTGGGAAACAAGTGCTTGAAGTTTCAGAAAAATCAGTTGCCGCAAGTGACAAACATTACTAGAATGCTTTGATAGGCTATTGCATTTAATCAATTCGGTCCATCACGGAAATAGCATGTTTTGTAGGTTTTATATACAAACCATACCACTCGCTCACCAACAAAAATAAATAAATAAATAATAAAAATAAATAACATCCCAGGTGCTTCCTACGCCATTGACCTGAACTGAATTTCGGCAATACCCTCGGTCTAAGCCTGCAGTGATGCGAATTTAACAAGAGGGTAGACAGAGGGCGCAAAAAGTACGCACAAGATAAGCTGTTTTGACAATGGGACTGCCCTTGAAAGACTTGAGGGGAACGCGCCTTTGAGTCCACGAGTCCAGAGAATGGGATTCAGCCTATATCGTCAGACTCAAGGCAACAACAACGCCTATCACACAACCATATTATGTTTGGATTTTGCTGTTTAAGACAAATGTTTACCTGGCAAAGGAAATCTGCCAAACATTCAGATTAGTGACCAGTGACATTGTCATTACCGCACAAAACTCTGAGTCTCAGAGCTGTGTGGCCACGACACGACAGGACCATCCAACATTGACTTCGAAGAATATAAAAAAACTGTCATCCAGGTAGAGAAAGTTCTGCTGAAACAAAAGTTGATGTGGGTCTAACTTATTTGTGATAGATACGAGGCACAGTAGGCCAAAATGTCCAATGTAAAATTGTCTCAATATGGCTCAATACTCAAGCCTATTTTTCATTCTCTGAGGGCATGTTTAGCTGCACATTGTTTTCTAGTGTTTCATTAGTGTGGCTCACAGTATTGTATATTGAACTAGCTGTGATTTTACATACTTCTAAAATAGGACTATTCAACTCCAGGCAGTGTCTACAGGTATTTGCTCCAGTCATGCACTATACCAACTGATTTCACCAACAAGCTTACTTCTGGAACCATGGGGGGTAAAATGATTTGATGAAATCAGGTGGTGCAAATACCGGGAGACACTGCAGCCTACAGGACCTGGAGTTGAGTAGCGCTGTTCTAAAATTTAAACAGATACTTATATGTATCAACAGTATTCAGTAGTACCGTGTCATCAACAGTAACTTAGTTGTCCCTCACTATCTATTAATACCTTCAAACATTTTCAATAAAATAAGGTCTTATGCATTGCAGTCTCAGGTAGCAATCTGCATAAGGTGACAAACATTAAATATTTTAACTCAGCTGGAGCTAGGTGTGATTCAAACTGGATTTTGACAAATACATGTTTCAATACAACCAAACAGTGCCAAGCAAGTGGATGATGTCAACCTATCCATCCTTTATCGTGTCAAAGGAATCCATATATATATGTCTATGAATCACCCCTAAAGTGAACTTCTAAGGTACATTTTCTGGACATCCCTAAAATACAAGCTGTACAAGCCAACCTTCAGTGCCACCTTCAGTACCTGATCTGAACTGCCATTTCATGTAGAGGCCTTCTCTTTTTGCCCTCTCTCTCCTGACAAATAACTCCCCAGTTATTTGACTATAACAGGGCTTATGATATTATATACTTAGATTTCCAAAGAGCATTTGATAAGGTACCATACGAGAGACTAGTTAGCAAAATGAAGACAGTAGGAATTGCAGGAGGTATTTCAGAGTGGATTTGGAACTGGCTACAGCATAAAACACAAAGAGTAGTAGGAGGGATATTATCTGAGCAGGGAACTGTGGGAAGTGGAGTCACACAAGAATTTGTGCTGGGACCACTGCTCTTCCTCATTTATATCAATGACCTTGACAGGGACATAGAAAGTGCATTAGTCAAGTTTGCAGATGATACAAAACTGGGAGGCCCAGCTAATAGTTTGGAATCTACTAAAGTAATCCAAGAAGATTTAAACAAAATCCAGAAGTGGGCGGAAACCTGGCAAATGAAATTCAATATAGCCGAATGTAAAGTTCTGCATGAGGGAAATACAAACATTAGGCAGGATTATTTTATGTGAAGAACAGAACTGGAATGTGCTCAATTTGAAAAAGACTTGAGAGTAATGGTTGATCAAAGCCTTTCAGCTTCTAGGCACTGTGCTCCAGCAGTGGAAAAAAGTCAATAGGATGCTGGGATGTATAGCCAAAAGTACAGAGTATAAATCCAAGTTATACTTATCATATACAATACATTTGTTAGACCACACTTGGAGTACTGTGTGCAGTTCTGGGGACCGTACTACAAGAAAGATATAGAGGCTCTGAAAAAGGTTCAAAGAAGAGCAACCAAATTGATTATTGGTGAAAGATAAAAGCTAAGAGGAAAGACTTAAGATGCTTAATCTCTTCAAGTAAAAGAAGGTTTAGGGGTGTTTTGATTGAGGCTTTTAAATTTATAAAGGGGATTAACAAAGTGAACTACAACAGATTCTTCAGGTTGAGTACTGTTAGTGGAATGAGGAGACTTAAAAGGAAAGTTCCATACAGAGATTATGACAGACACAATGTTTTTCACGCTGAGAGTAGTCAATGTGTGGAATAGCCTTCCAGGTCATGGATTTGAGGCAGAAACTCTGGAGATTTTCAAGACCAGGCTTGATATGGAGGTATATACAAGCTGGTCTGTAGGTAATCCGAGCACTACGTAGAATTTAGTCAGGAAAATGGCGAGCATTGTTGGGCCTGTTTTCCACAACTTCTCTTTTCCCAGGTGAGCTGAAGTATTCTTTTTGGGAGGCAGCTAGATAATCCGTCTATGGCACAATGTGCCTAAAATAAAACATAAACAATGTGTTTGTGTGTAGATGTGTTAGCCCCTAACTCGTCAAAAATCTACAGCTAATTAAACCATTAAAATTTCAGATTTAGCACATTCTGACAACACATTTGAAAGGAATTCAAGGTGTTACTTATGGTTAATGGTGGTCTATATCCGCAAGCAATGGTACCCTAAAGTGCAAATTTATTTGGTCTGGGTACTGAAGTTATGCTCAGGCTTGTGCTCTAGTGCTTCTCATAGTTATGCAATGTGTAAGGAATGCATTATAATCCTCTATGCAAATAACATATTAATATCTGATTCTACAACCATGTTTTGTTAGTAGAATTATATTGGCATTTGCTGTTTTCATCCACACCTTTACAAAATCAAGTGATGAGATGACTTCTTATGATAGCATGATCTTAGGTCTGATGGAATGGGGATATTTTGAGTCATTTAAGGACCTATAATGGGTTGTATATTCCCTGGAATGAGTAACACTAGTTCTAGTACTAAAGGACAATTTTGGCACAGCTTTAGCTAATTTATTTGTAATTCACATTTGTGTGTAATTAATTTATAGGGTCCAAACATTCACTCTTTTAGAAAAAAATATACCTGTATGCTTGCACCCAAAGGCTAAGGATTATATTTATTCCTTTGAAAAAGGGTAACGTGCACCTTACACAGTAAAATATTCAGTATTAAATCAACTCTTATGTAGTGCATATGGTCCCTGCTGAACACATGTGTACTCTGTTAGAGTTGAATCAACACTGGACATTTACTGTGTACAGCTGGCCCCACTGCTCTTACAAAAAAATAACATGTGAACTGCTTGTGGACACCAAACATGTAAAGAGTACACATGTGAACAATAAAACTAGTTCCACTAGTAAAATGAAAGTTGAAAAGGTAACCTATAAAATTTAATGTTTTGTTTTCACATTTGAATATTGTAGTTAACATTTGAAAAAGTCAATCTCCTGTGAAAAGGTGGATTTCATGTCACATGTTTTGTTTCCACATGTGGAAATTTTTACATAAGAAAAAAGCCAATGGTTTGTGAAAATGTTCAGTTCACATGTGACATTTTCTTTTCACATGTGAATATTATAATTAACGTGTGAAAATGTTAAATTCACTTACAAAAGTGTTTCACATGTGAAAAGGGAAATTAATGTTTCGCAAGGGTGCTGTAAAATACATTTTGTACCCACGTAGTTGTACATGATAAACTTAAGTAATAATAAACTTTAGAGATGCAAGGCATAAATAAGTGTGCGAAATCAGAAAAGGTAAGGACAATTGAGCGATGGGCTTTCTCGCCTTCGGCTGTGCCAGCGCTGTGCGGCTTGCTCAATGTTATTGTGTGGCCGCCTGTCGACTAGAGGCAGGCGGTGATGTGTTCAGTTCCTCTCCAGAAGCAGGCGGTTGACTGCACGTGGGTCGCGTGGCCAGATGTCTTGTTGCGCATTGTACCCGAGCCCCCGTGCTACCCCCGCCAGCTTCTTTAGATCTTCAAACAATCCCCTCTATTCTGGGACTACATTCATCACCAAAGGAGCTCGCTGCAAAAGGACTGGCCATTATTCTCTCTTAAATCCTGATTTACAGGTGTTTTAGAAAGAGGACTCATTTCCTCCGTACAAAAACTTGCCGCACATGGTGTGTCGGCCACCCGCTTGTAATCCCGTGCCTTCTGCTTCTGAAATAGTTCATTTAAAAACTTTGCTTTATTTGTCTGTAAAAACAGATGTAATTATATTTTCTGCAGTAGGCTATTCACAGACATATGGTTAGCCTACTCACAGAAAAATGTCCAGTGTTAAATCAACTCTAGCAGTATTAAATAAATCAACTGTACCACAGTCCAAAGCAAACACTATTTGGGTTTAAAGTAGGCTACTCTATCAGAGTTTATTTTACACTGAAGATTTTGCTCTAGGCCTACTCTACACGCCTAGCACAAAACGGATTCAATGACCCCTATAAAGGTATAGCCTACGGATATAGAGGCCTATCAAAGGTTTACAGGTTGTTTACCCAAACGTGATAGTGTTTATTGACGATCGGGTAGAAAATCCATGACTTAAATATACTTGCAACGAGCGTAAAGACAATAGAATAAATATGTCCATAGTGATAAGATTTCGTGCTTGATTCGTGTACAATTGATGGCCACACGCATTTATATTATGATCACCACACCTGTCACCTCACACCGGTCACTTGCACCTGCCGTAACGCCCTTTGGACACTTTCTTCACGAGCAGTTACAGAGGTGCCCCCGGTCCTGCTGTCCATTTCTTCCCGGGTTATGGCATTCTTCATGGCGATTAGGTTCAGCTGAATACAAGCCATTGTTCGTCGTAGTTTCCCACGTTCCAGCATTCGCCTGGCAGTCGCGTGTCTCAAGTCAAACAGAGCCGCTGCCATGAATTCTAAAAGCGGCTACCAGTGAGCGGGACATCTGCCCGTGGCTATTCTGACATCTGCCCTCTCCATTTAAGGCGAAAAAAAGTTTATAACAGATGTTTCGTGTTTTCAAGTTTTTACTCTCCATCATAACAAAAACAGAATCAACTGCATACGTTTCCCGCTTATACTAAAATCAAGTCGTTTCAGACATAATTAATATTCTATAATATAGCTAATAATAAAAAAATAAAGTAAAATCGATCATATAAGCTTGACATGCTTAAAAATAACGTTGCCTTCTCTTAAAATCTAGGGTAAAATGAGACCAGTCAGGTACATAAGAATTGTGCATTCAAAGGAAAGGAAAACATGGACGTAATTACATAGGCTTTTTTCCTTCTTCAAATTCACAACATTCACAAAGTAAATATTTTGTCCACAGGTGAGGTTATATGCTGGAACAGGTCCTGTAATGTTATTTGAATTGTAAATTAATAGCTTATAGGCATTGCCTTTAAGGATTATGATGGAAAAGGAAATGATGGAAATTTTTTAAGTTCACTGTTGTTTTTTGTTTTTTTTTACTATCCTAAAACATATTTGGTGTGAAAGCTATGATGGAATTACATTTTATAAAATGTTTGTTTACCTAATTATGCTGTAAACGACAAAATGTTAGGTGGACTGACGATATAGACATTCTCACCTCATTTTAAATGAAAATATAGCCTACCAAAATATTCTTCCCGTTGTCAAATTCCGCTTTGAAATATTACAACCCCGAGGATTAAAATTAGAATATAAATCCTATATTTTAGCTTTGCAGACTGTCGTCCCAGATCATTTACATTACATAAAATTTACAGGCCTAAATTTGGCATCACATCTATTTTTAAAAACTGACTTATTACACAGACAAGTATATATTGCACAAAGGAAACACAGCAACACTCCAAAAAGATTGTGACCAGCAATGTTCTACTTTGAAAATACTATTTTTTCCAGACCAGGTCAGTATATATGTGAGGTGTCCTCGGAGATAAGTGATAGGCTTCAAAGTAAAATAGCACAGCACACGAAGGGCAATACAGACCTATTATGTAACCTATTTCTTTATATCACATTGGTCCGTTGTATAGATGTCCATCCATTTTCCAATAGCTTAATGACACATTAGCTACTATGTCAAATACAAACACTGATTGAGAATGAATACAACTGCCAAAACATGAAAAAGTTTTCTGCCCACTGCAGAATGTTTCTGGTTTGAAATTAACATTTTTTTGAGGGTGGAGTTGGGGGAGTACAAAGAAACTTATCACTGCCATTTACTTAGTCTGTTCCCAGTTCATTAGTAAACCAGCTCAAACTAAATATATCCAGTAGTACAGTTGGGAACAATGGTTCATGCAACAATAGACACCATGGTTGTATTCTGTAGGACTTCAAGGATAGGTTTCGCTTTTTCTCAGGTAATGCTGTCCTAGTTCATTCAGAATAAAAGGACCGCAAGGTCCCCAGAGTAACCACAGTAATAGCAGACTCTTGTTCGTCCCTGGGAATGCCAAGCCAGGGCTCCGCGCGCTAAGCACCACGTGACGAGCTCTAATAGAGAAAACAGAGGGTTTCGCTAGGGGTGCACATTTCCAGGCTGGACATCTGTCGCTTGTTTTTTGGGCGGGCAGCTCAGCTATTGAAAAGAAGCAGTGACCTGTCAGTCTTGACTGATGGGAGCGGGCCGCTGGGATCGACCCCATGTGTGGGAAAATACCTCAGCCAAAAAGCACGCTCATTCACATGCTAATTCTGCTCTATAAATAAGAGGAGTGCGCAGCGCGGAGGCCTTAAAGACAAGGCAGATTTCACACGAGACAGCACGAGAGAAGTCGCAGATTATATCTACCAAACCAAGGGACATGACCGCCACTACCATGGCGCACAACGTGGAGAAACTATCGAGTGCCAAGGAAGACAGAAAGGTACGGACATTTCCCCCCCGTTAGAAAGTAAAATAGACTCCAGAGGAAATATTCACAGATTTGGGGAATGAATGTGGAATAGTTTGTTAATTTGCTAGCGTGTTCGTCTCGTGACGGTCTTCAGTTCCATCGCTGAACTTGACTTGATGTGTACATTCGTTCCTAGCTGAGGAAGCCGCTCATTGAAAGAAAACGACGTGAAAGAATAAATAATTGCTTGGATCAGCTGAAAGAAACTGTAGTTGGCGCCTTTCGGCTTGATGTAAGTACACACCGTGAAAATCGCATTGTCGCGTCATACGCGTTATACTCCAATTTGGACTCATGGTATTTGGACTTGTAGAATCACTGCTTACATCAGCGTCATTCTCTTACAGCAATCTAAACTGGAGAAAGCTGACATTCTTGAAATGACAGTGAAACACTTGCAAAATATACAGAGCAATAAATATGCAGGTAAGTGGTCTCTGATTGTATGAGCAGTATCATACCTTTATTCAAACAGACAGTTGAATTAGCGTTTATAATTTAGTTTTTCTGAAATATAAATGAGTATTTCAGAGTAATGCCATGCAACCAATTACAATGTAATAGTCCGCGATCACATAATCAGGATGCAATGTGTAAGGGATTTCCTATTATGGCCTCTCGAGGGCAGTATCTGATAAGGGAAGACTAAGGACACACTTCAGAGTGTAAACTCTCTCAGTAATAACACTTAAGAACTCAAAACTCCAGATAATTAGGAAAATTAATTGGTGTCCATACGAGACCACCGTTTTTTTTCTTTTCATTTTCAGGGAGGAATATGAAGATTCCGTAAATAACAGAACCTGGTGCCACTGAAATTAACTTAATATCAGGCCACATACAATGCATTGTGATTCCACTAGATGGCGCTGTGATAGATATGTAACAATTCCTCCTTGTTTTGCAGCTGATCCGACCTTAGGACTGGAAGCCCAGCAGAAGTACAGCACGGGCTACATTCAGTGTATGCACGAGGTGCATAATCTGCTACTAACCTGCGAATGGATGGACAAGACTTTGGGTTCTCGCCTGCTCAACCACCTGCTCAAGTCCCTTCCACGGTCCACTGAAGATGCCTCCCAGCCCGCAGCCGTGTCTATCACCCCCATCCCCCACCACACACACGGGAGCCCGAGGCATGGAACTCCCGTGCCCTCGAATAGGCCCTTCAGCAGCGGCGATGTCAAGCCTGGGAGAGAGGTCCAGACAGATAACGTCCAGTACTTAGCCAGCCCCCGCGATAGGGTACTTCTGCTACCAGGAAATCGGTTATTTAACAATCCACACATTGCTGCGCTTGATATGTGGAGGCCCTGGTGAATTTCTGGAACTCAAACTCTATTTTGATCTATGCGTAGACTCTTCTCCTTATGTATCTTATAGATATGCTTCTCAGAACACTTGTGGGGCAGTACTGTTCCAGAATAGGTGTACTACAGACACGGGTACTTCCGGCAGAAGTAAACTTCTTGTAGCCTGCATTGTAGAAGGCTATTATTTGTCTATTTATTGTATTAACTCAATTTATTTAATAAGATAAACTTGCTTTTAGGTTTATTCATCACATAATGTAGTGTGTGCTTTCCCTTTCTTTGTATCTAATGTAAATGTATTAACCCAGTATTAATAAAATGTGTTCCACAATGCGACGTGAGTTACCTCATAAGATCACGAAACATGTATTTTTTTATTCCGCAAAAAACCATGTCATCGATTCAAACACTAAGGGGTGCTTGTCATGAAGATACCTTAGTGGCTGGATAACTTTGCCTTTTTCCCAGGGAAGATACTAATCTGTTTCACTCACCTAATTTTAAAAATGAGCTTGCATTTCATCTAGTGGTTTTTCCACATCTTAAAGACAACAAACACTAGGCTTGAAGCTCACCACCTCTGCACTTACCTCTCTTCGTTTTAAAGAGCTCAATTTCACATTCCATGTGCTTCCCAAACCAGAAGAGTGGGATTCATGTGGTTGTTGTTTGATTGCAACAACTGATTCAGGATAAGCATAGCCATTCCTGTTCTTAATCAAAACCATAATTGGGACAAGGAAACTCAAATGAACAGTACTTGATGCATAAACGAGCCATCAGTTATGCCTATCAGTGTATTTGTTCACTAAACTGCTAGAAAGGCAGTTTGGAGGAAGTTTAGAGAAAAAGGAAGCCGTTCCTTTTGCTCACATTAGAAGCTAAATTTGTATTGGAGCTGTAGCTATTGTGTAACAAGTTCAGTTCAGTTTTAAGTTTTAAAATAAATTGTTTTCTAGATATTAGTTCAGTTTTCGAGAATTTATTCAGAATATGCTTATAGCCAAGTTATATGATCCTCCCCCCAAAGAGAGATTCTTCAGCATATATAAGCAAATGATTACTCACTGATCTTCAGTAATGATACTGATTTAAATTATCAGGCGACACATCGCATTTGGAAATTTGTCAACTTTTGCTGCACTACTTACTGCACTAAATATTAACAGAGATGAGTGACAACATTGAAGGAAGGATCCAATGTAAGCATGCCTACATTACATAAAACAGATTACTAAGATAAATCACTGAGAAACTAAAATTGGCAAAAGGGTGAACTATACAATATAGCCAGTACTAAAAAATGTATGGCATATACCAAGCTTTCTGAGCTGATGACCCAGTAATGACAACCACCATTAATTAAAATATTTCTGTGTATTTCAAAACAATTGCATGCAACCCGTGGAGTGAATTTAACATGTGCATGTGAATGCAACTGTTGTGAAGGACAACGGAAAGAATACACACCTGTGTAATGTACACAACCTACCTCAAGTTTTAAGGGTGTTGCATAAACCATCCCTGTTCCAGAAATCAGGTCAATGCAACTAAGCATGATTTATTTGTGATATTTGAATATGTGGGTACCCTAACACTGATGATTCACTATAATGTCACTATGTATTATTCACTACTATGTCACATGTGAGTGAAAAAATATTGTATAACATGGAACAGCAAAGAAAAAATATCAGTGAAAATAGCACAACCCAACATTTCAAATGGATACACTAGCATTTACTCAAAGTGAGGCACATTTATAAAGTATATTTGACCAATGACAGTGTCTATCTTCAGATATTACCCGATATAGCTCAATCTGACACAGTGTTATTCAACCCACAATGACGTGAGGACCTGGGGTTTGAAAATCTCTTGCCAGAAATGTCTTACAAATTGGACACGATGACGTGCGCCTATTTCATCACGGTCTACTTAAAATTTTGTTCAGCCTGTTTTTTGTTTTTGTTTTTTTTGAGTAAATACGATTTTTTCTACATTCTGAAAATGTTTGTATGCTTTACATTGTTATTACATGATTATTTTTCAACAAGGAATGTGATACATGGATAGCCAGTGAGTTGCTTTTATCGTTTCTTTTTCTTTTGCATATGAATGATATAGAATAGAGCAATAGGCTCCCCTTTGACTTAAGGCCACATTGCCATACCCATATTTGGCTGTGGTTTATGAGAATACAGATAATCGATTTTTAAAAATTGACATATTTTACTTGATTCATATTCTTGGTTGCAACAAGCCAAGGCTAAGGGGCTCCTTCTGCGCGCTTTCGAACAATAGTGCACGACAGCTGCTGGGTCGACGAAGTGGACTGATAAAGGAAAGCTACAGCAACACATGGGGATGGCGAGGTGCCAAAAGACTTCCACTTCAAAGCCAAGAAATGCTGCCTTCATGTGTAGAACTATTTTATTGCTCTCTTATTGCCAGCCTGTTGCATTTAACGGAACTTCAGTGCATAAAACTCAGAGACCCTTGTTAGTTTACCAGTGAGAGTGCTGTTATACAAAATATTCCCCTATATTTCCAAGTAAACACAAATGTCCCTTTAATGTTCATAATTTGCATAACAATGCATATCCCTTAGACACGATAGTCTGCATGCATCAAGAGCGGTTTCGCGAGGCTAATAAACAATTGTGTGTAACAATTACACACACGCGAACCTTGTTTCGTCCTTTTAAGTCACAAGGCATTCGTGTCCTATCTTTAATTTTTCATTTGAGCCATCGAATTTTTTATACATGGAGATAAGCTTTAACAGATAGTTGTGTTATATTCCTACAACACGACCTGTGAGGACATAATTATATCAGCATAAAAAACAACTGAAAAAAAAGACAACAGTGATGTTTTTGCCTAGTAAGTAAATAGTGTAGCTCACTGACGCTGCAATTTTCACATATTCAAGGTCAACTACAGGCAATTCTATATTTTATCCTAAAATATTTTAAACCTCCATCCAATCACTGAGGCCACAAAACAACAGAGAACAAATGAAGCGCAAGCTAACACCTGTCGTTTTCTTTGAGGACTGGCCCTTAATTCCCCGACTTGATTCATTTAGTCCAAGGGGTTGCAGCCTGCAGCTGCCAACTGTCGGCATCGCGTTACATTCACGAGGCCACACAGGGAAGCTCTCAGAGACAAGAAAGGAAGCTACGGAAACAGAAGAGGACGGGCAGAACAATTTTACAGCTGAATTGTTTAACACGGCCAGCCTAACTACACTTTTAGAGGGGCCTACACCTGTATTTTAAATTCAGTGAATCACAATGGTTTCATATTTGTTTGATGGCTTCTATAACGATGCTAGATAAATATAATATACATAAGGTGCCTATACTGTCCAACGCTCTATACAAACATGTAGTTGTCTAAAGGTGTGTTCCATTAATTTGATCTATAGGCTAACACAGAAAAAGACCAACGTTTAATCCCCATATCTTAATGTTTGAATGCTGTGAAACAGAGAAATGTAGACTACCACTTCAGTGCTACACGTCACACTATTGTTATTTTGATACAGTGTTAAAAGGATAGGAATCAATTGATCAGAGTGTAAGGAGTCAGATTTCTGAATAAAATATTGTTTCCTGTACGGGTCAGTAAGATACATAACAGGCTGACAATGGGATGAACAGGACTGACTGTCTGTCTCGATTTTCATTTATATTTCCATATACATAGTGGTGTATAAAAATATAGAGCCCGGCGGGAACACAAACCAAATAATATTTTTTATGCTCAATCCATGCGGCGCAGCCAGACATGCAGGAGACAAAGGGCTGCGTGCTGATTGGCTGGCGCGGGGTGCGCTCTGAGGTTTTCTGGCTAGTGCTGCCGATTCTCCTATTCATATGTAAATTACATCCTATAAATACCTACTACAGCTACCCACTGCCAACAGCGCATCTCGTTAAGGTTTCACAATAAACACAAGACTGTTTGCCTTTAGTGTAGCTATAGATTTTCTAAGTTTGTATCCGCCTGCCAGCTGCCCCTCTCAAGGACCGAACGTAACAGTGGATTACAAATAGCGCTCTTTCCATTGCTTGGGTTGAAACCAACATGGCCCCGTCGTCTCGACCTAGCAAAAATGGATCTATCACAGATGAGGAGGAATACTACGGCGTTAAAGGAGACCGAAAGGTAGGCAACGGCATCGTTCTCCCTCCTGCGTTATTGGCTTCATTTTATAGCAGTATGTCAGCATAACCTAATATGCTGTTTGTGAATGATCTCCATTTGTCAGACAAGAAAACCATTGGTGGAGAAAAAGAGACGAGCCCGTATCAATGAAAGTTTACAAGAGCTCCGGACGCTCCTTGCCGACTCAGACGTAAGTTTCCGACGTACTTGAACGCCACTTTTTCATATTCACCTGTGGCAATGACTGCATGACGCTGTGTGTTCGGCTACCCCCTCGTTTTGTAATAAAAACATAATATCTGCACTGTCTACAGTTCCAGTCAAAGATGGAGAACGCTGAAGTGCTTGAATTGACCGTGAAACGAGTCGAACATGTTCTCCGAAACCGATCTCAAGGTAGGCTATCGATACGTTTCTTGTTTCCTCTAGCAATATGATTTGTAAAGCTACAGTAGGCATATTATCGGTGCAATGCGTGTTCCCCCTTTGAACCAGTCTAATTATTTTATTTTGTGTTTGTATTTGAAGAAGCTGACAGCATGAACCGAGAAGCGAGTGAGAGGTTTGCGGCCGGCTACATTCAGTGTATGCATGAGGTACACATGTTCGTGTCTAACTGCCCAGGGATAGACGCTACGGTGGCCGCAGAACTTCTCAATCACCTCCTGGAATGCATGCCTCTGAACGAAGATCATTTCCAAGACATGCTTGTGGATTTACTGTCGGACACTTCCAGCAACAGCAGCACTTGGCCAAATAGCGAAGGGATTTGCGCTGCCCTGGCTTCACCTGGGGGCAGGAGTATATCGAGTGTCTCCTCAGCCTACTCTCCGGCTCCCTCCACTACATCCACTGAGGACCTCTGCTCTGATCTGGACGAGACAGACAGTGAACATAACCACACTTCTCCTGATGTCATGGATAACCAAGAGGTCCAAAACATGCCAATAACCACCTATTCCAAGTCCATGTGGAGACCATGGTAGAATTGTAATCCTGGCCATCCCCTTGAGAATTATTAAGATTACTGTGAATCTACCTGAAGCTAGGCCTTCTACTGTGGTTTAGATGTAGTCCCAGATTAGTGTAAATTGTACCTCTTGACATTAATGAGGTGATGTTGAACACAAGATGGCTACCGGACTATTCCTGTCTGGACCGTCTGTCAGTGGTGCCCACTTGATTGCCCAAGTGATTGTGGACACATTGTAAATATAGAGGGGAAATTAGAATGATAAAGCTCTTTGACATTTATGGTAATGCCTTAATTTCATCTGTTTTCACTGAACAATATATGAATTTGCTCATTTTAAATGTAAAAGTATATGTATAGACTGCTGTTTTGTAGATGTACCTACTTTTTTTTTCTTCATAGACCTTGAAGGAATATGCCATAGAGGGGTTCTCAGAAAGATAGGAAAGTATTTCTACCTTCAGTGAAGGGAGGGGTAAATTAAATGTAAAATGCTTAGATGAAAACTATTCATTCTTGGTAGCAGGGTTGTATGGGGGTGGGGGGCTGTGAAACATCTGGACAGCTTAACTGTGTATACTGTGGCTTATTTGAATAAAATAATTAAATTCAAAGTTCATTTGTTTGAATCATGTAGATAATCATGATTGTTACTTGTCTTTCATGTATAACTGTTTCCTGTTTGTATGCTATTGCTGTACTTCCACTGCATGTATTTTGGCATCACCCCTGCTCACCTGTGTAATGTAACTAGAACTTATCTCATTGTCTTGTATTAAATCTATTAAATATGTAATTATTTCCCCTAAAGTATTGTGGTCAATTTTATTTCCCTGTGGATGATCAAATTAAGTAGACAACTCCACATTGAGCAAAATATGCAGATCACTACCTAGAAGGAAGATCACCAGTACAAAATGTAGCACAACTCTGCACGACAACCAAGTCAACATGTGCTGAAATATATCCAAGGAACACATTTACAACAGTAGAACGGGGCTGTGCAACTGAATTTGAGGACTTGTGTGTATGCTATGGTTTGTTCCAAGTTCCAACCAATTGCTCTGACTTGAATAGTTCCAGTTCATTCACATTGGACCTAAGGACAATGATTAAACCAAGGAAATAAGTGCAGTCTATAGCGGTGGCTCATCTAATCTATGTGTAATGTTTCTGACCAAGATGTGCATCATACATGGTAAACTATATCATTTAAATACTCCAGTTAATTGTGGAATAAAAGATTCCACTCATCTCTATAAATTACAGGCCTTACTAAACACGTGAGAACACATTAATAAAGTCAAATAAAGCCTACAGACCAAGGTATTTTGGAATTACAGGCATTTTAAAAATTCCTTAAACGTGTTAGGGCTTTATCAGCTGTGAATATCTTGCTTCAGAACTTTCTTTGTGAGGGTTAACTGTTTAATTTAACACCTCGTCTTCAAAGCTGTGCAGATTTGTCAATCTGTTCCTCCGCTGAAAGGTGAAGACTGGGTGTGTTTGAAGTTGCTTTCTTAAATATTTTAGAAAAAATTAACAGGCAAGAACGATGCGTCAAACTTAGATTTGAAAGGCTTGACTACAAGTGCTGCGTATTTTACGCATGTGCAAAAGTAACGTTTTTCCTAATAATGAATGAAAATGTCTTACTGGCAATTTGTTTGATTATATGCACGTAGGTATAAATGCCTTTGTAACTATTATAAAGGGAGATTACATTCAATAGTCTCATCATACTCGTATTAAATTTAAACATTTACAATAATCGCCGGGACTCCACTTACACGGGTTTGACAAAGGAAGTAATATGCTGCGCAACTGTATTTGCACCTAGATCTGCTTCGTATGAGACAGAGGGTCTACACGGATCACAGCGTTGCAGTTCTTGTCAAAGGCGCACACACTGCCGCAGACTGCTGTCCCAAGGCCAAACATGAAAGCACCCCGCCTGGGGCGGCTGCCGCGGCGCAGATCCTGTACCTCTCACCTCTCCGGGGCTGCGACAACAAGGTGTTACTAACGACACGCCGTGTCGGAAACAATTGCTTTAGCAAACAGGAAAATGTTAAATCCTGTTTCCAAGTAAAATGTCAAAACCCACTACCTCCCGACCTTCGTACGACGAATAAGCAGACAACTCAGTTTATGCCCATTTCAGAGGAAGCACAAGCATAGTTTCAAATGTATTTGTCCCGGCACAAACGTATAAATCATTATTCATGGTGGACATTGGCGCATTAATGAAAACAAAGGGTGCAGAGACAACACAAGTGCACTTCCTTTACAAGGAAATTAATCTAGTGAAGTTTTCTTCCAAACGCCCCCTAATTTAAGCGACCACAAAATTCATAATACCATGCAAGAACATGGTATAAGTATGGTTGGCACTTGGTTAATTCCTTCGCTCAGTTTTTAAATATGCTACTGGCCAAATATAAGCGAATGTTGATGGTCAGTCTTCGCCCAGCTACATATTCGAAAATATCGTATTCTTCCACCCAAAGTGATTGCTTAAATTGATTTAAGTGCAGCAAAAGTAGATAAAAGTAGCATACTCGATTCAGATTAGAACATGTGAGTAAATTAGAGAATATGTGAATAATGGTTTGGCTAATCTATTCACCCACATATTAGATTTCCAGACCGGTAATTTGTGATGGCGTAAAGACGAGACAGCAGCGAACATGGAGAGAAGCGCTCTGCAGGGTGGCTTGTAAGCGTCCACACCTTAGCACTAAATTGGGAGAGGTGTGAACGTGATCAAAGTTGGTGTCACTCCCGCGAAACCCTTTGACAGCCTGTCGCCAAAACTGGGATACTAAAACTAAATAGCATCAATGGCTACAGGTTGTTTGCTACAAGAAGTTACAGGGTGAGCAGAATGCCGATTTCATAGGGCAGCCTTTCCGTAAAATTGTATTGCCTGTGCCGGAGCGTGAGATGAGCCTACATTCACTGCTTAAAACCAACCAGATCACTTTAAATGGGTTTGTCTTTTATCCGGCAGCCTCACTTTTGGAACGATTTTGAAATTCACATTACAGACATACATCTCAAACTTGTTAAATAAAATATCTTGTTATAGCCTACCACGAATGGTTAGATTGCTTCTAGTTATTTTAAGTAGGCCAATGTATAGCCTATATTGTTTCCGTTCATTGGTTTTGAATTCTGCTGCGTGGTTGGCCGGCGCTGACAATAGCATTTTCAATTCAAATTTATACCAAACCGTCTCTCTGTCACCAACATATGGCCGTGCAACGTACCCCACGGGATTTCAGCGTACACGCGTCCCAACTGCCTCCGTCGGGCAACCCGTTGATGAGCTTGCCTAGCAGATGTCACGCTGTTGCAACCTTAAGCAGACCGGGGCACAAACTAATAACGTGGTCCACACGTGGCCTAAGTTTCCACATATCGCGATATCGGATCTTTTCTACTTGTAAGTTTCTTAACCTCGTGTGGCTGTAGTTCAGAGTGTACTACAATACATGTATGCAACATTGCTTGAGGTTGTGATACTTGGTTCGAATCTTATGTATTGGCCATAAACGTGCTCGAGCAATGGGGTTCCTCAAAAGCTTGTGAGGGCCTTTATTTTTCAGAAAGGCTGTGTAAGTAGGATATCACTTGGCAAAATGTTCCATGTAGGGATCTCTGTTTTAGCCTGCTAGTCGATATAAATAACAAATAAGTTCCTCAGTTATTTATAATAGAAATTGTCTTCTGTGTATGCAATGCTACTAAGCTTTGTGGGAAATATTTTTTAAATAAAGCAGAGTCTAAATGTGGATGCTGGGGAAATGCTGGGAGCGCAAGAACCTTTGTGAAAGACATGCAGGAGAATGCAGGGCAGTTCAGCGAGGGCATCATCAGCAGCAGGATATCACGGCAGCATCAGGAGCTGCAGAATTGGTTGAGGCAAGGAGAGGTAAGGCTGGTGATTAAGGGTGCAGGCATCATGTGTGCGTCAGTGATTTGCTACTTCTCCGGTTGTCTGCCCAAACTAGCTCCGCAAGCTTTGCATTGTCTTGTTTTTTGTGATGATGATGACAACGATGATTCTTCAAATGGACCCTTTCAAATGGATTCTTTTTGTGGATCTAAATGCTATGCTGTATGATCCCTAAAAATGACATTAAAATCAAAGCTTGCATTTGATATTTCCGCCTCTTTCCAAAGAGCACATTTTTGGCCATGATCTTTGCCCGTGTAGCACTCCTCTACCTTTTTGTCATTGCATTAATACTCTGAAGTTGCTTTAAAGTTGTGTAATGATAACTTTACAATCAGGGGCGCCACCAGTGATTTTAGTGAAAAGATCTCAAACTGGGCCCCACCACCATTGAATGAATTTATACATTATCATACTCTTTCCTTCTCCCCTTCCACATCTGCTTTCACTCTAGCACATGGATTTTTAGGTATCCTGAAAAATAGCCCATATTGTAGTTGTAGCTTATTTTGATATAAAAAATTAGGGGAGATCAAGTTTAGCCGGTGTGAAAACACAACGTGAACAGAGTATGTGATTTGTACATCCTAAAACCCGGCATCCCCTGTAAGGGATGGCCTCTGGTCTTAATCTCAAAAACCATATATGCAACAATGCTGAAACATACACTACGTGGGACATTCAATAAAAATAAATAACACTTCTGATAATATTTTCACTGCAACATATTTTTGTCATCCATCCATTTTCTGCCAGGTCACAGGAGGATGTTAGTAACATGGCTTTACATCGTTTCATCAAATGTAATGTGAACATCAAATTTCTTACATTTAAATGTCACAAGTCTTCACACATTTAATAATGGCAGCACAGATTCTGTATTTACTTAAAAAGTTTTATTACATTATAATATTACTATTCTCACATTTTATGTTTAAAAAAACAATGCTAACACACCACAAGTTCTCACATTGGCAGACACAAAATATCAGAAACATAAAAACACAGAACAGTTGTAGGGCACTGGAATGTCTTTTTGCACCGAATGATAACTGTGAATTCTTTGTCGTGCTTCCGGTGCGCATACATTAAGTTTTGCTGTCCAGTTCACGGACCTTTACATGATGACAAAACAATTAAGACATTACTTCCGTGTGGAACGTTCTGGAATCGAGCCATTGCCCCACACTCAAACATCACAGAGAATCCTGCACAGACACAGGGTGTTGGAACAGTATTGTTTGCAGCTTTTGAGGAGAGTCCTCTACAGTGACAGGTGTTACAGAAGAGGTCCCAGTGAGACACCAGCTTTTCATGTTGACAATGGGCAAAAAAGCAGAACAAAAAATGAAGATACAATCTCTTGGTCCTGGCAGTTTCACTTTGCACTGGCCTATTTCTGCAGTTTTTTCAAAGGAAACAAGTACATTGTTAGGGTGTCTAGTTCTTTATGGTAATAAAGAAAACACTGTAATAAATACATTTCTTAATCCTGTTTTAAATATCTCCGCTTTGTGAAAAATACAGCTAGAAGAGGTAACTTGCATGTAAAGATCTTTAGATCTTCAATATACAGTAGGACTTCAAAGATATGAACTTCAACCAAAAAACACACTGACCACTCACCGGGACAGGGTATAAACCTGGACCCTAGAATATGCAATTATGCCTTATCAATCAGCAGTGATAATATAAATTATATATAATTACATACACATTTACATATAATATAAATTATCACTGCAAAAAAGCTTAGCCTTAAACAAATGAGACATACCATTGATATAAGTTCATAGAACTTTTAAAATGGGAAAAGTAGCATGTTTTTGCACTAATACCAAAAATACAATGTGGTTCCTCTTTACATCAACTGTGTTTGATATGAAGATGAACAGAAGTCAGACAGTTAATGTAAAAGGCCAAAGAAAGGGGCTTATGTTTGAATGAGATCCTGATTTCTGGTTACTAATTCACATTGAATATATGTTTAATTACAAAGTTTCTGACCAAATTGAGCAGCCCATTTAAAGAAACAAGGCTGTCATAATGCAAGTAAAAATGATTCAGATTCTTAAAGGGTAAGCATCACATAACAACCTCCCCCCCCCAAAATATTAGACCAATTCTTTTTATTCAGGAGGTTTTTCATTAAATTAAGCTGAAATTGTTGTTAGTGCAGGTATCATTACGCACTGACTTCGACCTACTTGGAACAAGATTGCTAACTTTTCCAATGTTGGCAAGCTGCATTTATCTTGCATTTATTCAGATAAAATTATGTTGCGAATCATAGAATAGAACAAACTTCTTCCATTTGGCTGGTATAATTTATAATATCTGGTGCTTACCCTTTAAAACTGGTGTATTTTCATGCCACTTTCAAAGGTGCAAACATTTCTAAGGTGTTCATATCTTGGAGGTTCTAGGTAGTGGTGAGAAAGTAAACTTTGTACGTCAACTTTTGAGCTGTTCAATAAAAATTATTTTATCAAATACGTTCATAAATAAAAAATATCACATAAGGAATCAGGCATACTGTAACCATCTGTCAGAAGTTTCCAAGAGGGTATTTCAGTCAGTGAGGAGATCTAGTTTGCAGCTATTACATTGTGACCAAACGTCAGTCGGTTCCACGATGCTACTACTCACATGACCAACAGACAGACACAGACATGGTTCTGATGGACCCGGCTTTCCTCAACAGTTCAAGCTGAACGCGCGTCCACTCCAGTTCCAGCTTCTCGAAAGGCACCAGGAGCACCAGGTGCAGCGGACAGGAGGCAGACTGCAGTAGCCTGGACACGCTGAGACCGGCTGGCCTCAGGTGTGTCCACAGACACGGTCTCACAGTCTCAGTGTCAGCAGGAGAACCTGAACATTCTTCATAACACGCCCGCTGCTGGGCAACAAGGTCAAAGTAAAGATGAGAAGTGTGAGAGCAGAGCTCCGGACTGCCACAGCTTCACAGCTAAGGCTGATTGTGCATGCGAATGCTTGAGCCCTCCTGTGCTAAGCACGGGTGCATGGGCAGGTGAAGGTGCGTGTGAGGGGAGATCAGTCCAGGGCGGCCGGCCAAAGTGGCTCTATAGAACAGGGCCCAGGCTGGGACAGGCGTCCGCCTGCAGGGGCTCCTCGCCGTCTTTCTGGGCGGCACCGTCCTCGTTGACATCCCCCAGGGCTCCCAGCTCCGTGTCCGGCAGATCCTCCTTGATCGCGGCTGAGGCGTCGTCCTTACAGCACAAACACTCCTGTGAAAAGACATGTCCTTATTTAAGCTCATCACTTCTCCAGCTATCAACCAAGGCACTTTGGACACAGAAGAGCAAGTCTTTAGTAGAAGATGCAATGCCCACCCACCAAAAGTTCTCACTGCAAAAGCCTACTCCAGTACCCTCAGATACAATCGCTGTTCTTAGCTTTTTTTGGAATGCGACACAGCTGCACTGATAGAACAAACATACTGTTTGACAGGCTCAGGACTTCATGGCCTCCCTAAGTACTGTCTGGGTTGACCTGGAAAGCGCATGGGAGCTCACCTTGACGTCGAGGACTTTGGGGAGGCCCCCTCTCCTCATCCAGGGGTGCACCTCGCACAGCTCCTTCTTCTGCTCCTCGCTGAAGTGCGGCTGGCTCTTCTGCATCTGCCGCAGCCTCTCCCGGTCCTCCTTCAGGACCTTCTGCACATCCCTGTGGGGGGGCAGCCACACCCATCAAAACCCCAAAATCCAAACTGGGCTTAAGCAAAAAGGACAAAATGAATTACTAATCACAGCAAAGACGGAATCTTAAAAGCCTGCAGAGGTCTAGCACTGGAAGATAGGAAGTGTGCCATCTTCCACTATTTTAGTGCCACCTGGTGGACAAACGTCCTAACTGCAGTAATAAACTAGCATTTTATTTATGGATAGTTCACTTTCTGGGGTTTTTGTTTATATTGTTTCAGTTTTAGTGTACAGTGGTATGCAAGTTAGGCTCCCCCTGGTCAAATTGCATGTTTTGTGGAATCTATAAGTGTGAAAATAAGTAAAAACAACCTCAGCAGGGTACAATCGTAAACATTACATATTTTTGCAAATTTGATTGCACAATTACTATTTATTTGCTTTAACTTAACAGTTACAAAATAAAACAGTTAATGTTTAGACACCATTCCAGTTGATCCATTAATACTTTGCAACAGAGTGTTGTGGAATGAAGAAACAAAAATTGAACTCTTTGGCCACAACCTCCAAAGATACATTTGGAGAAAAACAGTTAGGGGAAATAACGCCTTGCTAACTGTTAAGCATGGGGGTGGATCTATTGTGCTTTTGGACTGTGTGGCAGCCAGTGTGCAAGTGGATGGAAGAATGGACTGAACTAGATGTCATTAAATCCTAGAAGCTCACGTCCCAGAATCAGTGAAGAAACTAAAGTTGAAAAGAGGCTGGGCATTTCAACAAGATAATGATCCAAAACAAAACTCAGAATCAACCATGAACTACCTAAAGAAAAAAAAGATTACAGTTTTGGAATGGCCTTCACAGTTCCTAGACTTGAATATTATTTAAAATCTATAGAGATCTCAATCATGCAGTGCATTAAAGAAGACCTGAGAATATTTCTGAATATTTAAGGTTCTAAAGGAATTAGTAAAGGCTGGGATAAACAGGGTGCCTAAACATTTGAACATGCCACATTTACGGTTTTACTTTTTCTAATCCGTTAAATTCAGCAAACAAATAGTAATTGTGCATTAAAATTTGCAGAAATATGTCACCTTAAACACAGTACCCTGCAGATGTTGTGTTACCTTCTTTTCACTCAGAAAATCAACAAAACATGCAATTTTTTGAAGAATAACTGGGTAACACATACGCTAAACACACAACCTCTGGAGGCATATCATCACTGTGTAAGCGCCTTTGTACATGACCTGTGCTTCCTTGCGTTAAAAAAAAAAAAAAACAATAAAACTGCAACACTCTCAAAGGAAAGGCAGGAAGTGAACTATCCCTTCAGCGGGAGTGCGACCGCGCGGCCCTCCTGTCACTCACCGCGAGGGGAGCTGGTAGGTCATCATGACAGACTCATCTGCATTGGCCATAAGCAGCCAGATGGGCTCCTGCAGCACGCACTTGAAGTGCTTGTTCTCCTCCACCTTGGCCTCCACGTGCGCCTTGGCCTTGTGGTTGTTCTCGGAGGAGTCGATGCTGCCAAAGTATTTGCTGGTGTTGCTGGTTTGGCAGCTCCCTGAGGAGTAAGAGGACAGAGAGGTTAATGGGGGGTTTGTACTGAGCTGAATTAGCGATACAGTGCAATAGCAGTGTTAGCAGGTCTGTACAGTGAATTAGCGATACAGTGGTACAGCAGTGTTAGTGGGTCTGTACAGTGAATTAGCGATACAGTGCTATAGCAATGTTAGCAGGTCTGTACAGTGAATTAGCGATACAGTGGTACAGCAGTGTTAGCGGGTCTGTACAGTGAATTAGCGATACAGTGCTACAGCAGTGTTAGCGGGTCTGTACAGTGAATTAGCGATACAGTGCTATAGCAATGTTAGCAGGTCTGTACAGTGAATTAGCGATACAGTTCTATAGCAGTGTTAGCGGGTCTGTACAGTGAATTAGCGATACAGTTCTATAGCAGTGTTAGCGGGTCTGTACAGTGAATTAGCGATACAGTGCTATAGCAATGTTAGCAGGTCTGTACAGTGAATTAGCGATACAGTGCTACAGCAGTGTTAGCGGGTCTGTACAGTGAATTAGCGATACAGTTCTATAGCAGTGTTAGCGCGTCTGTACAGAGAGCACAGAGCACTACAGCACTGCAGTACAGCGCGGCGTGTGGACTGACCTACACCGCTGGCCGAGGTGCCGCTGGCGGAGGTGCCGCAGCCGTTGGAGCCGGAGCCCAGAGAGCCGGAGGTGGCGGAGCCCGTGCCGGAGCGGGAGTCCTCCTGGAGTAAGATGTCCAGCAGGTCGCTGGAGGACGAGTGCGCGTCGCTGTTCGGACCCTCGCCAGGGGAGCTCATCTGAAACAGGCGAAAGGACAGGCCACCCCAGTGAGTGAAGGCTCTCCACTCCTCTCTCTCACTCTCCTCTTTCTTCATCCCCCTTTCCTGTCTCTCTTCAGCCCTTCCCCCAAACGTCAGACGCTGAAACCGACATCCAGTACAGCCGATTCAGGCTGGAAGCGTGCTGGCGACCAGAGGTGACACCACTCACTGTTAGACCTGTTAGGCACCCAGTCTCACAGCTGCCTGTTCAGGCATAGACTGGCAGAGGTGAGTAAACCCTACTCAGAACCGCAGAGACTAAACGGGGGCTAAAAGGGTCAAACTCAAATCAAACAACATGAAAAGGATGCCCAACATGGGGCCGAGCCTGCCCACTTCTCTGATTTGATCTGTCTGCAACAGCAGCGCCCCACTGCCCATTCTGGAGAGTGTATAAATCCACGGTTCTCCTCTGAAAGATGTGGTGTTGCCGGCTGCTTCTTCTCACATGGCGGGCTACAGCTAAGCTTGCACAGGATGGAGTCAGAGGAAGGCCTTTCAAATGCAGCTTTAACATGCAGTCTAAGGGCAACCGATCCACCAGCGATGAATGTGGACCCCTAATCGGCTGAACCCTCCTCTAACCAGGGCGATGCAACCACCAATTGCGCGTCGCCCTAAGGAGCTACTGGCCACACTTGGCACTGGGAACCCGCATTTGTAGAAGCTCATTTACTAGATGGAACTTACATGCAAAAAGCTTACTCAGATATAACTCTGCATACACATCACCGGCAAATGCTTATACAGCAACAATGGTCTTTCAGTCATAGTATTTTCAGTTATTAAAGCAGTCTACAACTGATGAAATGAATATGGACACAAATCAGAAGAATGGTTTTTCAACAATGAAATATTGCTTAACACCTTTTTATGCATTTCATTGACAAGAAAACGAATAATGAGGCAAAAATGTTTTATTTGTTACTGTATATAGGTATACTGCAGCTTCGTCGATGTTTAGGCAGACTAATGTCAAAAATGAAAACCACAATAAAATCACAATAGAGATGTTTGAAAAAAAAAAGTTTATACAGTGAAAAACAGGCGTTTCCAGCTCTGGTGCTGGAGAGCTGCTGGTTTTGCCTATCTGCGAAAATTAAGCAACCAATTTAGACCCGATAAACCAGGCGATTGCTGAGATACCGTTTAATTAATCAAGGTAGTCCTGCTTGAGAACAAAACCAGCAGAGTCCCGTCCCTCCAGGATCAGAGTGGGAAAGCCCTGTGCTAGCAGAAAGGAGTACAATGGTATCGCTCGGGTTAGGCCAGGGCGTTGCAGTGTTGGCCTACCTCATCAGCGCAAAGGCCGAGTCTACAGCAGCCTTTATTCCGAGCCAGGCTTTCCTCCGACTTTAACCTCGATAAACCCACGGCCCTGCGAGTGTCCTCGGAGTTTAAGGACGCCCGCGCAGCGGGACCACAGCCAGGCCCTCCACACGCCTTTACCAGACCAGGACGACCAAGCGACCGCTAAAAGGTGTAAGGACACATTGATTAACACAGGCTTTCTTTCCTTCTTACTTTGTTGTGTGAATTCATTTTCCTTATTTGTAGATACTGTACTGCAATAAGCCAGCATAATCACTTTTTCACATGTCAATGTTGGTATTAAGTAGCCTGAGGAGTAGCCTGTCTGCTCAAGATTTTTCTAGAAAAATTTTTATCACTTCCAAAAAAGGTAACTAAAAAAATCAATAACAACTCTAGCATCATGTGTGGGACCTTAACTCACATTAGACACACCACAGATACAAAGGAATTTGTTTTTTTTCCTTGCAAAATCTGAGATGGAGGGGCTGCCAGCCTTGTAAGCAGGGAACATCCCATGATTTACAGCAGACTGGGGGGAACTGAGCAGTGGAATGGGCTGGCTGAAGGCCCTAGCTGGGACAGGACCCAGGCGACTGCGGGGTCCGCTGGGCCCGGGTTGGGTGAGCGGCGGGTGGGGTGTCGGTCGCGGTCCCTACCTGCTGCAGCTCCTTGCTGGGTTTGGCAGAGCCGCAGGCGGAGGCCTTGTCCTCGCCGCTGTTCCCCGGGGCTCCAGCAGGGAGCGCCGCGCTGTCCTGCCGCTCCACGGAGCGGGCCGTCTCCTCCAGCTGCAGGAGGTTGAGCTGCAGCGGCGAGCTGCAGCGCGACTCGAAGAGCGGGGGCGAGGCCCGGTCCCGGGCGCCCCCCGACAGGGGCGTGGAGGAGCGCGACGGGCCCTCCCGCGTCTCGCCGAAGGGCTGGGCGAACGGCTCGGCCGGGAACGGGGCCTGGGGCACGAACTGGGCCTGGACGGGGTAGGGGGGCTGCGGGGGGAAGGGGGCCTGCTCCGGGTAGAAGGGCTGTCGCGGGGCGCTGCCCATCTGGGGGAACACGTAGTTGGGCAGGACGAAGGCCAGCATGGGCGGGACCAGCGGCGCGGAGTAGGGGGGCGCCTGCCCGCCCGGGCCGTCCCCGAAACCGGGCAGCGCGGCGCCGGGGCTGGGAGGCACCGCCCCGGACCCCGAGTACACGGGCAGCGGGTAGGCGGGCACGACCGCGGGGTACGGGATGGGGAAGGTGGACTGGGAGGTGTCCGAGGGAGACCAGGACGTCTGGTTGAGGCCCTGCAGGGGCGGGCGCTGGGGCGGGGTCCTGTGGGAGGCCGTGCTGTCCGAGGACTCGTGCTTCTTCACCCGCGCTTTCTTGGCCTTCTTGTTGCGGCCGCCCCTCCTGGCGACGGGCTCCGCCCCGTGGCCCCCTGGCTTGGGCCCGCGAGTGGTGGGCAGAGCTGTGGGCATCAGGAGGGGCACGGTCATTACAGAGACATTAACTGCTGCTTTGCATTATGCACACGTGAGGCTTTGTGTGCATTTACAGATACATGCACGCGTGTGTGTATGCGTGTGTGTGTGTGTGTGAACGTGCGTCTATGTGTATGGATGTTCATATGCGTGTGTGTGTGTGCGTGTGCATATATGTGTGTGTGTATGTGTGTGCGAGCATGCATATATGTCTGTGTGTGCACATGTGTACTTGTGTGTGTATGCGTGTCTGTGCGTGTGTGAAGGTGCATCTACGTGTATGCATGTTCATATGCCTGTGTGTGCGAGCGTGCATATATGCATGTGTGTGATTGTGTGTGTGTGCACATACGCGTATGTGTGTGTCACAGTGTGTAAGACCGTGACTGCGTACCGTGAGCAGCAGGCAGGCCGCGGTGCCGGCCCAGGTACAGGGAGCAGTCAGCCTGGAAGGCCTGCGCGTCCCGCTGCTCTCGGCGGCGGCTGAGGAAGGCCTGCTCCTCCTTCTGCGTGTGGGCCGCCAGCACCTGCTTGGTCAGACCCAGCTTCTTATAGGCCTCCTTCTCCTGGCTGGGCGGAGACACGATGCTCGGGGGCGGAGCCGAGGGAGCCAGGCTTTCTGCCGCATCCTCAATGATCTCTGCAAAACAAGCCAGAGTTTCAATACAGCCCAGGCTGGCAAAAAACTAAATCAGCTATGCTAATTATGCTAATTAAAAACGGCAAACCAATGCAGTAAAACTTTCAAAGAAACACTCTAGAAATGCTTCTACACATCTATGGTTTATTTAGTTTTTTCTTTTAGCCTCTTTTTTCTGTGTCCATTATTTAAAAAAAAATTTCTTCAATACGTAAAATCATATGGACACATTTTCTGGAAAGTTACATCATAAAAAAAATATTAACACACGATATTTACACAGTGCTGTATTTTATAGAGTTCATTCAGAGAACTGAAGGACCTGAAAGGAAGGATTAAGCGTGCGTACCTGATTCTGGCTGGGGTTTCTTGTCTCCGACGTGGACGATGGTGCTGCTGTAGCTGCACTGGCTGGTGATGGACACCACGCTCTCCGCCTTACTGGGCAGCGCCAGGGGTGCCAGGGACGCGCCCACCACCGCTGCGCCAGCCGGTTTCTTGGGGGCCTTCATAGAGGGCAGGTCAGCCATGGTCTCCGACAGGAGGGGTCCTGCCAGGGCAGAGACGCATCCTGATGATGTCAAACGCTTACAGCACGGGTACGGAATCTCAAGTGTCAACCTAATAATGCTACAGCTAATAACACCAATAATAATAATAATAATAATAATAAGTGGTGGTGGAGTGGAGTGAGCAGGAGGGTGAGTAGTCTGGCAGGAGGTCAGTAAAGTAAACTGGAAGAAGAGTCAGTCAGGCACTTCACTAAAGTGGAAGGTGAAACCATTAATAGGTATCATGAGACATAAGGTTTAAGTGCCTAAGGTCAGCGCCAAGTCTGAGCAAGTTATGAGTCATTCTAATTCTGATGTCACATGGTTAAGTGCTCTCACTTAGGAGGTGAATGTACAGATATACATGAAAGCATGTTCAGTGCCATATGTGCTACATTTAGCTACCCATTTGCGTCCTGATAACTCCAGCAGCCCTATTCTGATCACTAGCTAGCAAGATGTGTAACTTGCTGTTACCTTGGTATCTAGCTAAACAGATAGCAACATCAATCATGCATTGAATCTCAGATGCCATTATAAGTTTTATTCATAATAATCTATCCCACAATTATAATGAATTAGCTCTAAAACCTTGCCTCATTCACATTTAAGGCCAACACACAAAAGAAGAGGTGTGGACATACCTTCAGCCTTCTGCATGCCATTCTCTGCCTCTTTCTGCTTGTCCTCATCAGAGTTGGAGGAGGTGGTGTTGGAGGACGACTGGCACTTCCTCTTCACCGTGATAGGGAGGTTACAGCTCTCCAGGTACCTACACAAACAGTAGAGCCATTAACATTAACAACAGAAGCAATAACTGCAACCAAACGCTTCCTATAATTTGATGTGGCCTCATTTCTTTCCAGAGCTGTATATGCATACACATGCACACACACACGCACACGTGCAGGCACACAAACACACTCTCACACACACGTGCATACATACACACACGCGCACACACACACACACACACACAAGTTGAACAGTGGCACCATTCGTTGCTGTGAGAAGCTACTCTGCACGCGCCCGACTCTTAGCGCCGATGAAACATAACAGGAGAGGAAGCTGTGAAAGGGCTCCAGAGTACACAGCCAGTGGACGCGCACGTGAGCGTTTCACACACTCCCCACGCCTCAGCACCTGCAGCCAGACTCAAGAGCCCCTTCAACCTGAGAAGCAGGAATGTGAGCGAGCCTGAATGCGTCTGAAAGCGCGTCTTTGTGTGCTTGTTCACTTCAGTGCAGAAATGGGACCCGTGAGTGATTCTGGAGTAGGGGAGGAACCATTTACGCGAGTAAACAAGTAATCGCCAACAGATGCTTTACTGCTTAGAGACATAAATATAGGCTTAATGCTAAATGTTTTGCAGTCTTAAATTATGCATTCTAAGAGGCTAGCTTTGTCTATTTTTATGTCTTCGTGTCCCAGAATAGCTAAATAAAATGTTTATCCAACAATGTCTGTAGCCTATCAGTTTACTAAAGCCAGTGACTGGATGGGAGCTGAGAGTTGGGGTGGTGTATGCCACCTTTAACTCCAACCTATCGTGTTGTGGATGGATGTCGCTGTGGTAGAGGCTGACCTGATGACACTGTCCAGGCAGCTGATCTGCTGGTAGGAGTAGACGGTCTGGCCCTTGTAGGCCAGCTCCTCCTGCGCTGTGCTCCTGTCCTCCATGCAGTCCATGGTCTCCTGCCCCCCCAAAGGGAGGGCGGAGCCCTTGAGCCGAACCACCTGGCTTCTCTGCTGGTGCTCTGCTGGAGAGAGCGCATCGTTAGTCCCAGACAATAGGAGCACAGGCACATGCATATGCACTGCTGCTTGAACACATGCACGCCATTAGACACACAACTCACTCACTAACGCACACTCAACCACACACACACTGCTGCTTAAATGTACACATTCAGACAAACAATGTCCCCACTAACACACACACTGCTGCTTAAACATGCACATTTATTCAGATACAAAATGTACCCACTAACACACACAACCACACATATATATACACACACACACACACACACACACACACACACACACACACACACACACACTGCTGATTAAAAACATACACAGTCAGATATGCAATGTACTCACGCACGCAAACACCAACAGAACAATAAAATGTAATGTTAGAAGAGTCTACTTGTCCCATTCCTGCTTGGCACACACCTGCTGTGAATGTCAGTGGCTGCACATTAAGAACAGGAGGCCATGGGATAGAGAGTACTTACTGTCAGAGGCCTTCTTGGGCTCTGGTCTGGCTGCAGAGGCCATGTAGACCTGCTGGCCCTGGTATTTCAGCATGTGGACACCTTTACAGATCTCCTGGAACGTTCTCTGCAGGGAAAAATACACGTGGCAGGGTTAAATATTAAATAGATTCATTTGTAATCTTTGCCAGATTGTGCCCTCGAACGAGGAAATGTTGCAAAAAGAAACTGGGGGAATACATTTCAATAACTTCCCATATAAGATATATTCAGTAATAATAAGAGGCACACAGATGTTTCCGGCTTATTAATAATAACATCCAATGCTTTTCTTATTTTGGTCACTGTGGTTGAAATGGCTGAATTTAGCACATATGTGCTGTACAGCATTCACATAGATATAGAATATACAATCCATTAAAAGCGCTGCAGAAGTTGCATGACCCACCGGCTTGGCCTTGTGCGCCTCCTCAGTGGCGTTGTTGTTGCCGTTGCCGTTGCTTTCGCTGGACGAGGCGACACTCATGAGTTGCTCGTGAGACCCGTTGCTCCCCAGGCTGCCGTAACCACTGGACCCAATGCTATGGACCGGCTGATACAGGGAAAAAAACATTAGCATTTACACACCCTATTTTATTCAGAAGGACCATGCATGTTAGCATTTACGCTTATTCTATGCTACTTTCAAGGCCTTGGCATGTTAGGCTTTGCACACACTATTCTACTGGGGCGGCAGTGTAGTATAATGGGTAAAGAGCTGGTCTTGTAACCTAAAGGTTGCAGGTTCGATGCATATGTGAGTGCGTGAAAAGCTCCTGACCTGCAGCAGGAGCTTGTGAATCTGTTCTGTGATCTCTAGGATGTCAGAGTCCATGATCTTTCCTCCTGTGAAGGCAGGGGCTGCAAACACATCTTCATTCACAGGGCCCCTGTGCAGAAACAACCCCCAACTTATTTAAACGCTATTCAAAGCGAGCAATTTGACCAGGTGTCGTACCCATACCACTGCATACACTATAGGAGAGAGAAAGAGTAGGAGGCTGTTACTCACATGCGGACTTTGTGTCTGCCGATGACAAAGGACACCTTTCGGCTCCAGGGGTTGACGAAGCTGGACCAGCTGGTGTCGATGGTCACGTACTCGCCGTTGCGGGCGCAGAAGCGGATGGAGGAGTGGTCAAACGGCTGGCCCATGTACTGCAGGACTGTCGGGGGGGACAGAGGAAACAACAGTGAGCTATGGCAGGAGAGCCTGACACACAAAGGCTCGCTACAGGCCTCGGAACACAGGAACCAGGGCCTGGCGCTAACTGGCGAGTCTTGTGAAGGGCTGACTCACTCTTCCTGTGCACAGCCAGCATGAGGGGGCGGTCGCTGGGATGCAAATGCAGCAACACTGGGGTGCCAATCAGATCCTGAGGCAGGTAACCCAGCAGAGGAACAGCCCTGAGGAAGAGAGACCCTCGTTATGGACGCTCCATGACAAATGGAACATCCATAAGCAAAAGAGTACACCAAAGGAAACAGGTTCTCTTGGGAACCGGAGAGAGAACTGAGAGACAGCAGGGCCTGGGGATCCTGGATCTCCACCAGCAGCAGCCGGAGGGTTAAGAGGGAAAGAGTCTTGGGCAGGGAGACAGGCACTCACCTCTCATCCACATCCTGGAACACACAGTTGGGCGTGTGCGTGGTGGTGAAGATGCGCTTGTCCGTAGGAATTCTGGGAGCTACAGGAGACACAAAGTCAACAGTCAACTTCCCCCTGCTCATATAGCTCTTACTTTGGCTCGTCTGGAACACTGAAAGAATCAGCCGTGCATAAAACACAAGAGAAGCCACTTCAAGAACACTTGGAAAAATTCCCAGGAGTGGCCAGCCTTCCAAAATTTCTCCAAGGGCAAAGCAACAACACATCCAGAAAGTCACAAAAGACCCCAGAAGAAGATTTAGGGAATTAAAGGCCTCTCTAGCCTCAGCTAAGGTTAGTGTTTATGACTCCACAATAAGAAGGTTACTGGGCGAAAAGGCAGGCAGGAACCACTGCTAACCAAGAGAAACATCAATGCTCGTCTCACATTTGCAAAAAAGCACCTAGATGAAACCCAAGCCTTTTTGGATACTGTTCTATGGACAGAAGAGTCAAAAGTGGAACTTTATGGGTGACACGGGGTCCCACTATGTCTGGCGTAAAACAAATACAGCATTTCACAGCAAGAACATCATATGAACAGTCAAATACGGTGATGTAGTATGCTGGTGTGGGAATAATTTGCTGCCTCAGGACCTGGCTCTCATGTTTTGGTGTTTGTTTGTGTTCGTCTGCGCCTTTGTATGCCTGTGCTCGATAGTGAGTGCCTCAGTACACATGTGCTGCAATCGGTTTCCTCTGACGTCCATACCTTCATATCCAGAGTGCACTCTCTCTGCCAGCAGGAGGCAGCAGAACTGGTCCTCCGCAAGCTGTGCATCCTGCACCTTCATCAGGTAGGGCGTCATGCGGAATGGGAAATACTGCAGGCCCCCCCCGTGCTTCTGGCCCCCACTGCAGAGACAGGGAGAGATGACATCGGTCTTACACACCACTGGCGTAATACTACACCCCAGGTCCCAACCCTGTTCCTGGAGATCTACCATCCAGTAGGTTTTCAGTCCAACCCTAACAAAGTATACCTCATTCAACAGCTAGAGATCTCGTTGAGCTGCCAATTAGCAGAACCGTACGTGCCAAATTAGGGTTGAAATGAAAACCTACAGGACGGTAGACCTGCAGGAACAAGGCTGGGAACCACAGTGCTACACTGACCATGCACTTCAGTCCTGAATTTATTTAGCCTTCAGCACACTCAGTGCACAACATTCAACACTTCTTTTTCACTTCCCTCATTTCAGTCATTCAATGGCTAGGGCCAGGACTTATTCAATGACTAGGATACGACACAAAGTACCCCTAATTACACACTGGATAAAATCCACATTCAACTTTGATTTAACTTTTGTTCTACAGCCAGAGGAGGCTGTGGCCAATTTTACTTAGAGTTACTGTTTGATAGTGCCTTATCATGGCACAAGTTGTCATAGCCTAAATGTCCTCAAGGGGGCGATCCAAGCTCTGAGCTCAGCAACCTACACTTCTATATTCAAAGTGTAAAACCAGTTGCTCGCGACCCACAGTAGACAGCAGACATAAAAATTCTCACCTGATGCGACAAAAGAATGATTTCTCCTGCATGCAGTCAGATGGAGAGGACTCTATTTGGAAAAAGAGCAAAGGCAAATAAAATCAACGAGAGGTAACATTTCATTGAAATTCACATTTACATACATCAGTGCTTCTCAAACATGGACCTGGGGACCCCTCAGTATGCTGGTTTTTATTCAAGCCAATTTTCTGTCCACACTTCCACCTATTGATTTAACTTAGTCTTTAATCTATTTGTAATCATTTGCAATATATATCACAATAAGCTAAGATTTACAATAAGCTAAGAGGTGATTACCTAGACTTGAACCAGAGCCAAATAATTACTGCTGTTTCTTTGAGCCAATCGCCTTTTGGTGTCTGACATGTGTTGTTTATTGATCATATATTACACAGCCATTGGTAGCACTGCAAGATTCAAAGAGAAAGCTTGCTCACAATGAGTACATCATAACTTGAGTGGCAAAAGTTTTTTAATCAGAACGCTGAAACATTATTTGTAGTTTAATTTATCTTGCTTATCCCGCCATTTCATCCTGCTTTTGTGAAAATTATGAAGGACGTACATTTATTGTAATATTGTTGCAAGTAGGCATACTGTGGCAAAAATGATTCCATGGGCTAATGCGACCACTGGTTGGGATGAAAAGCAGAACACACAGAGGTCACCCCCATACTCACCAAAATGAATAGAAATAAACATTTACTTTCTATAGAATGACCCAGCCTGGATCCTGCTCTGCATTTAATTTGCTTGTTGTTGGCTTTTCCAGGGCAATTCACAGCACTTGCATTTCACACAATACAAATTTGAACAGGTGGATATTTACTGGAGCAGCTAAACAAAAGCGTCAATTTCAAAGTTTAGTTCCCAGGACCAAATTCAAAGAGCATGTCTAAGTCACATGTGGCCAATGGTCCCAAGGAGCCACACCCTAAAATCACCGACCACTGCCAAGTTGCCAGGTGAGATTATATAACTGTAATGGCTTTCACTTATCAATTAAGCACCGAGTAACAATGAAAACCAGCCAACTAAGTGGCTTTCCAGGACCGGTGTTGACCTCCCTGGTCTAAATGATTTGCAGTAGTGCACTTCAAAACCAGCGGCCTAATTTACTTAGACCTTTAGCATGTGCTAAATCTTTTAGCATGTGCAAAAACAATAACATGACCAATAATTGGTCATGGTATTTGTTTCGCATCAATCACTGGTTGTGTTATTAGTTTTGCGTGCGCTAAAATGTTTTGCATATGCTAAAGGTAAATCAGGCCCTTAGATTCTAGATGTCAGCAGACATCTAGTTTGACACACAGCCTGGTTTAAGATGGGCGAGCCAGGCCTAGCATACCTGCGCCCGTGCACATTCTCCAGGAGGGCAGGCGGTAGAGCGTGGTGAAGCTGTAGAAGACGCTCACGTCCTGCGGAGACAGGAACTCCACGAACTTGGCATTCTTGAAGACGTCTCGCTTGCAGCTGAGGATGGAGGCAGCCTGGTCCGAGATGTACACGATCTTCCCCGTGATCATGGACACGGCCACCGCGAAGGTGTCCTGCTGAGCGGGAAAACAGCCTCAGCATCCCCCCCGAGTCATCAACAAATGGAGCCATAATGGCCGTCGGCAGGAAAGACGTACGTACCCTTTGTACTCAACCCTTGAGTTCAGTTCAGTGGAAATTGACTCATTTTAAACTTTCAGTACAAGAGGAATGACACATTTGAGAGCTGTATTTCATAACCAGTGACTATGCCAGTGTACGTTTGGTTCTTGCTTTGTGTTTCTATTTGTTGCTTATCATCCATACTTATTAGCCTTTCTGTGTACATGGTTTCTTTGAATATAATAAGATAATGATAATGAGAATGAAAATAAACAAAACAATAAAGATAAATGATTTATGTCCCCATGCTTTGCCTAAACTGAAGTAAGGCAAGTACTCTGGAGCGCAATGGCTGCCGAACATCAAAACGGGGCACACAGTGACAGCAGTGGGGAACCAATGCCGATGGAGAACCAACCAGATCCCTGAAAGATGCTCGGCATACAAATTCAGTCCATTTATGTTCCTATTCTCACCTAGTATAGTACGTCTGCACAGCATGACACACAACGCTCCACCCCCCCGGGGCCCCTCCCCCCAGAGGCCCCTCCCTGCAGGTGCCCGCTGGGCTCCACTCACAGTGTTCTTGAAGGTGTACTCTGAGGTGATGCCGTCAATCTCCCTGATGGTGTAGGACGAAACATCGAGCCCTGGTGGCTGGCTGTCGTTGATCATCAGCATCTGGTAGTACTCTTCATTAGCTGCAAAATGTACAAGAGACACTCATGATCCATGCGTTCAGCCACTATACTGCAGGGGTCACTCGTGTGTTCGTGAACTGCCATGTCTCCATATCTTCCTCTCACTAGTTAGCTGCCTAGCTAGTAAAAACTCTCTCTCTCGCTAGCTAGTTTTCAGGCAACTTTGGTTGCTCAGTTGCCCAGTTGCTCAGTTAGCTGGCCGTCCATCAGCTACATAGAGAATGAATGGACTTCCGGCAATTGGTCAACGGAGTTGCTTGCTGCGTGAATGCGAGGTCGGTCCAAAATCTTGCACGCTCCCCAATACTAGGATAAACTTTAGTGCATTTACCTGCAGTCTAAGTAATGACAACCATTTTAAAATACCTAAAAGGGAAGACCACCATCAGCTGATAAGACCCGATCAGCAGAAGTCACCTTACCTTTGACCTGCTTGACGCAGCGCAGGGCGTACTTCAGGGTGTTCAGGGTGCTGGACTTGCTCTTGTTCCTCTTCTCGGAGGGCAGGTGTAGCTTCAGCTCCTTCAGGGTCTTGCGGAGCTCCTTCTGGGTCTTGGCCTTGGCCGACTGCTCGCTGCTGCAGGGTCACGCGAGGGATGCGCAGGGGAGAGGCGTGTCAGCAACGCGCCTGGGTTACGGAAAGCCCCGCCCCACCCCGCCCAGCCAAATGTCCCCGCCATTGCCGTTCGACGTGACGCTATTGACAACTCCTCACGGGGGCACTGAAAGGAGGGAGTTTTATACCCTAAACCATCAGATGCTGTATTAACCCATTTCTGCAACATGAACAGCACCGCTGACACAAGCTGGGTTCATTTAAAACCGATGAGGAAACTCTAAAGGCTGAATGGAGGCTGCAGGGTATCTGAGGGATTGGGGGGGGTGCACTGACCTGCAGCCGCTGGTGGAGGGGTTGTCCTGCTCTGAACTGGCGCTGAGGAGGCTGAAGGCGTTGGAGCTGCTGGGGGGGGACGGGCTGTGGGAATTGGAGCTGCGGGGGACAGACGGAACACAACAAGGGGCAGACAAAAGAACGGGTTAGAAAACAGCAGATCCGCCGGGCCACGGAAGTATCGGGCAGAAGGGAAAAAAAATAAGTGGATTTGGCCAAGGCTCCTTTATTACCCACTGCCATTGTTCCACCTCGCTTTGGAAGGCATTCTACCAATTTCCCATTTGATGGGCAGTGTGGGTTTGCACAATAGGAAAAATGGACAAGGGCGACTGGCTGAAGGCTCTCATTATTGTATTAACTCATAATTTGGTTTTGCAGTGCATTTCCATTTGTGAAAGAAAACCTATTCCACCAGGGAGGGCTGTTTTTCTGTGAGTTTCAAGCTTCCCAGTATTAACTGCATAATGCTAATCCTACTTTCTCTCAGAAAGTTTTATTCAACTTTTATTCAGACTGTGCCAGCACTCTGCTCCATGCTCCATGTGTTTCTGCGCAGTGTTGAGCAAGAGAATTCCAAGGGTGGCCTGATACACTTCTGAGTCTGAGCCGCTGGTTTAGCCGCTCAGATTAGCTCCGTAACACTTTGAGAAGCTACAAAGAGGTGCAGTTAATACACCAGGCCTTGAATATGCAATGGGGAGAGGATATAGCTATATAGTGTGGGAAGAAGCTTAATTTAGAGTGAGCCGTCAGAAATAGCACTCTGCAAAATAGCAACAGCTAGATTTAGGCATAATGATTACTAATAGTAGCTTACACATGTCTGTGTAAGCTAACAACCCAAGATTACAGGGTCTTCTAAGCTTGGGCATTGACAGTTTAAACACTGATATTAAATCTTTGTGTCATTCGGCTTCCTATAAAAGATTCATTAGAGCTATATACTGCATCTAACATTCCTTTAATTACAATGGGAGGATGTCAGTACTTTCTGCACCCTCCAATAGTGAGGACAATACAAGTCATTTTCCATAGTGGTTTACGATATTAAAGATCATACTGGGCGTTTCTTGACGCCCGGTTCCAACTGGATTTCAGCACTGACATGTAAAGTCAAATTAAAATATATTTAAAAGCGGTACACACATGGGGCATACGTGCACCTTTAAAAGAACTGGAGAGAGCAGCGTTGAGGCTGCCCACCCTGGAGGAGTGCAGGATTTAACCAGTTTCCAGAGCACTCTCACGCGCCACTTCTTCGCAGCACTTAGCCACTTCCGCGTGAAATGTGCCAAATCCAAAAAGATTTCTCCGCCGAGCTGCTATAAAAAGTCACACGTTGTTTTTGTGATTTGCCTGCTTTGTGCTTTCAGGGTTTTTATTTACTTGGAGCCGATTTGCTCATGGTTGCGTGCAAACCAACTCGTAGCCCTTCCCTTACGGTGTGCGCGTCGGTGCTCCTGGCTATTTCGAGACGGGGATATGACGAAATGGCTGTACCCCTTTATTTTCTCAATATTGTCCCATACCAGGAAGCCAAGCATGAGGTGACTGCTCTTGCATATTCTCTCCATCTACATTCCCCAAACGTGCAGATGCCTTCCAGGAATTGCAGAAAAGAGCAGTGCTTAAAGGTCATGCAGTAGTCAGTACGGCGGTACATCATTTCTCAAAGCATCTTTTGATGCGTTTGTGCAGCTGTGTGATTGCGGATGCTCTATAATCACTAGCTCAATCGAGGGAATGAACTAGCGGTGATATTCCCTGAACCATTTCCCTCATGTGTGCCTCTGACATCATCTACTGTCTGCTTCCCCGACCCCTGACACAAGTAGACTAGACAGAGGGGGACAGAGAGTGCATATGACAGAAACTCTTAGGGCTGGGCTGGTATCCCAGTTTGTATAAGGAAATATCATGGTATAAAGAGATCACTGCTTAACTTACATCATGCAAGGTACAGAGACACAAATCTGGACACTAACCTCTTGTTGCTCCCGGATGACTCCAGCAGTGCCGAGTCTTTGCCGTTACCGTTGGAGCTGCCCAGCGACTCATTGCCGTTGGAGTCGTTGCCGTGGGACTCATTGCCGTGGGACTCTGTCCCGCTGCCGCTGGACCCGCTACCGTTCATCTCGGCGTCCTCGTGGAGCGAGTGCGCCATCTTCCTGTCGCTGTGTGGGGAGGCGGGCGGGTCCTGGCTGCTGTCGCTGCCCTCGGAGGCCAGCCCTAGCTCCGCCCCGCCCCGCCCCCGGCCCTCCCCGAAGCCGCTCATGCGGTGCAGCTGGGACATGGAGCTGCAGGCGGCGGCCTCCTCACCGAACGAATCCCGCTCCTCCAGCGTGGAATACAGGTAGCGCTTGGAGTCCAAGTCTTCAGACATCAATCAGCAAGAAGGTCAATGGGACACTGAGGAATCACCTGATGTTCCACATTGCGTTGCCGTGGGAAATGTTGCAATAGAGTGTTGGGAGTTGTAGGCAGCTGCAGTTCTCTGCGAAAAACACAAGTACAGTACATGCAGAGGGTAGTATTTAAAACATAACAAGCAAAAGGATTGTTCTCACAGAGAAATGGCTCCACAACCCCACACCCCAAATAAATGAAGAGGAGAATATAATCAGCAGCAGCTCACTCACTGCTACCACTGAAAAGAGACAGGGACAGAGGCATTATTTAAACATTTTATAGGGTCAGAGCTGAAATAAAACTGAATTAGTCCTAACTGATTCAAAGGTTTGCCATCTGAAAAAGTCAGACTGGAATTAAGTCTTACCAAAGCTAATTGATTGTGAAAAAACACAGAGGAATACCCTATGGATGGTAACATTAAGCAAAAGGATCAAGTTCCATTACAACAAACAGCCAAAAATAAAAAAAACTAGCCTTTCAGGTTTAAACTTCAATAACAGACCTGTTAGCCTAGTACCCTTCTGTACACCAAGCCGTATATCCCAGAATAGGACAACATCAAACAGCCTCACACAAACCTTCAAAGACTGGCCAAAGCCAGAGCATCGCTGCCCTTTCCCCAACAGGCCAGACCAGAGCGCACACTTCACACGCCTTTCAAAGGGGACGCTCCGAGACACGAAGGTCAGGCTGTGCGCCGGCAGGCGGCAAAGACTCGAGAAAACCAGACGCCTCCATCTTTTAATAACTCTGAAATGTTAATATCATCTGCAAAATCGTTTCACGCATACGGTGGGTGACATTTCACTAAATAACAAAAGGGGGGTAGCACTTTGGAAGTCATTTTTAGAACAGCTCCAGAAATGGCACAGCATCATCACCCATTTGTACGACGGTGCCTCATTTAAGGTCGTTATGAAGGTTCTAACAGTTCCGGCTCAATAGTTCTGGCTCCTCTAAGCAGAGGCATTAATCTGTCACAGTTAAGCCCAGGCCACACATGTAAAGACTGGCGGACAGAGCACGTCCGCTGCTACAAGCACAGTTCAGCCGGATTTAGGACAGTAATGTGTGCCAGTGCGGTGCTGTGCAATACTGCACAGGGGATTGGCATGCCTGATTATGGCTGCAAGGACAGCCAGATTTCATAACTGCCACAAGTTACTCTACCTGAAATCTGCAAACAGGTTAACTTGGGTCTCACTTAAGAGAGACCAAGGAACAGGTGAGGAACCTCTCAGAATAGAGGATAAGATCAAGCTCAAACTAAAAAAATTAAACATCCCCCGGACCGCCATTACACCTCCACCGCAGCCACCGAAACCACTGTCATCACCCTAGCCGCCATCTCCTCCATGACCACAGGACCCTGCTGTACAGAGCGTATGTGCTGACTCCATCAGCATTGCTAGTGTTGCGCAGTGCTACAACTGGGACCTTAGGGCAGCATGTGTATATCCGCATTGCTGAAGTGCCATAGCTTTTAGTCTTAGCCGTACTGCTTTGCATAAACTTTGAAGCTCGGAGGGTTGATCATTACACAATGCAACAACATCTCCCTTTTGCCAACAATGACCTGTTGATCTCACAAATGTGACTTCACAAATTAACTACACCATTTTAATTAGCCTACACCATGTCAGGCAATTTGGTAACTAGTGTGTTGGGGGCAAAGGTTAGACAAAAGCCAGACCAGAGCATAACCAGAGTTTTTTCTTCAACTGGAAGTCTGTTTCTAGCCAATTTGTGCCCCAGCCCAGACAAAGTGAACATCAGTCACCTGAGTTGAAATGATTCACTAGTGTGAAGAGCTACTTTGAGAGAGGAAGCCATTTTATACCTTGATTTAGGTGATTTATAATAAAGTGTGAAGCTGGGGCACTCGCACTTGGAAACGTCTCACCCACGTTCTCACGGCTCCATCTCGGTCTCTTTTTCCATTTACCTGCTCCTTCTCTCCCTCACTTGCTCAGTCTCATCTCTCATCTTCCCTTCATACCCCCCCTCACCCCCAAACCTTTCTCAACCCTGTTCCCAGTCTTCCATTCATTCTCGTTCTCTGTCTCTCTCCCTCTCCAGGCTCACATGTTTGCGTGTAGCCAGCAGAAGGCCATCGCCCGCGGCGAGCTGATGGTAGTGGGATTAGACCCCCTCTGGGACGAGTCGCGGTGCGCCAGAACCTCGCTGCGACGGCGGACCAAAACAGCCCAGAGAGCCGCGGCGGCCCCGCCGCGCCCCGCCGCTCCCGGGCTTCCCGCCGCTCGGCCGTGCCCGATATAGCACACAGAGTGCGCCTCCGCTGTGCCCCTCAGTCAATAGCTCTCAGGGATTAATGCTAGATGCAGTGAGCAACCGACCTGGCGTCTGAGGAGGGACGCGGGGAATGACCATTTCCTGTGGCGGCGAGGGACACAGGTGCCTCCGAGTGCCTATGTCTAATGCGGTCAGGTGCTCCAGCAAAGCCCTCACGTTTACAATAGGGCACATTTACTTTGCTCTCACCAACAGAACGGCACAAGCGGCCATCTCGTCCCTTTGTTTCCATTTCAAAACATAGCATGCCAAGTGATAAATTTTCAATAAACAGTTAATGGTTAACGGGTAAGACAGGAATTATGGAGTAAGAAGTTGATTTTACCCAGTCAGATTAAAAATTACTGGCTTTAATGGGCGTTGCGTTAAGGTCGACAAAATAATTTACCTCGTATTAATTTGTTATTTTGGCATTTATGTGAAAAAAAAATCCACAGAAAGGCCAATTTACCCCCATGGAGCTGCTCATGGCAATAACGAAATGTATCTTTCCGCCCTCTCCAGCCATACCGATTCAGTGTTCTATGCAGTTCAAGAAGAACGGGACTGTTTAAGCCAAAATTGAATCGTTAGGTACAGGGTGACACTGAACTGCCTAACAGGCAGTGTATTACAGAGGCTGATGAACTGAAAGCAGTAACAATATTGAGCAGATTTACAGAGTAGAATGAGTCCAAAAATCAATACCTAATGTCATTTGGGTGCCCTAACATACTGCAAAATTACCTTTAGGGACTGGACAGACCTGCTAAATAGCATTTAGAGCACTATCCTCAGCGGGTCCCACATTAGCTTTATTCTTCATAGTTGGATCCTAGCAACGATTTTCTTCTGTGCCTTAATGCAAGGTGAGACCTGCAAGTGACATTACCCGCATTATAAAATGTTTCTTAAGAACAAGACAGCTGGTCATGTTCAACCTGTTTTAGTTCATTCTGAATGCACCTAAATTCAGAAACAATAAAAAAAAGCCACTTCTGATCTGTAAGTTGATAGGACACCTGTCATTGGCATCTGATACAGTCATTTCTCACCCAAATGAGCAGTACTTTTACCTCCATTTGGCCTTCAAAGAATAGTTCACTTTCTGGTGTTTCTTGATATTGTTATTTTATTTAATATCAGCTTAAATTAAAAAGTATACTTTTCCCACTAGGCTTGACAGTTATTGGTGTAACATTCTTGTACAAGATGCCTTGGAGTTACTTCAAGTGCACATTTTTCACTTTAAAACACAAATCAGTGCTTACCCCTATACCACCAATTGTTGTACCACCATGGGGCCTGAGTCTCTCTGAGGCTCTCGTGGAAATGATGGCCTGCCATCATCTTTCCCCTCCTATACTTGGTTCATGTTCAGCTCTGTTAGCTGAGCCTACCTTCAGGAGCCTGGCTTGGATCCTGCTATCCAAATCAAGTGGTAAAGTCTCGAGTGGCTTTGGCCTGCCAAGGAAGAACCAGACAGGAAAATAAATAAATAAAAACTAAAAAGAAAAGATAAAAGCAGCGGTGCTCTTTCAACCAAACTCTTCACCAAAGCACTCACCTGGTAACATGTCCAAAGTTCAACAACATGCTGCTGTTTCATGGACAATGCTGTTCAATTAAATACAATACAGGCTTTCAACCAGGGGTACAAGTGACTGTGAACGTAATAATATTAAAAAATAATTACAGTCAAATAACAATAGTAGCAATGACTGTTGGGCAGCTCATCCTGTTAAGGCTCTGTGCCAGCGTGTGGACAGGCCCCACTGCCTGGCATTTCAATGTGCCAGCGCTGACTGTGGCTGGCAGCCATAATTGGCCATAGAGTCACCAAAAGGGAGGGATTCAGTTTGCTGGTGTGACCGTATCTCATTGCTCACTGGCGACCCTCACTGGTCAATCAGGTGCCCACAACCTGTTGCTCAAGTGATATATGAAGCATCTTCCTCCAGCTTGTGCATGCACAAGCACAATTTGTGGACGGCAGTGTGAGGACAAGTAGTTCTGCAGTTAAACCTCTGAAGTTCTGCACTCCAGGAACACGTGAACCAGCCGGCTCCTCCTGGGCAAAGCCAGTGATATTCATGGAAAGAGTGCGGGGGAGTGAGAGAGAAAGTTAACGCTCTGTGACAGCACCCAGTCCCAGAGAGGAGCAGCTCTGTGCGTCACTCGCACACCGGCATCCGCAAAGCCTGACAGCCAGGACCAAGATGACAGACGAAACGGGCAAACAAACCTCCTCCATCATTCGCTCGTTCAGTCACCCCAGAGCTGTGAAGCACTACAAGCGGTTAAACACTCTGCAGGAGATATGAAATGAAGGCACTGAAAGAATCGCTGAAGCTCTCATTCACATTGGAGTGTTTTCCGCCTCTCACTAACTGAATCCTGAATCACGGCTGGTGCTTTTTGGAGTTACCTTAACTTTTTGTTTAAAGCACAGCAGGTCCTTAGAAACCTACAGTATAGGCTACATATCTGTATTGTTTGTGCAGCAAAGCCTCAAAAATTAAGACCACTGGGACTAGCTGTAGATATTTAAAATGAGTGGTAGAAGATGGGAAATAAAACGGGTTGCCAAACTAATCTGCGCAGTTGTTGAAGATAATAACATCACACTAGCAATCAACAAGGCAAAGTAAGGTGAATACAGTAACCTTATCACAGTAATGCCAGAGTGCTTGCAGTAAAGCCAGCTTTAGGTAGTGTATTTGGAGCAGCTCAGGTGGGACTACAGTAGGGTATTTGTAATTAGCGGCCTGTTTAGGGAAAACAAATAGCATTGATTCCAGGAAGACAACTGTTTTTTCTGAATATTTCAACTAGCTGCACTTCAATTTGCTTGACATTGCAGATTAAATGTATGAATGCCATTAGTATCGTATAAAGGCTGAGAACAAAACCTACAGTATATTAGAGCGAATACTGGATGAATTGCTACAAACAACAACAAAAAAAAACTGCGAGAATGATAATAAACATTAGGGATGTACCGATATATCGGCCAACAATTGGTATCGCCGGATAATACTGAAAATTTGCACCATTGGTCGATTGTATAGAAACAACCAATGGTCAGCTCAAATTATGTCCTGTCAATCAAAAGTATATTGTTTGTTTGTAATCCAAGAGTTGGTTTTCTTTTGCCTGTCAGATTCAGCCTATTCAGCGTTTACCTTATAATTGTACATACCTGGTGGGCGGCCAGGCCACCAAAATCCTTTTTTTAAATTCCGAAAGTAACGGCAAATATCTAGGCCTACTTGTTTGGTAATCAACAATCATTTGGCTTAGGAGACTCTGCTGGGCACTGCTCCTAAATATGAGTCAATTTCTGTGTTGTTGCCTGGGAAACTTGATGCCATAAGAGTGTCACTGCAGTCAGTCCCTTTATTTTACTAATCCTTTTACTCATCCCTACTAAGCAGGAGTGGAAACGTATGCCAGTATGACAGAATGGAGTGGGCTGAAGTCATGCTGGCTTAATTGATTCTTCTCCACGGCTTCTACAAGTAAAGTAAGTTTCTGATATTTAGCCTAATATTTTCTTGTGGAACCACAATGTCTCTATGTCCCAGGTTTGCACTGTCAACCTAACATTATCACATTGTATCGGTATGGTTGAACGTTACCTTTGTAATCCAGCATAACAGTACTGCATCAATTGTATTAAAATCATCAACTAGCTAGCATTGCACGGATACAGCCCCTCATAGCTAGCTAGCTAGCGAACGTTAACTATCACTGTTGCGATTGATCAGTTTGAACAAATTTTCACGCCTTAAAGCGATTTCCCCGTTATGCAGATTATGGCGATTTACCAGAATCGATCGCTAATGTATCCATGGCCTAAATGAGAAAAAAAACTGTGACAAGGTTCTCCTATGTTCATGATTTGCTAATGTTTTGTAAAGGTCAGAGGATGTCAACATTACTGCACAAGGTGCATAAAACCTTGGTAAACCTGCAAAGTGATGCCAGGTGTGTCCTTAATTTTTCCTCCAATAGCAATGCTTCAGAAATATATGACCCCAACAACTTCCTGGCACTTAAATTTAACCCAGTGTAAATTAATTTGATCCAATATATATTTTACTAAATGTTCTAAAAAACCTTCTTTGTCACAAGTTTGTAACATTTTAAAGACGCTCTGTATGCATTTGTGGAGTCTTAGGCTAATTATAATGTAGCAGAGGTTGCACTGCTTATTTTTATGCAATAAATACAGCGTATTATTGTATCCCCTCCTTGGGATCATTTTAAGTCTTGAATATACAGGGAAAACAGAAATTTGAAAGCAAATATAACTTGCAGGTGGTGCAACCACCAGGCCTGAAAGAAATTCTAAGAAACGATGATATTTCAGAAATGCATTACAAGTTGGATGAATGTGAAGAAATGTCATAAGAAATGTATGTTCAACATTGTTGCATTACTTAAAGTTGTGTATTAGAATGGCAAGACATTAAATAGTTGATCATAAAACTATTATGGAAACAGAACCACCAAACAATCGGTATAGGTATAAGTATCGGTATCGGCCAATGGTTTAATTAAATAATCGGAATCGTTATCGGACAGAAATGTTTGTATCAGTGCAACAAGAACAACAATAACAACAATAATAATAATAACTGAAAACAGCCAGAAGATAATTCAAAAATAAGTTAAATATGCATAACATAGAATAAAATGTAATGCGTCTTATTCGTACATTGCCAATGACTGCAGATAAGCAAGCGAATATAACTGGTTGTGATAGAATTGCATTAGCAAATTTACAGGGGGCGCAATGTTAGCAAGCCCAATTAAAAGATACCACAGGGGGACGCGTTAGAATAGGGGTGGGCAATTCCGAATGCTGTCTAAATGACATAATTGGCTGTATAACGTTACACCAGGACAGGCTCCCTCCTACATTAGATCACAAACACAAACACAAGAACAGTCTCTGGCTGGCTGTCAAGTGTCATTTATGCGCTTATGAAGAAATGTAACTAAAATGTCAGATGGGGTAAATGTCTGGGCTAACTTAAGTAATTCACTCCAGAAGTTGGCATGAGAATCATAAGCCAGATACGACACTCGTTGCCCAACTCTGCCGTAGAAGAACACCTTTCTCGTCCGATCACCCTGAGCGAACAGTACCGTTGTGAAGGACGACACTGCAGCTCTGGTTAGGCATTAGCCTACTTCAATTTCTCAAATATTCAATACAACAATCGGCCAACGTTCCACTGAATTTCTAATAAACATTAGCTGCACACATATATTCCAAAGAAAGTTCATAGCTAACGTTAACAACAGTTGTGCATAACGTTAGTCAGCATAGTTAACTAGTAGATACGAATGGATTTTAAACTCACCAGCAAAATAACTCGCCAGATTGAGATAGCCAACTACCCTCTAACTTTCACCGGTATCATACGTTCATGACACAGTTATCTAAACCTAACTCACAATCTACCCAACAAACCAATGGCCAGCTCTCAATATAAGCGAAAGTCACTCGTATACGCTACGTTGCTAGTCGGAAATATTCATTAGCAAAGACGTAAAAGCAACCCTAAACAAACTGCAACCAAGTTCTTTTGAATAAATAACCTTACATTTGTGAGTATCGCTAGCCAGTGATTGAATGGGCAGCCGGAGCACATGCGCACTTCATTTTTTAGTTACACAACAGATTCAGCTTAACATTAGCGATAAAAAGTAATTTAAAACAAACCTGCGCATTCACAAGCAATCTTGGACAACTTCCAGTTTCCAGATAAATCCTTAATCTGGCCTCGTCGGTATATGAAGTTAATTAATTAGCTAGTTACTAGAGCAATTTAACTCGCTATCTGTATCGTGTAGAAAAGCCAGCCTGACTGACACACTGCACTAGGTTCTGTTCTGCTTTCTCAAAGCTGCCCTACTCTCGACTCCTCGAGCGTCAAACGTGACCCCAATATTGACTCCACCCCTACCGTCCACTCATTGGTTATTATCGTGAGGTTGCCATGGAGATATTTGCATATGACATCAATCCTCTCCGATTGGTTTAGAACCCCGCCAGTCTCTTTATATAAATATGTCATACGCCTCACGTGGAAATCCATGTTGCTGTGCCGTCAGACAATTCCAACGAATCCGTAGTAGCTAGAGTTGCCAACACATGAACAGTTGGATGAATGAAGCAGTGACAAAACGTGGCTGGTCCTGAGCAGTTTACTGTTATCTAAAGCAGTTATACAACGGCGTGTACAGTCAATGTGGGCAGCTAGTTAGTAAACAATTGTATCTAAGGTTAAATTAATTGATTACTATCCATCGGAATAAGCCTTCTTGACGTTTATTCACTATACATACAATCAAGAAACTGGGGAATATCTTGATTTCGAGACGAAAATGCGTGTATCTTTACATTGCTGTCTACTAAGTAAAATGATATTAAGGCTGCATAAACAATTTAGCTAATCGTTAAACAACGACCAGTGAGCTGTTGGACAACTCAGAGTACGTGTTTTGAGTTGAGAACTGTCATTTGACAATATATCTAGCACAACCCTGCTGTTTGAAGTAATCCGTGAATTATAGGGGACAGATCCACAAATCAGCATGGTTAACAGAAATCGTTTTTAATTTAACACACTCGATGGAACAGTAATCTACTTCAAGTAGTATAAAACATGAATTCCAAATCACTTATTAAATTGGGTCCGCATGAAAACAACGTAGCTTTAACTGTCCTTATAAAGGTGACTTAGGTGCATTAACTGTCTTAACTACTGCTTGTATTTTTTCCATAAACTGCGTTGTTGCCGTTCTCGTTGTTAGTGTTAATCAGTTTAACCTTCAGGGTCCAAGTTGAACTATGCGGTTGTTCCCTGCACTTGGACCGGTACTTCTCTCTAGGGGTTTCGTCATACTTGTTCCTGGTTATGGTTATACACTTTGTTGTACGTCGCTCTGGATAAGAGCGTCTGCCAAATGCCTGTAATGTAATATAAAGTAAAGGAGAAACCTCTCCCCGCTTGGACCCTCTGAACACAAAGAGCAGTAACGAATCGCGTTGCCAACCCAACGTTTGCCGAATACACATTCTACAGTAGGAAGCCAGTAGCCTACAGTAACAGTGGCGTTATCCTGTATAAAAGTTCGATAGTGTTCGGATAAAATTAACAAAAAACTAGTTTGTATGACAGTCTGACAATTTAACTGTGTGAACCAATAAGTTAATGATCCTAGTATACAAAAAAGACTCAAGCTAAGGCATGCCCCGCCCTCATATGTCTCACGTGCTGTCAACAAGAAGCAGCCTAGTCATTACGAAACAAACGTGTTGGGTCGGCTTCGTAATTGCGAAGTAGAGAGGTGAAATGAGCCATCAAGAATAATTACTTTGTCGAAAAACATGGTAGTCTCAGTTGTGGGTTATACAACTGAAGGTAGGCTATCACATTTGTATTGCATAAGACTGCAATGCAGTGGAAATGTGGGTCTTGTACGGTTTCGGTTGTATCCGTTGGCATGAGCGACAACGATCACTTTCATAATCTGTTATGCCAGCTCCCCCTTTTTTTATTGGTAGAAATTACAAAATACAGGTTGAAGCAGGTAAGTACAGCAATATGTAAATCCAAATGTTACTGTATCTTATTGAAACAGAAGAAATGGTACAATATATAAAATAATAGAAAAAAAAACCAAAGATCAAAAAGAACGATCGGTTCCGGGTTCAGCCGACGGGATCCTCTCTGCGTGGAGCTGGCATGTTTTCCGTGTTTGCATGGATTTCCTCCAGGGACTTTAGTTTCCTCCCACAGTCTGAGGACACGCAACCCAGGGACCACAGATGAACCTATCGGATACATTGGCTTGTATAATGTCTTCAGGAACTGATGAAAAGGCCACTGGCAAATCGTGTTGTGAACCACCAGGGATGGTGGTTCACAAGCAAAACAAAAAGTAAACTTGCTTTGTACTCTGCTTATTTCATTGATCTTGATGTTTCATGGTTGACTCAGAGAGTATGGGTAAGCATTGGCAAAGGATGTGCCTAGCTAAACTGTAACTTGGCCACAGAGACCCAGTACACATACAATTATATGGCACAGTTTAATTCATACTAGAGAGAGAGAGCAGTGCTTGATGAGTGTAATGTCAATTATGACACCCATAAACTGTAACAATGTTTTTGTTTTGTTTTTGCTAATCCCGTTTTGACAAAACAATGAAACTGCTCTCGATCTCTAGTCTTCTGGTTTGGCCAAGTACTTTTTGTTAGCACCACACCTGTACATTAAATAGAAACATTGCAATGATTCTTCCTACACGGCCATGAAATTTAACTGTGGTTTGTTGGGCACTCATGAATTTGCTTCGTGTACTTGTCATAAGACAATCTCTGAAGTTCAGAGATCAGTTCACTAGACATGCAAAAAGACACATCATTGTGTCTCTTATGGTGGGGTACATTATGCACATTCTGTCTCTTATGCCAAATGTGCCAGGAATCTTTCCTCAGCCCTTAACCACTGGATCCGGGGAGTAACATTGATGAATGGCCCATACACCAAGAGAGTTCTGATCAACAACAGGCTGAAAAACCTACCAGTTCTCCAGAGTTTGCTTGGCAATCAAACAGAGAGAGAATGATGCATGATAAAAAATATATAAATATATATTTCCACTCAACTTGACTTAAACAATAATTTATAATGTCAGACAATGTCTTTTTCTCGAATTCTCATTCAACGAAGGCTCACCATATGCATTAATAATTGGAGGAGCGTCTCTGGGCCTGTTCATTATGTATTTACACACAATAAATATGACTTTATGAATGTAAAACAGGCAAAGAACAGATGGGACAGAATCATACATAACAAGCCAAAACACCAGACTGCTAAAGTCCTGAGTCAACTCCATCAATATGGCTGACCATGCTGAGTGATAGCTTCCTCTCACTGAGCGAGAGTACCCGCGGCAGTAGACTGAACAGCATTTCAGCTTATAGATGAGGCCGCAGCAGTGACTGTTGATAACACACTGCGGACATGGCCCCAGACCCCCACCAGGGTTTGAGAATGCTACAAGAGCACAGGCAGCCAAGGGATATGCTCTAAACACAAGGTACTCTTATCTTTTCACATCTGATGGTTATGTCAAGAACAGGGAGAGCAGACCAATAAATCTTTCCATACAGACTCTCAGGAAAATCCTTTACTACAGGGGTTATCAACCTTTACTGATCCAGGGACTATATATATGTACCTGTATGCATATATACAATCAAATTATTCTGTTATTACTGTTTGCCATCTGATGTTTCACACATTTCTTGCCATGCTTTGACAATACAAATGTCGACAAAGGCACTTTGAATTTGACTCTCAGGCTCAAATGCTTCCAGGGGACCCCATCATAAGTTATAAAGCATTATACTCAAAAAATTTTATATTTTTAAATAGTTTCCCAAATCTGTATAGCCACTGTATATCAAGCCTGACCAGGGACCCCCTGTTGAAAACACAGACTATAGTATTGAGTAGGATGGAGATGAAGTACAAGAATATGTTCTCTGTCCTTGTGAATGACAGTTACATGCAAACATGAGACCTTTACAAATACACACACAGACACATGCACAGACGTGCACATCCATCCAGTCTAACCACCCCATCCTATCAGCTGTTTCCTGTTTCGACTCATCCACACCACAGTGCAGAGCTACAGAAGCTCACCTGTCCATGGCTCTCCCACACACCCGCAAGCGTGCAGCCAGGGTCCTCTCCCTCCTGGGTGATCACCTGACTCAGGAACTGGGGGTGGTTTTCTGTAGTGAAACTCCGTTAGTGGAGAACGCTGAGTCACAGAGACGTGAGCGGATAAGGGCAGGCAGGGGAGCAGCAGGGCAGCGGAAGCGCCCCCAGCCTGCTTATTCGCACAGATGTGCTCATGAGTAATTCCAAATCTATTCGCACTTAGCATTGGAGCATCGCCATTTAATGAAGCTGAATATTCATAACATTGTAAAAGTTTTTGGATGCATGCACACATATGCATACTGAAGCATGTATGCACACAGCAGTATATGCCTTGATAATGGCCACCCTACTATTTAACACCAATTCATGAAAACAAGAGGTCCTAACTGTGATAAAGAAGCCTACTTTTTCTCAGAAAACCACAGGAGTTTCACATGCATTTTAAATGTGTCATACCTGTACTTCAGGAACATTGCACCAAATAAAAAAATTTTTTTTGTTGAGCTGGATGTGCTGCTTGATAATACATGAATAAAATGTTTTGATCTGTTGTTGCAGTTTTCATAAGGTGTTACTTCTGGTTATAATAATCTGTCAGTTTCATTGCTCTCTATGACTCATCCCCAGGATGAGAATATATACAGAAACTGTTTTGTGGGGGAGGTAATTGTGTTTGAACATTATATGTGATCACTCAACCAGTCTGAATGCTTGAGTTCTGTACTGACAGTAAACACCAGCCAAAATGCAATTACATTGACAGGCATCAGCCATCAATACAATGTAACATGCGCTCAAAACTGTGGCCTCACAAAATTCAAATGAACAGCCGTATAAAATATTAAAAAATGAAACGTTTAAATGGGGAAAATACCAGGGAAGTTGTTCAGATGGTCATGCAAGGCAAATGCTTAATTTGGGAAATGTGCCATTTGAATTCAACCCATCCATCATTATGGAAAACAGTGCACCTGCAACTGATTGTGTGTCTCCCTCTGTTGGATTTTTGGAGTATTGCATCTCTTAGAGGTGGGAACTGGAATGCTACAGCAAATGGAAAATTGGCATTAAAAGATAAACCATACAGAGCAATGGGCTCAGACACCGATGGACAAATGTAAAGTGAGAAACATACAGTGAGAGAGCAAGAGAGAGAGAGAGAGAGAGAGACAGAGAGAGACAGAGAGAGAGCAATCAACAGAGAAAAACCTATGGTGAAAACATATGTTGTACTGTTAGCACTTTCAGGTGCTCCCTGTTGCTGCATCAAAGTAATATCTAAAGTTTGGGTGGAAATTGGTGCCAAGATGTGTCATCGTTGGAAAGGCACAAACAGCCATTTATTGCAAATGACTGCAAACCCAACATCTGGTGGACCTGCCTCATGTATACAAAGGAATAAGCACACAAAGCCATTTCCAAAAGAACAGTTTTTTTTTCTGTGACGTCAATCAACAGAGTGAGTCACAGGGGATCAAGGACCAGCCAATAAAACAGCTCCCTGCCCTCTGCATCACAGAAGAGTGGCTCATTTAAGTGATTTATTGGGGGTGATGACTGTACACCTCAGTAACTCTCTTGCTGCTTTTCCTCGTCAGAAGATTTGATGTCAAAGACATCAATTCGACAATTGCTATAGCATAGCCATTATACATTTCATACTGCTTTTAATACAAATTGAAAGTGAAAAATCTACTTCTGTCAAACACAAACATGCCACCCTTTCCTACCTAGTGCACAGCCAACAGGGATTCTGAATGCTGGATACAGATTTGTCAAAATGCAATCAAGGCCATTGGCATCAAATGACTGTGCAAGTGCAAAATGGCTGCCATCGCGGCATCAAATCAACCAAAATGGCAAATTTATCACATTTAGTGGACATTTAGATATTGATATTTCTTTTCTTTGGGCGTGGACATCCAGAAGTGAAAAACAAGTGCGAAAGTGTGCAGTATTTGACAATGAAACAAAATGAGGAGAGCTGAGGCCCCTGCCCTGTGCTGTGGTGTATTGCTAAAGGTGCCATCTGTCACCTTTGTTCTGGTCATGGCTTCATTTTCACAAACTCATGTCACTAAACAGGGAAAGCAGACTGGATGAAGGCCAAAGAAAATGTATCATTCAGTCCCACAAAATGCCTCTGAATCGATTCCCAAATGAAAGACATGTTTTAGTTCATCACAAATTCCAAGACCGAACAGTCCACAGACAAATTATTTCCAGCGTGAAATTCTTTGCCATGTTATTATTATTTCAGCATTAGATCCTACTTTTAACCTACTGAAAAGAAATTGTCTCTGGGTGCTACTGCAGTATGTGCAACACAAAACAAGCATCTATGTATGTAGAACATATGGATGAATGTAAAGCATATAAATCACATAATGCGTGTAAATAACAATCTCACAGACTTCAGCTGACTCTTGTTATCCAAAAACTAATCAGTATTACTGATCTGAATCATACTCTGTCTGATCAGTGTGGCTGAGTTTTTGGTACAGTTGGAATCACCGTTTGATAGACAGGTTTCACCCCCGCCCTACGTAGATCCCTTTAGGGGCTGCTAGTGAATATGCTACATATAAAATTGGTGGAATTCTGCAAGAGGTTGCAGTGAGGGGGTTTGTTTGCATTCTTATGTAAAAAAGAAATGCTCCATATATATCTGTTATAAATTAAATGCAATATTTTCATTAAAGTTTTTAATGTATAAAATTGTATATGAGACCTCCATTTGCTTTACAGATGTAAAACATTGGTTAAAATTACATATGCACTGAAAAAACTATATATTTAGACTTAAAATCTCATTTCTAATACTTTTTTGTAAATAAGACAGAAATATTGTTAATGAGGTGACACAGTTTGATTGATTTCAAGACTTGCCAATGGGGTAAGAAAATTTAATTTGTCAAAAAGTAACTTAAAACAAGATAAAACATTCTACTTAAGAGGAAAAAAACAACATTCTAAGCGTCATTACAAGACTAAAACACTTGTTGAGAGACAGACATTTTTTGCAGTGTATTAGTAAGCACCTTCTTTACAAAATCACTGATAATGCTTAGGGTGCAGAATGTTGAAGAAACCGGTTACCTGGCAACCTAAAATTATGACTCATAGACAACTTCACCCCACAAATAATGGAAGAGCCACTAAACACGAAGAGACTAGGGAATGTGAATTATGTGACTGTATTACTTGGTGTAGATGCCTACTTGTGTTTGTTACCTGAAGTACAATTCTGAAGCTATCAATTTGTTTTTCTGTAAGGAAATCACGCACAAACTGCATTCATTCTAGTAACCTGTCCCTAATTCCAGCTGTACTAACAGGTGCAATCAATGGCCACAATGAATCACAGCCTGAGCCAGAGAAGCACCAGAGGCTGATCGACAACCAGAGGACAATGGCCTCTCCCTATTGAGTTTGGTTCCTCCTAAGAATTGTCACAGTAGCCTAAACTGGTTTTTGTGATGGTTTAGGCTGCGGTATAATGTGAAGCATGTTGTAACAAATCCCTTGTATTTATATAAATATATTTTGATTTGACATAACTTGAAATTAAGTCAAATCAAAATGTATTTATATGAATACAAGGGATTTGTTACAAAAGGTGCAAACAAGCATGGCACACATTAGTTGATCTCAGTAGCCCTCAACCAATGACAAGTAATAAGTGCTGAGTACCCAGCCAATCAGAAACAGAGGCTGAAGGCTTCTAAGCCAGGCTGAGTCAGGTACTATGTTGCCTAGGAAAGTTACTTGTGAGGAATCAAACAGGTCTAGTTTACAGTTACTGACAGTTGGAAGTATGTGGACCAACGCAAGCGCAAACCTAATGGTTTCCTGTTTTTTTAACATAATGTGTGTTATCTGACCACAGAATGTTCTTTTGGATGCTATTTACGTTTATTGTGGCTAAATGTGCCAATTGTGCTGAATACTGAATCATCTCTTGCGTCAAACACATTGAAAGTGGAACACAGAGAATGCCTCAACCCTGTGCCTTTTTACCCCTGTCATATACAACCTACTCTGTGCCTTTTTACCCCTGTCACATACAACATACCCTGTTGCTTTTCTAACCCTGTCACATACAACATACTCTGTTGCGTAATAATTTGCCTCCACACCAACGGCAACTCCACTTCTCTTCGGTCTAGTAGTCGCCCCGATTTGCACGTGCAAGGACTGCAAGATGAAGGTGACCAGAGAGCAGAATCCCCCCAGTGGTGGGTCAGAGTGGAAGTGGAGGTGGAGGCAGGTAGGCAGGCAACCCCTCCTACTCACCAGCAGTGCAATGTAATCCTCCCACAGGCCTCACTCCAACCCACAGTGAGTCAGTGACCACGTCCTTCAAGTACTTGGGGGGGTTCCGCAGACACTGCTTCCCACAATGCAGCAGTGATAAAGCTCGATCATTCACCGCACAGGGAAAGATTAAAGCTCGTAGTCCTTTTTGTGCTTCAGAGTAACTCCTTATTTCGACTTAACAAAGTGACCTGGGGTCGTTGGGCAGAGCCGGAGGTTTGTGCTGCAGGAGCTTCTTGGAGCGATTTGGGTGAAGCGCTCATGTGTGTCAGGTCAGGCGTGGGACAGAGTAGTGGTGCGTGGCTCCTGACTGAGGCCTGTCTGAGCAGTGAGGGGTGATTCCCGGAGGACCAGCCCACACCCACCCTCGCCCAAGATGAGTCACAGCCTAGCATTATGCCACATAATTAGAAGCACAGAGAGACGGCTGGTGTGTGCGCCTGTGTATGTGTGTGCATGTGCGAGTGTGCATAGATACATGCGTGTGTGTAGTTTGGGGGGGGGGGGGGGGGGGGGGGGGGGGCAGAGGAAGCATTGGAGGATTTTGAGAAGAATTCATCGAATGGAAGACTTTTCAAATATTTCTAGCACGTTCCGTCATTGCCACACAGCAAAGTAGGATGAAGTGAACCAGGCATTTAGCCCACTGTAAATTTACCTTTAGGCTGTGTCTACAGTAAATCTGTTACTGTGCTGAAATGAGTCTTGAAATGTCAAGCGAATTTAGTCATGAAATTCTGTTCATGCTCTGCCTCCTCAATCCAAATTACTATATATAAAATAATATCAGAGTATATGCTGAACCTCTTTTCACTGAGATTACGAGTACTGAGAGTACTTTAAGCTTCATTAGCCATGTGGGTCCAGGCCTGTTGCCAAAGTTCCTAATGATCTTTCATATGTATGGTGTCCTAAAACGAACACAGTTCTAAATACGGCCAGATAATATACTGTATAGATAATACAACCTAATGTTGTCCCTTCAACAACTTGGCACTTCCACTACAAAATATACATGTCAACTCATCCCATTGCTGTAACATCCTGGTGACTTCTAGAAAGCCACACACTAGCACATACGCTCAAAAATGCATGTTGTCAGTGAACCAGTTCTTTTCCACCTTGAACCCACCAAGTGAACTGCTTCAGTAACTGCATTGGAGGTCCACGCAGCTGGAACAGGCACACTGCAGGTTCCTGTCTAACCAGAGGAGTCACTTGTGAGCGATGAGGTAAGGGTTACCCTGCCAAGTAGAACCATCTGTCCCTGGCTGACATTACGACTGATTAACAGTGCTGTGAGACTACTGGCCCAATCAGCAGTGACACAGCCCTGATTTGATCTGGGCCTAAGGATGCACACGCGCTAGTAAAAGACTCAGGGTAGTTCTCTGCCGTGTTTATTTAATCCTTTCTGAACAACTGGTGCCAACTACAGTACCTCATAACAACAGAAAGTACTCGGATGTGACAAACCTTGTTTTCAACTGTACGGATCAACTTATACAACACTGACAACCTGGAAACCACTGTGGTTTGTGGTGTGCAGTCGTCTTCTTGGTCATTTCAGTGCCAAGAACACCATAATGTTTCTGAACCGGTGTACAGCACGTTCCCTCTCTCCCTGATCCAGAACAGAGCCAGTGGAGGTGAATCATTTCCGGTCCCTCTCCCTCGATGAGGACACCGTAAAAAGGAAAAAAAAAGGCATTTGCATCCAGGGGTGACACTGAAGCCGTCATAAACAGCATGGGTTGCAGTTAAAAGCCTGAACTCCACACCATTCATGTGTTAAAGCTGTGTAATAACAATGTCAGATCGGAAATGCAGGCTGTCTAATCAAACTCAAGGCCAGATTTTACAGACATAGACGTGAATGGCAATCAGAAAGCCAGCCGACTTCTCAGACCGAATTACAGCGGAACGATCGCATGCGTCACCAAGGACACGGCAGCGACTCAGGTTACTGCTGTCTCATGCAAACTCACATTTACATTTTCGTCTGTTTTTGCGGGGGCCGCAGCACTTTTCAAGTGAAACTGTCAGAGGCGGCTTTCAAGCAAACAAAATAATGCAGACAGAGGTAAAACTGTAGGCGGTAAGCGAGCCTCCACCGTCCCCAGAGTAACAGTTAGAAATGTGCTCTCAAATGAAACTGTGCTGCCTCCACCTGTGGTGCTGTGAAAGGCCATGCAGCAAAGCGCTCAGACTGACCTGGAAATGCCTGGAATTCTCACTATGAGGGCGAGCAGCAGTCAATGCACAGTGGAATCATCTAGAAATAACTTCTTAGAATCTATAGCCTTGTTAAAACTGTTCTGAACAACTTGTACATCCACATCTCATTCCATGTCAAAAATGTAATGAAACAACAGGTATCAAACACCTGGTGGGGCGATTACACTTTCTGGTTAATCCACACAGTGACTTTACACTTACATGAACCCTCAATACAGCCATCTGCTCTTGAATGGGAAAAGTACTGTTGGTGCAAGAGCCCCCACAACTCATCCTCTTGGATTGAACAAAAATAGATATCTTAGACTAATACTCTATGAGACTAGTAGCCTGAAGTACATATATTAGACTTATTTTCAGTGCCTTCATGCCAACATGGTGCCTTTAGCCGCAAAAGCAGTTAATCAATAGGCTATAATACAGCCCCAACAAAAATATTAGTTTAAAGATAGTGCTGTAAGGCCCTGGATACACCAGGGAAAGATGAGAACAAGAATACTGTATAGTCTGTGGGTTTCTATTTATTTTTCAGACAAAATTATGAAAATGTAATGATGAGTAACCACACTAGTCTGACTGGTCAAATGTAGGAGACTACTCAGACACTAAAGACTAGGCTGCTGGATACTGGTGTCTTGTTTACATCATTAATGAAAGACCTCAGGGGTTTCTATCGCTGGCTTGTAGTAGATTGGAGTGAGCTTGCTAAAAAACAATCGTGCTAGCAAGCTAATGACAAAGCAAGAAAATAGCATAATAGCTAATAAGTGCTCATTTGCTTTACAGCTAAAAGGCAGGCTAGCTTCTCATCAAGTTAACTACTTTATCTACTAAGCAAGAGAATCTTCATTTGTTTTGTAGTGCCTGATATGTCACATTGTGCCTCTAACAATCAGAGCCTAGGCTATGGACGCTTCTTATTGTGATTATTTTGCCCTAAAAACATAGTGGTGGGAACACATTCAAAACACCATTAAACCTTTAACCTGTGGTCTGCAGTGTTCCAAATAAAATGGGCTTTTAGGCTGAAGACAACATATTGTCAAGGAGCCCTATAAAGGGAGGTAGCTACTTGTCTGGTTAATGAACGTTTTATCATTGACCTGGACCAGGACATCAGGAAGTGGTTAGAGGCCCCTCAGAATGAGGCTGCCCATGGACACAATGTGCTGTGAGGGAATTAGATGTGCAGAGAAGCACATTATGTTTTCATCCTTATTAAAAATGTCTTTATTTTGCTGAGATGGAGACTGAGATTAAACCACCTGGAATAGATATAAAAGGGCAGAGGGACAGATTCTGTACATGACGGGGGGGGGGGTGGGGGGGGGGCAGGTCCGACAGTCCACTCGTGTGGGCGGCACCACGGCATCGGCACAACTGGAGAAGCATAAAGTGGTCTTACCAGCCGGGCCCACGGATGCGGGCAACCGCAAACCAAACTCGCAGATGCAGCAGCCTTCACGTGTGATGATCATCAACACACTGAGACGCACCCAACCCCTCAGCCTCTGTGCAAATCAACATCATTACAATGCTGTGCTACTCTGTCTGTGGAGTGCAGTGCGGAAGTAAAGCAAGTAGTAGTAGGTCAGATTATTTTTGCAATTCTCTTTTTAATCAAAGTGTAGTGTGACGTGGCATTAATGGGTTTGTGAATGAAGTCCTGTCTCACACCTGCAGGGAAAACATGGACGATTCCAGCACGGTGCGCAAAGTCAGAGTCAGTCAGGCGGAAAGGTGTCACGCGTGCCATGCGGTGACATTCATCCGACCGATGACAGAGAAAGCGCGCAGTGACCGTCCTGCAGCCCTGGAGCGCAGGGCCCTTACGGCACATTACACTCATCCAGCCACCCGCATCACAGGCTCTTCCTTCTTAAAGCTGGGACAGCACAAAATGACCGTGAAAATGAAAAATAATTTAAAAAATAAGTAAAAGGTAAAATAACTTTAATAAAACTTCCTATGAAAAACATCTACCAAACAAAGCCTGTACATATTCAGTGTCTACAAGAAGAATTCAAGGCTACCGGTGCAAAGTACAGCAGCATCACATAAGAACCCATTGAAATATACATTACAAGCAGACTCAGAGAGCCGAGGTTCATATATATATATATGTGTGTGTATATATATATCTATATACGTATATTGCACAAAATCAAATGCAGATGTTGGAAGAGCACCTTGTAAAAAAAAACAAGTAGCTTTGAAACATTCAAAGTAAATGGTCCATAATGCTTTCTGGCTGGCAGTTCTTACCAGTGGGCTGCTTTTGAACCCACAGTACCACCCACATCTGCGGATATAAAAGACACTATTTAAAATCCACATATTCCTCATTTTAAAACATACATTCCCCTTTGAGCAGAAAACACAATAAAAGAAAGGTGACTGGTCTGGTTTCATTTTGGTCCTGGATCAAAGTTATTGGTATTATTTTCTTTTGTAAGTCCTTTGTACAATTACCACCAAAATCGTCTATGGTAACTATTTGCGTTTAGCAAACGGCATTAGACAAGTTACTATTTGAAACTGAGGACCGTGAGAGAATGGGAGAGTCATGTGACACGAAGCCTCAGACATTTACTCACTGTTCTGAAGCAGCGAGACCCGCCCAGACTCAAACCCCTGCCATGTGACCCTTGAACCCTTGGAATGAGATACCCTCTTCCTACACATCACCAACATAGGGCAATTACTGTATGCATCCCCGAACTTGAAGAGGTACTTTCTGTTTTTTCCAGACAGTCTTTTCAGGTGAAATGATTTTCAAAAAGATCTTCATTAAAAAGCAGAAGTGAATTACATGTTTAAAACACTCTTCTTTCGGTGAAATTCCGGGAACCCGACTCGAAGCATCTCAATGAGATTCCAGTGTTTGGCGGTCCAAACTGGCGGCGGCGGTCTGAACCCGGACCAAGGCTCAAGGCTCAAGGCTCTCTTTACAGTTCTGAAGTAGTCTGGCACATAGACATAAAAAACAAACAAAAAAAAGAAAACCAAAACAAAAAAGACATTTAAAAAACCCCGCAGTCTGAGGCACGTGTCTGAAATCTTCCCAAAGGAGCCATCGCTATGAACAGTTAAGAAATGCACTTTGCTCAGGCGTGTACATTTTGGCGTCGTTTAAGACTTGGGTAAAGGCGGCTTCGTGTCCGTTAACCGTGCTGGCCGTTAGCCTTTCAGACGGAGAGGATGGGACTGTCCCCTCAGACATTAGGGGAAAGATGCTTTCTATTTGTAGCTTGGAGGCCTGGCGACCTTTGACCTCAGCAACTCACCCCCCTTTTTTCTGTATTACATCTTCAAGGCTATACAGGATTAGAGCTGCTGTGCCTATGTCATTCAATCTACGTTTCCCTCTTACTCTAGCTGAAATAAAGCCTTAGACAGTCAGGGCATGGCTACAGTGTAAGGTGGAAGCAGGACCTCTTTCACCTTTCCCCCTTGGCTGTTCCACAGCAACACAACACAGGGATATCGGGTCCTTTCAGCGTGCAAATTCCGCAACACGTGATTACCATCTACACAGATATGTTACAGAATGAAGGAAACCAAAATGAACAACAGACATTGTCCTGGTCAAGGTCCACGAGGAGGCAGAGTAGCTTAGAGTGCAGGGTTTTTTTTTTGTTTAGTTTTTTTGGGTGGGGGGTGTCACTGATAGGAAGCTCTGCCCCGCTCACGTGGCGCTCCGCATCCTCAGTTCCCTTCTTTAGTGCGCTGATTGGTCAGTGGTCTGCAGTCTGGCACTAGGACCGGTTGTCTTTGGCCACATTGTGTGCCATCCAGTTCACTTTGGTGGTCCAGCTCTCTCGGAGTGCCTCGTCGAACTTCTGGCGGAATTGTTTGAGCGCTTCCTCGTCAGTCTTCCCCAGGGCCAGCGAGTCCTGCAGTCAGCAAACGCCTGTTAGTACAGCGTCACTCTCTACGCTCTCTCCGTCTCGCTCTGTCCGTCTGAGTGCAGACTCAGTCATTCCTCCAGCTCTCAGTGTTACCAGGTCTCCTGCTAATCTCCTTAGTCCAGCCTGAACACTCAGCTCCTGAACCTACACCCTACCCTTCCCTCCATCCTCCCACACTCCAAACCTCTCTCTCCTACACCGAAACCTCTCTCCTACACCCAAACTCATTTCTCCTACACCTAACCTTCTTGCCCCTACACTCCAAACTTCTCCCTCCTACACCCAACTTTCACTCTAGTACGCCCAAACCTTCTCTCTCCTACACACAAACCTTCTCTCCCTCCTACACCTCACCCTACTATCCATCCTCCGCTCCCTCTTCTCCCCCTCCCCCACCCTTCTGCGCCTCCCCGTACAACCGTGTGAGGCTGCTCCTCACCTTTAGATACTGAATGTCTTTGACAGAGGTGAGCTCTGGCAGGCCAGCGGTCAGCATCAGGGCGAACAGGGTGATGAAGAGATTCCCGTTCCTCCGGAGGATCAGGTAGGCGTCCTCGCAGTACTGCCGAAAACTGGAACAGAGAGAGCAGGCGGTTACCTCACCCCGTCAGCCCAGCAGAGAAGCTGCATCACGGGGGGGCTGACGGCTGAAGGGACGGGTACTCACCTGCCGAATTTCTCCGTGTTCCCCGTCTTGCCCTGCTGGATGACGTGGATGAAGTCGTGGGTAAGGATGAAAGGAACCCTCTCCCTTTTGATTCCAAACTTGGACTTGAAGTTCCCCAGGATATGTCCAAAATCAATGTGAAAGAGCTGAAAGACACATTCAGGCACATCAGAAAATTCTCAATCTCTGAAATTCTGAAATCCTCAGAGCTGCCTCTCGTCCCCTCCTCTCAGGGCTGAACGGGGCGGGGTTGGAAGGGTCATGTGACAGGAGCTCACCTGCCCAGTGCTGCGGACCATGATGTTGTCGCTATGCCTGTCCCCGATGCCCAGCACGTAGGTGGCTACACAGTAGCCGGCACAGGACAGGGTGAACTCCTCAATGGCACGGTCCAGGGCATCTCTGCAACAGCACAGAACCAAGGCAGTCAAACTAGCGGCTATCAGCAGCTTTAACAACAGGTGCACAGTGCCGCTCTAACTCTACATACATACATCACTTCCAAAGTGAGTGGCATTGTAGAGTACAGCACAGGTCTATTCTTCCCTGCCAACTGCTCTGGTTGAAACATGTCTTCATTTTTGCAGTATTTTAGTTTCCCATCCCAAAATATAGGTTTTATTCTGCACTCATGTACAGTACATTTCCCAGAAAAAGTATAACCATTTGCTGCATGTCACAAATATATGACGAATAAATAGTTTGGGCTTTCATTTAAAACAATATGAAAAGACAGGTCTGAAATTAGCTACTAGCGTACATGAAGAAACTGCAATGAGTAACCAGTTTGAACTTCAACTGCAGTTTTTTTGGCTTGGTGAGCATAAACTGATTCCCTGGATTTTAACATTTATTTTGTTTCGGAGATTACACAACATTACACAATATTGTTGCTCACATTTGTGTTATTCATTTAGATTGAATTTGATCAATTCTAATTTTGCAAGTAGGTCAAAATTAATATTTAAAGTTTATTATAAAAACGTCCATTTGAATGGTACCATATTATCTAGCCTCTTGATCTTATCAGACAGCCCATTCACAGACCCAGAAAGATTCATCCTGGACTCTAAACCTAAAGAACCACAATCCTGCTCCATGGTTGTCATGGCACTGCATTATCCTGCATCCCATCACAGTGGGTACGTCCTGTGCCCGTAACCATGGGATACCAAGGAGTCAGTCAGTGGGATGCCAGTCCAGCTGCACAATCGCATTCTCACTCCCACAGTCAAAGAGCGCTGCTAGCATTTTACCCAGAGTTCTTCTCCTTGAGCCAGTTGAGCAGGGCGTCTTTGTTGAAGGCAGCGGCCGCCGCCACGTTGCTGCTGGTCAGCTGGATATTGGCGATGGTCTCCGCAGCCGACACCACCTCGATCAGGCCGGACCGATCTCCCGTCGCCAGGCATCCGTAAGGCACGATTCTGCACAGACACAGTATCCGCAGCAGTCTTAATGCTACAGACCTTCATCAAGATTCGCTGTTCTCATTATCCGTATCAGATGCCTTGGTCCATATGATGTTTAACAAAATAAACTTCATTTTTAAGCAAATATAAATACCATTTAAAAAAATGTAAATGGCATACCAAAGCAGCTGCAGCCAGATAAACGATGCAAGGCTTAAACCTTTTCTTTTGGTGCCCGTGAACGCATTAAAAAGATCTTCCACTAGAGGGCCCTCCACTCCTCAGAATTTTCTAGGTGAATTTCCATGCGCTCATATTTTGTGAATTGGTAATGAAATCCAAACCTGCCTGTGGCAGCAATAAGCAGCAGGAAGATTGGATTAAATGTGTGAGTCATGAACACGTGGAGGACGTGTTGGAGGGAAAAACACTTTGACGAGCATGTGTGTTCCATTTATGCTGGAGGGATCACCTAATCCCACATTCTGGACACACATCACCAAACACGGAGAATTAGGGTCATTGCTAAAAAAAAAAGAGACGCAAAGACTAGGAGAGAGGGAGGGACAGGGAGAGAAAGCTCACCCTCCCCCTCCCACACTTCTCTTCCTCGACACCCCGGGTCCAACTTTAGGAGGACTGAGCCCCGTTTTGCAAAACAACGCTGCAGGGACTCCGCTGTCAAAACAGGCCGCATCTCATCTGGCCAGCTCCAGATGTGGAGGGCCAGTACAAAGGCAGCCGACTGTTTACAAACCGTGAGGCCTTTCTTGACACGGCGAACACTTCCTGCGACGGGTTGGAGGAGCCATCTCCCTTCCCCAACCCACCCCCCGCCCCCCCCGCGCCACGGAGAAGGGGACAGGGGAGAGGAGAGCTGGTCCTCATTTCGGCGAAGGCACCCGAGGCCCCGTCACAGCTCATTGGACCTGGCAAAGATCAGCTGGCGTGATGTCAGGCCGCAGAGAGGTTTTGGGGGGGGGGGGGGCTGTTGGCGGTTAGGGCGGCACGGGATACGTGTGGAGGAGGGGATGGATCCGATTAAGCGGACGCGGGGAGAATGTTCCGTGTGGTGTTCCGTGCTCGTGGAGAGCCGGCTGACTGCCTTCCTGGTGCAGGAGTGTGTGCGTGTGCGTGTGTGTGTGTGTGTGTGTGTGTGTGCGCGCGTGAGCGCAGGGTGGGGGGGTGGGGGGTCAGGGGTCGCGCTGACGGGGGCCTCAGCGGTGTGTCAGCTACGCCAGGCCCCCCTCCAACAGCTTCCCCTTCCCTGCAGGAGAGGATGAAAGCCCCAGAGCTGCGGCAGGAACAAACATCCCAGTTGGACAGCCTCTCGCACAAGTCAGCCCGAGGGCACGTCCTGTGGACCACCGCTCTCTCTCTTTCTCTCTCCCTTCCCTCTCTCTCCTTCTCTCTCCCTCTCTTTCACCGTCACTCACTATCTCTCACTGCCTCTCACCATATCCACTGTCCTTTCACAAACCCCTTTCTCTAAACGTCGCTTTACTTGTCTTTTATTCACTGTCTTATCATTTCCTGTCTCTCCCTGCCCTCCCGTTGAACTCTGTGGCCCGTGGGCTGACAGGGCTGCTGACAGGCCTGCAGGCAGCTCTGGCCCGCTAAGCGCCTTCTTCCTTCCTGCCTTCGACAGATCCGCTGCGCGCGGTCCAGCTGGCTGCGCAGGCAGACAGACGGACAGACAGACAGACAGCGGGGAGACGGGAGAAGAGCCAGCCGATGAAGGACAGCAGGAGACAGACAGATGTACAGCTGGGAGGATTGAGCAGGACAGAGGGCCTCTGAAACAGGGTGGGATTGTACGTGAGGTGCAGGCTTGAGATGTGTGGTGCGTGCGAGCTGTGTGTAAAGACAGGGTGGTACCGTACCTAAGGTCCAAGTTGGCCTCCTTCCAAAGCAGGTCCATCAAACCCAGGATCTGCAAAGTGAGCATATCCTGCCGCAGGTCTGGGGAGAGAGAGAGAGAGAGAGAGAGAGAGAGAGAGAGGACAGAAGAGTGGAGGTCATTTCATAATTGGTCCACAGGTATATATTCTGCAGTCATCCCTTTCATTCCCTCTATCCCTCCTCCCTCACTCACCATCTCCATTCTTGAAAATGATGCCTAGTGTGTCACCCCCCAGGAGCTTGTTGTTGTACACAATCCACAAAGGCTTCATCTTCGAATCCATGTATCTGCACTTCTCCACACTGCCACAAGGGGAGATAGAGAGAGGGAGAAAGAGAGCAGGAAATAGGCAGACAGGAAGAAGAGTACAGAGGAGGAAGAGGGGGCAAGAGAAATCCAGGTCAAGCTGCTGTTTTTGTAATATCTGCTGTCTTATGTGAACTGGTCCGGGGTTGAATTCAGGGTATTTATCCATTGAATAGGATGGGGGAAGTGAGAACCACTTGGCAAAGACACTGGATGTGGGTCATCCGTGGACCTCTACTGAACCCTCACTGTGCATCGCCTGAGCACAGCAGTCCCGAACGCAGTGCACAGGGCACATAGTACACAACTGGATAACCAAGATAAGCCTCGAGCACGTTAGCACACAGCATGAACCATTCCCAAGCTGACTGCTCTAATCGGGGCTCCAGAGGGAGGACAGCTGTACTCCCTGAACACAGCGGCTGCACACACAGGCAGCGCAGTGCATTCTGGGAAACGAGCGGGGGCTCGGGGCTGTGGGGATGAGGCGTGATGGGGAGAGGAGCGGGCTCTGTTCCGGAGCACAGTGCATGCTGGGAAATGATTGAGGGCTCGGGACTGTGGGGACGTGGAACTACGTTCAGGAAAACACGCTCAGCAAAAAAATGACATGAAAATAGTTCTAGCCAGCACTGGGAGCATTAAAAATGTAATCAGGGGGAAAAACAAGATCATATTGAAAAGACTATGCCCCCCCATAACCTCCGGTACCCCTCAAGACATTCCTGGGATATTACACAAAGCGTCTGAAGTCAGCGATTGGCAATGGCTCTATCCAACTATTATAATCCAGCTTTCATCAAGTAGCATCACAGTCTGAAAACTGGAGGGAGTAGTGGAATGTAACCTAAGGCTTTCTATTCAGCAGGACAGACCTAGAGCGCTTCAGGTCTTATTTGGGCCGTGAAGTTTATTCATTATTTGACGTTAATTTTACCAGGACAGTGCAGAGCCTCTCGGCTGTCCTGGGGTTAGCGCAAAGTTTCACTGTTGTCCTTGGCAACAGTTAAATAATGACTGCACAACTCTGCTTTTATGGATTATACACTATGGCACCTGCAGTCTTACCGTCAGACTAATGACTGCTGCAGGCAGGGACACATGCTTCTAGAACATGCTGACCTAGTACATTTATGGCATTCTTATGCCCCACCTATGGTACATATAAAAACCATATCCTCAGACCCACCAGCTACTTGAAACACTCAACCCTGCTCTAGCACCCACTATGGCTTTATGTGTTTAATACCTCTCCGTAAATTATGTATTAACAACGGAATGTGACCCTAATGACTTGGCGTCAGCTCTTTGCTGCCTAAACCTTTCTGTATACAATTATGCAAGTCCCTCTGGACAAGAGAATCCTCTAAACACAAAAACGCATGCAAGCATGTGCACTCATCGCTACACAAAGTCCATAGGAAATAACTCCATCACCTGCCATGAGAGGCATGTAATCACAGGGGACATTTGTTTCCTGTGATTTCACAGGAAGCGAAGAACGCGCTGCACCGGCGACCCGACCCCTGACCCCCGGCTTACTTGATCCCTGAGAGGATGATGCTGGGGTTGAGGGGGGAGTGGAGGTCGGACAGCGTCTCGGTGTAGCCAGTCTGCCGCAGGCAGGTCATCATGGCCTCTTTGGTCAGCATGGCCTCCTTGGTCTTGTTTCGGGCGTTTTTGATGGTGCCCAGCTTGATCAGCTCGTTCACCGCCTTCAACTTGTTTAGCGCCTCCACCTAAACGAAGTGTTAAAATGTACAAGTGGCACACTGCAGTGAGTAAGAAGAGCTCTGCTGCCCTGAAGGGAAACCAAAGGGCTGTGTGAAGGGACAGGGCTGGACAGGATGATGGTGGTGGGGGTTGTGGGGGGGGGGGGGGGGGCGGAGGGGTGGCTAAGGTGGGTCTGGAGGTCAGACAAAAGGTCAGCCTGCTGTCACTTAAATCTGTGATCTATAAACATGTTCGTAAAATATAGGTGTCACAGCTTTGTCGGTACTTGAAATCATAGTAACACTAGGCTGAGTAGGCAAGAGTACTGAATTAGGGCAGTGAACAGGTACGAGTCCTGAATAAAGGCAGTGATGAGGTGACTATGACTGCACAGTAGAGGCCGGCCCTACCTGTTTCTTAAGGACCTCAATGTGAGGGATGCTGCCGCGACAGTAGGCCTCCAGGATCAGGGCAAACTGCACGGAGACGGCGGGCATGTGGATCTCTGACCTGCAGGGCACAGAGGACAGCCACCGTCAGGAACGAGCATCAGGGAGGAGCAGCAACAACAAACAGAGCGCCCCTCTCACGGAGGTGCCCTGCGGGTCCCTCTTAACACATCCGCCTGACCTGTGATGGGCTGGGTGACCCCCCCATCCCCCCTCTCCCAGGGCACAGTGGGAACACAGGCAGGCAGCAGGGGGGGCTGGGTGTTTGTGTGTTCTACAAACCCCACTGGTGTAGTCTTACATAATAAAAGGACCCCCCTTGTACACAAATGCACACGCGCACGCAGATGCACGCACACACACACACACACACACACACACACACATGCACGCGCACACCCTGCACACACCTTAGATGCCAGAACAGGAAGTGTCCGATCTTGCGGTTGGCCTGGGCCCGCTCCAGCAGGAAGCGGGTCAGGGCACAGTCGTAGTAGGGCTCGTAGCGCAGGACCTGGACCAGCTGCAGGAGGTACTGGGACAGCTCCTCATCGCTGTCCGAAAGCAGAGAAGAAGAGGCACTCTCACACAGGGGCCAGATGTGGGCCTGCATCACAGCGTCTGTACGAGCAGCTGTAACCGAGCGCTTTACAAAACCTGCTCCGCAATTCCTCATCACCACTCATTCAAGTCATTAAAGCTAACTGTTTCCCTGGCGGATGCTGCAGAAGCTGACTGAACACAGGGCCAGATAAAATCTGAATGGGACATGTACACAATGTGCACGATGTACACAAGCACTGCAGCCTTCTGCCTCTACAGCAGCAAGCTCAGAGACACTTTCATCCAAAACAACTTTTATCCAAAACAACAAAGTGCATCCCGAAGGTCATTGGAATAGCTACACAACACTGGCTCTGATAAGAGACAATTCCCATTAAGTATCAGTTACCCATCACCGTGAACATCAAGTCCAGTTCAGGCAGTCAGCATAGGCTAAGTCAGTAAAGTTATGGCAAATCAGACTACAAGAGAGGCATGATTAAGAGAGATATGATAAAGGGCTACAGGAGCTCTCCGGTGTCGGCGACGCGGGCGCCCGGTCGCGGCTGAGGGAAGAGCGTGCGGGTCAGGGCGGGGCGGAGTTCTTACCTCATGTGCCTCAGGCAGGCGACGGCGTACTCCCGCACGTACTGGTCGGGGTAGTTGAAGTCCAGCAGCTCCAGGGCGTCCCGAGGGCTGAGCTTGGGCCAGATCTGCAGCAGGGCCTGCAGCTGCCAGAGGGAAAGAGAGCCGGGCCCAGGGCCGTGAGCCTCAGAACCGGAACCATCGCGGCACATCAGCGCAGTACAGCACAGCCCCAGTTCTCACATCCGTCTGGCTCCACCATTACTGCTGCCTGGTATTAATAGAAGTGGAATGAACTTCTATTATAGCATTTAATTCAAGGGATTAGAGTTCAATTGAAAATGCAGAGTGCATTTCTTTTTCGCCATTCTGAATCAAGACGCGGTTTTAACCGGGTTAACAGCCATAGGAAATTCCTCTGCAATTGCCTGCGAAGCTGGCGTGACAGCTTACAGCTGGATGTATAAGCCTTCCATTAGCAAACAACACGGGATTTCCATCAGGCTGTTCGGCTTTGAACTGCAGTCGGCCTAATAACATGCCTTTATTGTTCTCTAATCACACTTAATCTCGCTCCGAGCCGGTTTGCTGCTCATTGTCGCAGTTCTGTCTGCAGAAAGCCGCGGCACGCTGGCACGCAGAAGCAATTCCCCGTTCTGTGAGGAAGTCTGTGCACTTCCCCGTCCCTCCCGTCCCCCCCCCCCCCCTCCCCGGGCAGGTAGCCCCCGCACGGCGCTCGTCCGAATTATGCCCCGATACCCGACACCGGCCTGGTAACGGAGAGCCGGCCCTAATGAGCTCTAACTGCCTTCATTAGCCCAGTTACTGTAATCCAGCTCCAGATCAGAAAAACATGCCCTTCATTCTCCAGCTGCTTCTGAACAATGCCTGAACTATTGGCCTCTCTCGGCCTAATGGCTTAATTAAAAATAACATACTTCACAAAGCACCTTTAGCAGGAACAAAGTTTAAATCAATATGTCATTATAGTGCAGTGCTCTACATGGTAATGACATTAACCGCAGAGGGGGGAAGAGCAGGGATAAATTGAATAGGTGCCTGTACGTCCAGGCCTCAGGACATGTTATTCTCAGGGGAGGGAGCGGGGGCAGCAGGCATTTCAGGGTGGGCGGGCCCCAGTTATGCCCACACCACAGGCCCCGCCCCTCCGCTGTCTGACTGAGGCAGGAGCCGGGCGAGCCGAACAAAATCACACATTTCTCGATTCTCTCACGAGGCTTCCTGCCAGAGGAACGGGCTGGTCTCGCACTCATTTCCCTCCCGGTGTTAGAGCGCACTGGGCTCCCGCTGAAGGTTGCCCTGACAACGGCTCTGCGACCAGGGTCGGTAAGCGGTTGGGGGGTGCTGTGCGTACCGCAGACACTCGGTGCCATTTGACTAGCAGGTTGCGGTTCCTGGATTTATCGCCGATAGCCCTGGAAACGTAATGGGCTCATCCAGAACCCATTAGAATCTGATGACTAGCAGTGGAGTTTCTTTGATGAGAAACAGACCGAAACGTTCTTTCCACACACTAAACCCTGGCTTGCAATACTGACGGACGTCACAGGGAGACAGAGAGACTGAAAGAGGGAGGGAAGGAGGGACGAAGAAGAGGCGTGGAGATAATGAGATAAGGCTAGACAGAGATAAAAGCGAGATAGGCCTCTGAGAGTGATAAAGAAAGGAATGGAGAGGAGGAGCAGGCTCAGGAAAGCGGGAGGAGATAAAGAAGGGGGAGGGGGCCTTGTTGAGTTGTGCTGCGTTGTGTGTGGGGCAAGAGCATTGAGATCAGGGTGGGTACGTGGCAGTCCCAGTGCAGAGGTCAGGAGGTCAGCCTCAGCAGTGCGCAACACACACACACACACACACACACACACGCGTACACACGCGTACACACGCACACACGCACACTGCATGGGCAGGCTGTGAGATATCCAATGCGCATTCCTGTGAAATCTAATTTGACCGAGGAACAAGGCTCACAGTGCACCTCAGAGGCAGCAGAAGTAGTACTCAGAGCGGTACTCTCATCCTGTGCTCGGCCATTCTGGCTCTAATGTCCAGCTGAAACCCCAAACGGCTCATTTCAAATACTGAAAATAGTAGCATTTCTGGAGGAGTGAAATGGGCCGATTGAAAACTCGGCAAAGGAAACGGCTCCCTCTGCACGGTCACATTTATCGTTTGTGCTTAGTGATAGCTGACAGGATGGGTGTGACTGCCAAACAGCTGTTGTCTCAGCTAGAACACCGGTGAAAACAGAACGGACGATTATACTGGTTACGAAAGGTTAATTATAGGTTACTATGATCTTTGGGAATGGGAGGAACTACAAATGCCTGGTATATTCATCTAATCAATTTCACACACAACTGCCCAGGTACATTCTGACACTGTGAGGTGATTTGTCAGTCTGACGTGAGCTACCTGTGCCATATCCTCGTGTTTGCTCCATTTCACGGACAGCAGCAGTTTGGGAAGGGATTGGGGAAAGTTCTCCCGGCAGTCGTAGCGTAGTGTCCAGATGAGGTCCTTCTCGTTCTCGCACAGCTGGGACAGAGGGTCTCTCTCCATGATCTCCTTCAGCTCTATGTGAAACTTCTTACCCCCGCGGCCCTGCACACAAACCATTACAAGGGATCATCACCAGGTGGCGACATTGTGTAAGAATTCACAAACCAGTTGAAAAGGCAAGTCCCAGCATGTCCTCAGAGTCACATAAGATTATATAACCTGTCAAATTTCTGCAGTCTGCACAAGGAAGAGCACATGCATGTAAATTTAATAAAAACACACCATGCCAATTTAAGTTAAAATTAACTGAATGCCTTTTGGCAATAACTATCCTCTCACCCAAAGCCTTGCAGGAACTGTTGAGACAAGCGAACAAAGACAAACACTCACCACCATAGGCAAGGAGTCGCTGCCACGGGCAATCTCCGCAGCTTTTTCCAAAATCTGTGTGGGCGTAATTAAAGAAAAATCAGCCTAAACACATCTCAGTTCAAACACGAGTATAAGGAACACAGTTTTCTGAACTGCAGTGAGAAAAAGATCTACTGTTACTGCAACAAGAGCAGCCCTCCAAAAACAACAGCAGGAGATTCATGTTGCTCTCACCTGGGAGCAAAGGTCAGGACCGTTAAGCAATTAGACACTCCAGCTTTTCAGAGTAGCAGTACATTTTCAGTACATACTCCAACATAGGAATGCAAACGCCAACGTAGATTGGGGACAAACGTAGGCTCTATGCTTGCATACAATACGTGCATTTATTGGCTTCTTTTCGTCCAGTTTGAGGTTATATACTGCTTAATCCACAAGGTGGCAGCCATTGCTCAAAGCAGTTGGATATGATTACTTCTGTATTTACGTTCAGCGCCTCAAATGGAAACGCGTGGAATTGCACCCGTTTGCATAGTGTTAAAAAATTTGGACTACACACTTTGCTACAAATGAATGCGAGAAACGCCCCTTTCGGTGCCTTGCATCTTTGTACAGTGCAACAAATGTGTGTAGTCAGGCAGTACACTGCAAAAGCTGTGTGTAGTCAGACAGTGACAGTGTAAAAGCTGTGTGTAGTCAGACAGTAACAGTGTAAAAGCTGTGTGTAGTCAGGCAGTACACTGCAAAAGCTGTGTGTAGTCAGACAGTAACAGTGTAAAAGCTGTGTGTAGTCAGACAGTAACAGTGTAAAAGCTGTGTGTAGTCAGACAGTAACAGTGTAAAAGCTGTGTGTAGTCAGACAGTAACAGTGTAAAAGCTGTGTGTAGTCAGACAGTAACAGTGTAAAAGCTGTGTGTAGTCAGACAGTGACAGTGTAAAAGCTGTGTGTAGTCAGACAGTAACAGTGTAAATGCTGTGTGTGGTTGAACAGTAACAGTGTAAAGGCTGTGTGTAGTCAGACAGTAACAGTGTAAAAGCTGTGTGTGGTTGAACAGTAAGAAGTGGACGGTGGGCTCACCTTATCGAAGGGAGGGAAAACGACAGGGGAGGAGGAGTATTCAGGCAACTGGATGTGCAAAGCAGTAGCGTTCTCAGTGTATGGGTTGGTCTGTATGGTGCCAATGGGATTCAACATCTCTTCAAGTTCATCTGAAGGACAAAAACACATGATCTGAATCACAGAAACCAAATTTACAATGATGACTAATGAAAAACACAAGAGTGTTTAAACAGTGATGGATATGCAGTGGTGTGGGGGTCATTTTCCTGCCATGGTTTGGGTGCACTCATAATCTTAGGTTGAGTCAGTTGCTACCTAATGGTGTAATCATCTCCACTGAAGTGATTGTGGAACATTCTGGAACGAAGACATAATTTTTTACTTTAATAGGAGATGTCACATTCCTGTAGAATTCCAGACATTAGAAGACTGCATGTCACCATGCATACAGGCCAAACTGGACACATACAGTGCAACACCCTACTAAGCAACTGTACACTGGTGTTCTCAGTGTTTTGTTCACTAACTGCATATCAGTCTCAGACCTGTAAGCTTCCTCTGCATGTTGCTGTGAGGGGTGTGAACATGAGTGCATGTGTGTGAGTGTGTGAGTGCAAGGGAGCTTTTAAGTGTAGTATGAGCTTCAGCGACCATATGCGTGTGTGTGTGTGAGCACATGTGTGTTCCTACCAGGAAAAGAAGACCAGCTGTGCAGAATGATGTCTCCAGTCTTTAGCTGTCCTTTGTAGTCAAACACCATGGTGTTGACCCAGGCAATGGGATAGTGCTGCCAAGCAAAGAGAAACAGACACATGCAGCATGGTCAAGTATAACACAAACCACATTCCTCCAAATGTCCTCCATGATACTGGACCTTGTCCGAACCCAAGAACCCCCGTACGTCACCCGACTGTACAGAACTGCGTAAGGCGAGCTGGACTCTGCTCTGAAGAGAGCAGAAGCATCAGGCGCTCAGAGGACGACGCACGATGGACGCGATCGGACGAAACGCGGGGCGCGGGATGGAGCCGGCCTGCTGCGGCGCATGCGGGCGAGGGGCGTGGGGGGCGAGGGGCGTGCGGGGCGAGGGGCCCGGGGGGCGTGCGGGGCGCCGTGTCGAGCACGGTGCGAGACGGGATTAAACCGTGGCTTTCGCCCCGCAGGAGCCCGCGCCCCCGGGCCCGGGCGGAGGGGGGGCCCTGGGGGCTTCAGTAAGGGATCCGTACGGGCTGAGAGTCAGGGACGCTGCACAGCTGCAATGTGAGCAGGGCAAGCGCAGCATAAAAAAAGGAAGAGAATACTCGCATAGCCTCACGTGGACCTAACGAAAACCGCAATGAGAGAAAAAGTGCTGATGCCAGTTAACAGAGCGCGAGTATTCAATGTCTTCTGCCTGAAGGGTATCCACAGGGGTGGGGCAGGGGTGGAGCTGCACTGTAAAAGTGGATGTAAATGTGGGTCTGGAAGTATCAGCCTGAGCTGGGCCATGAGACAAGTGAGGGTAAGAGCCAAAAAGCCCTGCGTACTACGGAAACCCCAGAGGCTCCTACCACTTTTCCGGCCTTGCGGATGGTCTGGTACTTGTGGATGTGGGCGTTCTTGGTGGACTTCTGCTTCTTGACCTTGTCCATGACGGCGTACACGACGAAGCAGAGGCGGGCCATGCGGGGCAGGTCGCTGACGGCGATGTCGAAGTCCAGCGTGCGGTTCCACACGTGCTCGCTCCGCCCGCTGCTCTCGCTGCTCACCGCCGGCTTGCACAGAAGCTCCGTGCCGTGGAAGAGCCCCGCCCGCACGTGCACCTGGAATGGGGGGGGGGGGGGGGGGGGCAAGAGAAATCCAGGTCAAGCTGCTGTTTTTGTTTTTGTAATGCTTGTTGTATTGAGAGTGATTGCAGTGTAATATAAGGTAATATTTAGAGAGAACAGTGAGTGAGCAGTGTATTCTGTGTCCCGTGTACCGTAGACATACGAATGAATGACAGACTGGGGGAAATAAGCCTTGCAATGACCCAGGTATTACATAATCCCCCCAGTCACTTGTTCCAAACTTCTCCATTCTGCCAGGAGAACGCACTGATGGAGTGTGTAATAAAGGGTGCAGAGAATTAGGGCTGCAGTAAAACAGCGGCACAGATTAACAGAGCTGCAGTGAAAGAACAAAGTGCAACAAAACCAGCGTTACAGGACTAGTGAGAGTAACAGTAGAGCAGTATAACAGGCCTACAGTGTAACAGTAGGGCAGTACAACAGGCCTACAGTGTAAAAGTAGAGCAGTATAACAGAGCCACAGTGTAAAAATAGAGCAGTCTAACAGGCCTACAGTGTAACAGTAGGGCAGTACAATAGGGCAACAGTGTAAAAGTAGAGCAGTATAACAGAGCCACAGTGTAAAAGTAGAGCAGTCTAACAGGCCTACAGTGTAACAGTAGGGCAGTACAATAGGGCAACAGTGTAACAGTAGGGCAGTACAACAGGAATAGAGTAACAGTAGATCAGTCTAACAGGCCTATAGTGACAGGGCAAAAGCAGTGTAAAAGCAGACCAGTCTAATGGGGCTACAGTGACAGGGCTGTAGTGTTATAGAGGGATGTTCTGAAAGAGTCTCATGTCTCTCACCTTGGCAGTCTCCTCTGCATTGACTTTGCACCCTTTGACCAAAACGATCTTAAACAGTGCATGGACATCCCAAACACAAGTCTGCACTTGCTGGAGAAAAAAGGAGAGGGAAAAAGTTGAATGAACAAGAAGCTTAAAAAGTCCTTCAGCAAGGCCAAATTCCCAGCGAATGTCAAGCGGATCAAATGAATGGTGAGGCAGGTCAATGTAGAAAAGGTCAGTGCTTACAGGGGGGAATAAACGCACACACACACACAATCACATGACTCCCCCTAGCACTGCTGCCGACAATCAAACCCACAACATGAATCAGACGCTCAGTTCCTGGAACTTTTGAGACGCACATTTCCTCGATTCGCTGATGTGTGTGACGGCGGAGTCATGTGGCGCCTGCCACTGCAGGCAGGGGGGCCATCTCCCCAGCGGGCTCATTAACATTCCATTCTGGCCAGCGAAGCCGGTTGCCACACACACGACGCGACTGGGTGAGCGGTCACTCAAACAAAGAGCCAGTCGCTGCTACAGAGCTAGAAATACTAGTTTGGTGGCAACTTTCAATTTGATAGCAGTTGCACCGCTACATTGCGGCACTGCCTCGACAATCTAACAGGACACAGATAGGATCTTCTACTTCTATCACAGCATCCTCTATCTTAGATAAGCACATTCAAGTAGAGAGGACAGGCCATTAAGGCCCACGTGTAGGCCTGCCACTTAGGCACTGTTTGTCCTCTTTGTGTGTGTTTTACCTTCATTCACATGGGGGGAGCAGAGAGAGTTACAGATAGAGGTGGGACCCCAGGGCAAAGAGCCATAAAGGGGAAGCTAATGTCTGACCCCACAGGGGGATTCACATGGGATTCCTGGGCTGATAGAAGGCTGCCCTACGCACTGTGCTACACAGTCTTTTAAGGAAAAATATGGCACTTGTGCACCGAACCATAATGGAAATTTTGTCATTATTGATAATGATAAACTTAATTTATGATGCACATCTCATACTTTTAAACAGAAAATACAAAATCTGAACTAAGATGAATGATAGCAGTAAATGCAGTAATGGAAATCTTAGAAATGTTATAATGACACAAGCCTTAATTATCGATTGCCGACATGATCACATAGAATTAAATATGGATCTGGACAAATATGCAGGTCAGGACCCAGCACAGATTGCTCTAGTAAATAGTTCAGCGCTGCGCTGTGTCTGGAGTGGAGGGTAAGGGAGACATGTGATGAGGCTGGGGGTGGGGGTGAGGAGGGGGGGGGGGCATTGCTGGTCTGATTACTGTCCCTCTGAGCATCGCCTAGAAGATGAAACAGTCAGGATGAGAGGCACCATTAATGAGGGCGGTGTTATTTACACACTTATGGCCCTGCTGGGAAACACATCCCAGCAAATCATTTACCTCCAATTAAAAATCCTACTGACCTTTCAACTGAGAGAAAAGAGGCATAAATACATCAAAGAGTAGAAAAGCTCTTTCCATTTTTCTCCCTGTTAAAACAACAGCTGCATTTCTCATCGAAGGAGAATATGGGGGAGACAATAGAATTATTGATATAGATGGCTGTGGTCACTGATAATGCTAATGGTGGTGAACATAATCTTTTATCGGTGACCATGAATGGACAATCAATGCCGTTGAAAGGAAAAAATACAGACGCTGAGAACACCGAGACACCAGACACAGTGGAACACTGAGACACCTGACACAATAGAACACTGAGACACCAGACACAGTGGAACACTGAGACACCTGACACAATAGAACACTGAGACACCAGACACAGTGGAACACTGAGACACCAGACACAATGGAACAAAGAGACATCAGACACAATGGAACACAGAGACACCAGACATAGTGGAACAGTGGGACACCAGACACAATGGAACACTGAAACACTACATGCAGTGGAACACTGACAGACCAGACAGTAGAACACTGAGACACCAGACACAGTGGAACACAGGGACACAAGACATAATGGAACATTGACACCAGACACAAAAGAACACTGAGACAGCAGACACAAAGGAACACTGAGACAGCAGACACAAAGGAACACTCAGAAACCAGGCATAAAAGAATACCGAGACACCAGACAGTGGAACTCTGTGACACGGCCAGAACAGACACACTCGAACAGTGCGATATCAGACACGCCAAACACTCACAGAGGGTCCTCTCCTCTTGGGAGGCAGGGGCAATGGAGCGTTGGAGGTCTTGCGGTTGACCACAGCTCCAATGGCCGAGATCTCCTTCTTGAACAGTTCCTGAACCGTGCTGCTGTGCACCAGGGTGAGATGTGGACTCTCCTTCGCAATCACACAGGACTTTATGTACTGGGGAACATGGACGGAAGGACAGACAGTGAGGATAACTGACACAGACACAGACAGGAGGGCACTGACGACAGCCTGGCTCAGCCTACCACACACATTACCTGAGGGTTCTAAAGCCTGGTGACATTCTCCTGAAAGAAGTGAAGCATGGAAGCAAAAATATTCCAACGTCATGGATGCCAGCAGCTTGACCTTGCAAGGTCAGAGACTGCTTCTTAGCAAAGGTCAGGCTTCCATTTAAGACTTTTCTTGAAAGCGATATAGATGAGAGTCACTGCATGGTACACCGGCCAGGGGGTGCGCTTGAGTGAGCATACCACTCGCTAATAATTAATGCGAGGAGGTGGGGGGGGAGTGGCCATTAATGGGGTCAGCTGACGCTCTCAGGAAGAGAGGACGATATGCCTCATGAGCAGGTATTCTACAAGTACACTTCTATTAAAAAACAGGATTAAACCCCAGAATTTACCTCAGCTGACCTTCAACTTGACTTTACATTAATGTCATGACTTTGCACTGACTTTTCAAACTGCAGAAAAGGTTACCCTGAGGATCCAATTACCATCAATATTCTAAAGGCTCAGTGCTGAGGGTGCAAGTATGCTCATTAAGGCTTTAACAAAATTAGGCTGCTGGCTGCACTGTCCAGGACTCTCCTTTAGTGGTAGGGGGTGGGAGAGGCAGGCACAGAAAACACGGTGAATTCAGCCTATTCCCATCTTTTAATATGCATGCCACACTACATGAATAACCCAACACCCCCCCCCCCCTCAAAGAAAAGGTGCAGGGACATGCATTTCCTCAAAATATTCCTTTAATATGATAAATGACACACTGCAGACTGAACCCTTCCTGCAGGGTAACAATATGGCCAAATGTGTGTCACCCCACATGCCTCCCAGCTGCACTGAATACTGCCATGGACTGGATTTAATATTGAGAGTGTGGCACGTGCATCGCTGTGGCACAAACAAGCACTTAAGCAGAAGGTTCGTCTTCCTCAATTTCTTAAAAAGGTCGATCACAAACAAAGCCTTTGTTCAATCAAGAGTGTTCCTTTCAAGTGGCTATGAATCACTGAGCTCTGTCCTGCTACGTCAGCAATCTGGTGGCTACAAATATCTGCTAGGACAGTTTATGAGCATAGCTGACTCATTCTTAATACTAAAACTACACAATCAGCTTTATTTTCATTCTTACACAAAGAGCTAATTTTGCCAGAGCCTGGGCCTACAAGAGCCCTGTTGGAGGCTACGCCCCTTTGCTAGAGTACGCAGTCCGATAGTTTATTGTCCTCAGTGAGGAAATTCTTTTTCAGAATTGGTGCCAAAACATGACATATTGAATCATCCGCTAAACAGCAAAGGTTGACATTGACATAACACAACAACATAGCAGGCACACTGAGCTAAGCTACTGAGCTAAAGTTGAGCTAAGCCAAAATCACAATAGGAGGGGAGTGTTGTTAAGTTTATTTATGGCAGAGGGTACAAAGCTTTTGCTGAAGCACACGCGTGTCCTGTATCTGGAGCCCACGGTGAGGTCCATGGCGTTTTGTGGCTAAGCCACTCCCCAGAGTTCCGCGCCACGCAGTGCTCACCTTGTAGTGGACGAGGGGGTGCTCTCCGAACAGGAACTCCAGCTTTCCGCTGACGCGCAGCACGTACTCGCTCCAGCCTATCTTCTCCTCCTCCGGCCCGTGAGTGGTCAGCCACTTCCGCACCGCCTGCTCGGTCAGCTCGTTGGGCGTGGTGTTGGGGGCCACCTTCAGGCTGACGGTGTCCTGGCGACGCGGGGGAGGGGGGGTGGGAGGAGAAGGAAACGCACGTGAGCGCCGCGGGAAACACCTCGGCCAGTGCCTGAGCTCGCATGAAAGGGGCGGAGAAGCGGACGGGAAGCGAGTGGAACATCGCACCGCATCATCGGCGAATCAGCCGGGGGAACCAATCGGGATTACGCAAGAGACTTCTCGTACGCCGCACAGACAGGCCCATGCATGCGCGCACCCTCACCTAGAGACACGCCTCTGTATCTGCACTCTGAACACGGAGCTGCCATCTAAACACGGACGCCCTGCTGTAAGAGCCCTGCACAGGCCACGCGGGGTCCTGCCCCGGATGGCTGGGTTCCTGGGCCCTGCGCAGATTTATGTCCGGCCTCGATGGCGGCAGACTGCGCCGGGCGCCTGTCGCGTGTCGTTTCACACGCGGAGAGGCCAAAGGATAAATCAGCCCTGGCTTCCGACTGGCAGACGGGAGCGGGAACAGCCGTGGCGCTCACCGCCGATTTGGCCCGCTCTGCCGGGTGGCGTTCGTCACGCCTTTCAGGAACTTTAACGGTCCCCTCCCCCTCTTTGCGCTGTGCTCCATTCAGCTCTGAGAGGAACAGCAACTTCTCCCGCATTGTTGAAGACAAGAAGCGGGTTCCCCGGCACAAACTGTCCTCGAGAGCGCCGAATCGCTGGCCTGTCTGGCGGCTGATTAATGAACACGGTACACAAGCGCGAGTCCTGCTCCCCATTGGCCCAGAATCCCAGTCACTGCACGCTCCAGTCCGGCTGTGACTGGAAGTCTGCGTAGCAAAGCGCTTGATGAAAAACCAATTCTGACAGAGAACTACTTATGCTAATAGAGTACTGTCTACCCACTGGGGAAGCACTCAAGCTCGGTTTGAGTTGAATTAACACTGAATATTTCAGTGTGATGCAATAGGACCCAACTGACACACAATAGTAGGGTGAAGCCCGGGTCAGCCCGACCTCCTTCTGTTAGCCTGTGCACCCCAAGGGTGGTATGCCAAGGTTTGGTCAGGAGGCACCAAAGGGATAAGAGCACCCAACAGCGAGGGCTGCCCCTCTCCTTTAACTGCCGCCAAGTGCTCCGAGCGAGCGTATTTGTGAAAGTGCTTCAGCTTTAGCCGTAGTGCTACCTGCATAGGTGCAAGTGGCTTAGCAACGATGCACAAGCACAGTACAACAGGCCAGTTCCCAAACAGGGGGAAGGTTTTAAAAAAATCCCCCCAAAATTCCCAACACAAAAAAGTGAGTCCCTCTCTGCCTTTCTTAGGAAGCTGTGTAACATCTTACAGAAGAGCAAGGCACGGCAAGTAATTCTGAAAGGGCCAATATTAAACCAAAAGACTGAGGACACTACCAAGAACTGATTGTTTTCATTATTTATCAACGGCTAGTACAATTATGCTATTCCATTTATACTTCTTATTCAAGAATACATTATGGCCTTCACGCTGCTCGGTATCAATTCCACCAGCTTAAGCAACATCTCATCTTCCATTTTCTCAACACTTCCTATAGATGATTGCACTTCAACTGCTCTTACAGGTTTTTGATTGGATTCAGGTCTGGTGACTGTGCTGGGAATGCCATCCTAATAAGCTCCCCTTGCTGTCAATAGTGTATTCCTGAATACCTGAAGAGGTGTAACTGGAGAATCGTAATTGCATTATTCCTCCAACGAAAACAACCCAGTCTAGTGATCTCTGACTTTTGGTCCCCACTGTATAACTTGGACATATTTATATTGGTGGACAAAGGGCAGTACACAGCAGTGGAGATCAACTCAGAAGAATAACGGTCGAGGCCTGACGGTGAAAAGGAAAAGCAGCAGGCCTACTGCGGTTGGCCAGAAGCTCGCCGCCTTAGTTGCAGATTTGTGTTGCCCACCGCTCGGCAGGCAGCGCCACTTCCTGTTCCCGGGGCGGCGGGCCCCGGTGGGTCTGTCTGGTCGGCCCGCCTGGCTCGGCAGTCAAAAAGTATTTACAGCTCCTCGCGTTTACTGCAGTCGTGTGACTGAACGTGAGCCCTGGACGCAGCACAGAGGGCCTCTGTGACAGTGTTCAGGCTCAGGCACAGAGCCCATCGCTCCTGGCGTATCACTGTAGGGGCCTGTGGCTCTGACACAGAGCTCCTGTTCAACGGGGCCCGGCCTCACTGCGCCGTCAGTCCTGCACGAAAACCGCTCCGTCTTTCGCACATAAAGCCAAAACAAAACAACAACACCCCGTCCCCGCAACTGCAAAGTCACTGAGCAGATGTGTGACCTCAACGGTAAAGTCAACAGCAATGACATCACCTATAATGAGCGCTCAGCTGTACTCACTGCTAAATGCCACCATTGTAGGAAATGGCCATTAGGCATTATGGATTGAGTCCTCTGAATTGGTCCAGTGAAGTTAAGCTGCATATGCCATCTACATCCTATGCTGCTGACAGAAGTACAAGCACTTCTCAATAACAGCGTAACAGTGTGTTGTACTGCTCGATCGGGAGGCTAAAATCCTGGGGTAGCCGAGTCCTGTAGAAAATATCATCTTAAATGAGTCAAACGTGTGTTTTGATAAGAACACAGATACATAATATGGTGCCATATGAGATAGGAATGTTTGAATAAGAACTGGTCATTCTGACCACCCTATGATTGTCATATAAAGCAAAGCAATGATATTTCTTAACTATGCATCGCTGCAATCTGACTGGATCTGGGAGTGTACAGACCTCATTTCCTTTCTGCTATCAGGTAGAAGTGGCCATAATCCTGCTCTGCAAATACGTTTTCTGTTCAGTACACTGCACCTTTGCATGGGTAGCCTGAATTACGTCACATTAGTCTTGCACATCACCTCAGGGTGTAATGTTTTTTTAACTGAGGAGAATAGGAAATGACAATTGCGTGTGTGAAACAGAATTTGGAACTCTCCGCACAGAGTGCGTCATTGAATTGAGGTATCCGGTAGGATGCATTTTTAAGTAAGCATTGCTTACTTTAGCTCAGCTGCCTGTCCGGGCATGTTCAAAATAGTAAGGCGGAGTTAGAGCTGTGCATCATATATTGACAGACTATTGTCAGCATGACCCACTTTAAGTTTAAAGTCAGTCTAATACATTAGCAGACCAGCGCCAAGGCAGTGGCGTGAATCCAAAAGGGGGAGATACAGGGGGAAAAAAACAAGGCACGCGCACACGTGAAGGTACACACGCATCTACAGACTGAAACGGCAACCCTTTCAAACATGTTTCGATGATGTAATTACTCTGTGGTTCTTTTTTTTTTTTTGTGGGAATAACTGAATTCAGTCACAGACTGAAAAGCTGTTGGTGAATCACAGCAGTAAAAACTCGGCTTGGGGAAAGTTCACCCATCGTAAAGTCACCATGACCTAGTCACCATGACCTAGTTAGTACTGTCAGAATGCCAGTTTATTTTAGTGTGGTCACATGACATGTGTCGCTTGAGGAAGAGCCGACAGAAGAAGATAGAAGGCAGAATTTTAAGAGACAGGACTGAAGAGGACGCCAAACTGCCTGCCTGCCACCTCTCTCTCACCCCTCGACCTCTGCCGCCAGGGACAGCGCTGGCCTCTGACCCCGGCAGCAGCCTCCAGCCTCACTTCTCCTCCGCCCTCCCTGAAGCCCGTACCCTGGGGAGGGCAAATATTCCCTTAAAGGGGGCCCTCGTAAACCTTGTGCGGAAGGGTTTGCATCAGGGATTATGTGCAAGAATGTCAATGTACTGGAGAATCTGACACTGCCACGTGTGAGGCTTCCTGCACGAGGGAGTGATGTGTGCACACGTGTGTGTGTGTGTGTGTGTGTGTGTGAAAGAATGAGAGAGAGAGAGAAAGAGAGTAGTGAAGTGAACTCGAATTTACATTTAAGCTTTAAAAAGAAACATGGGTGTTGAGCGCTTCCTGCTGTCACCACAGTATGAGGGCATGAGTGAGAGTGTACATTCCTGAGCCTGCGATCATTTGCTCTGTGTGTACAAGGGCCTGGTTCAAAGCACAAGGGTGGGCAGAGAAACAGAACAGTGAAACAGACAGACAGAAATATAATAATATAAAGTCAGTAGTGGGGGAGGGAAGAGGAAGAGAGGGGGAAGAGTGTGAGAGAAAGAGGGAAAGAGAGAGAGACAGGGAGAGAGAAAGAGGGGGGGCAGAGAGGGAGAAAGAGAAAAGCCGCGTTTCCACCGCAGGAACTATACCCCGGAACTAGGAACCTTTTGAGGAACTCAGTGCGTTTCCACCGCAGGAACTAGGGTCTAAATTTAGTTCTGGGGGCTTTGTTTTACCCCCCAAAACGTTCCTGCTCGGAGGGTAGTACTTTCCGAAAGTACAGGAACCTTTTGGGTGGAGCTTGCAGCGCTGAACATTTCTGATTGGTCGAGTACTCGCAGCATTTGAGTTGTATTTATTTTCCGCCATTACCCGCCATGTTTGAAAATATGCAGCGGCAAACCAATTTATTTTCATAATAACTTCAAATCAAACTTGTATGTTATGCGGCGCAGTAGCCTAGTTTTGGTTATAGCCTGCCAACGTCTTGGAATTATAACGTGTGCTCTTCTGTTCTTTTCTTGCTTTAGTATTCGTTTTATAAAATGCTAAGCATTCGTGCTGGGACAGCATATTACGTAGGCTACCAAAACATTCAAACGGATTAATTCGGTTGCTGAATATTTTCTTCCGGATTTTCTTTGTTAGCCCGTTGTAATTGACTCAAAACGTTTGATACAGTTATGTGAGGTATGCGGTAGTTCTGCATAATTAACATTGGTGATACAGTACAAGCAAACTGGAAATCACCTTCCGCACTTTTTATCCGGGTAAAATAACAGGTTAATTCTAGTAATCTTCCCTTTAGCTTTTTCAGACTGCCGTAATTTTACTCAATTTTACTGCCATTTTTCAATTCCACGAAAAGACTATGGACTAATTTATGGTGCATGGTTCGCATCTGGAGGGCACACTTCGCTGCTCGGCTAGCAGTAACTTCGAAGGAAAGCAAACGGTGGCTGTACCACTACTAATTTACATTTTCACGCAAGTCCGAGTTTTCGTTCTATTCTTGTCATTTTGCCATTAGCCTATATGGAATTGACGACGAGAAAGTAATCAAACAGCAAATTGTTTACAACGTGTGCATGTTTTCTGCTGTTGTTGCCAGTTATACATATAAATGTGAATGCATTCTGTCGCTTCGGATTTCAAGACATGAAAGCGAATGTTCGCATAAAAACATAATGAATGTGTTTGAGAGGATATATGAAAATCAATAAATACAAAAGTAACCATATATAGTCATTGTTGGTAACTCGTTGTATATAAGTGGAATAAACCCCTCCGGGCTGTCCCGGTTATTAGAAAATAATGTAGGCTACTTCGGTGGTAGAATGGGGTTACAGAAGAAATCATATGACAGATGGACCGACGACAACGTTTTTCAAACGTCAGTGGGCTAATTTGCCTAATCTTCGCGGTACTTTAGACCCCGGTGGAAACGCAGACAACCATTGGCTGAAGGAACCTTTTAGTTCCTGGTAAAGTAGTTCCTGGGACTGAAAGTTCCGGGTAATTTTGGTGGAAACGCGGCTAAAGAGAGTGAGGAGGCAGAGAGGGAGAGAGAGAGACAGAGAGAGGGGGAGGCAGAGAGAGGGAGAGAGAGGTGGAGTGGGCATTTACCTGGGACTGGTCGAAGTGCATGGTGATCTTCAGGGTGCCCTCGTACAGCCTCTCCTGCAGCACCTCTGTGCCTCCAGACTCCAGCTGCGGGGCGAAGCAGCTGTGCAACCACTCCATCCACGTCATCATCTGCACCCGCTGCATGTTCTCCTCGCTGATGCGGAACATCTTGGAGCGGAAGTCCTTCACCTCCTGGTCCTGGAGAGCGTCCAGCTCGTGGAGACCTGCAGGGGCGCCGCCGAGCCAGCCGGTCGTTATGGCGATGCTAGCGGCCCTGATTACGGTAGCCTATCATTTGCCATTCAAACAGCTCCAGCTTCCGACCAGTATTACTGATTATGTACCATTTGTTTACTTCATTTATTCTGCCAGTTTCACACGTCTGGTAGGGATTCGCACTTAATTTAGTATTTTTTTTTTTTGACGGTTCTTTTGTGTCCCTGAGCATCTTCATGTTCCACAGAAATGCAGTTCTTATGGGAGTACATTACTTTGACGTTATACGCTGTGGCACAGTGTCCGTACGGAGACTCAGATACCGTTACAGCCTCATTACTAGCATCCCTCCCACTTTGCTACCCCTGTCAATGTATTCTCCCCTATTGGGGGCTTTCAAATTTATTTGCTCCTTTTTGCTTCAAGTAACCATGGAGATGGATACGGGCCCCACAGCGGTCCTCGTGGGAGCCGCCCCCATCCCCACCCCGAAGATTTCTGTGCCCGCGGTGCATCGGTCTCACCCGTTCAGGCGAAAATCTCTAACTGGCTCTGGCATCGATAAACACACCTGACAGAAGCGCGGTGAAAGGAGGGATATGAAATTGATCTGATCAGTCTCCTCCGATTAGACTCAGACTGACTGGCGCGGAGCCATGAGGTCGTCATCCAGACGAGCGCTCTGACGGCCCCCGCGTGCCGCCGCACTGACGCTGCTCTGCGAGGCGCGTGGGCATGGGGCCTCACAACAGCTGCCCGAAAATAAATACAAACCAAAAGCTCTGGCAGCGCTATTGTTCTGTCAGAAATAACCAAATAAGCACCAGCATTCTACAGGCTGATGTTAACCACCTACATCCTACATACTGATATTAATCATCCACATCCTGCATACTGATATTAATCATCCACATTCTACAGGCTGACATTAACCACACGCATTCTACAGACTCATATAAACCACCTAAATTCTACAGGCTGATAAGAATTATCTGCATTCTACAGGCAGATATTAACTGTCCGCGACTTCAAAATCTGCGTTCTGTTTCTTGAACTGCTCTCTTTGACGTCTCAGACTTGTCCATGCCAGGCCGTCTCATCAACGAGTCACACAGGCAATATGCCCAGACATTAAATTTGGTCCTTGTCTTTGATGATGACAATTAATGCACTCACTCTCATACTAAACAGTTCAGACACACCGTGAAGTCAAGAATGATCAGGGGCAAAGCAAATTTCAGGGAACCCCAGAATCTGTTTTCAGGATTAAAGGCAGGCATTTGGAACTCTTTACCAGTGTTTTGGTCCCAATATTGGAGGTATGCTAGTACCAATGAGAAACTGCGCAGGTGTGAGGGTTTCGGCTGTGACTGAGAATGGGGTCCGGTGGTTGGGACGGCAGCTACCTTTGCCGATGAGCACGCCGATCTTGGAGTCGAGCAGGCGCTCGGCGCGGCCGCAGTTGCGGGTGACCAGCTTGAGCACGGGCAGGAAGGGCCGCACGTCACACAGACGCCGCGTCTCGTCCTCCAGCTCCTCGTGAACCGCCGACTGGTTGACGCACTCGAACATGTGGGACTCCATTTCCCCCAGGAAGCTGAACAGGGGGTAGGCCTGCGCCTGCTTCCATAGGAGCTGTGGAGACACACGACACGTCTTCAGAACTTATCAGGACGCCACATACTGTCGTACACAAGTCCCCAGAAATGGTAGCTGAAGCCTTTAACAAACAGGCCCTATGTGAGTAAAAACTGTCTACTGCCAAATAACCATAATGCCCTAAAGAAACACATCGCACCACAGACCAGAGCTGACAAACAGAGCTAAAAAAAAGACTACAAAGTGAATGAGGGAGCATCAGCTACTATGCACATTAAAAGAAATGTCATGCTTTTACACTGAATCTGCATTAATGAAATGAGCTTTTGTGACCATAGAAAGTAGAAAAGGAGAACCTTTGATGGAAAGAAAAAAGAGCACATAATCATAAAATGGCAGTGCCCCACGAGGTCTTGTGTTCCGTCGAATGTGATGACACAGCATGAGTCAAGTCTTCCATTGGACAACAAACACATTAATCACACTTCCTGCTGCAATGGCTTGCTTCAGCCACGCTGTCGGAGGGTCAGAAGTGTGCCCAAGAGGTGATGACATCACACTCTGTTGAAACGCAGGGGGTCGGTTGGCCGAGTCTGCAGCCCAGCCTTTCTGAGTAACACAGCATTCCAACTTGCACTGACACCACAGTAGGCAAAAATAAGCAAGAATAACACTCTGGGATTGATGCAGAGGCTTAAAGGTATGGTATGCGGAAACAATAACAGTGTCTCGGCTCTTAGTCCATTCAGGTAGCTCCAGGTTTAAGGCCCAAAACAGGTGCCAATCTGGCAGCAGTCGCCATTATGGCTCTTGTCAAGAATGGGGAATGTATTTTGATTACGATTTTTTTTAAAAACAACAACAACAAAAAAAAACATTAAGTTGAATCAACCGGCCATTTCAGAAATTTTTGTCATTTTCAGTCATTCTTGATCACAAAACATATTATCAACAAAAATAATGAATCAGTCTTGATGGTGACGTGCTTCAAATTTGTCACACGCACTTAAAGTTAAACCATGTTTTACTCTTCAAGAAATTTCTTTCATCAAAAATATATACAAAAACTACAAAAAACAAAATTTCCTTTACTGTTCAATGAAAATATAAATGAAGAACCATTGCGCAGTAGAGGTATATCATGGGCTTTCATTGGCCTCACTTAAGGGAGTTGTGGCATTTTTCAGCTGAACAGAAAAATCCTTGCACCGCCCTGGTACTAAATCAAATCTCCCCTGCTATAGACCAGGCAGTATATTTTTCATTGCGGTCACAATTAAACCTTTATTCTCCTGTGCCCTGTCCCGTAAATCACAGGCCCCCCCTGGACGCACATCTATTCCGCCACTGCCATCGTCTGCTCATGCTTTACGGCGCCACCCCCCCCCCCCCCCCCCCCCCTTCCATCGGCCCACAGAGACGCACACTTCCGCACGACCCCTCCCTGCTGCTCCAGGTAACGTCCTGGCCTGGTGCCAGATACTTCCACTGATAAAAAGACTGAGGCTGAAGACAAATGGTAGAGAGACAAGATGAAGCTAAGACGTTTTTGCTTTATTTCTTCCTTTGTTCTGTTAAAGTCCCCTTTAGACCATTCAAGTCCGAGGGTTAAAAAAAAAAAAAAAAAAAAAAAAACTGGACTTGAAATTTTCATGTGCTTATAAATCAAAGAAAAATATGTTTCCTTGGCCATTGAAAGTCATTGTGGATAAGAGCGTAAAATAAAATCAGTCATGTAAATGCAATGTCCACATTTATAGTAATTGGTGCCTACAGTAGTGGCTGTGGCTATTCAAAGCAGCAAGCAGTTAACCTGCATGTTGGGTATATAAGGAATAAATATATGAATAAAGTTGCGATACCACAATCATTTCCAGCTGAATTAAACACCAAAGTATTTCATTTTGAAAACATACCAGAAGAAAGCAACTCATATAGGTATTTTGGCCACCAACAACACATTCTACAAGTATTGTTACATCATTGATATGTTATGTGCTTTTTCCAAATTTCAATAAGTGTGTTCAAATGTTTTTAGTTTTAGTTAATTTATTTGACGATTCACTTTAAAAGTATAATTACATGGTTGCAAACACCAATGTACATGCACAATTAAAAGAGCATCAAGGATAACACAAAACAGTCACAAAACTCATTTCCATTGTGGTCCTTGCTGTAGCTAGATGTTCATAAGAAAGTTTAAAGTGACAGTGTGTGACAGTGGGGTGACAGTGAAAATTAGCTGCTCCGTGTCTGGTGACCTGCCTTGTTTTTCACTGAACTGCAAAACCAAAACTCCAACAAAAACACTCGTTTACCACGCGAGAGGTCTTTGCGAAAGGTGATGCACTGTTTACGCCTGTGCCGACGCACAACGGCACCTCACTTGACGAATACTAACCCCACCTGACCAACACGTTTGGAGCCAGTACCACATGACAGGAGATTTGCATTTGCTGAGCACGCTCACAATCTGCCTTTACCAGAAAAACAAATGAGGTACTGTACAGACTGTTCACGCACACTGTATTCTGCCAGGGCAAAAAATTAACTTGGAAAAAAGCCCAGCAGACTTGGAATTATTAGGCCAATTTTCAATTCAGCTAATTAAAAAGGTATTGATTAGCTGAAAATGCTGATTATAAAAATCATGATAATATAAATCATAGGGACTTATGCATTACCAAGTATCATTTTTTAATAGCCATGTTGGGTTTGAAGCTGTACTGTAGTAACTATTGTGACTCATTGTGCAGTTTAGTGGGTAGTTGTAGTATTGTCCTTTTTTTGATGCAATTAGTACAGTTCTGGTTGGTATAGCTTTGCTAATTAGCAGAGTGTGTTTACATGGCAGTGACGTTTTAGTTATTATAGCAGCGGTGCTGGATGAAGACTTGGTCAGATTATGACAAGGGAGTCTATAAGAGTTAATCAGTACATAATGTACATCCAATTTACTGTTGCATTGTTATTAATTAAATTAGTATGGTTCTAGGTGGCATATGTTAGCTTACATTCAGAGATTTTTTTTATGATGCGCTTAAACCTACTGTTCTCGGAGCATCATTGGCCAGACCTGGCACCGCTGCTCCCATAATCTCATGAATTAATTTATGTTCCATTTCATTGCAAGTTTCTCTGGATAAAAGCATCTGCCAAACGACAGTAATGTAATGGATGTAACCTCCCTTTAATTTCCATTACTGACAAGCTTACTTCATTCATAAAGCAAAAATATTTCATTATAAAACAACTAGTTCAGCGGGCAAGCTAGGTAGCAAAACTATGCATACTACACACACTCACCAGTTTGATGTGCTGTATGGTAGCTTCCCGGGGCACGTCCATCTGGATGTAGATGCCAGTGGGGAGCAGGAAGTCCACGGGGACGCAGTCCTCATCGGAGAGCTGCGAGTTGGCCGCCCAAATGTCCAGCATATCGGTCATGGCGGGAGGCATGGCAGGGTCTGCCCACCAGCAGAACCATATGGACCTGGAACAGCAGAACCAACCACACCTGTGAGCACAAACCATGAAACACCATGCTGTCCACATGGCTCTAATGGAGTGGAAATCAATGACATGACAATGTCCAAGATCAACATACAAAACCACATTCACCTGGTAAAAGGTTATGAGAGTAAAGGTGTTATTCATGTACCATTTCGGTGTATAAATAATAAGAACTGAGAAACCATTCCAGACATTTTTTTCAAAAATAATTTTTTGGGCTGCTACCAATTTTAATACTTGCATGCAAACAACATGCTTTACAAGGTGAGTTCAAACAATGGTAGTTTTACATCTTCTGGTTTTTGTGGTCTTCTGCGTCAGTCGCGTAAAGTGTAAATTTCCAATAAAAAAACAACAAATACTTGTGTGTAAATGATTTTATAATGACCACCAGAGACTATAACTCCTGCAGGATGTTGGTAGTTCTGTGAAGCCAATGTCAGAACAATCCTGAGATCAATGGAGTTTTGGTCTTGCTTTTAGATCCACTCATTTGGCCATGTTTTCTGGATCCAATCACATTTCTCAGAACACTTCTTGGCCTCTGTCCTGGAAGATTTTGTCTTGGGACAATGTGGTTTGAACTCCATCACTGCCAAAAACATTCAAGGGCACTAACAGGCTTCCAGAAGATGTAGAGCAGATGTAAGGACACCAAGCCACAAAGTACACTAGATGCTTGCAATGCCTCTCACTAAACCACAGTTAGACCGCACTATAAAACAGTTGTCATGCATGAATGAACTCCTTGGGCCCATAGCCAACGCTCCCTAAGAAAACAAATAAAGATTACACATCTCTACTTAATATCTCCAATGTCATCCACAAGGACTACAATAATGGCAAAGACATCGCAATGGGTCAGAAAGGACTAGGCATGTCCACCATGTCCCAATCTTGAAGGTGGGGCTTGCAAGAATGTTTTACCCACCAACACGAAGTCAGAGTTTCCTAAACACCAGGGCGACAACCCAGCCTTGCCTTAGGAGGATCCCTTGGTTGGCGGAGGCGCATTAAACCAGAAAAATGCAAAGCAATTTTTTCCCCCCTAGGCAACGAGTTGATCCAAAAAGGCTTATTCAAAGTAATTCAAAGAAAGAGGAGCTCTGTGAAAAGAGCACGGAAACCTCGCAGCGCACGTGTCCGGAGCTCGGGTGAGTTCCTGCGTCTCCCGGCGCTTGATACGGTGTCTCAAAAATGGCCGCAAAGCAAAAAGAGCAGCACCTGGCTGTCAAGCCCCATGTTCCAGATCCGAGCGCAACGGACACGCTGTCCTTTTGGGCAAGCGTTAGAAACGGTCATGATTCAAATCCAAACAGGGAAGTCAGACAGCCCCCAAAGCAAATGGGGAAGAAGAGTTTGAACCTCCCTTGAGAAACTCCAAGCCCAGCACAGACACAACAGCTCTCTGCAGACAGACATAAAGCCATCCTTTGCTCAGCTCCAGCTGCTGAGGTAATGGCTTCTCCTCCAGGTGGAGCGAGGCAGACCGCTGGTTCAGGCCCGGTCCAGCACGTGTCCCAGATCAGCGATTTGGAAAGGGACGCCACACATCACAGACCCTTCTGGGCCCCAAGGGGACTCAGAGGGAACAGATGGCACCTCGTTCAGGAGAGTGACTCGCCCAGCATCTGGACTGGCACTGCTATGCAACCAGGCCAGATGTCCCGAGTACCCAACCACTCCGATATTCTGTCAGAAATAAGAACTGACACCAAAAACTCTTGGCAAACACTAGTTTTTCAAAAGTCAAATATGAAGACCAACTAATATGCAATAAAATTCAACGTCTCACCTCATCCAAATTCACCATCAATAGCTCAAAGATATTGCCTAAGACTAGTGCTTTGTCTTAATTTAAGTGATTGATTGTCAAACTCTCAGAGTTAGCAGTGCAACGCCAACAGCCAACGTAAATGCACATACTAACACATGGCAAATGTACTTAACTAATATGGTCATGCATCAACCATGAGTGGTACATAACTCAGCTGTGCTGCAAATACTGGACAATGGCCCAAAAGTTTGCATGATGCAGCTTTCATGCAAGCTCAGTTTTCCCATGGACAAGAATGGGTAAGTGTGACACAGTCAGTCCCCTGATTTACAAAAAGCCTGACGCAGACACTGCTGTAAGAGAGCCATCTGTGGCAATGCAAGGCTCAGTGGTTTCCAGAGAAAAGTGGTCAATGTCAGCACTCTCGAAAAAGAACAGCTTAATTTGACACTTCTCTGCAATACCTTTGTGTGACAAACGACACAAAAACCTGCTTTCATCCAGGAGAGAGGTGTAAAGACTATCAAAGGCAGGCTGGAGTGTCTGGTTCAGCTGCTGAAAGAACTGCTCATACCTGAGACTGTGAAAGCCTGGGGTGATAGGGGAAGGGGGAGAGAGAACCACATCAGTAGGAACCTCCCACCCCAAAACCATTTCACATACAAAACATTCCCCCAGAACAAAGGCTATACACATGGATAAATGCACATAGATCTTAACACACAGACAGACAGTATTTCCAAGACACAGATGTGGTTTTAACACAGGAAGGTTGGGGGAAGTCGCAGTGCGCATGAGCACGTACAGAACCACAGAAACAGGATATCCACAGATACACCTCAACAACTGACTACCGGCAGTCTCTCACACACTGAACTTGCCCTACTTTTCAAGAGAGCGAATTGAAGGTCAAAAGTTCAAGGGCCCAATAAACATTTCCACCATGTTTTTAAAAGCATTCTCATCACTGTATGATATTCCCAGATGGGTCATTGTGTCTATGAGTAAGGTACATTACCTCAGCTAAAAACGTTCCAAAAATGTATGAAGGTATGGAAACCTACCAGTGGAAAAACAGAAGTGAATAAAGGATAATTCATTTGCTGAACTGGCTGACAGCAGAATGTTTTGTACTTTTTGAGCACTGCATTCAAAAAAGGAGAACAAAAATTCCTTGTTGGTGACCAATGAACCTCAAAGGCCCCCTCCCCCCACTCCTATTCTATAAATATCCAGCAGGGACTTCACACAGGGGATCTAACGGGATAACCTGATTCAGCATTCCTGACCGACGCCGGGTTAGCAGTGCGGGGCAGACGGCTCGTTTAAGCCCCCCGGAGATAAGATCAGGGCCCCTCCCCCCTCCGCCGGTACAGCGCAGGCGACAGGCCCGCGGCCCCAATGCCACCCGGCAGCCCTGACTCACGCCCAACTGTGGTTCTTACTCACTGGGGCTCTGGCTGCCGGCCAATCAGGGGCCTGTAAATGGGCATGGCGGCGACCGCAGTAAAAAATAAGGGCAGCCGCCCCCGAGTGCGGCAGCGTGATCGAAGCTGCCTGATGACAGGTGCGGCCATTGCCCCGTCCTTCCGGGCAAACCACACAACTCGTGTCGGGGCAAAAACATTGTGTATGTTCTAACTATGTAGAGTCTGGCATTATGCAACCCTACCCTCGAGTAAATTACATGGAATTTCCCCAGGAACAACCAACTATAATAATGACGGAAATGGACAGGTGAGAGCAATGTGCACTTCGGATTATGATGTCATAGGTGAAGACTGTGACCTGTGGGGGGGGGGGGGGGTAGGGGGGGGGGGGGGGTTCTCTGCCGGCCCACAGAGATGGACACAGTGAACACCATGGCAACTGGCAGCAAAGCTGGGTTTAACTGCACTAAACCTGCAAGTCAGTCCAAGATGCACAGAAATGAGGGGGTGGGGAAATGTAGTTGGATAGGAGCTTGGAGTGTGAGCGTGCAGAACAGCAGTAAATCAGCCTCTCTGACCCAGAAATTGCACACTCACTCAGAATAGTCAAGTCCAGCACCCTAACCACACCACGACACCATTCCCTCATACAGACATGAACAAAGACAAAAACATTTCCGTCTTCACAGGTCTCCACTCCCACAAGCCAACTTTCCTGATCACATCTCACTAGACAGCCTTTACAAAAACATTTAGACATATACAGACGTGCACACAGACACGAATACACAAGCACATACACATACATGCACAAATTTAGAGATGCATACTTTCTCTTGCTCTCACACACAAACATATACCTATCTACACAGGCATACATAAAAGCACTCTCTGACACGCACACGCAAAAAGAAAAACAAACACAAACAAACACGTCTGGTCCCCATGGGGATTACCAGGCTATTATTAGTAACACCGATGCTCTGTGGAAAGCTATGGTCTCTTTTTTTTTTTATCCGTCCATTTGAGTGAACACGACACGCGAAGAATACGATCCTCAGCCGTAAAACACGCTACAGGATATGAGATCTCTAATTTGTTCCCGTGGGCGCTGAGACGAGGCGAGGGCTCTACACGTTGCCAATGTAAAGTAAACGGGCAAACCCGCTCCATTATGTCATTAGCGGGACGACATCTGGTATCCGGTGGAATTGGGCGGCTATAAAGGCGGCTTTTTTCGTTCTCTCCGCACATCAGCCATAATGTCTGAATAGCTTGGTTAATGTTTAAAAGTGATGCGTGAGGCTTATTGGTCTGCCCCCTCGGGCTGATAGCGAGGGCTGCAGTGTGTCAACAGAGCCCTTTCATGCCCGTCGCACACCTTGGCACAGTGCAAACACGCAGCAGCGGGCAGGAGGCCGGGTCCTCCAGGGCAGCATGGCAGCAGTGTTTGCAGCAGTGCACGGGCCGGAGGCCGGGTCCTCCAGGGCAGCATGGCAGCAGTGTTTGCAGCAGCAGCGGGCAGGAGGCCGGGTCCTCCAGGGCAGCATGGCAGCAGTGTTTGCAGCAGCAGCGGGCAGGAGGCAGAGGGCAGGAGGCCGGGTCCTCCAGGGCAGCATGGCAGCAGTGTTTGCAGCAGCAGCGGGCAGGAGGCAGAGGGCAGGAAGCCGGGTCCTCCAGGGCAGCATGGCAGCTGTGTTTGCAGCAGCAGCGGGCAGGAGGCCGGGTCCTCCAGGGCAGCATGGCAGCAGTGTTTGCAGCAGCAGCGGGCAGGAGGCCGGGTCCTCCAGGGCAGCATGGCAGCAGTGTTTGCAGCAGCAGCGGGCAGGAGGCAGAGGGCAGGAGGCCGGGTCCTCCAGGGCAGCATGGCAGCAGTGTTTGCAGCAGCAGCGGGCAGGAGGCAGAGGGCAGGAAGCCGGGTCCTCCAGGGCAGCATGGCAGCTGTGTTTGCAGCAGCAGCGGGCAGGAGGCCGGGTCCTCCAGGGCAGCATGGCAGCAGTGTTTGCAGCAGCAGCGGGCAGGAGGCAGAGGGCAGGAGGCCGGGTCCTCCAGGGCAGCATGGCAGCAGTGTTTGCAGCAGTGCGCGGGGAGGAAGGGCGAGACGCTCGGCTCACGTGGTGCAGTAACAGGAGAGAACAAGAGGCGTTCACGGCGGTTCCGAAGTGTGTTCTGCGTTTTCCACCCGGGTTGAGGAAACGCATCCGTGCGCCGCGAGAAACACGCTAACCTTTTAGCCCCAATTTAAAAACCCTGAAGATTAAGGGCTTTCCCAGCAACGGGGCGACGCTCGTAAACAAACAGCCAGAAGCGTGGACGCGCCTAATCGCGAGGCACCTTGGATCAGGATGCACACAGAATACATGAATACAGCTGAAAGCGGGTAGCCAGGGATTCTGCCAATCAGCTGAGCCACTGAGACTTTAATGGGAAAAGCAAACACTTTGCTAATCCTCTCTGCTGTACAGAGACTGAAGTAGGATATACTGAGGCTGCTGCTCATTTCCGCGGAGGGCCAATGCACATGATTATCTACGTACGAGTGAGTCGCGCACTGACAGGGCTGCCCACACTTAGGGGACCAATGGCAGGCAGGTGTGTGAAAATGGCAGCCAATGAGAACCACCTGTATAACAACAGCCACATGGCTATTGGCCGGCTGAGGACATCTGAGAGAAAACAAAGGGAGCTCAGAAGAGATCAGTGCTGGTCACGTGAGTGCTGGGCCCAGCAGTGGTGCAGGCTGAGAGGCAGAGCTTTGGGCAGGCAGTGTGAGCTGCCAATCACAGCGGCGTGGGCTGGCGACGGCAGCTTGTGAGTCACTGCAGGCAGAGGTTCCTGTGATTAATGCATCAGGCTCCGATTCACCTTCAGTCCCTTCAGCAGCTCAGCTCTGGCCAGCACAAGGGATAACACGCTAACGCAACCAAGCATACATGCACAGAATGTCAAACACAACATTACAGACCATTACTTTCACACCAAGAGATGGATATGTGAGCCTGATTCTGAGAGATGTTCTGTAACTTGATTTTCTGCACCGAGCCATTCTCTGCTTTTCCCTGCTATTCTCTCCTGCTCCTCCCTGATATTATCCTGTTCTGCTCCTCCCTGATATTCTCCTCTTCTACTCTTCAGCTAGTCTCCTCTTATGCTTCTCCCAGATTTTCTCTGCTGTTCCTCTCTGCTTCTGTTATGTTCCCATAAGCTGTTCTGGCACTCGTGAACTCAATGAACTGTACATGTAAGCTGTCTCGTGAGGTGTGCGCGCGCATGTGTGTTTTATGACACACAAAACAAACAAACAACCTGGCTGAACAGTGGAAGCAGCAGAAATGCGGAACAGAACCTGGAGGCAGGGGGGGAGAGGAGGAGGGTGAGACGGGCGGGGCTGGACGGGCGGGGCAGGGTTGGCGGGGGCACCAAAGCGCCGTGCAAAGGGAACAATGCGTAACTGTCCTGGCAGAGCAGCCAGGAGCACATCCACAATGGGGCTCTGTCCCACTGCGGCTCTGCACACGCTGTCACTGAGGGGGCCGTCCCGTGCCTACACAAGGCCGGCCTTGTGCCCCCCGCTCCGCCACTGTGTCAACACAGCGGCTGCAAACGCAACACGCCACCGAGCGCCAACACAACAGCCACCAGACAGGGACCTGCCACAGCCAAAACCCAGTTTCATCCCAGCGTCCTCCAGCACCCACAATCACTTATTAGACACCCCTGCTTTCCTTTCCATATTAATAATTAGCTCGTCTAAATGCCCAGGTGCAGCAGTACCTGAGGACACGCAGCTAGCTGAGCAGGGCTCCAGGCTAACATTCTTTCCCCCCATTTAGCAGCACCGATTGCATCCCAATTAGTACATTATTATAGTACACCCCTAAATAATTTTTCCAGTTAGCACGCCAATTTTCAGAAGCAAACGCTCCTGAAATGGGAGCACTGCATGCCCACACTTGGCCCAGGCACAATCTGATCTAGCAGTTATGCTTAGCAGACAATCTAATCAAACTGCGCTTGTACTGCCTAGTTTTACTTAGCGCCGGGCATTTGTGATGCATTTTACTGCAGAGTTTTACCCAACACTATTACAGTAGTGCCCTTGAGGATTAGAAAACACAGGGTCCAGCTACTCAGCCCCAGCAGCTCAATGAGAGAACCACCCACACAAACGCCTATGAAGTGCCATTGGAGTTGCCAGGGGAAACAGGGCTCAGTTGGGTACTCAATTCTGACAAGAGCCTCGTAGCCACAAGAGTGGTTCAGTGTGGGTTGACAGAAAAATTTGCCAGATAACAAACCACCAAAACTTGATTCGATCTCAACAGCAAACTTCCTACCAGAACGACATCTAAAAATTCAGCACAGCACAGTTCATTTCCAGTATGCACCAAGCTGATTTAAAACAAAGCAAATTTACTACAATGAACGTAAGGAAATTGCTCATCTAAGACCTCACTGCAGCGCCTATACGGATTTTCACATATTCAGTCCTCATAATCCACAACCTTCTATTTTGCTGTTAGGTAGACCTAATTTTCTGAGACTAAAACTGGATTGAACCACACAGACAATAAAAATAAAAAAAATCACTTTTCAAATTAGATGAACACAACACATTAATATTTTGCTCTGTGCTAGACAATACCTAAGCACTTAACCAAGCTACCATATCTTTACTTAGCAGGAACCCATTTAATTTTAATGTCCTGCAGTGACACTATTTCAGGTTCTGTTAATTATATTTCCCACTGGCTCAGGCTTGGATCCTGCTGACAGTGACTGGGAAATGAATAACACCCCGGTTAATGATCAGTCAGGTGTACTGAGGCTAATTAAAATGGAGTCTTTTTAATTTTTTTAGGAAAAGGAGGAAGTCAGAATTCAGGAAAAACCATGCTCAAAAACATGTGCATTGTCATAATTTTTCTGTAGAATGGGAAACAATAATATGAATAATATTGAATAATAAGTGTCTTTTTAGAAAATTAAAAAATATTTCAAGTTACTTATTTCATGTTTCCAAACATATTTGACTGTGACCGACCCAGGTAGAGGAATTTAACATGGTACAATGTGGCATATTTGACACAACGCACACCAAATATGACGAAGAGGAAGCATTACTGCTAAATGTAACATGTTGCACAGGCACTTATTCTCAACTATAAACTTTCAGATACACAGCTTATCAATATGAGGCAAACTGGGCCTGACAATTGACCGACATGTACAATTTTATAATTATACCAATTATAAAAGAAAATGAAAGGAATTAGAATAGAAGTAGGATTACTGCATGGGCTGAACAATGTTAAGGCCCAGCCGACAGGTACGCACTGTGAACAGAGTGTTGCCGGGGGATACCCTTCTCTGTTATTTATATTAGCTCTAAAAGCATGTGCGGGGAGTTATATTCCAGAATCTCACTCACAACCAAGTTTAGCATCCTGCGCTTTGTCTCAGTGTGTGGCAGTAACACGTCCTGTGACACTGGCAGCTGATTGGTTTGCAGCCTTAGTCACTGCGCCACTTCTCTAAAAGGCATGGTCTTGGAATCTATTTTCGAGCCACGCCTGGCTGGACCTCTGCACTTTGAAAACAAATGAAAATAATTCTTTCTGTCCATTGTGCAATACTCCCCACCCATGAGGAGGGCAAGCTCAGTGTCACCCAGAGTTCCTTGTGGCACAGTGCAAGCAAGAAACAAGAGCCTTCGACACAAAAAGCAGCTTCACAATATTTCCCTTGGAAGCAAACTGCACTGTGCCCCTCCCCACATCCTAGCCATAGAGACTCCAACCACATTCCTATCTGCGATCACATCCACACTCCACCTGCTGAGGTGACCTCAGAGATGTTCCTAATGGTGTGGATGTTTCACAAACAGTTTCATAACGGTGCGGGTGCTTCACAGACGGTTTCTCAAACTTTCATAACAGGGAGGATGTTTCATATACAAACTTTCACAATGACAGGTGCACTGAAGCAGGAGGTGAGGGGAAACGGCCTTTAAGAACCGCACACGACCACGTCCAGGCTGGGGTCAGCACTGAGAGAGCTGGCGTGTGCTCAGGACTACAGGCTCCCAGCCCCCAGTCCATACAGCTACCAACCCCCCGCCCCCGCCACCCATCAGAGGAGGGAGGGGAAGGAGGAGAGAAACTCAGACAATGAGAAAGATGGAGGGAAAGAGAGTGATGCTTCCATAGTTGGCTGTTGAAAGTCTTTGATGTCCCTTGAAACTGTTGCAGGTCATCTGAGGACAAGGCAAATACCCATTAACAAAGAAACATTAGCCTGGTGCTATGGCTACAGCTGAGTGAGAAATTCCACTCAATCCTCAGAGCACAGCCCAATGACTTGTGCTGCATCTATAATTACTGCTAAGGACTCTGACAAACAGCCTTCCCAAACATATTAATACTTATGACCAACTCACAGAATTTCACACAAAAGCTCTTAAGAGGACCCACATGTAAATAAACACGTGAACAATCGGCCACATTTAAATCCGCGGGAGAAAATAACCCCACCCCCCAGTACTGTGGGAAATGATTTGATCAGACAGCCCTTGATAGTTGTTCTGAAAGTAGACAGGGTGAGCACTTGCACACCACCCAGTAGCTACATGCAGGTTCCAACTGCCTACACTCTCTGCATTTCTGTACCGAGTAAGACTGTAGTGCAGACTAAGCTCTGTGCAGTTCTGAATTTTGGGAAAAATGCATTACAGTGCCCTGTAATCGTGCACTGTGAGAAACGTACTTTACAGTGCCCTATAGTTGTGTACTGTGAGAGACATACATTTCAGTGCCCTGAAGCTCTGTGAAAGATGTATATTGCAGTGCCATACAGTTGTGTTCTGTGGGATGTGTACATTGCTGTGCCTCATAGTAGCGTACTGTGAAAGACATACATTACAGTGCCCTGTGGTTATGTACTGTGAAAAATCGTACATTACAGCGCCCTGTAGCTCTGTGAGAGATGTACATTATAGCACTGAGCACAATGTAGGGTCGTATGGCTCATTAAGCCATTTACACTGCAAGCACAGCATCAATAATTTGCTATGTCTTAAACAAGATGGAGTGATCCATTGTTTTTTTCCCCACTGCCTCTTTTCTCCAGACTGTAATGCCTGGTTTTTATGGCTGTGGGCTCCAGAGAAAGAAATACATTATAGCCTATTCTAGGCTGAGTAATCTGAACAGGAAGTTACAGAGAAAAATCTGTTTGCGTGCTTAGTATCAGCGAACAGTATGCATACACCACTGGGTTTGTTCTACAAGGATTGAAGGACAATATATTATAGCATGCAATATAGGTAAAATTCTCCTTTAAGCTTAACCAAAAGTTTTACAAAGACTGTCAGATAGAAAAACCTGCAAGTTTTGGTTGCAATTTGAAGTCAAGTAAAAAGTAAGCTTTGTAAGATGCCTGCAGAGCGAATAATAATTCAGCGCACTTCACACCAGATTTCTTCAACAACACTAGCAGAGATAATGGAGCGGTTGAGCCGTCCAGTGAAAGCTGCAGGCCTTTCAGACAGGATGGACATAAAGCGCTACACAAAACCCAGGAAACTGAGGCTGTGACATCATCTGAATACGTCACTGAGAGCTTGTGATCAGAGGCGGGGCTCGACCCAAATGTACGCAGATACGGCAGAACTGCAGTGCAATGTTCTGCTTACTGACCTGCAGTAGGAATATGCAGACTGCTGCTGCCAGTCCAAATCACATTACGGCTGCACACGCAGGCACAGACGCATGGACACACGGTCTCATTCAGGCAAGAGCGCAATCACACGAGCACACGCACATTCAGTCTGTTACTTCAGTCTTCCTGACATGCACCCACATGAAGACACGGTCTGCAGTAAATTCCACATCCCAGGAGCCCCTCAGGGCACCAGCTGAAACGTCTTCTGCTCAGGAGGCGCCTACACGCTAGCAAACGGCTAACTGAAGGGAGAATCTGAGCGCTTCTGCCAGAAAGGGCAATGCTGCCAGTGCAGACTGGGCCCCATAGAGGTTTAAGGCATGGCTATGTCATCAGCTGGACAGTAACTGTGAATCTGTATCGGCAGATACAGATGGGGTTTTGTCCAATCAGGGACAGTGGATTCATTCAGAAAGGGTTCTTTGGGCTGCTGTCGGATTAGTTTAGCACACAAACTTGACAGGCACAGACAGGCTAACAGTGAACAAGAATTTAACTGGTGCTAGCTCTCCTGTAGCACTCTGCGGCCCGTAGTGCACTAGTGGGTGAGTGCTTTTGAGGACAGCCCACGCATGGCACTTCTTGCATGGATGCAGACTTATTTAAAAAATAAACCTTAGCAGGACAGAGACAGCTGAGACATCTGAGGACTGCAACTGTGCCAGACTGTGCTCCATCACCAGAAGAAACAAAGCACCTCTATGACTGTGCAGGCTGTGCTCCATCACTAGAAAAACAAAGCTCCACTCTGACTGTGTCAGACTGTGTCACAGTGCTGTGGCTATGATTACTGTGTGATAGTATTGAGTCAGACTGCCTCCAATTTATTGTAGCAATAAAGACTGAGAAAAGGACAGTGGATGAGCCTCAGGACAGTGAGTATGTAAAAAATGGAAAGGAGCAGAAATTAGACATATGTCTGAGTGTGTGGACCATGGCAGGATATCCTCAGATTGTGTATGAAAACGGTATATGACACAATATTTGATATTCTGGATATAGTTCATGGGAATATAAGCACACTATTGTGTACCAGACAAAAGCCATTGCCAACAGGTGTACTTTGCCGGTGGCATTCAGTTTGTCTATTATTAGTGCCAAAATGATAGGAAATCTACAGGGAAGGTAAAAGATCAAAAGTAAAAATCCAACATTTGCTATAAGACGTCAGCTTTCATATTTTGTTTGTTCCCGGCACAGGGCGGGTGACAGCTCAGACACACCACGTCAGACCTGAAGGAGCAGCGAGAGGCGGCTGCTGCTGCTAAACTCATGAGTGAAAGGATGGAGCTGTGCCAGCTAGCTGGATAATCGAGATGTCATAACTTAGGAATGAAAGGTGTCAGCCAAAATCCTTTCTTTCTTGAAGAGCCATTAATACTGCCTCTGAGATCCTGCACAGATCTCACTTTTTCATCTTCTGACAGCATCTTCAATTTCATGATGCAAGCAGTAACATTATTATTGAACTTCTAAAAGATAAACTGGCAGTCATTTGTGCAAAACATGTGATCTGGTTAATGTTAATTTAAAAAATAAAATGGCTAGCAAGCTGTAGTTCAGTTAGCGATACAGGTAGCATATCGGCAAAATCTCTTGTAATTAAGCACTCCTATGTCAAACAATGTAGCTGTGCACCAAAACATAAGTTACTTTTAACTTATATGGTCAAGTTAAGCAATTTAGCAGGAGGACTATAGTCCTGTTTGATTTGCTATTCTGCCTGAGTACAGTACAGAAAGGTTAACATTAAAATAAACCGGACAGACATGCTTTAAACACAAAAAAAAAACGTGTTTTTTAATTGATGAACACAGGCCTGCACATGCACACTATAGTTAAACACTATGGCCTAAAATAATATAACGTTACCATGTTTCTCTTCAGGTAGCTTTAGTTTCTGGTGGGAAAAGTAACCAGACAGGCAAAGCTACCATTTTGGAGGTGGAAAATCTCCAGTGTTTGGCATTGTTACTGTGAAAGGACTCACCGTGAGACAACACCAATGGTGACTAAAACTGAATGAAGCAACAGCCACACAGAAAGAGAGCACAGAGAAAAAACCAGGACAGTGAATAATATAGAGGAAAAACTACGAAACACAGAGCACACCTGGAAATGCACAAACACTGAGAACCGAGTTAACATAATAAAGATAAAAGGCAAACTGCTGTCACTCAACCAACCCACCTCACAAAGGCCTGTGCTCAGACTGAGACCCCCTACACCAGCAAGGACCTCACAGCACAGTCACTTGATGGTCAGAAACAGCTTATGACAGTAATTCATGAGCTGTATTCCAGGAACACTGACTGCACACCCACATGTCTCCATTATGAGAAGCCCACAAACTTCCCCATCCCTCTCTGTCATGGTGTTATAAAACCAAACATCAAATGTTAGAGGTAGTACTCATCCCACTTCCTAAAAAACACCCTCTTCTCCTGCTGATCTCCAGGCATTCCCTGCCGGTCAGCACAGACGACTCAGAATGGGTGCGCACAGTCCTGTCATGGTTCCACACAGACCCAAACTGCCCAGGTTTCATTCAGCGGTTGCCAGCAGGTCACAAACATAAACAAACGGATGTAAAACAATCATCTGTCACTCAGACTAATGACCTGGCCACCACAGCTTTGAAGAACTGGATTTCATATAAGATATCTGCAAAGGAGCCCACACATAAAGAAACACATTCCCAAAGAAATACATACACACACACACACACACACACACACACAAAAGACTTACCTGGTGTCGCCTTAGGATACTTATTTCCTGTGACGCTCCATGATTGAGACTTCAAGGGTGGTGGGTAGGCACAGCATCTGACAGGAGGAGACAGAGCGTCAGGAGTGTGTGTGAGAGAAAAGCAGAGAGGGAGGAAGGAGGGAGAGAGAGACAGAGTGAGAGTGAGAAAGAGAGAGGACACCCTCAGCAGAGTGTTCTGATGCCCTCACTGCAGTATTGCAATCTCCGCACATGCTCAGTAGAGACAGTCTAGGGTGAGGGGCAGGAAATCAAACACAGAGACGAGTGAATGAGCCTGTGGAGTCCTGGGCCACAGTGGAGGTCTGTGGAAATGCTTGAGCAGCGTCAGGTGAGCCCAGTCTCCCTGTGACCGTGGAGCCGGGCTTTCTGCGCTCGACAGCACTCAGCGCAGTCCTGTAACAGGAGCTGCATCAGGATTCAGCACACGCACACAGACACGCTGAGGACAAGCTGAGTGTGCGGACAGTCTGCACCGGCTAAACACTGCGCGGCTTTCTGCCTACATTACACACACTCGCACTGTACAGCCCTCACACACACACACACACACACACACACACACGCACACACACACACACACACGCACGCACACACACACACACACACACGCGCACACGCGCACACACACGCGCGCACACACAAACACACACACACACGCGCGCACACACACGCGCATGTTTCAGCCCCCAAGGTCAGAGTTAATATCATATTTACATATATATCAGGTGAGGGAGTCGGTTTTTGATTGTGGAACCAGCAGGCCCTTCTTACAGATGCAGCGATGTCCTCTATGCAGTGTACACACAGCAAACCAGAGTGAAGTCAGACACGGAGACCAGACAGACAGGACAGGAAAGGCAGCGGCAGGTCAACTGTGTCACACTATCCAAACACGCCACGCAACTCTACCAGTACCATCATCATCGTCACCACCATCAACATCATCGTCATCCCTCTGGCAGGCAGCACATGCAAACAGCCCTTTTCAATTATTCACCACCCCATTAACAGACGCTGATAAGTGCTGGTTAATGTTTCAAAGGCAAACAGAAAGCGGTCGTCCGCCAGCCCACAGCTCGGAGGGGGGCGGAGTGCTCCGTCCCTTCCTCCCTTCCTACTTTCTGAAGCCGAACGGGGTGTGAGCGCCCGGTCATGTAGAGAGGGCCCGACGTTCATGTCCGTGTTCGTGGAAGCGTAACGCGCGCATGTAGGTGCCTGTGGATGTGTGACGTTCCGTTTGGTGAGCATCCCGAATAATGTTTTAATGGGACGACTGCCCTGAGTGCGAGCACATGCAGTTTGCGTGCGCTATGTGATATGTCTCAATGCCACGTGTAACCAGGTGTGTTCTGTGTCCGAGGGCTGCACCTCACACATCTGCCTGTGAGCACAGTGGGACATCCTGTGGGCTTCAGAGTGGCGTGGTATTCCCGTATGCGGTGACATGTGTGTCTTTCAGCCAGCGCTGAGTGTCTCCCAGTAGATACTGTGCCCTTTTGAAGCCATGAGAAGCCAGGCAACCAGAGGCACTGTAGACTGACTGTCCAGAAACACAATAGAGCCTTAGAAGAGCCAGCAACCTGGGGACTTCCACAGGTGCGTTTCCCCTCCTGCTCACCTGGCACGTCACTCGCATTATTCATTTACAACTAAGCAAACATCCAAGTGCTGAATACACCTGTTCACACTGCACTGACATTGAATAAGGAACTATTTTTTTCTGCTATAACCGGCCTGTTAAGTCCCAACCTGTGCCCCCAACAAACAAAACAGCTAGTAGGACTGCTTGCAGAACCGCTGCGCCATTTGGAATATAGGTACAGGGCGGCTTCACTGCATATCTAGGTTCGTTATATAACATGGTTCAGTACACACCTGTTCTTTTTTGAATCACATTTTACATTTCTTTCCTCCATGCAGACACGTGTGCTTTGTCTGTCTGATGAGAAATCAGCTACCATGCAGCCATACAGCCAAAGGTTTACAGTGGCACAACAGGCTAAGGCGCGTGCCAACGTACATGAAAAAATTCACACATCAACCGCATTTATTTAAAGAGGTTTCTAGAGAAGAGGAGGAACTGCAAAGATGAAATGCGTCATCACCTCCCCATTTTCAAACGGCAACTTCTAGCTTCTACCAACCAACTTCTCTGACTATACAGATGGATAAATGAAGATGTAAACACAAGTTTCCTTGCAAAGGAAAGCTAGGCTATTTATTTCTTCCTGAATATTCCCTGTTGGCCAGAAGCACCATCTTGTTTACGAGGGCGTGACCTTGTGGGCAAAAAAAATAGCCACCACAAAAAGAAGACAGCTCAGTCTAGATGATTCTATTTGGTGTCTATACATCTATACAAAATTTATGGTGTGGAAGCACCATAATATCGCATAAAGTTCTTACTGGGTTATTTTAGCTTCTTGTTTCTGCTGACTGCACTCCAAAAAGAGTACGTGTATGAGTCTCTCACACTGGTAAATACACTGGTATATCTGTGTTGTTTGAGAGTGTGAGTTTCTGTGAATGCAAGTGACAATAGACAGCCATGCTTTCGCAACACGCCTTTTTTTCATAGTAAGTGCTCGTATATCAGTGAGTTTGCATATGTGCGTGCGTGTGCGTGTGTGTGTGTGTGTGTGTGTGTGTGAGCATGTCTGAGCAGCCACACCTTGATCCTCACAGTGGGTCTATATTATGTTTACAGCCCAGGCAATGCATTTCATTTTTTATTACTTATGCTCTTGCTTCCTGATGTACCCAAGAACAAAACAATATCAGAATGTGAACATTGATCCTATTCATAATCCATTAAGGGTAACAGGAAATGACATCACAAAGAGGAAGGATTTATAACCGCTTTCCCCACAGTGTGTCACAAGCCACCACTCAAATCACTTAGTGCTGTTCTCTGCAAAGCGCTGAAGCAGAACTGTCATGCTGTGGATGAAAGTGTATGTGTGTGTGTGTGTGTGTGTGGGGCAGGGGGTTGTGAGAGGTTGCAAAACAGTTAGTAGGGCTAGTTATAATTTTAAGGTATCATGCACATTTAAACTTCAGCTGGAAATGAATTGCACGTACAGTGCCAAATTGGTATCACACAAATTCCATGTAAATGGTTATTAAAAAAGCAGACCCATAAAAGCTTGGAACCTTCACCTACAAACCTTCCCTTTTGCTTTTCTTTTTTTCTACTGCCTTCATTGGTGTATAGCTCAGTTTTACATGCCATGCGCGGCTTTACCAAAGAATTGACATGGAAATAAAGTAAAAAATTATTGTAACTGAAACAATAATCACTGACAGGCTGCGTCACTTCTCGTGATAAGAGTTCACATCCGCACTGCATGTTAAACATTAACTATCACAAAGGCCTTTAGCTGGAGGGCTTTATCCCCATGCTGATAAAAACTTCTTTCCTATAGCAACAGTGGATGAGGAACTAAGTACACGCACAGCCGGCGTGTCGCACCGAGGGCCGCAAATCGCGAATGCAATCGACCCGCTTTCGAAATTCCACTTCAATCGCAGGGGAGTTCAAAATGTGAATCCGACCGACAGGAGTTCCGCTGCATCTTAGCTGTGCTTACCGAAAGCGAGGGTGGGAGGGGAGGGGAATTAGGAAAGAAAATAAGGGGCGACTGTAAAAACAGCTTCCATTTAAGAGGCCTGTAGCGCAGGACGCGATGCACACGGGGGCCGGTCGTCCTCCCGGCTGAGGGCACAGAGCCGCCATGTCGCGTGCGTTCGGACCGAGGCCCAAAACAGCGCTGAGCCCGACATCCAACCCCCCCCCCCCCCAGGACCGCACATCAACTTCAGCCTCCTCTGCCCTCAACACCTGAACCTGGTCATAAGGTTTTTATACTGTGTTTCAATGGACACCCGTGAACCCATTCAACTGCTCTCTCTCTATCGCTCTCTCCCTCTCGCTTCACCTCTCCCTGTCTTTTTCGCCTTCTCTCTTCCTCTCTCTTTGCATCTCTCTCTCCATCTCTCTCTCCGTATCTCTCTCAGGAATGTGGGAAGCCCTCCCTCCCCCACTTCCTGTGTGGCATGGATGATGGCAGCCTATCTCCATGTGCTATCATAGCTCTGCCTCATTAGATTACATCATGCATGATCTGCCTGGAGGACTCCCTTATGAGAGCTTTGCATTATAGTTTAGGGAGTCTGTGGCTGGGAACATAATATTATGCAATAGGGTGACTGTAGGGTGCAACCTGAGGTTCAGACTGAAAAGCCTGCCAATCCCTTCTTCTACTCCACAAACACACAGCAGCGCATACAGATTGGTGGGTGGGTGATGGGGGGATGGGTAGAAAAACAGATTGCCCTAACATTTCATCACCTTCAGTTCCCCTAAATGCATCCACTGGCCCCCTCCCCCACTCTGACGAGAAGCTGCGAGATGCTGTTTATAGTCTGAGGCAATTCCTGCTTTTCCACCCCCACCCCAATAACCCCACCCACCCCTGAACAGTCTCAACTGCCCTTCCTGCTCAACACACATCGCCCTCCAGCCCGAGAGACCACACCCACCATTCTGTTCTTACCACAATGCAAACGAGCAGCAGACAGCGAAGGAGTCACTGCAGTCTCCAGCATGGAGCCCAAAAGAGCACAGCTGATAAGATGCAATATTCCAATAGTCAGACAGGTCTGAAGAGACTCCTACTCACGGTTAGACTGGTCTGAAGAGACTCCTGCTCACTCTTCTTGCCATAAACATTTCAGCCAAAAGCACTGGGACTAATGTATTTCATTCCAGTAAACATTAACATTGGCAATAAAATAAACATCGACCTTTCATCATCTACCCATGTTCCGTATCCCATTCTTAAAAATATCAGCGGTACGGAGACAAACATAGCAGTTGCGCTTTAAGTTGTGTAACCTTTGCAAACAAGAACAGCATGTGCTCAATAAAAGAACTTTCTATCACAATATAACTGTGCACAGCAACAGACACCATGAATTTGTGTTTTTAACAGAGTTAATCCAGGGGATGCATCTTTTGCACTTTAATCTCTTCCATTTAATGTGACAGACACCCATGACCAACCTTGGAATGACAAACTCAAAATTATTAACATCGTGGTTAATATATTTACAGATGCCCCACCCAACCCCAGTGCAGCCAAGTGTGTCACATTCAAGGCTTCTCCCATTTTATTCCATCTCTCTCCCTCCCTCCCTCCTTCCCTTTCTCTAACTATCCATCTATCTCGCCCAATCCCCTCCCTTACAGTGGAATGCCAGGCATGCAGTTTCCTCTCCAACTGGGAAGAACAACATCAAACACAAATCCTCTCTCCCCTGTGTGAGCTCCCTCATGCACCCTGCGCCCCACGCTATCTTACCCCCGACCCCCACAACCCCTGCACTCTCCACCGGCAGTCACCCCTATTGTCTCAACACCACACGCCCCCCCAAATACCAAAGTGTCCTGCCTCAAGATCCAGCACTGCCCATCTGGAGGTGCTTTGATCTTTACTTGTAAAAATCTTTGGAGTGCTTTGTGGCACAAAAGCACTTCCCTGCATTTCGCTAGAGCTGAGTGAGCGGGCAGCACGCTTTGTGTGAGCTTCACAATACATCTGAAAGCAAGTTGCCCCCAAAAAATGGAGGTATTCTTAGCAGTGAATTAAAACAAATTAGCCACACCCAGCCTGCCACAGCAAACCACAGTGGGAAGGTCTAAGGCAGGGGGCGGAGTCTCTGAGGAGAGGAAAGTGAAAATACAGCATTGTTTACAGGAGTTCATCCCACATTGTTTAGATGCCAGAGGAGAAAACAAACAGAAAGAGCTCCCAGGCAAAGAGGAGCTCACAAACAGGCTTCACCTCACAGACACACGGCGTCCCCGCAATGGCTCCGGGTTCCAGTTACAGCAGCACCGTTTCCCCCAGGTGCCAAGAATTCATATCATTCCTGAACTATGCACAAACACTGACACACAGACAAAAGCACACACACGCACGTATGCAGGCAGAGAGGCAGTGACAGAGATGCATAGTTCCGCCGGGACACAAACTGCTGCCTTCTCTGACTAACAATTCCCACATCTGAACACTATGCACCTCCTCAGAGCCCTGTTATCACATCCAAACACTATGCACCTCCTCAGAGCCCTGTTCCTACATCCAAACACTATACACCTCCTCAGAGCTCTGTTCCTACATCCAAACACTATACATCTCCTCAGAGCTCTGTTCTTACATCCAAACACTATGCACCTCCTCAGAGCCCTGTTCCTACATCCAAACACTATGCACCTCCTCAGAGCCCTGTTCCTACATCCAAACACTATACACCTCCTCAGAGCTCTGTTCCTACATCCAAACACTATACACCTCCTCAGAGCCCTGTTATCACATCCAAACACTATGCACCTCCTCAGAGCCCTGTAATCACATCCAAACACTATGCACCTCCTCAGAGCCCTGTTATCACATCCAAACACTATGCACCTCCTCAGAGCCCTGTTCCTACATCCAAACACTATACACCTCCTCAGAGCTCTGTTCCTACATCCAAACACTATGCACCTCCTCAGAGCCCTGTTCCTACATCCAAACACTATACACCTCCTCAGAGCTCTGTTCCTACATCCAAACACTATACATCTCCTCAGAGCTCTGTTCTTACATCCAAACACTATGCACCTCCTCAGAGCCCTGTTCCTACATCCAAACACTATACATCTCCTCAGAGCCCTGTTCATACACCTGAACACTGTGTGTAATGAGTGCCTCTTGCTCGCCCAAAGGCTCCAGAGGGGACCCATCAGTGAAGGGCAAAATTGCCCTATGTTAAGGATAACATTGTTATTTTGCATCTGAGGGTTGCACCGACAGACAGTGTTGTCATAGTAACCCGCTATGAGGCTTTTGCTTTATGGCACCTGCACTTACTAGCTAACTAGCCATGCTACACTCGTTACATACACACCTTCTCAGAGCCCTGTTCCTCCGCTCAACCTGCCACAGTTGAACTGTTCACCGACATGCTGCTTCTGTTTTAAGGTGATGCAGTTCCGTCCATTAGGATGTGCGAAAGCTGGATATTGCCCTCCGCTGTGTGTGGGGTAAGTCGTTCTGGCTGGTCAGCACTTCAGAAAGCAGAGCAGAGACCCGCGGAGTACAGCCCCGAGCGGACGGTTGTGAGCGAGCCCAGAGCGGATGGTTCTGACTGGGGCTGATAAGGACGATAAGGGACTGACGGGAGAACGTCTAGAGCGCTAACAAGACTAGCGAGGCCTGACATCGCGTCTTTGTCGAAGGGAAGAGGGATGAGCGAAACCTCAGGAGAGAGGGACAGACGCGCAGGGAACATGGAGGACAGCCCCCTCGGAGCTTCTCCCGACTCACTGACCCCGCCATAGGCACAGTTCTTGAAGGCCCGGCTGACTATCGATGAGCGCCTGGGAGCATTTGGAGTCCCTGGGAGCTTCCACATCCTCTCTGGGAGAATCATTAACCAGGGTGCTGCTGAGAATCCCAGGGTGGGGGGGGGGGGGGGGGGGGGGGGGGGGCATACAGCCAAAACACACCTCTTCCTGGAACTCCATTAAACACAGCGACTATAGCCTCCTCTGGCCCTTTAAGCCTGAGCTGCCTATAGGCTGTACATACGCAGCTGTTAGATCACTGGCAGCAGCATGCCATTTATACACTTCTTGAAAGATGACTTGACTGGAAGCTGTAAAGCCCTTGGCTGAAACTGTTGAGACCTGAAGGAGTCGGATGGACACGGTCTTAACCCCCAAGAGCAAAGCTCACCCCCTCCTGCCTTACCACCCTCCAGGGCATGACGAAATTGGCTCGGTCAAAAAAGCAGTACAACACATTAAGTTTTATCTACTCACTGCAAGACCACACTCCAAGTGCTCTTCGGTGCCATAAACTAGTCATTTACATAATAAAGTGTAAGCTGGTAAAAGTGCTTAAGAGATCAAAACAATGAGTGCAAACAGACCCCCAGGCAACTTTACCACAAAGATGGCTGCGTCACTACTGCAAAAAAACAAAGAGAACAGTGTCTGTCCTAAAGTGGTTTCAGGCCATTTCTCTCTTCTGTGACCCTGAGTACCTACACCCCCACCCCCATTCACACAACAAACGCACACACTCTCTCTCTGTCTCTCTCAGATGCACACATGTATATACACACACATAAATATGTACACACACACACACACATGTACATATGTACTCATGCACACATCACATGCACGCACACACACACAGACACACACACACACACACACACACACACTCACAGGAATAGAGAAGTTGATGAACAGCGCCAGTTATCTCTGAGGCGGAAAAGAGGAAGAACAGAGAGAGGAGAGTTCTAAGTGAGTAACCTCCGGCGTCCAGATTTAGAGCCTCGGGTGCCTGGCCACCCCGCCCACTCCCAGCATAGGCACTAAATATAGAGCCCATTGTGAGCCTGACCTTTAGGATCCAGGGCTATAGCTCTCAGCTACACAATGGAGCCCGGGGGGACAGTGTCTGTTACTCAGTTACCTTCCCGCGCCTGACAGCACAAAGGTCCCGTTTTTGGGCCGGGTGGTGCAGTTTTGGGCGTCCCAAGGGCCCGGTACCAAGTGCAGAGCGCCCCCGTTGAACCCGGGAGGAGCCGAGCGTTAGCGGGAGCTGCAGGCGGGCTCGCCGACCCAGGCGGGAGAGAGCCCAGAGAGAGCCCAGAGAAAGCCCAGAGAGAGCCCAGAGAGAGCCCGGAGAGAGCCCGGAGAGAGCCCGGAGAGAGCCCGGAGAGAGCCCAGAGAGAGCCCGGAGAGCCAGCCGTAACTCCGCGTCTCTCAGAACCGCCTCCATCCGTCAGCAACCGCTCATACGGTCGAATGAAAAGCGGTTCTGTTCTGTTAGCCGGAAGAGGAAATAACTACAGAAAAACAATCTGTCAAAACAGCAACCGCCTTACGCAAGAGAACCGATGCTTTTTGTGCGCTCTGGGGTGGCTGTTTGTCTCCTTGTCCATTATGAAGTGTAGCCTAAGGGACTTAGTTTCTTCTAGGTTGCTCTGTACGAAGGCTACGGTCACGCCTTACTAAAGAGATATCCCATTTAGGGTCAGCTGAGACCCAGCAGATGTGGATACATCCATACTGGGATCAGTATGCAATCCCCTTCCCCACTCTAAAAACAACCCCCACCCCCCCCCCCCCCAGCCTTCTCTGCTCTGCCTCCCCATCTTTAGCCTACTCTGCTACTGACCCAGCGCAGAAGGCACAGCTCTCACCAACAGGGGGCCCTTTCCCCAAGAGCACGGCCAGATATAGATATAAAGGTCCATTATTAAGCCCCATGAGGAGAAATTTGGGTATCACACAGTAGTATTACAACAAAACAAAGCAACACATATAGCATTAACAGAACAGTGACAGACGCAGACAGTTCAACACAGCAGGAGAATGGAGATAATAATAAATAAAGTTAAGAAATGTAAAATGGCAGCCCGGCGAGCGAGCGACCTCATCGAACGGGGTCACGAGGAGCGTTACGGCGGTGTCGGCTGCACCGCACGCCCCCTGGCACCCTCGCTACCGGCCGCTTCGCGACCGCGCACGCTCTTATCGCGGCGCTGCAGCCCCCACGTCCAGCACGGACCGCCATGAACACGCGGCACGCTGCAGACGCTGGCCGGACCAGCTGGCCGATGCTATCACCGGCAACAAATGCAAACGCAGAAACAGGAAGTGCGTCTACCGCAACGCCAGCGCAGGAAGCGTTAGCTAAAACCGCGGCTAATGGCCAGAGCTCCCGCTGGCTGCTGACAGACGCCCGCGTGAGCACAGAGGGCTCAGTTCGCCCTGCTCGCCCGCTCAAGAGTGCAGACACTTTGAGATGGCAGTGAGAAAAAGCTCCCAGCATCCTCAGAGCACCCCCAGAAAGGGGGTGGGGTTTATCAGTAACGAGCCACATGGAAGCGAGCTTGGTCAAAAAGGCCTCCCTCCTAAAAGTCAGACAGCACGATTCGCCCTGCATGCAGCCAGCGGCCTGTCCCAGCATGCATCCCTCCTGAGAGAGAGAAGAAGAGCGAGAGAAAGGGAGGGAGAAGAGTTGCTTGGGAGCAGAGATCTGCGCTCAAACAGGGAGCGCAATGCAGCAGTGACGACCAGTCGCAGTGGCGGGGGGTCTACCTGCCCCTAAGCGGTGTAACCATGGCGAGGGGAAAGTCACCCATTCTCAGGTGACACAAAGCGATCGCACCTCCAGGCTATGACTGAAAAAAGACCTCTCTCTCTCTCTCTTTCTCTCTCTCACTTTCCTTGGAATCTCCTGCAGGCCTTGGCTTGTTCCAGTGAAAAGCAGGAGAAATTCCGAACCGGCCGCTTTGCACCGAGCCGCGTGCCATCATGTTGTTTCCCCCCCCTGCTTCCTGTTCCTGGAGTGGGCCTCCACCCACCATGACGCGAGCGCCCCGAAAAACCATTCCAAATCACTGCCCCGTGCGTGACGGTTAAGACTTGTGCCATTTCACGGGGAGGATGTTACACAAGTAGGCATAGCCGTTGATCAATGAGAGCGTGTGCGAGTGTAGGAGGGGTGAGGGTGTTACTACACCGACTTCAGGAAGTGTGAGTGAGAGAGATTTTGAAGCAATGTAGGGAGGTCCAGCAGGCTGAGGAGAGGCGAGGAGAGGAGCCACAGACAGGCTCTCTGGATACTTCAGCCTCCCTGCATACACCGCAGAAGTGTCCATCACAAGATGAGAAACTGTGGTCCGCCCACCTTGGCGCCTACCGAGCTCTATTTGTGAACGTGGCTTTCAAATGCAAAGCTACAGGAATAAAACAACTGGCATGAATCAAACAATAACTCTGGAGGCCGAGGACTGAAAGCGTGCGTGATGCGCTGCGTTCACCCAGGCGGGGGCTGTGGGTGGGTGTGAGAGCGCCTGAAGAGGAGAACTCGCTGAGGGAAATTTGAATGGCGAGATGGAGGCCCTACTGTACAGGCAGAGTGAGTCAGAAAGTGGCCTACTCAACGCTGGCAGAGACTAGAGGAGCTTGCGGCTCCTGCGCAACGCCTCCCCTCCCTGCCTCCTTCCCTCCCTCACTCCCTCTCTCCCCGCTCGTATCGCTTGGCTCATTGGATCCAGCTGCAGGAGGGAGCAGGTGCCGTGGAGGTGGCAGTGCCACAATTAGAGCACAGCCGGGTGTGAAAAAAGGACTTGTGCTGATGACATGGTCTGCATGCATATACACACACACGCACATACACACACACACGCACATGCAAACACCCGCCCACACACATGGATGTACAATTCTCAATCAGACGGTACAGGAGGGTGGGGGGCAGGGGCACACAGAGGAGACCCCAAAAAAGCAGTGAGCCTCCATGGACAGGCCAGGAGCTCCAGGCTGCAGGAAGTCAAACATGTTCACAACCAACTTCCTCTTCATACAGTTCACTGCAGATTTGTTTTTGTTTTTAAACAGCAGATTTGTTTTTGTTTTTTCCAAACTAATCTTGCTTTTTTGGAGGGGGGCATTCACACAGAATCTCCAGTCAAATGTCAAAGACTTCAATTATTTCCTCACAATACACAGCATCCTACACAATACCATTTTCAGAGAGGGAGCACAGCATATTAAAAATGCAATTCTTATTAGAAAGCCCCACTCCCCAGTGGGGGGTTAGGATTTGATACACAGGAGCAAACAGGGATTTCCGAGCAGAGCGCATACACCTGCTCCATTTGGCTAGTTTACTTTTCCACCCTTAATCTCTATAAACCGGCCAATTGCATTTGGCGAACCCAACACTCTATAAAGGGCTGTGTAAATTCCGCTCTGCTGCGTTTTACAGGTCTCACAAGCCGCAGGACCCAACAGAGCGGCAGGAAACAGAGGTGCCCCCCCCAGCTCCAGCCCTCCCTCGCCTCCCCCCTCCCGTGGCCGGGCTCCTAAACCCTCCGTGTAATCACCAGCCCCCGAAACACAGTCCACCCAGGGACATGCAGTAAATTAGCTGGGGAACCCAGTGTGCATCAGCACAGGCTTCTCCACATGGCAGGCTCTCCATTTCAGCCCATCACAGTCAGCATCTGTACGATAATTACCTGCGATCGGCGCTCCACCCCAGGGACCTCCATTCAACACGTGTGAGGTGGAGAGACAAAAAGTGTGTGTGTGCGCAACACTAAAAATATTTTTCCTCATAAAAGCAGAGGCTTTCACATGACATGAGTGGGACTTTCTGTGCACTCCGCTTCCTCGTCCTGGCAACCGTACCCGAGACTACAAGCACTGAGAGCGAGGAGCATCGACTTCCCCCCGCCCCCTGCCCTGGTTACCCTCTGTGCCCCGTCTCCTGACCGGTGACATCATGCGGGCTATTTCAGAGCATCTGCCGTCCGCCGCACAGCCCCACTGATGCCCTGTCACATGCTCCTGGGCTGCAGCCAGGCCCCGATTCACAAAACCAGTGCTTCTGCTCCTCCCCCCTCCCCCTGTTTCTCTGTACATCAGCACTGTCCCTCATGCTAACTGCCAGCTACATGGATTTCCCTGGCCTCCTCTGCAACACATACAACAAGAGCACACAAACAGCCGTTTGAGGCGAAGCAGTCTGCAGTCTGGCCTGTTATGTCACCTTAAGGTAGTGGACTTTTGTCTTTTTCCAAATGAACTTAATCTAAAGGGAAGAGAGGACCTCAGAACCATCCACGTTAGCTGTGCACAAGCTGTGACCTAGGATCTTCCCGCATGGGCCCCACTGACAATAATAAATAAATAAATGCATTGGCAAATAAATAAACAATGGACCAAACAGGAAAATGTACACATTCTGGCACAGCAATTGTGGAACAATAAAGAACTGTGAAAAACTGAATTCTGTAACATCACTTTGTAAACATCTTAATTAAAATATTTCGTTTCTTGTCAACTTATATTTTATTGTTGTTAAACATGTGGTTCCAGTGCATAAGCAGTTATGGCCACCTGTTGATGAAAATTCATGCTACAAGTATGACCCTTGTAAAAAGCTAGTTCGTCCATCAAAGCTCTACAAACACGCACATGCGTACACACACACCTTCAGTGGCATCAGACTCCCGCACTGTTCTGGTAAACACAAAGAGAAGTCAAACACTACAGCCTGCTTGGTGCTCTTTGTCTTCTAAAAGCTGCTAGGCCGCATTAGAACCTGCTGCAGTGCTCTTATCAGGAAGGCTCACTGTACGGCCCGGCCTTTGTAAAAGCAGCCAGGAGAGGGGAGGAGCATCACTGCGCTGGAACATGCAGGGTAGAGGGTCTGACAGGAAAGAAAAAAGTGAAATGGTACCAGCTGCAGCGAGCGTGTGCAGTTCAGTCACAGGCCGCACAATTGTTAATAAGCAAAGCCAAAGGCTTAATTTACAGCATCCAACAGGCTTTTGTAACATCTCTGTATAGGAGATATTTGAGCAAAGGAGTTTAGAAATGTGAGAGCTCAAAGCAGCCCGGATCCACCCAGAAATCCACAAAATTCTCTGTGTTCCACAAACTTACAGAACAGAGTGCAGCTAGCAGAGCACACACAACACCAAAACAGCATTCGCCAGTGACTGATATCCTATGGTTCTCCTGTTATTATCAAAGTTACAAGAGCTGGGAATCTCTGGACAGCATGTACCTACCTGTTAAACATACATGGTACACGCATTCACACAATAAACACCAGCTTTTGGCATAAAACGCAAGGAAAGCAACTAGTTTGTTAACAAAGCTTGACTTTGAAGGTATGCACATAACCCCATGCCCCACCACCACCACCACCACTCCCTGTCCCCACACAAACACCATCTGTCTTTATCTAATGTGATGTCTGGGTTGAGTTTAAATATAAACCAATCCTGGGAAACATCAATAAATTCGACCATATTTTAACACCAATCCCAATAAATGTTTTCAGTGTATTTCAACATTATTTCCCATTTCAATGCACTAGTGGTCTGATACAGTTGAAAGCAGTATTTACATTATCATAACACAAGGCCTGCGTACAGAAATGAGACTGCCATTGCCAGACTCTATTAACGCTGTTGAATGCGTTAATCATCAAAATTACTGTTATTATCATTATTATTAGAATAATCATCATTAGTATTGTTATTATTAATAATGTTATTATTATTATTATTATTATAGCAAGCTCATCTGTTTGCTCCAGTTTAGGCTACAACCGGCGTCCCATATTAATTAATTAAGGGACCGTGAAACCTCAACTCGCAACTGAAGGTTAAATGAATGACTAAAAAGCCTGAGCTACTTTGTGAGGTTTTGTGGCCAACTTGCCGAATGACTTAAGGCCAGTCTTCTCAAAACACCCATAGTCATCTCCATGCGTTAACTTAGCCTTGTTTTCCAAGTCCCGGACCTCAAAACACGGAGTACCATTACACTGTACCGACGTGATTAACTAAAATAAGAAACAAGGCTTAAATCCACACATTCCGAGGCCCGGGACTACTATAGACTTCTCAACTAACCATCTAGCTTATTGTAGCTAGGCAATAACTGTTCCGCAACAGTGACAGTTCCATTCCTGCAAAACGAGCGGGATAAACAAGCGCAACATGTATCAAAAACAACAGGATAACGACACCGGCACTGTAATAACATCGCTATTTCATTGGCAACAATGAAACAAACAACTGAGTAGCCAAACTGCCAGACATGTAAAGTGCCCCAGTACGTACCTTTTTTTATGTAGCTATGTCGGCGTCTTCTGCGATCGGTCAACTGTACTAAAAAGTTTTTATTTCTTAGATTTGAATCCACCTGGCAGCTAGTTTTTCAAGTTATTTGGCCATGCGAAGAAGAGTATTGCCAGCCCGGCGTCTTCAGGGGCGTCTAACATTTGAGAAAATGCGGAGCAGGTGGGTTACAGCGCGTGTCTTCCTGTTTTTCAGAAGGTGAAACAGACACAGCTCTCAGCTGCAGCTTTTTCTCTTTTTTTCCCCCTCTCTCTTTCTCTCTCTCACTCGCTCGCTCCCCGGGTCCCCCTCCCTTTCTCGTTCTCTCCCAGCGCAGTGCGCAGCCGGCGACTTCCCATATTCACACCCCCAACTTTCAGAATAATGCAGTGATTTCACCCGGAAATACAAAGTCTTAAATCCTTCAGTGAAAAAGAAAGAATGAAAGAAATTGGAAGTTGAGACAAAATTGCCTAATAACAGGAATATCAGAGTAAGCTTGTTTATAAATCGATACCAGGCGCATCAAAACTGTTTTATTTTTTATGTTCTGGTTGCTATTACGCCAAACATTGGCTTTCTATGGAAGTCCATTCTAATCATTATTGATAGTTCGTAACTTAGCCGCAGTTGGATGTTCGCGGTATAGCCTATTTATAGGCTATGCTGAGCACTTTTTAGGCGAGGAAAACGAGTTAGCCTACTCCACAATTATTTATAGCCGAGTAGCATGTAACCTACTGTGAATTGATTGTACATGATAGCCTAGTCGTGGCACGTGTAGCCTACTGAATAGCCAGTTTATTTTAAATAGCTAAGGACAGTCAATGTAAAATAGTCCGACATAACTGATTTTATTGCCGCTTATTTCTGTCCAGAGAGATGACTGCTGTTATATTTTTTCAGCTCTTAAGAAAAAACGGCACCTGACGCGTACCTGAGCACGCCCACTGCAGTAGCAATCAATACATTTAGATTCATACTGACCTTGCAACAAAATGGCCGACTGTTTCCCTGTACTCTCCTTTTAAAAAAAACGAAATAGCCTTCCAAGAAAACCAATGTCTTCTAAAAAATAAAAAATATACAACAGTTGCTAGAAGGAAAGATGTGATTCGATGATAATTTGTGATCTATGTCGGCATCTGGCGGTCGTGAGAGAACAATGCCGCAACAGACATGGTTTGGGCCAATTTATTAAAAAAAAAATATTTGTAATGGGTCGCTACTCGTATATGATCATCATGGAAATAATTGGGTGAGCCCAACTTTGTCAAAGTCTCCTTTCTTTTAGAGTTAGTTGTATGTAGTAGGAATTTGTATTGCAGAAAATAAGCAGATAAGTAGGCTTAGTTCATGTAAATAGGACACAGCCTAACAAAACTCATATGCATTTCTTTTTCAACTCTGTAGTTAACGTTCAATCATCAGATATTGAATTACCAAATAAACATTTTATCTTTGGAAATGTTCTATTAATTATAATATTGTATATTCATTTTAATATTAGGCATGGGGTTGTTTATATATATATATATATATATATATATATATATAGGCTACACATTTTATTGGATGGCACAGAGTGTGGGTCACATAATTAACATAACGTACGCAAAAGTTAGACGCCCCCATCCCACCCAGAAAATCATGAGTGGCCCACATCTAGTAGGCCTTAGATGGTGAACACTCTCCAAACTGCAATGAGTGTGTCAACGAGTAAAATTCATTCAAAGTGAACCCATGCACACTTCTCACTGCCATGCAGATTAATTCACATACTCATAGACAAAAGAGATGCATTAACCCCTTACCGTTGAAGTAAGTTGGCCTATACATTGGTATTTCACTGACTTGGTGCACAAAGGAGGACACAGAAAAGCAGGATGAGAGTAGTCGGTCTGTCGATGCGACGTGCAAGTTATGGGAGACCAGGATTGGTTTGGCACACTTTTCACTCTTTGCCGTACTTCTCTGGCATCATTTATATTTGAATATTGTAACCAGTAGCAAATGAAAAGTTAAGGTCTCGGCTATAAATAAATATATTTTAATGTTCACAAATGTTTTTAAAATTTGGTGACTAATGATTAAAGTCATGTTGTGCACTTGTGCCAACCAGCCGCAGCAATGTTAAAATGCTACAATTACAAAGAAAGGAGCAACCAATAGAAACAATTTTCAACATTTAATTCCAATAAGAATCAGAAAACATGAATTTATTATTATATAATTGTTTTTATATGCTCTTTGGTGCCAACAAACACCTATGCCAACCTGCTCTGGTCTCCCTTTCATCTAAACGGTCACCCGTTTAGATGACTTCCACATGGGGGTGCTCAAGACTCTGTGATATAAGTGGTGCTTTATCAAGAAGGTAGCGCTGTAGATAATAATAAACATAATCATCAACACCGGTATCTTTAAGAACAAGAACAACAAAACAGTTGAAGTGAGGGTTTGTAAACGGTTCATAAGCTGTGTTGGAAATTCAGCAAATGCGAAGAATGAAGAGATCAGTTTTCAGCTGTTCCCAGACCGCCACTCTGCTGTGCTTGCGTCATGTGTCATCGGCCATACGATCACCTTTGTTCTTCCATTCGTAGAGGCGCATACCACCATAACATTCTTATTGCCCTTAATTTGCTAAACATAAGATCAACTTTAAGAGAGAAACACAGCCTGCGGAGTTACATCCAGAATGCTTCCATTACAGAGTTATTCCATTTTTATTTGATTAAAGGCAGTCTAATTCAATCCAAACTAGAGTTCTGTATAATCGGATGATATGAGATTACCATGTAATAAAAAACACATTTGACTTAAAAGGAGACCTCATATGAATACATGTAATTATAGATATCAAAATATATAATTTGTTTAATTGTGAATGCCAGCCAAGAACGTATGTAATTGCTTGAAAGGGGGACTTTCCATTGAATTTAAATTGAAAGTCTCAGATCTGACGTGGGGCGCACTTGAATTGAGGGCGAAGTGCCAAGGTCAAACTTAAGGCCAGCTCCATACAACAGTAAAACCTGGCCCAGATGCAAACAAAAGGGACAGGAAATCTAGCTCACTGCCTACAAGTGCAGTATGTTAAAATAACAGCAATTACATTTCTTTTTTCATTTCATGTAGATATTTGCTTATATCCAAGCAGGCATACCAGTTGAGAACTAGTTTTTCTGTAATAGTAATGGGCCAGCCTAGAGACCAGTTGTGGGTAGGCTGCCAAAGGCCTTATACTTTGAGAATAGATCACAATTTTACGTGTTTATTTGTATTTAAATTGCACAGTTCATTAAGATAAACACATATCTTTGCAAAAATTTTTTTTAAATAAATAAAAATATAATAAATCGATATCCTGATCAATTAAGATTGTTGAAAATGTTTAATTTGTAACATAATTACTTCAATTTTTCCAACTGAATCAACTAAAAACCTTTATCTGAAGGAAAAGTTTACAAGTCATAGAGAACATTACAGAAAATTAAAGCATAAATTGATCTGCCAGATTAAAACTTCTGGGAACTGAATGTGGAATATCTATTCTTCGTGTCATACATAGCTGTTACTGGTATAATGTGGCAGGATAAGTCATTCTTCAGTTCACACCGATTGTCTAGTTAAGAACAATTAATAGCTAATTTGTATTCTGTGCAGCAATTATGGTTGGAACAAAAAACAGCATACACAGTGGGTGCCCATTGCCTGGGACTGATTGTTTATTACCAACAAAGGAAATAACATTTCAGCAAAATAAACACATACAGATTTATCATGGTCAGCTAAAATAAAAAACTGGAGTATAAGGTCTTCTGTGGTTAGACTATGCACTCTTGTGTCTTCACGCAATCTGTCCATGCAAATAAAATAAACACCGATAGAATGCTGAACAAATCGAAAGCATGTTTTCCTTGATACAATAAATAAAAATTACAGTCATTTAAAAAAAAAAAAATAATGCTCGTGGGCACAGATTAAATCGGAAATGTTTGCTCACTGAGGTATAAACCTATGAGTTTAATTTGTCTTGAACATGAGCATTGTACCTCAGTCCATGCACTCAAATTGTTTTTTGTTGGTTTGCCGCTGTATTGCAGAAGAGACAAATGTTTTTCAAATCTCACAAATTATAATTATAATATCATTGTTGCTATTACTGTTCTAAATTAATCCATTTGGTGGTTTACAAGTGAAATCGACAGGTAAATCATTTGGGCAACATTCTAAAATTAAAACAAAAGGAAAATGCTACTACTGCTTGCTTTTGAGGGACGTGGTTTGTTAAAGAAATAAAGTACAATAATGCATATTATTGTTCTTTAGTTTTACTGTGCCCACAGTAAAATGTCCTGTGTCCAGTGTTAACTGAACACTAACAGAGTGGACTTGGACTCCGCAAGAGTTTTGATTCAACACTGAACATTTTTCTATTGGCTACCACCTATATAATTAACTGAGCTGATATGTATTCACATATTGTGCGAGAGACCAACACAAGACGAGCAGAATGTGAGTACATTAATCAAAGAAGAAACTTATTCGAATTTAATGATAGCATTATTAACTTGAAGAAATATGCTAATTACTCTACAAGTGTGACTTCCCGCACAAGCTGATGTGTTATGCATTTACCTTCAAGCCATCTTCCCTAGCACTGCACTGGCACTGTTGGAAGACCTCATAAACAAAGTGTTTTCAGGCATTGGTCTGAAAATTATGAGTGGGATGTGGAAGAAATGGAGAAATAGGAAAGCCCTGGCATCCTCTGTCATGCACAGTCCTGAGAATAAGACACACGGCTGCACATACTGCATGCAGTCCTCATGTTACAAGAAACTTGGCTAAGTCATGCAGTATATTAATTAAGGAGAATAATATTTAAAAAATAACCAAGCCATACAGCGTTGCCAGCATACTGAGGCTCTAGCCAACCCTTTAATGATTTTATTCGCAGCAGTTAGTTCTGCAAGGAAAATTGTCCTGGATTTTAGTGGCAAACTGAGTTACCAGCCAGGGAATTAGAGGAAGATAGAGAGGAGAACATCTACCTCAGCATTTAACTTTATGTGGATACAACATACTGCCAAATACCACATTTGCACCGCATACCCTAAATATATGTGATTAAATTACAATCTTCTCCAATGCACAGGTATGACACAATACAAGTTTCATCTGAAATCTGAATAAAAGTGATATGCTATTTTTAAATGGTTTGGTCAGTGTTCAAAAACCTTCATGACTGAAACATTTTGCCATGTAGTATCCCATTTTGGCACGACACTCAACTTCAACCCTCTGTCCCAGTGCTGGCAGCTTATTAAGTTATACATCAATTTGTTATTTGTATATGAGGCAAAACCTACGCTCATTCTCATTCAGCATATGAGTAAGGAACTGACTTTATAAGGGGATTATGCAAGCATGACAGGCTGAACAAAGTCTCAGATACAGATACTGTAAGAGAAACTTGCTACACAGTATTGTTCACACAACTCCTGAAAAGAGAATGCTGTGTGTTGTGTGTGTGTGTGTGTGTGTGCGTGTGTACGCTAGTTAGCTGCTGTTAAATGGGAAAAAGTACTACTTACTGAAAATCATCCTCTTGGACTGAAAAAGTAGATATCTTTGACTAGTAGGGCATGAGACTAGTAGCCTGACTATGTCAATACAGTGAGCTCCATAATGTTTGGGGCACAAACACATTTTTTTATTTATTTGACTGTGTACTCCACAATTTTAGATTTGTAATTAAGCAATTAACATGTGGTTAATGTGCAGATAATCAGCTTTGATTAAATGGTATTTTTTACACTTTGTTTTCACCGTGTAGAAATTATAGCACTTTCTATACATAGTCCCCCCCCATTTCCGAGGCATTTATGGTTAGTCAGGTGTGTTCAATTGCTTCCTTAGTGCAGGTATAAGAGAGCTTTAGTTCATGGTCTCGACTGGCTTTTGATTGCCCTTGTTGTTGGCCGTTGGCATAAAAAGTGCTGTCATTTTGATGTGCTGAAATGTTCCCTTAAATAAATGCTGTGAATGTGCACTTTAACCACATGTGAATTTTTTGATTACAAAACTATACAGCCAAATAAAAGATATATATTTCTTCATCCCAAACAGTTATGTGGTAGTAGAGCGATATCACTAAAATTATATAAAAGTTCCTAATTCCTATTTACAATAGCCATTTTATTGTTTTCACAGTGCTAATCAAGTACATAGTAGGCTATAGTACTATAGTATCGCAATGCCTGTAATTTGGCAAATAATGCAATGCCTATGTCTTCCTTAATTTTACACCAGAGGATTTAAGGTATTGAAGGCAGGACCACAAATAGGGGTGCGTTGCCTGAGGGTGTAAGACAAAAGAGATGCTGTAAATGAAATATAGACCTGCAGTAACCTACTGCATACCATACCCCCACAGACACGCTGACAGGAATCTTTCAGAAAAGCCAAGGAGAGATTTTAAAAATGGACCATGTCACTGAATATTACGGGGGCAAGCATATACAATGCCAAAGGGCCAATCAATTTAATCCTCACAATAGTCACTGCGGCGTTGGAGCCAAGCCCGCCCTCTAGACGCGATGATTTGTTATTACAGTTTGTAGCCGAATTCAGCGGACTCTCAATACAATAATTAGGCTACTGACGTTGATTTTAGCTGTGTATGATACAATTTCAGTTGTTATCAATAATTGTATCGCTTCTCACTTCATATACCCGAAACAAATAGGTAAATAATGTTGTCTGCCTTAAGATTGAATGCAGAATTGTTTGTATATTTTTCAGGACTGTCGTATAAACTCCGACCGCGTAAGAATATATCCACAGTATAAATATTCATTTTGGCTCATCGTTCGTTAGGTGATATTGTATCATGTCGGCTACCCTTCCCCAAGATTGGAGAATTTTGTATTTATGCTGTAATAATTAAGACTTCAGAAAAATATTATTTTGGATGCTGTTTTTCAGTCGCGAACTTTTGACTTTGCAAAGAGAGGCAACATTATAAATGCATTTTGGCTGAGGAGAGTGGAACAAAGACCTCGATACATAACGTTATATAAGCCAGATATTTTTTACACAGTAGCCGACCTCTCTCCGTGTGTAGGCTATATTTATTATGTTTTTTTTTTTTGTTAAAGATTAATGCATCTCTGTCTTTTTTGACAGCAGCCCAACAAACAAATGACGACTGTATATATTTTCTATTTATAAATTACGAAAATGTATCCTAACTCACTAAATTAATAATTTAACTTGGTTCATGGAGCTGTCATTAAGAAAGACCCAAAAACCGAATAGAAAAACAAAACATCACGGTGTAGTGCGGCACAGTTCTTGCTCATAACTTCGTAAAACCATGCTGTGAATTAAAATAATAAAAATGAAACATTTTGTGTTTATGCTCGTTCAAGGGAGACAAAGGAATACTGAAAAATGAACGATTCATATTTTTTATTTACAAAAAAAGCCTCACTAAGGTCTTAACAATTACCGGATTTCTGCGAATCCAATATTTGCATATTTTCCTGTTTCTACCGTGTGTATAATAAACACTGGTGACCCCACTCTCCTTTTCAATGGCTTTGGGGTGATGTGTGCGCCGTCCAACTGGAAATGGTTGCGCTTAAATATAAAACATTCTCAAGAATGTGAAGAATTCAATTGTACAGAGGCATTGGGAAAAGGGCAACCTGAATACCAATCGGGCGGCCGGGTCAACTCGCCCGAGCCTGCTGCACACAGCTTCCGCACCCGCTGTCACCCGGCCGCTGCGGAGGCGTGCACGCTTCTTCAGACAAGCCCAGGTACGTTTCTAGGGGAGACAGAGGTCAAATGTTTGCTCTGAATATGATTTGATCTCATCCATCTTGTTGATTACAATCTATCATCCCTTGGCGCGCGACAAAGGATGCAATCATGGTCATTCACTGAAAGTGGCATGCAACAATTTCATACCGTTCAAAGACTATTAGCTTCATGACAAAACAAGAAAGGAAATTGAAAAAAAAAGCATTGCACCCTAATGTATGTACTTTCTGAATCGTCTTCCATCTTTAAAAGAAGGCTTTGTCGTACATTGCTAATTTTAAATAACATTTTGCACATGACATTGACTATTTCTTTTTAAATGCAGGTGTAGACTATGCTCTCAAAAATAATAGACAACACGGTTTTGATTTCACTCTTTGGAATACCAAGCGTTATTTAGTTGTCTTACTGTTTTACTTTTGCACTAAGCTATATAAAACTTTCTCAGTACAGGCCTATGACAGCAGTTGGAAACTTTAAATTACAAAAAATCGGACGATTGACGCTGCATTTTGCTATCTGTTACGCATTGTGGGCCTAATGATTGATGGTTCACAAGATAATTCAATTATTACAGTTAACCGAAAACGTGCTGATTTGACAGTACAATATTATTAATCTAGTTCAAACACATAAATGCAAATCAGGCAGATAGCTGAATAAAACACGAAACGAGTGGTTGTAGAGCAATCTTGCCAAATTGCAGAATAAATAACTGGTTGTTTTTGTCTTTGGTATTTCATGGAATTCTGAAAAAAGAAAAGCAGCCTAATGCGTGTTAAATTCGTTATTTGTTTTAAAAAAATACTTTGGTTTGACCTTTGGTTTTGGCTATATTTCATCTAGTGGACAGCTTACTGAATTTGAATTAAAGCCCAGCATTTCTAGTAATATTTTCTATTGCCTCCAAAACATTTTCGTTTTCTGATATGCTTTATATTAAAAGTACTGTGAACGATAAGAGACAGAGCTGTTTTATGACGGCGTTTGGTGGAGTGATGAGATATGAACTCCCAAAAAGTTAGATTGGAAATCATATGCATGCATAGACTCGCCTTTCACGGTAATTGGCTTTATGCTTGGCACATCTATTCAAGCACATTTCCAAAAGGCTGATTTTCAAAATATTTAAGCAAATTCTTGAAAACATGTACATTGTATGCATTGGGCTGATGTTATATGCAGCCTACACTACTGGACATAAAGTGAAAAACAAAATCTTTAGAATCAGTCATGATATCCTGTGTGTGTGTGTGTGTACAGTATATATATATATATATATATATACACATATATATTCAGAAACAGTATGTTTTGAACAGCCCAGCTGCATCTGGTTCTCTTATTTACAAATGTCATTGCTACGTACGAAGCACTACATGTAAGCTGAAATCTACAGCTGCCTATATTAGGCAATGTATTGAAATATATCATCATAATTTCTGCAACACTTTTAGTTCTGCTTTACTTAAAGAAGTAACCTCATTCTTAAATTCTATACTGATTTATTTACATGTACACAAACATGTACACACACACGCACATACACGCATATTCATGCATGCACACACACATTCATGCAAACATGCACACAAACGCACACACACACACACACACACACACACACACACACACACACACATATACACATCTATTACATATCCAGTGTTTCTGTGTCTCTTATCTCCAAAACTATGAGGATGTCCTGCATACAGAACCATTGTTCAGGACTGCCTTGCTGCGCTGTCAGCCTTTAATGCTGGAGTGCACACCTGCTGTAGCTCACCACCCCCCCCCCCCCACCCCCCCCACCCCCCCTCACCCAAAGAACCAATATGGACCAAGTTTGTGTGTGTGTTTGTATGTGTGTGAAAGAGAGAGAGAGTGAGGGAGACAGCAACAGCTATACAGATAGCACTGATAGAATGTGCTGGGTTTGAATCCCGGCCTGGGCCTTTCTGTGTGGAGTTTGCACGTTCTTCCTGTGTCCACGTGGGTTTCCTCCGGGTACTCCAATTTCCTCACACAGTTCAAAGACATGCATGCAGGCTAATTGGAGACTCTAAATTGCCCAAAGGTATGAGTGTGTGAGTGAATGGTGTGTGAATGGTGTGTGTGCCCTGCGATGGATTGGCGACCTGTACAGGGTGTATTCCCGCCTCTCGCCCAATGTAAGCTTGGACAGGCTCCCCCCGCAACCCTGCCCAGGAATAAGCAGGTATAGATAATGGAAGGATGGATGGATGGAGGGATTGTTATTATTATCATGGTGTTTGCTGTTGTTGTTACTACACTTAGATACAGCAATTGTTTGGCTTAATTTATATTCATACTTTAATGTTTTTCTGTATTTCTATATGTACGCTCTGACAATATGTTTCATGCCTATAAAGCATTTTGAATTTGAATTTGATAGAGAGGTGGAGTTATGGAAAAATAAATGTATGAATTTCTGCACTTGTCTTTTCCATTATGAAAAAAGTTTTTTAGTCTAGTTTTGAAAATGAAATTTATAAGTACACAAAATTTGTTTGTGTGAATATTAATAGAAATTGGTGTCTCAGAATTGTTTCCCAACGTAAAAATATTCAAAAGCATATACATATGGATGTGCATGGGTTTAAATACAGTAGCAGGTTTATCTGCTGACAATGTATTTTGATCAAGTAGGAAATAAATTGAGATAATGTCTACATAATTTAAGCTTACACGTATTCATCAATTATGAGAAAATATCTAGTGCTCTTTAGCTGAATTCCTCTTTTCTTTTTATTTGGCTTTTCTTTTTCTATCTTTTTGGATCTGTCATCCCTTTGTGTCTATTGGAGTTGTTGAGTTGTGGAGAAATGAATAAACAAATAACGCTTACTTTAATGTGTACTGGGGAAAGAGGCGCGACTGGTACACTGGTTGTGAAGCCTGTTAAGTTTTGAATGTGAAATTCCAACATATTAGTTTTTATTTCTGACACTTAAGACAATGTGTAGCTGGCTACATCACTGTTGTTTTTAACAGTGTTTCTTGGTTTTGTGTATCCGTTTTTCCCGTCACCACTTCAAACTTTTCCACGATAGGTGGCTGTGTTTAGCTTGTTTAGCTTGTTTAGTGTTTAGCTTGTTTTATCCGCCGTTTCCATAGTCTATTGCTTACAAATACAAAGTTATATTTCGTACTGCCCAGATGTTTAATGTCAAAAGTGTGAAAAGTATTATTGTCGTCTTATTTATTTTAATTTTAATGACTGCTTTTGAAATATCAGCATGACGTATAAGCATCTTTCGATCTTATAACGTGAAGGCAAACATATGAATACAAATAATGCCCAGATGTAATATGATCATAGTGTGTTTTGTCCCTAACTAAGAATAATAAATGCAATCGCATGTTTTTGAAACACAAGACCAATAGTTTAGTGGTCAGTTGCCGGTTTTTCTGACGGCCGCAATGATAGGTATTGCAATTTTTTTATGATAGTTGACTCAGGCCAAATACCCAATTACTGTAAACTTGTAACATATTTCCAATAAACTTTTTAGATTTTAATTGTTTTGAAGTAGTCTGTATTATTGTAGAAAACCTGACCTCTCTATTACCATACCCTTATCAATTTTGTCTGCAAACACCAACTCAGAAAAAATTTTACTTACCTCCGGTGTGCGCCTACGAAAGTCGCCAGCAGACGATGCCACTCGGCGTTGAAAGGCGCTGAAGGCCGTTCATTGGATCTCGTGGCTCGCACTAGGGCTTTAAGATAGCGGCTTCGTCCATCTCTTCGCCGTCGTTTTCATGTTGTGAGGGGTTCGGTCTGTTTTTCTCTCTGAGGGAGTGTTTTCTTTGAAAATTAAAGAAATTACGAAAAATAAGGGGTTAAAATACTATTCAGATTCCAGGATGATAAATCCCCCAATTCGAAAAATATTGCAGCAAATATAATCAAGCCAGCGCGTTATTGATAATTTTTAGTTCTAAACATTTAGAACTCTCTAAACGTTCTATTATACTCTCTGATAATGCGTTCTTAATTTGGGGCTGTTGGTGATTTTTTATTACATTTATTTGGGCCAAGCTTCACATAAACCATAGGCTTTCTCTTTTATCACGTCCCTTCGATTGTGGTAGGGGCCCATTAGAATGACCACTTTGCTGGTGGTGTGAAACTGAAAGCACAGTCTGTGGTCCTGGATATGGGATATGGGCGTCAGCTAAGCAAATAAATAAGGAAGAAGAATAGACTGCTGACCAGAGTAGGCTACAGTTTTACGAAAGCAAAGTACTGAAACATAAACTGATTTTGAAACATTTAGAAATCCTTAATAACCGAATGTCTCTTTATTTACTTTTCAAACGTATTGAGCTTTTCATCTGGAGACGCAGATTTCTCGTGTGAAACTGAAAGTCGGTCTCAGTTCGGTTTGATTTCATTTTAAGCTGCCTGGCAATGTAATTTGAAATATGTACCTGTGGGGCGATGTGCGTAATGGATTTAATTACTCACAACGAGATCGAATGATTGAAGGCAACGGTTAACGTTTCACTATATCAAGACGATAGAGTACAGACAACATAAAAAGAAGAGTTCATGAATATACAAAGCGGGAAATGTAGCGATATTTTCTAATATATATATATACATACACACACACACACACACACACACACACACATATATATATATATATAAATGCATAGCATGTTCAATATTATTTATAGAATGAAATCACTGAAATATTGTACCTGTCAAATATATCCAATGTAAAAAAAAATCATCACCATCATCATAATAACAACAAAACAATGTATTATTATTATTATTATTATTATTATTATTATTATTATTATTTGTAGGCTATTATTATATAGTATCTATCAGAATTTTATTTTAATATTATCAGTAGCCTATTTCAAACGTTGTCAGTACTGTATTGCGTTTACATTTTGGGCCCAAATGGTATTATTATTATTATTATTATTATTATTATTACAGTCTTAAATACGAATAGCTTAATGCCTATTTTGGAATTGCAGTATCAGTTATTTAAAAGCACGTGTTCAAGATGCCTTTTTCTACTACTAGGCCTATAATTGCTACGTAATACAAACAAAGTGATTAAGAATTTACGGTTTATTTTGAGTCTTTCACTCGTCAGAGTTTCTCTTTACAAGTGAATGGAGCCCCAGGGGACAGCGTAATAGATCAAATCCCGCCGAGGGAAGTCGGTTTCTGCGAGACCGAATCCAGCTAAAGAGAGGGGGAGAGAGAGAGAGAGAGAGAGAGAGAGAGAGAGAGAGAGAGAGAGAGAGAGGGGGGGGGGGGTTCACTGGTTTACATTAACACGCAATAGAAAAACCTTATGATCGGTTTCACTTCTATTGTCACATCACATCAGACCAAAGCGGATATTATTACTGTAACTGTATCATCTGGGCCCATTAAATTCACGCACCAAAGAGAAAGCCAAAGCATAAAAACATAGCCCATAGGTAGCTAATAACCAACGTGCAGCGTTTTGTTATTTTGAAGCTATCTTCAATTTGCATCCAGTACCGTGCATTTGGCTAGCAGGCCTACATAGGCTACTCCACGGTTGAGACCGATTTATAAGAACACACAACATATAAATAGGTATCCTCTTAGTGGCTAAAGATGACAGAATTTAAAAAAGAAAAAACACAAAAGATTAACAAATGCTTATTTTGTTACGTCGGTAGCATTAAAACCCTGAAAAATTATTATATTTACCTTGTTCAGAACAATACCTGAAATGTTAAGAAGAAAAGTAGCCTAATCACTGACTACCACTCTGAAATAATTCGGTAGTAACAACTAAAACATAATAATAATAATAATAATAATAATAATAATAATAATAATAATAATAAAATAATAATAATAATAATTATTATTTTTATTGTTGTTGTTGTTATTATTATTATTCTGGCGATAATGGATGATGCTGATACTTCAAAAAGAATATTCAAATGTAAATATTCACATTTTCAACTGTCTTAATTCTTATACACTGAGACTCAAATTATCCCAAAGGTAAAACTCATGGTAAATTTGGGAGATAAACTTCGGGCCAATCAGTGTCAGTAGTTCCCTTTATTAACAAACACATTCTCTCTATTTTAGCTTACAACGTAGCTACATTTGCTTTTCCCTCGGTGCAGGCGGGCAGGCAGTAATCCAAGTTTCCGAAAAACTTACGTTTGTGCCTAAAAGCATTTCACTAACATCCCCTGCCAGTTTGGATCAATACTTCCATAAACAAGTAGCCTAATTTAACGGGATTGTTTCTTCTGCAAATTAAGAGCCTTGTTAGATTCCTTCTGCATTACAATTGGGTGAAATGCACCAGCAGACTAGTTAAGCAAGTAAATTTTGGTTATTGTAAGTAACATTTAATTTTTCATTGTAGATCTGCGTCTGGAAATTAATATTTACAAGTTTTATACACAATTATTTTGGTATAGAACTGTTATTTCCTAGTCAATCCCCTGTATGTAATCCCCTGTAGTCGACTGTTTATTAAATTAAGTCTCCGTTTTTTTCCCCCTACTGTTTTCGAAAAGGTCAATTTATCATATTTTTTCGCTGGGATTTCATATAGCATAGTTCTCTTCTTTTTTTTTTGGAATTTTATTTTACGAATGCATACTTTACAGACGCTTCGCCCTACAGTATTGTAAAGTTATGTACATGAATGTACATACTTGAAACTTCATGTTGAATAGTAAAACGATGTACTTGTATGCAAATATCTTTGAATGCAGGACATCTGGCAGCAGTGTTTCTTGTGTTTTGATGACGTCAAAATATATTTACAGAAACTCGTCCTAGTACACGATCACCTATATTTGTACCATATTTGCTATATAATATATATATATATATATATATGATTTGTTCAGCTAATCAAGATGGTCGCTGTCACCAAACCTTGCCTCCAGTACATATGTATTAAAGTTAATTTTTGTATTATTCATGTATGTCACAACACACCACCACAACCACCACCACCACTACTACTACTACTACTGCTACTACTAAAAATAATAATAATAATAATAATAATAATAATAATAATAATAATAATAATAGTATCAATATCCAAATGGTGTGTGCTATATGCACTTGTTTGTACACCACCTCAAAATTCCAATGCAAATGTTCAACCAGTGCGGACAGCAAACACAACTACAATCAAATGTTTGTAAGGCCAATGATTACTGCATGACGAGAGTATTACTTTGAAAGAAATACAGGTTTATTAAGAAATTCACAATACTAAAAAAGAAGAAAGTGCTAATTTAACATGGTCCCAACGTGTATGAGACAAAATAATTGCGTTTATAAAATAAGAAAAGTTAAAAACTGGCACTTGATGATGTTATTGCAAACTAACGATTTCTATGAGAGGTCACGAAGTCTACAAATACATGACCCCTGAAGGAACAATATATCTTTGGTCTAACAAAGTACACAGGCAAATTTGACTTCTCAGTGTCTGTAAATCCATCACATAATCAGTCGCCCCATGTAATAACACTAATAAGACAAACTGGCTTTCGAGACTAAGATCTTATTTTATCACCATGTCCTTTTCTGCCCAATGCCCGATGTTATATTTTCTTTACATGAGAGTACGTCCTCAACAATTAGTTGTTTACAGTCATTTTGAATTCATCAGCAATTGGAGGTTGTGTGGCCGCGACATTGGCTTCTATGCACAGCATAAACGCATATTTCAGCTTGCATCCGACAGACATTTAAATAGTGTTTCAAATCGTGATTCCCTTCTTAAGGAAAATGGTCGAATTGTACAGATGTACCATACAAACACACGATCCACTGTCGCATTGTGGCCCACAGACACAATGCCCACATTGGAGACAGGGGCACTTCTATGTCCCTGCCTCCAGTTCACTCATTTTCTTCAAAATTCCAGTTTGTCTAAGTACATACTGTAATGTCTCGGCACGTATAGCTCCTCCTGATCACTCAGAGAGACGAAAACGAGATTGCCTTCCAGGAGGCTACGCACTAAAACAGCCATTGAAAGGATAAAAATATCTTGAAAATAAGCATTTTGACTTCTTTCGTTCTTTTTTAGGAGTCTTGTGTTCGGGTGGATCCCCTAGATAATTTAAATGTCAATCCGTGTGTGTAATGCAGAATGTTTACTGTCGTGATCCCAGTACGAGCAGTGCATCATAGACAGCTCCGCCGGCTGACGGGAGCAAGCGAACTGAAGCCCCGCTCCGTTACTGGAAGGGACAGGGGAAGGCGCCGCTGTAGCCGGGCTCAGCTGCTGGGGGTGGTGAGCATGCGGGTGATGGTGATGGCTCATACCGTTGTATGAGTTCACCATACTGGGCAGAGCCATGCTCTGTACTCGGGAATACGGGTTGTAAGATGATGGAGCCGACAGTCCTTTGACGTTGACGGGACTCACGTTTCCACTTGCCATCTGGCAAGATGTATAGGGCATAGGAGTGGGTGGCTGGCTGAGCGACCAAGAGTTGTTCATGAAGCTGGACTGCAGATACTTTGGAGGGGTAAGATAGCCGTATCCATCCCCACCGAAAAGAGATTTTCCTGGCTGAAAGTGGGTTGGTGGGGGTCTGAAAGGCCGCTTCATTCTCCGCCTCCTTCGGTAGTTTCCCTTCTCGAACATGTCTTCGCACGCCGGGTCCAAGGTCCAGTAGTTTCCCTTTCTTTCGCCCCCGCCCTCCCGTGGTACCTTAATGAAACACTCGTTGAGGCTAAGATTGTGGCGTATGCTGTTTTGCCACCCTTTCTTGTTCTTTTCGTAGAAAGGGAACTTTGTGATTATGTACTGGTAGATACCGGACAGCGTTAGTCTTTTCTCGGAGCTTTCCCGAATCGCCATAGCAATTAAGGCGACGTAGGAGTAGGGTGGTTTCTGAGACGGATCCGACTTCTCCGAACTCTTCTCCTGGTTCGGCTCGTCTTTGGATATCCCCTTGTCCTTAGCCGTGTTAGTGTCGTGGACCATCAAGGCCATTGCGTCATCTTCAGGGTTTTGGTAAGTAGCCATCATTACGCACACAAAAACAAAAACAAACCCAAAAAACTTGAGCTATAAGGCGAATAATACTTGTCGTAAAAAAAAACAAAAATAAGAAAAGAAAACCTTCAGCAACACTTTCTGTTGAACACAGTACCCGACGTTAAAAAGAGTATTTTCTGGCTGGCGCGCAATAGAATAGGTAATTAGTACCACAATTCCTGTCCTCGTGAAGCAGTACGTTCTCTTCTCCGCTAAGACAACTTCTTATGGGTTTGTTTCCGATACAGGCACAGCTCAGGTTGTGATTAGGTTCTCCTCCCAGAAGCAGAATGGCTTCTCTGCTGGTTTCTCGTATAACGAGCGATGATGTACTGCTTTCTGATTTGTATGGGCGAACTTGTTCCGCCTCCGTCACTATCTCGTTTCTCTACGAGCAAGTGCAGTAGAGTTACCGCATTCATATGTTTGAAATTAGTAAACTGATTTCCATAATTACGTTCCAGCCGTAAAACAACAACACACACACATATATATATCATTATTGCTCTTGTGCAAGTAATTAAGATGATCTGGGGAAGCCAGTCAGATCGTGCGTCAGTCAAACGGATTCATTTTGAACATTATAACACGACGACGTCACTGTTTTTGTGAGAAATTCGTTGAGAACCAATAAAAACCAACGAAGAAACAAATTCTTCATAGCCATCTAAGCAACACGCACTTTAATTATTAGATTTTCTTCTGTTGACTTTCAGCGAAATAAAACGGTACCAATATGAATATACAAGTACTAATCCACGATTTACCTATGCAGTATTTTCATATTTATTTTATTTCATTTTGATCCTTACTGACAATTTTCTCGTAATGTTTGTGATGGTTGAGTGCCCCTAAAATAGGTTACCGTATATTTGGCTGGATACACGTTTTTGTTAAAAATAGGACATTCAAAAAGATAGGCTACAAGTTATTTAAAGTTATGAACAACTCCTGAATACTTTTATTCAAACAAGAACGGCACCTTTTACATTAAAATTACAACTATGCGCAATAATAGATTTATATTGATATATTGTATATTATGGTCCTTTTCACATGTAACAACCATCGTTGGCCTCGTCTCGCCAAAGGAAAAAAAAGGATTTATGGAGGGTACTTAATTGCTCGCATTTTTGGGAGGTGTATGGGGGTGGAGGTATACATTTCTCTGACCACCCATGCGGGTTCTTGCGGCCATCTCCAGAAGGATAAGTTCGTGCTATGAGCTTCCGCAGGTGGAACAGCATTTTCATGTGTGTCATCGCCTCGCCACCGGCTCGCAATCTGGGCCTCAGCCTGTGCCCGGCAGCCGGAGAGACCGCCGAGGGGAACAACTGAACTCGGAAAGCGCTCAGCACCCATGTCAGCTACTACGACTTAGGATAATCTAGTCTTATTTACAAACAAAATGTTCTGTCTGAATGTAGTTGTATTCCTTTTAATGTCTATATTATGATCTAATAGCATTTATAGAACACATTTGTCTCTTCAGAGATTTTTACAAAGGTGCTGGGCTTAAATTGATCTATTATACAGTTGTGCATTAACAGTTCATTCAGCAGAATAGCGGTCAGTGTTAATAGCAAATAGTGTTGATGCAAAATATCTGAATTAAAATATCTGATATCTGATACCCACGATGTATAAATAGTTTACTTAGCTGCATCAGAACTTAGTTGGAAATACAAAATGCACGGTTGTCCAATAGATGTATAAACCAGATATTCATACGATAGCATACTTCATACGATAGCATGCAATATCCGAGTAGGTATTTACTTTGTTTGATTTTGTGGAATTTTCGGGGATCTGGTGCAGCCTAATTTGGAATTCTTTTTTTCTCGGTTTAGCCGCTTCCAGAATGGAATCAATTTGTTTTATAACATGCATCTCAGCATGGTAAGCTACTGAATATTTTCTAAACGGGCAATCAACTTTTACTGAGGAGTTTGCACATTATAATATTATATAATTATTAAATAAAGCAAAATATAAAGTAAATAAGACATTAACGTTATGTTAGCAATATAATTAAACTATGTGAACGGCATCAACTTCATCATCTGTTTCCTCCACGTCCACGTTCTTCTATTTATCAGTTTATTCGTCCTTGTAATGGCATAATAATAATAATAATAATAATAATAATAATAATAATAATTATTATTATTATTACTATGATTATGCATTTAATCTTCAATAATTTGAAAGTCTTTTCTAACAAAAATTGTTTGGCTATGTATGAACTGCCAGAGATGTTACAGATATGTTTTTTAAATTGCTATTTTGTAATGTATGGCAACTCGGAAGAGAGAGAGAGAGAGAGAGAGAGAGAGAGAGAGAGAGAGAGAGGCCACCTTAATATTTTTGACAAATTGCAGTCATTAACCTGATGTATTCGTTTTTACGCCGCTTGCCTCAAACGTAAGTAAACATAATGTTATGTTACCTGCCCTTTTTTTGGTTAATTGACGCTATTTTGTTGATCTCATATAATGTGTTAATCATTTTACACAATATTTTGCCTTTTACATATAGCCTACTCAAAAATTGGTGCGTCTCTCTCTCGCTCTCTCTCGCTCTCTCTCTCTCGTTCTCACACCCACGCATATAGACAAGTACACACAGAGAACGCGCGAAACTCGTTAAACTGGTTAAAGGACAATTCTTTTTACAATTAGGCGTTTTCACAAGCAAATAGACTGCTGCTGTTCGTAATCCGAAGTTAATTAACCGAATGTGATAGTTTACAATCTCGATTGTACAATGCTGCAAACTCTCACCGCAGCTTCCTCATCAGAGTTCAGCTCTTCACCGAACACTAGCTTTGATCTGATACCCCATTGGACCCCATGCGAAAAAACAGGCTATACTTTACACTTTCTAACCTGTTATATCCAGACTTTTCCAAAGTTAAAAAACGCAGGAAATATTCCCATGTCTAAAAGTCACACATTAATCACAGAATATTACATTGATGACGGATCCGTTTAATGTATGTAATAATTTTTTATATTATTATAATTTCAAAAACAATGGTAGAAATTATTCTTCTTTCCATTACAGGTTCTGAAATAGCTCAGGTTTTGAAAGTGCCTTTTGAATGTTTGCGGCTGCAGTGTTTATTTACAGCTTTATTCTTACCTCTTGTAAAACAGACCAAGAAAATATGTGAGTAAGCTGGAGTGGACTACGCCCGAGATGCACTTTCGCGCGCGCACACGCTCACCTGGCCTCAGCATCTATGATCTGAATGGATGTACTCACGCGTCAAGTTAAAACAGGCTGTAAATAAACATGCTAAGATTTTGTTAACACTGACAAAGTGTGAAGCCTGAACGCTCAGGCTGCTCCGGTAACCCAGGGGAATGTTAATTGATTGTTTTTTGTTTTCTCTGTCACCTCTGTAACATAATTGTTTATAAATATTGGATGGATTGAGTTTGGACCCTAAAATAGGCCGTTACGCCTTGAACATAATTCAAGGGAGATTTGATTACCATAATTTGATAATAAGACACACTTTATGATTACTCTGGTTCAAGAATGAAAACATTTTCTCTTTATATAGTTTGACACTTATAACGTTATAGCAATGGAATTTAGCAGTTTGATTTTCTGTCTTTTTTTTAGAAATAAAATTGAAAAGACACCAGTTGTCTGTATGCGGAATAATGTCCACCTATGAGACATTCAATAAAACGCTGCGTTGCTAACAGTAATAAAGAAAAGGAAAAACATGGATATTTCAATCGTAATTAGGCTATTTACCCATGTTAATTTATTTCTCACCTTGAACAGCAATCACCTTGTTAATGTAAAATGACATAATACAATTCTTATAGTCTTTGCCAAATACCCAAATGTGGTACAGAAATGCCACGTCACATCATGTAAGATAATAAACACGTGTCAACATGTACACCCACTACAAATGGATCGAATGACTCATTATTAGAGAAACCAAGTGTGTATAACAATTTGTAACATCGAGCCATGACGTAAAATTCGGATTTGTGGGATTACTAAAATACAGGAGCAGAAATGCAGTCAGACTTAATAACTTAAATATATGGCGCTGCTAAATATAATACGACCGATTGTCATTTATTTAGCTTTTGACTCGAAATAAATGGGATACTTTTTTTTTCACCTCTAAAGTCAGGAATTCGACTTGATAGCCTTCGTATAGGTGCTTATGACTAAAATTAATTTTTCTAATCCGAGAAAATACCCCTTCAAGGTTAAAACCGCAACATTTTTAAGGCAGTGATGTTTATACAGGAAACACAACTTTCAATATGTGGCAACAATAAACTATTATGGCAATACAGAAAAAAAAATGTTAGGAAGGCCATAAGCTCCCGCGATGGGTAGGCCTATACGTGTGTTAGAGGTCGCTGGTGTAAGTGCATTTGAAAAAGAAGATACATTTTCTGCAAATTTCACAGCTGCACCGTTTGATCCAATGCGTTGAACAAAATAAATAATGGTACCTGGAAAAGTAACTGCAACCAATGTTGTAGCCTGATATTTAAATCGGGTTAATATCATGATATTACAAATTTCACTCACTTGAATTGTTCTTTTTATCTATTAGTCAAAGTATGGATAATCAAAAAAAAAAAAAAAACTACGCACATGAGCCCGAATTATTTAATTATAAACCCCCGCTGCACACAACAGTAACACCAACAACAACGAGTATTATAGCTGAAGTGTGTGTGGCAGCATGCAGACCGTGTGTACATGTTAAAACGAACATGGCATTATCGACTCTCTAACTAGATCTCAGCGCTAATGGATTTTGAAAGATTTAAATTCCTGTCCTTACAGACTTCCTGTCCTCAGTTTGAAATGAGGATGTTTATCGTTGGTACTGCGATAGGAATGCGGAGGAATAAATCCGTCAGGTCAGGGCAGCGAACTCAAACCAGCGACTGAAGTTAACTCACGGACAGCAGACAGCAGACAAATCAGTAGCCTTCTGCTGCATTAATTGTCTCCTTACAACTGAATTAAAATGGAAGCTTCATAATAATAATAATAATATTACATTTTATTTAGCTGATGGTGATAATGATGGTGATGACGAGGATGATGATGATGATGATGATAATTATTATTATTATTATTATTATTATTATTATTAGTAGTAGTAGTAGTAGTAGTAGTAGGAGTTAGTAGTAGTAGTAGTAGTAGTAGTAGTAGTAGTATTTGAAGTAGTAGTAGTAGTAGTATGCAAGTCTGTCTTCTATTATTGAGAAGAATTTCATGTACAGATTAAATGAAAAAATGAGACCATAAACTCTGAAATGTAAAGATTGGACGCTGAATATAATATTGATTTGTTTATTTAATAAACTTTCTATATTTTGTTAAGTATATATTTTTTCATAAGCCGTCAACATAGTTTATATTTTGGATATAATATTACTTTTTGTTATCAACACACGTTTCTGATTTCAACTAAAAACAGCATCGTTCGTTCTTATATCTGCTTGTCTGTGTGTGAGTACTGGGGTAATTAATCGCGTTTGTGTTTTACATAATATCCACATTTTTCTCAATTTTATTATCGCAATAATTAATTTTATTATGGCCGAAAAATGTTTACTCAGACTACATAGCTGCCATTCAGGACGCTGAAGGACTTGTGTCTTACTGAAATGCAGTTTCCAGTAATATAGTAACAGTTTGAGACTACTACAGTTATAGCCGTCTACTGTATCAAGAATTCCTTTCCTTAAATTGTTGACAGTTGGGCAACGCTTCATTTCTTTAGTTGCTTAAAAAACACAGTTCCTGTATTATGACAGAAACGAGGGCGTGCGTATACATTACAGACAGTTAAACCAGAGAGGCAGTGAGATTGTTTAAGACCAATAACTTAATTCACATAACTTCAAACTGTAACAATTATTCGTTTTCTAAAAGGCCAATTGAAAGCACACTATATCTGACATTTAGACTTGTACGTTTTTAAATATAACTGATTTTTATTTGTTTTTTTCTACTGAAGATGCGTTTACGAGCATTAAACCTGTTAACGTGAAACAACAGAACATCTGTATCCGTATCTTGCAGGGCAGCATGAACATTTAAATTACAACGCCGCGTTAATTCATTTGTAATAGAGATCATTTAAATCCAAAATAGATAAAGACACTCTTTTAAATTGAAATGTTCAGTCTAACAGTAAATGTTAAATATTACTAATGTAACTGAGCTACTCAGTTGTTTTAAAACTTATTTTGCTGGGGGAATGGAGAAAGTACCGTGCAACACCCCTGGACAATTAATCTGCCTGCTTAGGGTCACTTTAAAGTGGTCACATCAGTTGTCATGCCTTTGTCCTTTGAAGACATGTTGACAGCACGCGCGTCAACAAATGCAGTAATATCAAAGCGAAGTGGAATACGTATTCTGTAGTACGTCAGAGAGGGGCATTGAAGGAGTGGCTTAATGGCTCAGAGGTTCACACCATTACACATCCGGGAAGGTAATATTATTTTATTCCTTGCTGCTGACTCCTGCAGCAGCCAAGTAAAAAAGGATTTGGGGATCATTTGTATTCCACCAGCTTGCTTGGACAAGGCATACTGAGTGAGTTGTCAAAATACAGCTCCCTTTGAATGGAATCTTTAAAACCAAGATTGGAGGCCAGTTAAAAAACAGGAGGATATACCCACATCCCTCATGCAGCGACTCAAAAAGTGCTCTTATTCTGCCCGAAAAGAAGAGAGGGGACTGTGAAAATAAACACCCCCCCCCCCCCAGCCCGCACAGATAAGGCTGTGTGAGCAGCGCAGGGCTCCTGATACATAGCCTCAGTGTCCTCCCTCCCTCAGGAAGCACCCTAGCACACCTCACTACTGAGGGGGTCACTGAGGAGGGAGGGAGGGGGGGCTTCCTCACTTTGTACACCCAGGCCCCTTCCACATAGATCATTGTCTAAAATTAAAAAGGGCTAAGGGCCCCCTCTAGTTTTACTACCTCTCCGGAAGGTGGCGAGTATTTTTGTCCCGCGCAAAGCGGGGTGTTTATCTTCCTTATCACACAGAGGAAACCTATGGGAAGCTGTAAGCCGTTCTCTCAACTGCTCCCCTGTCACATAATTATAATACATTACACAAAAACAGAGTGGTCCTGAATGCAGTTTCAGGCATAGTTAGATGACAATAGCCTGTTATAAAAAAGAATTGGTTTTCCTTTGCAAAGTTTATCAGCTGCATTTCTATTCCTTGGAGTACAACAATATATGATCTAACTGTTTTGATGGAGAAAACACAATATGTTCCTGCTAACCTCTGCTAAAAGGTGAATCACAGGAGCATCCTGCCAAGAAGAGTTCTTTGAGATTTGAACGGAGGCCAGCGCTGAATGCTTCAGAGCAAATGTATGGAGAGTGAACATCACATAATTCAAGCTTCACACCAGAGAGACTTGCATACATCATCATACATCACACAGCGGGGAAAAGAGTTGTCAGGGTAGAGATGCGTTTACGCAAATGGTTTTCTTTTTTCACAACTTTTCCAGGGGATTAGATGTCTAACAAACTCAAAACAAGTCAATTTGTTAGAAGTAATTACTGTAACAGGCTACTTATATGGCCAAACAAACATCTTTATCCGCAGACAGTTTGCCGACAGATCAAAGTCAATGTTTGACAGTGATGTTCATGAGCACTCAAACATGCTTTTTCAGGTACATACCACTTTGTCTTATATATGCAGAGTTACTCTAAATTAAAACTCAGCTTGTTTTAATCTCCATGAAATGAATCTCAATAAAATTAAAACAACAATATAAAGCCATAAAGCATTAACGTTTATTATACATTCAAATAAACCTGGAATATAACTGGAAAATTAAATCATTTGTTGTCCAAATAGGTTTTTTTAGTCTAGTTTTATCCAATTTAGGATTACAAGGCACAGGTACATTGATGTAGTTCAAATTACCAATTTTTGAAACTGTTCAATCGAATCACTGTGTGTATTGCCTTTCACTTTAAGGAAAACATTTCAGGAAATGTTACGTATTTTGAGCATTTACACAATATTATGAGGTTGTCGATCACTGAAACAAATAAAAAATGCTTAAGAAATTAAAACTTCCCTGCTTCTTGAATTCATTACTCAAAGTTACTGAGAACAGCACAATGTGGTAAGACTTAAATGGAGGTTTTAGGTCCAGTCGTAAGCAGCACAAGGCAAGCCTGTAAGACCCCCTGAGGTCTAATCCCTGACTTCCCCCAGTGAGCCATCTAGAGGCTGGAGTGGTGGCCGAGTGGATCTCCTGTGACTGTATGCAGAATAGGGGACTTGATCATGTTTTTGGAGTTATTAAGGCTTTGACAGAATGATACTCATCCTTCCTCACAGATGACATTTCTACAATAGTACTTTTATAATAAACATAAATAGCAAAGACAAACACAATTCTTCTAAATTGTTCTTCATGATTAAAATACAGAGAGGATGGGGCATTGATAGGTCCAACTGAATCAAACAGGAGGCTCATATGAACAAGTCTTGAGTCGCAGTGTAACATGGGAACTGGGTTTGCAACTCTGAGGTTGTAGGTCCAATTCCCAAGTGGGGCACTATTGTTGTACCCTTGAGCAGGGTACTTAACCCGAACAACGTCAGAAAATATCCATCTGCATGAATGGATCATATGTAAATTAGTCACTCAGGATAAAATATTAAATGTAAAAATCTGTGGATTACAGGTCGGTCAGCTTGTTAAAGGCTGTTTGAGGTTGAAGAGGGTCATGGGTAAGGTGTACATCCTGTTTTGAGGTTGGTGCGGGTGTTGGGTAAGATGTGTGAGCTATTTGGTGGCTGATGAGGGTATTGGCTAAGGAGTGCATTTTATTTGGAGGTTGATGAGGGTGTTGGGTAAGATGTAAATCCTATTTGGAGGTGGACTAGGTCAGGTGTGGATCTTGTTTGGAGGCAGGTGAGGTACGGGATACATTGTGTGCCATTATGGCTTCTCAGTGAGGATGCAGTTGTCGTCTTGGCTTATTGTCCCTTGCCCTGAGTGTGGCTGCCAGCGCTCTGACCACAGCACCCTGGGGGAAAGGGTTGGACCACACTCACTTTAGAAGAAAACATGCCAGCAATGTGCTCAGGTTTCCCAGGAATGGTGTGGCTTTCTCTTTACCATCCAGCCCGGTGCACGGTCTGAAACTGAGAACATGGCATATACATTTTCAGAACAGGTACAAGAGAACATCAATTGGGTTCAAGGGGGGAAGAGGAAAAACAGAGCAGAGAGAGGGAGAGGAAATTGAAAGAAAAGCAGTAAAAGATGGAGCCATCTTTTTGGAGGGAAGGCCATCATGCCAATTCTCCAAAACATACTCACCTGATTCTCAGAAATATGCCAATTACATTATAAAACTGCTCCCTTCTCTCTCTCAGTTGAAACAATATATAGGCTCCTGGTGCCGAGCGTGCTGCGATCTTATCTCTATGAAAATAAGAAACAGCACAAGTGAGTTTTTCAGTGAAGGAGCTCCAAATTCAAATGAGGAAGTAGTCCTGGGCTATATTTAGAGGAACTCTGGTCTTTGTTGTGACACAGGGTGCAGGCAAGAACCAGCTAAATCACATAGGGGACTTTGATGATGAGGAATTCTTCATAAACAAGTCTGAACATATTCTCACAAACGTATTCAGCAGCGAGAACATTGAACACAAGTTTTATTTTTTAAATGTTATGTGTGCTATATAATCTATATATATATTATAGTCAAACCAACAGTTGTCATGCCCTCTACACTCAATGGCACTCCTTGAATTCTCCATGAAATTAGAAGCTCAGGTCACAGCCTGATTACTTCACTTGCAGTGTTCAGTTCGTGAGGTCCATGTTTGCTGTTAACTTCAGTCGCCTTGCAAGCCTGTTACAGCCTTGGTTATTTTTCCTTCCTTGTTCAATATGTCGCTTTGGTCATTATTCTGCTGAAAGCACTCTGTGGTGGAAGCCATTGTGTTTTTCTGAGTTTGGCCCCCAGTGCTGTTGGGTGACTGGAGATGCTCCTTGCATGCTATTCTGCCAGTGCACAATAGATCAGACTGCATGGGGGTAGTCGTGAATCAGGGAATGAAGAAAGAAGAGATGTTATCAGACTCAGGCTGAAAAAGGCATAGATGTGGCTCTGGCGCTGAACTTCTGGCTTACAGCTGTTAGATTGAGCTCAACTACTCTTCTGTGGTTCAGCTTTATTTATCTTCCAACATGCCTTTTTTCTTTCGTTTATAATTACTACATTACTATTGAGAAGCTGCTTTACAAATGAAACTGGAAAAGTATTAAACTGCCCAAATCGCACAATAAGGCATAGGGTATTCAGGCCTCTGTTTGTTTACACTCAAATGTCCGTTAACCTTACCTTAACTGTAAAGCACAAGTCTGTTAATGTGATTGTTTTGGTTTCTTACATACCATTTTTGTTTTATTTTTTAAAATGCATTAAAAGTAAGGCTGGAGCCTATCCCAGCATGCATTGGGCTAGAGGCAGGAATACACCCTGGACAGGTCAGCAGTCCATCACAGGGCACATAGCCCATTCACTCACACACTCATACTTAGGGGCAATTTGGACCCTCCAGTTAGCCTAACCTGTATGTCTTTGGACTGCGAGACTGCTCCACCGGGGGGGCTGAAGCCCATTCTAACATCCATTGGACAAGAGGCTGCACTACAATATACCTGACAAATTGTATGGTTTGTAGTGTAGCCTCACACACACACACACACACTCACACACACACACATGCACGCACACAAACACACACATATGCACTCTCTCTCTCTCTTACTCACACACACAGACACACACACACACAGCTCCTGAACGGCACGGACAGACAGGAAGGAGACTGTGGGTGCTGAGAATGATGGATGAGATGATGACAGGTCACTGCATGAGTAGACACACTGACCGCCACAAAGCAACAGTGAGAACAGGTGCAGAGGCCGACCCCACAGACCCACAAGTCCCTGTGGGTCCTCAACGCTCAAAGCCCAACTTTATCTGCCCTTTGTCATGGGTTAATTGGTCTTATTTTGTTCAATTGATGAAATACAGTAACATCATTCCACAATAATATTAATTTTTACCCAAACAAATAGATTTTGTATGCATTGTCATTCAGTCTCTCTCTCTGTGATGTGACAGGTGAAACCGATAATAAGGTTTTTCTATTGCATGTTAATATAATCCCATGAACCCATTCTCTCTCTCTCTTACTCACTCATTCTCTCTCTCTCTCACACTCTCTCTCTTACTCACTCTCTCTCTCTCTCTCTCTCTCTCTCTCTTACTCACTCACTCACTCTCTCTCTCACTCTCTCTCTCTCTCTCTCTCTCTCTATCTCCCATGCACACATTGAAATACCTGTAGCGTGTGCAGCATGCCTCTCACACTGTACCGACTGCCGCACGGAATGAAGAAGATCAAGAGCGCCACATCCAACTCCCTGCTTCATTCTTTCCCTGCTTTCATTGCTTTGCGGCTTTAAACAAGCGTCAGTTTGCAAACAATCAACCACACAAGTCTTCCCTCTCCTTGAAAAAAGCTCCACAATAACAAACAGAAAGACCGCTAACTGAAATATGTGTGCATGTATGTAATATAAAAAAACAAAACAACAAAACCAAAAAGCGTGGCCCCTCTTCCAGCTCTGAGGCTCAGGCAGTGAGTAGCTATGCTGAGCACTGGCCGCTTTGTTTAGAGATGGTGGGGAGGGTCTCCTGTTACAGAAGGTCCAGCTGTTGGGAAGGGCTCTACTGTTTTAGGCCCAGGTCCAATTATCATCACCTAATTAGTGTAGTACAAGGGAGCTGGCTCAGGGGGGCTGGGATGTCCGAACAATGCGCTGGCAACTCCAGTGCCTCGGGGCGGACTCTCTGCGCTTGTTTGGGAAGCTGTGGGAACACAGAGGAGGCCTCAGTTATCCCGGAGCGTCTAAAGCACAGAGACCAAAGGCACAGAAAAGACAACACAGCAGTGAAAGCCTGCAAGATCATCAAAGGAAAATCTATTCCCCAAAATGATATGACACTTTCTCTGTCCTTACCTAATTAATCATTGATTTCACAGATACTCTTATCCAGAATGATTTGTCAGAACAGCATGGAGGGCAAGGTATAGTCCAAAGAAAAATGTTTAACTACATACTTAAACCATACTGTACATACACACAGTGGCCACTTCATTAGGTATGCCTATCTAGTACTGGGTTGGACCCCTTTTGCCTCCAGGACAGCATGAATTCTTCACAGCATGGATTCAACCAGGTGCTGGTGCATTCATTTGAGAATTTTGGTTCATGCTGACTCAATAGCATCACTCATTCATTGGCCACACATTCATGCTGCAAATCTCTTGTTCCACCTCATGCCATAGGTCCTCTATTGGATTGACATTTGGGGACTGTGCATGCCATAGGAGTAAACTGAAGTCACTACCATGTTCACGGAATCAGCTTGAGATGATATGTTCTTTATGAATTACTGGTTGCCTTAGGATTTCTCTTCATATAAAGGCATGTTCAACTGAATTCAGATGTGGGGTATTACTTGGCCAGTCAATAATTTTTCACTTTTAGGATATGAAAAACGTTTTTTGGTGCTTTAGCAGTATGTTTGGGATCATTGTCTTGCTGTAGGATGAAGCGCCGTCCAATGTGTTTGGAGGTATTTTGTTGAGCTTGAGCAGATAAGATGCTTCTGTATACCTAAGAATTAATTCTGCTGCTGCTATGAGCAGTTACATCATCAATGAAGACAAGTGGGCCAGTACCAGTGGCAGCCATACATGCCCAAACCATAACACTTACACCACCATGTTTCACAGATGGGGGTTGGGGGGGTGCTTTGGATCTTGAGGAGTTCCTTCTGGCCTCCACGCTTTGCTCTTGTCAACACTCTAATACAAGTGAATCTTGGTCTCATCTGTCCACAAGGCCTTTTTCCAGAACTCTGCCAGCAATTTTAAGTGCTCTTCAGTAAGCTGTAACCTGGCCATCCTGTAAGCAGTTAATATTTTCAAGTATTAGCATTAATTATTAACAATGGTTTGGTCCTTGCTATCTCATGCAGAACTCCCATTGTTGTATTCTTGAGGTATAATAAAATAGCTTGTAATATGATATCAACAGAGATTTTGTGTTCTGGTTGTATGAGGTGGAATGCATCAGTTGGAAATATTTGAAATCTGTTGGTTTGTGGTTGTACTGGTCCATGTCAAGGAGAGATCATGTAGAATTTCATTTTTGCACCATTGTTACATGTGTGTGTGGTGAACAAACAATTAGTATCATACAGAATAAATATTTAAATTAACATGTTTAATATGGATATTAAGTATTAAATAATAACAATGGTAGATTTTTTTTGTTGGGCTCACAGCACATTTATATCCAAATGGATTATTAATGTACTGGTAATCAATTTTCAGTTCAAAGTCATGACATTAGAATAGAATTTTCCAACTTTGTGGCGATTCTGGTGGCCAGACTGCATGACTGACAGAAGCTGGTTAAGGCATGAAGAGACAGCCCAGTAAGCACACAAGAAAGAAAGAGAGAAAGATGGAGAGACCGAGTGCTCTCTTTGCCCTGTGTCCCAGGGGAGCAGAGGGGATTAGGGTCCCTTTCCCAGCGGCTCCGACAATGTCCTGTTTATCTTTTCCCCTGCACAGTTTTCCTGAAGGAAACTGCCCCACGCTGCGTGCGACCTCACTCTCCCTCCCCTCTGGTCCCTTCATCTTCCTCCTTGCTCTCACCCACCCGAGCCACCTCACGCACATGCACGGCCAACACTCGCGCGCTTTTACGCCGTCGCACCGACGGCTCTGTGCTCTTGCTCACTCTAGCTGTTCTACACACGCCAAAATGATTGACGATCACGTTCAGGGCATCGGTCCCCTTGCTTCCCTCTGAACGCAAATGTTGGCCCCCGCTCTGATGCTCCCAGGCAAGCCTGTTACAGTCTCAGGCATTTTTCCTTCCCCAGTTATCCTCATCTTGTGCTTCTAATCTGTGTTCCATGTTAAGTTCCATTAACAAATGCAGCCAAGACCAATTGACTCTGGACTGGCCCATCAAAGGCAAAGTGCGTTGGAGCCATGTGTCAATGTGCATCCAATGTGCATCTGTGTTGGAGGACAGGGCCCCCCCTCAGAGGCTCCACAGGGCTTTTTCATGCACTTTGTGGAGGATAACCATACAGCCTTTCTCAGGGAAACTCCCGCTGTGACTGGAGCACTGCTTACTGAAAGGGGCGAAGCTCCAGGCAAGATGGCCGCCGCCATCCTCTCAGGCACGAAGGCTGTCGATTGCAGCTTCACGGCCCTCCCCTCTGATTGCTGCGGACGGCCGAAACGCGGGGCACGGTTTGCGTAATTATGTTTACAATATCAGAGCAGAGGATCTAGCGGGAGGGGTGTCGGCACGGTGTCAGAGCGCAGCCACACAGGCAGAACTGAGCGCGCCCGGCCCTTTGTTTGGCGACCGACCCCCCAGGGTGGGCGGCGAGTCTCTTATCGCGCGGTTGGCAGAGGGGCAGGGGATCACCGATGGGACTAAGGTTACCCCGGTGGAGCCAACGGAGGATCAGCTCGCCGCGGGACCCTTCTCGAGGGTGACCTCGGGCCCCCGACCAGCCGGGACTTCTGAGGAGAGGAGAGGAAGGAGCGGGGGAAGACCTCAGAGAACAGGCCCCCAGTCCGGCCCTGGCCAATGTGTTCCCAATCAGAAGGAACACAAACACTTTTATTAAAGAGGGCCGAGCACTAAGGGCGCATAGCTCACCAGAGCACGTGCTGACCTGCCTGTAGAACTGCTAAACCAGCTCTTCACTAGCTCAGTTCAGTGGGGGTGGGGAGGAGGGTGGGGGGATGGACAGTAAATACATTTACAGGACCTGACTGCGCAGTCCGAGCTGGTGAATGTGTGAGCAAATTACCTTAAGGTCGCTGGCATATTTGCTTTGATTGAAGATGGATGTGATAATCTTGCTGCTGATTATTTATACAATTCTCAATTTTACTAACTGTCACGTTCCTTTTCTTCTCTTTCCCAAAACTCTCCCCTGTCTTTACAAACATGCAGGCAAGCTCTCATCTTTCCTATCTTCCTCTGTTCCACTGTGCCCAACACACACACACACACACACTCTCTCACCCTCCTTTTCTGGTAACCTAAACAAATGGAGGGCTTAAGGGGTTGAGCTGGCCAGTAATGAGAGGCAGGTGAAGAGGCGGTGTGCGTGTTGACTGTAGAAACACCGCTGATTAGTGAGCAATCTTCAGTCCGTCAGTCAGCTTCCTAAAAACTCTAATGTTTCTTTTGAAGCAACAATCCTATTTGCGGGTTTACTTCACCTGTATGTTATGAGTTTTATCTTACTTTAATGCCATTATCACTTATACTTAGTTAATGCAATTTCCTGGGAAAATGTAAATACTTTTCTTAGGGTCTGAGCATGCTGAAGGGAAACAATTTTATTTAACATTTGGGCTTAACTTGAAAGGCAAAATTTAGCTGCACCAAAATGAGCATATTCAGCAACATTGCTAAAACATGAACGCGCATAAAAATCTTAAAATTGCACAAGGCCTTAAGTCAAGCCTAAGATGCTGATATACAGACTCTTACAGTAGAACTCACATGACCCAATTTTAAATTTCACTGCTAATTGCTATGTCTTTGTACAGATATTCAGATTATAAAGTAGTGTAATGTGTTAAATGCTTTTGCTAAGTATAAATGCTGTGAAAATTAACAAATGCAGTCAGGCCCAGAATTGTTGGTGCCCTTGATGTAAATTAAGAAAAAAGGCATAAAATAAACAATGCAGATAACAAGCTATCCATATTTCATCCTTAAACATATGGGGAAATTATTTTTTTTAAATCAACCTGTTTCTGATTGATTCTTATATCTTTATTCTCAAAAACATAGGTATCAAAATTATTGGCACCAAAAAATATCATTTTAAATAAGCTCAATAAAAATCTAAAATCTGCAATAAAAATTTACTTATTCTTTAAGTTTATCTCAGTCTTAAGGAACTATATTGTAGCCTTCTATCACTTTCTGTTTCCCTATGGTATAGAAATTTGGTAACATATGTATAATCCCTTTGTCATTCATCACTATGGGCAAAACCACAGTGCTGTCAAAGAAGCCAAAAGAGACTAATGTTTGTTAAACATCACATATCCGGCAATGGGTACAAAAAATCCATGAATGGTTAAACATACCACTAAGCACTGTTTGGGAAATAATCATAAAGTTTCAAACATCTGGAGCAGTTGCAAACTCTTCAGGAAGAGGACATTAGTGCATGTTGTCCCCACCCACATTGAGCAAGGTGGTGAGGAAGGCAGAGAATATCCCACAGTTTGAGAACTTCAGTGTTTTGCCACATCTTGTGGTCACACAGTCTCAAAAGAAAATTCAAGCGTATGGACTTTGTGAAATGTCATTCACACTAAGTGTGATAGGTGAGCCCGAAATTGAACTTTTTGGCCATGGACACTGCCAGTATAGTATGTCTGGCAACAAAAGAGTGATGCATACAATGAAAAGCACCTCATACTTAGCACCATAAGACTGCTTTTCTTCCAGTGGACCATCGGTTGTTGTTACGGAGAATGGAATAATGAATTCAACCAAGTACCAGGACAATTTCAGCCAGAGTTTGCCGAAAGACTAGGGCAGGTGACCTTCCTCCAGTGCTCTACAATGGCCATGTCAGGCTCCAGACTTAAACCTGGTCAGAAACAAGTAGTCTGAATTGAAGAGGGCCGTCCATAAGTAAAAAATCTAAGGATATAAAGTGTTGAAATGTTCTGCCTTGCGGAATGGTTAAAGATCTCTCAAAATGTGTTCCCCACATCTCAACTTTTCAAACGTTGTAAGAAAATTCTCAGTGCTGTTATCCTTGCCATAGGAGGCTGCACCAAGTACTAATCACAATGCCAGTAATTTTGAAACCTGTTTCATATAGAAATCTATCTTTTGAGGAATGTGTTATTTTGTTTGATTCAATTGAATTTGTTTTCTACAGTCTCTCTGCGCATCTTTATGAAGTGTGCCAATACTTTTGCACCTGATTGTGATAGTTAGTGTATTCTAGCATTCAACTATGCTATAAAAATTCATCATATTTTCAGACTGCCATCAGATACCTAGAAAGCTATTTAAAAAAAATATATTGATGTATGTTTTGTCCAGACTGCCCCCTTGTGGTACAATGTATATACTGATGAAATCCAGAACTGGTTAAAGGATGAGGCTTTATTAATTTGGGTAAGTCTGGGTAGCCTATGGATTTTTGAATGCTTTCCTTTCTCAGTCATCTTACATGAGAATGAAGATTTCTTCAACCAGAAATGCAAATGGGAATTGTTTCTGAGATTCTGATCTGTTTCTTCAGACTCACAGAGCTGCCTGGCTTGTTTACAAGGTGTTTGTTTTCAGTTGCTGGCTTGATAACGTGCTCCCCCCTGCTGTAACCTTCCTGATAAGCATGACTCTGATATCCCTCAGACAAACCACAGGCTCACAGGAGCTCGGGAGAGGTGCAGTCTGGCAGCTGGAGTGAACACTGCCTCAGGGTCAGGAAAACACAAGACTTTAGGGATAAAAGGAGAGACCAGGGATTCTTACAAAGTGAAGCTAGCTTTCATTGAGTTCTGTAAAATGGTATCTGATTTCCCCTGCTAAACCTGCTGTTGTGCTATGAGTCTAACCTTCGTGCACACACTCATATGCTTTATCAATTATTGCACACAAATAGACTCACATGTACACAGAAAAACAAACACACACACACACACACACGTGCACGCACGCATGCATGAAAACACACACAAACACAATTCAAAGACCAAGAGGCCTAGAGTGCTGCTGCTCTTTTGGCATGATTTTACAAACACTTAATGTCAACCATTTATGAATGTTTTGTGTTGACTATGCACAATGCTATTTGCAACAAGGGCCGATCCGTTTCAGGATTTTGCACTGCTCTTAATTATTTAATTAGCTCAATCATATCTTGATCTGACATTTGTATAAGCACCAGATACAGTCGCAGACTACAAGAGTATCCTATAGTTTTTACTGTGTTCAAGTACAGGAGTGAACCAGTGTAGTTTATAAAACTGTCAATCAACTAAAACTAAGGTAATTGGTCGGAACAAAAACCAGCATGCAGACCCAACCTCCAGGACTGGAGTAGTGCACCCCTGGTTCAGGGCCATGAATTTTCAGCACTGGACGTTTCCTCTTCTGCTAAAATCAGTTACATAATATCCTTAAACTAAAACCCACTGCTTTCCTTTCTCATAAGTATAAGATGTACGGCCAGTGAGAAAGTTTTTTGTTCTTTAAGCATTATTTTAAATATGAAACAACAGTTATGGATCATACAGGGCTTGACAATGCTGTCAAAAAGAAAGAAAAAAAAGAAAAAAAAAGAAAAAAACATGACAGCCACTTTGCTCCAGAATGCTCAGCGCACATTACACAGGCGAGGTGTAGAGAGGCCATTTTTAAATCAGAATGTGTACGGTATATCACATACCCTCAAGGCTCATTCACACATTCTGTGTTTCATTTGTTTCTCTGCTCACCTTGTTTCTTTTTTAACCCATTGTGTTAGAGAGTTTGTTGTGACAGACAGGAGTCTGTGGATGTAAAAGAGCAGAACTGTCTGCTTCGTCTGTGAGAAAGGCGAAGCAAGCGAGAGGTTCAGCACTCTCAGACCATCGCGAGCGGGTAAGCCGCCATCCTCTCCTGTCTGGCCGATGCCACGGTCGAGCGGAAGAGGAGAAAACCGGTCTTTAATAGTGTGAAAATGATCCATAACTCACCCATATGGGAGATGGGGGCTACCTCACATGCTGTTTTCTTTTTCATCTGCATGGGGGGCGAGGGGTGACTTTATTAGACAGACAGATTCTTTATTGTTCACCAAGAGGAAATTCGTCTTCACGGTCAGCACACATGTAATGCGCATACACAAAGCCCAGAGTAACATCTCCACAAATAGTGCACATCATGCATGAGTTCAACAAGCATCCCTCTACACATTCAACAGTTGAGACTCATATGCATAGATGCAGGTGAGACAATCAACACGGGAGCTTTGTGCATAAAATGTCAGATCAAGATATGATTGAGCTAATTAAATAATTAAGAGCAGTGCAAAATCCTGAAACGGATCGGCCCTTGTTGCACACCCGTGCTCTGCACTAATGGCTATTGTCTCACTACATTAATGTTGTGGAGATGCGGCCCACAGAAAGAGCACCGCTCTGTAGCAGATGCAGGGCTGTGTTTGCCTGCATATGCCTTTGAAGGTTTTGTTTGTGAGCCAGTGCTGTAATCGGGGGAAGAACAAGTGTGCAGTGCAGAGTGCCTTCAGCTGGAATTCAGCAGAAAGATAGGAGAGGGAGCACACCGTAGGTCGCACTGCAGCCTTTGCAGGGGTTAGCGTACTGACAGACACTGACCCGTTCACTCTAATTTCATGTACAGACAGTGTATGTACTGTACTTTCTTAACAAAGGACATGGAGCAGTGCTTAAACGTTCTCACAAAATTTGAGATCAAAATCCAGATTGACGCTAGTCACAATATTTGATTATATCAGGAAACAAAAAGTAATTTTACATGTGGTGTATTTTTACCTTTGACAGCCTTCCTCAATAAAAGAATTACTAAGCATGCAACTGCTATTAATTCCATTCTCTTAAATTCATTCATAGTATTCTAGAAGTATTATCGATTTAATTCATTCATTCTCTACATATAGAGTATATATGTAGAATACATATTGTGAAAAAATATATATAGTGTGCTGTTAAATAAAGAATATATATATATATATATACATATATATAATCTTTATTTAGCACACTTCTCAACACAACTGAATGGTTCTGAATCAACCTGAGAACCCTACTTTGAACCCCTCCACTCATGGGCATGGTGTGGTCTCAGTGCACCCCCAGCGTGGCTGATATTGCAGAAATCGCTTCATCTTTAGCACAGATACGTCTCCCTCCAGACATAACTATTTTGTTTGACATTCCTGCTCATCTTTTCATCAGTCCTTTTTACACAACCTGTTCGTGAATAGGTGCAAAACAGATTAATGGTTTGTTTTTCAAAACAACGTTTTTGTTATGCGAGAAAAGTAAATCAAAAAAGAAGCCTCGTTGAGCAGAAGCTCTTCTGCTTTGTAATGCAAAAATGACTGTCTGACTGTAAGGAGAACATGAGCATTTCAGCAGGGAGGACGGGACATGGGGAGGGTAGCTATAGTAGACAGAATGAGGAAAAACATCCGCTTTTTTTAAATGGCCATACTTGGTCATCATAGTGCAAATCGTTTCATAACACGAACTGGAAGTGTGTGTTTATGTACGCACATCAAAGTGTGCACACGCATTGAGATAAATATATTGAAATAAAAGGGCCTGAAAAAACAAACATGGCTCTTTGTTCTGCCTTCCCAGACCGGCTGAGCTGTGATTAATGAATGAATGGCTCTGATTCCACAGCCATCAGGCGGCCGGATTATATTTAGGATCCGGCCTCTATTAAAGGCAAGTGGAAGTGGAGCCTTTTAAAAGGGCCGGGTATTTCTGAGTGAGCCGGACTGCATCACTCACCGAACGCTCGGGACAGGAAGTGTCTCTCAGTGGTGCAGGGAGCGCAGGCAGCAGCGGTGGCACGAAACAGCCCTTGATTAAAAACGCCACGGCACCAGCCCCCCCCCTCCCCCAGCCGCACCGGCCTACCCCCATCCCACCCATGCACCGCCGCCTCCACCCCGACTCCCTCCTTCCTTTCCCCGACCTCTCAAAAAGCTGCACTTTGCCAGCTGATCACGAAGAGCATATCAGCGCCTTGCGGTAACCGTTGTCAAGCGGGCCGCGGCGTTTACACAAGCGCGAACGAGGTGCGAGCACCTGCGCGTGACAAAGCTACCGCCGTCATCGCCCTCGCGGCTGAACCTGCGTCAGAACAACACGTGAACACAAATACGTTATCAATGAGACCACAGGGCAACACTATTTCAACATAATATTAGCTTCCATGGTAAGAAGACTATAATCCCTGTTATAATTAGCTGCAGTAAACACTGCAGAATGTGTTGTTCTTCTCTCAGCATTGACCAAATTTACTCCAGCTATGGGCTTTTTGTCCAGGGCCTGTTGTAGGCATGGAGGGGTGCCAAATGAAGGAAAAAACTGCCGGTCCACAATCGTTTCCCCACCCCCACTATCTCTGGCCTAGGACAGCACAAAGGCTATAGCCAGTGTGTCATTGTGCCTACCACTGTGGGGCTAGGAGCTAGGACGGGGATGGAGCCATGACACAGAGGAAACCCTTCTGACTGAAGGCCTCCTGCCCTGTGTACTAGCAGGGCCAATTATCTCTAGGCACCCACATAAGATTCCTGGCCCTGACAATGGCTGAATTCAATCAGGGTCATTGGACACATCACTGAAGCAGGTGCAAGGTTCATCATCAGGATATGCAACTTTGGAGGCCCAAAAACTTGACTAGACATGTAGTATGAACCCCAGATGCTCTTTCTCTGGATAGGAAAGTTACAGTTTGCAAAAATGATTACTGAAAGCTGATTGGTTCAACCAGTTTTCGGCTAGTGTTATGTTAGAGGGTGGTGGTTGAGGTGGCTTGAATTGTTGCCGATAACTAGAGCCCCGCCTACACAAGAAACCATTGGTAAATTAGCAAAGCACACCTCTGCAATTCGGGTGACATATCACACATCAAAATGTCAATTTGTTCAAGCTCATTACTGTAGGATTATGAAACTGAAATATACACATGATTTCAGTGATGATGAGGCATTGATGAAGGAGGGAAATAATCTTATTCAGCTTACAGTTATGCCTTCTCCACTGCCCACTTCTTTCTCTTGAAATTGAAATTATCTTAAACAAGCAAGGACACCTTCTCTCCCTAAGACCAGACTCAAATTTTTGGCTATATGTGGTATTTGCCTTAGACACCAGTTCTCAGAAAGCTGTGTTTCTAGCCAACTCAAGGGTGAAACCTTGAACTGTTATCACCAAATGAAACCACATTATATTGTAATCCTTGCAGACATAGTGGGTTTCACATTTGGAAGTACAACACATAAATATTAACATAATACATATATTACAATTGAAGATGAAATCGGTTCAACTCATATTAAATTTGTGGTTTATTCAAAGGATTTACTGGATTTAAGCCTGTTGATGTAACTTAACCTATAAAAAGTACCATGCTCCACAAGGCCTTCATTTTTGAGTCAGGACTAAAAAGGAGAAGAATGTAGCCATCATATCAGCAGAAATTCTTTCTGAAAAGCTCCTATCTGTGTTGGGCACAGTTGGCTTCTCATCAGGGAATAGTTTGGATGTTGTGGAAACACGGTGAGGCCCCTCTGGATATGGCAATGTCACCATGGTCCTCACCTCGTTGCCTGGTAGCGTGCCACGTTGAGACTCAGCCAGTGTAATTATGTCTAAGGGAGCTTCACCCGTGCACCAGGCGGAACATCTATCTTCCAGCGGGAACAGTTGAAGCTCAGCGTGTTCCGCCTATCTAGGAAGAATAATGGGCGGACCGGGCCGCACGATCCGGCCCCGCCGGGCTCGGCGTTTGCCACGGCCCAAAGTCCTTGTGGGAACAAGGCTTCCACTGCCCACGCTATCGCGTGTTGATACACGGATACGCTCGCAATGAAAATATTTTCATTCTTCGACACTGACATTTGCTGTCTCACTCTGATCCTATTTACACCCCGCTGGTGTAAACAGCTTCTGTGCGAATGCCCGCAATTTGAGGAGGGATCTGCCGGCAGGTGCAGGATAAGGGACTGCTCTCACACACCAGGGCTGGCGGCCTGGTTATGTGCGTCGTCATGGAGGAGAGGCAGAGACTGAGGGGAGGAGAAAGAGGGGAGCGGGGTGGGGAGGAGAGGAGGAGAGGAGAGGAAGGTTCAAATGAACTCAATGGATCCTTTTTCTTGTAGGTGACTGAGGGACAGCTGTCTCCTCCTCCTCCTCCTTCTCCTCAGCTTCAGAGTGAAAACAATCAGTCGGGCGAACAGCGGCTCGCTTCGAAGACCTCAGGACCCCAGACGCTTGTGTCTTTAGTATCGCCTGATTATTTTTACCCCAAACAGGAAAAACCGTCAGGTTTACACGTACCGCAGGAGTAATAACAAACCTGCCAGGTGTGATGACAGATGCAATTAGGTCATTTATGAAAGAGTGGGCCTGGGGAATAGCAGAGGCTGGGGCAAGCGTGTGTCCACGCATGTTTCTGTGGCCAGCCCTGTCCTGAGCAGTGCTGCACAAACACACCGAGACACTGACACGCCCTTAAGGATTTAGGATGAAAGGCAATGTGGTGACATCATATTCCTGTGTTTTACAGAGCATATACGCATTTCCCTCAGTAACAGGATGCATTATGACTTGAATGCTTGTATGTAAAACGGCTCTTACTGCTCAATATCCACTAATCTGAGGTTTGTCACATTTATACATTGCATTGTGGGATACCATGTCACAGCTGAGTGCTGTGGCAGTGGATTATTCCACTTATTCAAGATTTGGAGCGAAGGGAAAAATCTGTTCAAATTCAGATTTAAACCTTTTCTTTCCTGCTTTTGGAGGGGTGTAGCTCTGACCCCTGTTTCTGCTCTTCTTTCTCTGGCAGCCACAGACATTTTCATACCACAGACTTTTACAATTCAGTTTATTCCATAGTCCCTGATATTTTAGTTTATTCTATAGTCTGATATTTCTGCTAACACCACAGTCTCTGATCTTTCAGCAGTCTCTGATATTTCAGCTAATTTCACACGCTCTCTGATTTTTCAATTAAGACAACAAATAAACTGAGAGAAAGAGAAGAGATTTTTACCTGGATGCTAGCCATCATTAATAAGTTTCGATTAGGAAAAGTTTCTACCTTAGGTTTCTACCTTCTGCTCTTAGCATTCATTTTATTTTATATCCTGTCCTTTAAAAGGAGCCTGTAATGTGTGTGTGTGTGTGTGTGTGTGTGACAGGGAGCCTGTAATGGGTGTGTGTGTGACAGGGAGCCTGTAATGTGTGTGCGTGTGTGTGTGTGTGTGTGGCAGGGAGCCTGTAATGTGTGTGTGTATGACAGGGAGCCTGTAATGTGTGTGTGTGTGTGTGTGTGAGTGACAGGAAGCCTGTAATGTGTGTGTGTGTGACAGGGAGCCTGTAATGGATGTGTGTATGACAGGGAGCCTGTAATGTGTGTGCGTGTGTGTGTGTGTGGCAGGGAGCCTGTAATGTGTGTGTGTATGACAGGGAGCCTGTAATGTGTGCGTTTGTGTGTGTGTGTGAGTGACAGGGAGCCTGTAATGTGTGTGTGTTTCTAATAAGTTTCCAATAGGAAAAGTTTCTACCTTAGGTTTCTACCTTCTGCTCTTTCTTAGCATTCATTTTATTTTCTATCCTGTCCTTTAAAAGGAGCCTGTAATGTGTGTGTGTGTGTGTGTATGACAGGGAGCCTGTAATGTGTGCGTGAGTGACAGCAAGCCTGTAACGTGTGTGTGTGTGTGACAGGGAGCCTGTAATGTGTGTGTGTGTGACAGGGAGCCTGTAATGTGTGCGTGAGTGACAGCAAGCCTGTAATGTATGTGTGAGTGACAGGGAGCCTGTAATGTGTGCGTGTGAGTGACAGGGAGCCTGTAATGTGTGCATGTGTGACAGAAAGCCTGTAATGTGTGCGTGTGTGACAGCAAGGTCCGCTGGGCTCGGGGCGTCCCGGCCCCTGACAGGAATAACAGGAAGGGGGGGTGAGGCTGAGTACTGATTGGGGACCTCTACACCCCGCCAGGGAGAGCGGAGTGGACACAGATAAGAGCCGCGAGGCCGTCGCTAAACGCTCGGCCCCTTTCCTCTCTTTCATTTGACGTATTTGTGTAAATGGGAATGTGTCAGGAGAGATTCCTGACCCCCGCCCTCGCATAATAATGTTCTTTTTTAACAGCGTGCGCTGCAGGAAGGCCCGTTTCAGCACACTCACCCTCCCACAGCCAGGGCACGCCACTCTGCACAGCGCCATCTACAGGAGACCGCAGGAAACATAGTGGGGCACAGAACTGGTTGCGCCCTGTCAGCAAGAGGAAGAGGAGGACTGCCTACCAGGCTTCTCTCCAAAATACTGTATGTTTGTACGTTACAATGTTCATATTGATGTGTTCCCTGAAGTCACATTGTAGGCTTCTAAGCCATTGTCTATTTGAAAATGCCTGCAAGCAAAAGGGCTTTGTTGAACATACCATTTATATACCACATAATTTGCCTTCGCGGGGCTGATTCATAGTTATGTAGCATGTCTATACAAATCCCTGGGTGTGATGCATTTGCATAGAAACACAAGTATAAATGATTGGAATTGAGCACCACTCCCTGCTGAGGCTTACTCCAGTTTTCTGACTGTTTTAAATTTAAATGAAGAGTCACATTAGCTTGGGGGAGCCCCCGGAGCTATGTTCTAAATAGATCCCAAACACACAGGAAATGCATCGATGAGAAATTTCCCGTATAGATGACAAGCCCTTAGCCGCAGAATGTTTGCATAATGCTGTGTTACTGGATGGTCACAGGAACGCTGAGAGAACGCTTCGTGCTCTCTGGGTTTGGCTGGCTCACGGGGGCGCTTCTCCGGTGCACGCACAGCTGGGACGTGTCTCCAGGATCAATATGCCCTTTTGGCAGCAAGCAGCAGTTTGATGTTGTGCCTTGCACCGCTGCGAAACCTCCTAAACGCTCAGTCCATCTGGCCGAGACTGCGGTGCCCCCCCCCTCCCCCCCACTCCCCCAGGGCAGGGAGACCACCCCCCCTCGCTGATGCTCCCCTCCCATCAGCTCCTTCTCCAGCAATGGGGTTCCATTGGGGGTGGGGCTATGTGTCCTTGCACTGTTGATCAGACGCAGCCTCTTCAGCTTCCTCTTCCTTTGAAGCGCACGTCGCATTCACCCCTTTCAAGTCACGGCTGAGCAAATCGCAAACGATCAGCGGCTGAAACATTAAAATGAGCGGGAAAAGGAAGCAGAGCCTGCCTGACCAGCAGAATGCAGAAGCTCCTCTGTTCCAGGAGGAAGTGGTCACATTCTTTTGCACTCATGGGTGATGACACAGTTTGGGTTATGATAAAACAGATATTGTTTTATTTTTATGACTTATCGCACTGCACTGGCTGTAGAAATGGCTCTTTATCCATCTTGTTCCTTTTCCAAGCTTAAAATGCACTGGCTGTGCCTTGAGAAAGTCCTCCAAGGGCAAGTGGCCATTTATAGAACAGAGCAACTCTGGGTGCGTCCGGGGGCATGGACAGCACAGCAACCAGGACCCTGTGTGGGGACTTGGTCTGAATCAGCATGGGACAGGATCTGTCCGTTTGAGTCATCCTCAGAGACTCTGACCTGGCCGTTCAGAACTCCCGCCATCAGCCCCGAGCTTCAGAGCCCTCATGCCCTGCTTTGACGTCTAAATAAGAGCGCTGTTGTTTTGACATGCTGAAGATGTTTGTTATTACTCTTATCTTTTGCATGGTGTTCACTCTTAAGGTGGCTGCCACACCCCCAGGTCTGGGATCGCAGATTCTAATAGTCTAACAGTCAAAATGCCATCCTCTGCTACACTGCCCAGATTTCCTCTATGCCATTCCAACATCCATCTCGAGTCGTCACCTGGCGAAGTATATTAAACAGATATTTTTTAAAAGGCAGTCTGTATGTATATGAGCATTCTGAGAGAGAGTGAGAGTGTGTGTGAGAGAGAGAGACAGTGAGTGTATGTGCTCCTGCCCCCACCCCCTGCGTCTCAATGCTATCCTGTCCACTTCTCCTCACCCTCACCTGAAACAGATACCTGAGACATCACAACAACAGTTCTGCTCGCATGCCACAAACAATGGTGGCTAACACCTGCAGGTCAAGGGGTCAGAGGTCACGGGGTCAAGCTGGTCCTGTCTTCAAGCTTGAGCGGGGGGAATTCGCTTTGCTTTGGGGATGTGCAGATGGGCTTCTACACGTCACTGACTTTCCACAGCACAGGTGCAAGCCACCATTGTACATGAATGAGTCCCTGGACTTAACACCCCTGTCCCACATGTCAGCTACCTGGGCCTTTGATGTAGGGGGCTCTTAAACAGCACCCCATTGTGGCTCAACATTCCTGCTGCTCAGGCTTATGTAGACTGAGGAAGATGGGAAAACAAACAGATGGAAAGAGAGACAGGGCAGGTATACAGCAGTGAATATTCATGTGGTTATTCTTATTAGAATCCTATCTGATTTATCCTACATATCACTACAAATATAACTTCCTGCATGGAGATATGGAATATATTGATATCTTTTACATGGAAAAAATTGAATCACATTGCATCAAAGGACTTGTGCCTTTGTGTAGTATACAAAATTGTAGATGTATACAAAAAATCCTGCATGTATTTTATTTTTTAATTCAAATTGTATTTATTTTGGCCAGAGTATTCCTACATACACACCAAGAAAATGGTTTTTTACAGAAAAAAAATAGAGTGTTGCATTCTGAATATACAAATAGAAGAAACGGAAAGCAAACATTGAAACAGATAAGGACATAGATTTTGTCTTGTGTTTGACAACAATGTTTCTACGGATTAAAAAAAGATTGCCATATGTTTAACAAAAGCAATACAGTCTTAGCACAAACAACAGCTTGAGAAGAAGCATTACATCGATAGAAACATAAATATACTGTTCTTGATTCTGGACACTATAATCTAGATCAAGTAGTTTAAAGGTTATTATTTTTTAACGATACTCTAGAAGTACCAGTGTATGTTGTATCTCTAGCACGTGCGAGAAATTATGCTATAATTAAACTATTTAAATACAAAGCAAAAGCAATCCTATCAACACCCTGTTTTAGATGTTTTGCCATGGGGGCAACTAAGATAAGCATGTGCGAGATCCATTGTGTTCTAGTCCCAAACAGGTTGTCAACACAGAAGACATGAATTATTTATTAAGATTTGACATTTTCAGTTGTTCATGGGTAGTGAACAAAAAAAATGGAAGAAGACATCAATGCAAAGTCAAATTATGGTGCCAGCCAATGCCGTATAAAGACACCTTGGATGTCTGGCCACCATGGGTACGGCCTGTGGGCGCCATCAAAGACTGCATAGAGTTCTCTGGGAGGAATACAATGGCACTCTTCCATGAGATAGATATATGATAGATGTGCAAAAAAATGTCTTACGTTCCAGAATATCCTGTTCAGTTGGGTTCCTATCTGGTGACTGAGAAGGTCATGACATATGTGTAATATCTTATTGGCTAAATGCTTCTCAAAGCACTGAAATTCTTCTAATATGGAGTGAAGTCTATCAGTCCCTACCGTCAAGTAACAAATGTCATCAACCTTGCCCTTAAAGGGTATGAGTGTGCCCAAACAGGCAAAGCAATTGTACCAATGTGTGTTGTGCTTTTCACTTCCAGCCCACTTCTATCTCCAATAGTGACTGCACAGTGTATTAACTCTTAAAGGAGATATTTGTACTAGTAAGATGTCAAAAATGGGTTGGAATTGGCAAAATCATCCTTTTAAGATTTACAGTGCTATGCAAACATTTGTATACCACCACTATCCCTAAGGCTGTGACAGATTGACACATCCCCACATTCCCCTCCCTCTTCCTCTGCCTCTCTGCTGTGTATTAAAATATCTCCTTCACTCTGAGATGCAACGTCCAATCACAGAACTGCAACATGCCAGTGACAAAGACTCAGCTGGGTGTTTGGAGAAGCAGAGGGAAATTCGATCTGTTATGTCTGTTATGTAGCAGTAACCAGAGCCATATTGGTATCTCATTCACACATAAAGAACCCAGGGTGATATCAGCCCTGCTGCCAGCCCATCTAACGCCCATTGAAATTGACTAGAACGGCAAAGAGCACCCTCTGATGGGCTCCATACATAGGATTGAGGAAATCTGCCTTTGATTAAAGGGAGCTTGAAGTTCATACTGTATGCCAAGTCAGGGGTCAGGGCCCAATGGGAGCGGGACAGAGAGGTAGAGGAAGAGAGCTGGACTGTAAGAACAGCCAACGCAATGTAATGCAACTGAGGGCGATATAGGAAATGCAAAAGTATTTCCCTCCACAGTCAGTGCGTTTACATGGATAGTTTAAATAGATCTATATTAATAGCCTGATTTGTCCAAAGATGAGATTTAATTGGATCATTGTCATTGTCCCAATATACATGACTCGGAAAGAATCAATTTATTGACCGAGGTGTGTCTGACGAGGGCTTCTTATGAATCCTGCTTCCTCCAACTTTTTTGAATAATTCGCCATTCCGCGTTTTTCTTCCATCCATGCATTTTAGGATATTTAACTCCTTTAGTTGTGATAGCATGAAGTTGGTCTCCTCGTCCGTCCAGAAATGTGTTTTTTTTTGCCATGATACTAGGGAGGGCAAAACGGAGCTTTAGAATGTCGCCAGCAGTGTATGCATGTGAGCTCGACAATGCATTTCTCACAGAAAATGTCGTTTGTCGCCTTTTTTTTAGTTCATTACAGTGGTGATAGAAGTGACAGTAATTAAGTGGTACCGTGCTGTTAGCCTTTATTGATCGCCGTACAAGGTTAATATGAAGTAGCTAGCACAATCGGACAGCACTAACCCATAAAAATGTACTTTGAATGGTACTTGCTCAATCGAACGGTAAATGTGAAAAACATTCGATTATAATCAGTGGCACCAAAATTTTTTGTCACACCCTCAATAAACAGCAAAAGTCCCAGTAGAAAATTTAATTAAATCTTTTAAAGTAATATATTTTCTGAAACATTATCGATTCCGCTTGACCACAGTGAGCGTATAGTTGCTATGTAAATTACGGAACATGCACAGAACGCCTAGGCCAATTTTTGGCCTATTGAAGCATATATATGCCGTAGTAAATCGACCCCCAACCGCATTATCCAGGTATGTTAGTCCGACTCTGAAAAAATCGACTTTGTATGATTTCAGTCGGACTACAATGTTTACATGATTTTTTAGAAGTCCAGTTTTAGCCAAACTAAAACAATAAATCGATTTCTTCAAACATCATGTAAACCCACTAAGTGTTAAAAAGCAAAGGCTTTCCTCACTGTGGGATGTAAACTATATAGATAAAAAAAAAGAAAACAAAGCTCACTAAATCTTTTAAATGGAAATAACAACGTCTAGAAGTTTTACCTCACCATCTTGCATCCTGGTGATGCCAAACCCAGAGTGTGAGCTGCATGCCATATTTCAGTGTTTTTTGGATTGACTTCACGCATTACATTTGTGGACTCTGCTCAAGTCCATAACACCGAAGTGGTCTGAAGCATATGCAATTACCATGAGTTGACAGAAATGCCACGTCATCCTTTTGAATGTGAATTTGAAACTTCCATCATTTAATGCTCTGTCCCTCACAGTTTCAGTAACCAGGATGTGCTAAAGTATGAATGCATGACCTGTATTTCCACAGGTGAGGCTGAAATAGATGGAAGAGTCCTTCATTCAGTTGAACAGGGTGAATGGTTGGTTGCAATCCAAGCTAAAAGGAGTGAAAGGGAAAGGTGTGAATGACAGTTGTCTTTTCTGAGTGAAAGATTCAGGAGGCAGAGGAAACAAGGAGCACTGCTTTCTCCCACTATTTCACTTCTCCTTTCTTCATACTTGGTAGGAAAACAGCCACCCTTCTCTCTGTCTCTCTTTCTTTCTCTCTTGCCCTCACTTTTCTCCTCCTCTCCCCCACACTCTTTCTGATTCTGTATCTGTCCATCATGGAGCCAGTGTTTGTCTTGCAGTGCCTTTGGTTGTTTTCTCAAGGTTGATGATAATGTCTGCCCACTCTGGTGATGACAGACCGCCTTGTAGTTGTGGTTAACTGCCGAGTGCAGAGGCCAAACCGAGAGTGAGAGCAGTGCAGTGGCTCTGCATTTTCACTTTCAACAAAGTGCCGAAACTGCCCCTCTCTGTTACTCACGTCTCACACACTCACATCTCCACGAAAGCAAGTGGGCATATAGCCATTGTACTATAGCTATGGTACTCTGTGGGTGGTAACCATGGTACTGTAACTCTATGGTAACCATGGAACTGTAACTCCAGCCTCCTGACATTCCTGAAATGTGCAGCTGAACATTTCAATGTGTGACCAATTCTGTCATGCAATCTGATAAAAACATAGTAGTTGTGTCCATCACAAGTTAATTTTTTGATGCCTAATCATATATATTGACCTATTCCTTTGCCATTTTAAATTTGAAAGTGTTAGCATATGAATTGAAATTTGTTCATTAATTTTTTTAAAAAGGACAATAACTTGATTAGGCAACATTCAAGCATCCCCTAAAGAGTTAAAAATATATTTTTGATTTACAGCCATGCAGATCTTTTGTATTAATAGTATTACAAATATTAATGATCATTAATGGATATTAGTATCAATAAACATTATTTGGAAATTATTTGGCCCAATGGCATTCTATATTTGAGTTCTGTATTGCATTATAATGGCTGAAACATATCATGTATAACGAGAGATTTCCATTTTGGGTTGATTGGTGCAGAGGTGTTCCTAGACCACAGGTGTGCGGATAAGCTTATCCAGAACGGCACTGTCGGAATGAGAGGAATTCTCCCACCCAGCTCCTCACAGCTGCCGCCTCCTCTGAACAGCTCTCACTCCACACCCGCTGCCAACCCCCAACACCGCCTCACTGACAGACAGCTCCCAAAAACCTGGCCACCTGGCCCCCATCAGCCTACACAAGCACGGGGAGAACTCAGGGACCAGGGAAGAGAAACTGGGGAAAAGGAAGAAAAAGACAGATGGAAAACAGAACTCAGCAGTAGCCACTGTTGCTGAACACTCAAGTGGAGGGAAAGTCAGAGAGAGAGAGAGAAAGAGAAGAAAGAGTGAGAGAGTGAGGGAGGAAAAAGAGAGCACAAAGAAAAAAAAATCAGATTCTTAAGAGCCACATTTTTTCTGTGTGTCAAAGCAGCTGTGGTATTGTTTCTATGACAGCTAAGTGCTGGGAAGGAAAGGGTTAAGATCAATGTCTCTTCCCTTTCTGTCAGAGAGGGTTCAACTGTCGTGTCAATCATTCACACCCCCCCCCCCCCACCCCCACACTATCCAACACACACATAACCTGACAGCCCTGTCAACCCAGCTTCCTTTCCTTGCAGACCTCCTCCCTCTCACCATCACTGTGCTGTCAGTCAAACAAAAGCCTAGTAGACTGCAGCCTGTATGTACACAGTTTGATTTAACGCAACGATTCCCACAGACCGTCTGAAGTCTGACAGTGAAAGGAACAGAAAGCCCCTCCCAACCTCAAAGCCCCCAGCTGTGAACAAAAGCCAATACACACTGCGTTGGAAGTGGGAGTATGCTCGCCTGCAAAAAGGACTAGGAGCCACACCTTTTACATCTTGTCTTAGAAGACAGCTTGTGTCTCACTACAGCACACAAATAAACATCTTGGAATAAGCTGGATTGAAAGAGGCATTCCCAAAAGAGTCTCTTTCAAGATCATTCTTGCCAAGAAAAACACAGGGTTGGAGATGCACCAATTCACCTGTCCTTCAGTGTCAGCACATCTGGGGTGTGTTTGTGTGGTGAGGATGGCCTGTTGAAATGGGAGGATGAAAGTCCTTACCCATAGATATCAAAGATAGGTAAATAAAAAAAGTGCACTCAAGGAATAGAGGAAAAATATTTTGTGGAAATATGAAATGTGGTCAGGGCTATATTCCGTATTGTCAAATCTGTCTTGGGGAACTGATTGATCCACGTTTCTGCTGACACAGGGAGATGAACTTAAGTAAAGAAAGTGCATGATTTCACACAGCTGTTCTGTGTCTCAGTCCCACTGACAGCTCATTTCTTTTCTTTTTTTCCCCCACAAATTCCACCTTGGGTTGCTAATAGGATGAATGGGAGGGGGGAGGGGGGGGGCAAGCACACTAACTAGAGATAGAGGTCCCTGGGGTCCCCAGACCTACACCAGACACAGACAGACAGGAGCAGCCATACCTCGAGGCTCTGGGGGAAGAAAAAAAACAGGACCTGCAATGCCAGGGTAAAGTTAGGATAGCGTCAGATCTTTACCCTGCTGTCACTGACACCCTTAACACTCTGTATGGATCTGAACCAATGCTAATGAGGCCCAACAGAACCATAAAGACCCATTCATTAGCACTCAGGAGAGAGACAGTAAGAGAAACAAAACGAGGTGAAACAAAAACACCAGCGCTCCGGCCCATTCCCAAACGAGACGCGGCATCCCTGAAACAGATGTGGGCGACGCTGAGGGTCGTCTGAGCGTGCTCCGCGGCCGCTGACGGGCAGAAAGCCCCTGGGGCCACAGAGTCCGCCTTCGGAAGATTACGGCTGGCAGGGTCTGAAAGCTCTTTCAAAACAGCTTTGATTGGCTCTCCAAACGTCTACATCTACTGCCAATTCCCAGCTCGCCAGGCACAGCCCACTTTGTTTGTTAAAGTTGGAGCTGCTGTGAGAACAGCTAATTGTGCTGAAAATGAATTTAAGGACATGGACGCTGTGCCAGCTAATGAACATAAACAAGATTACCGTGCAGTGTGTAAACACGCTTAACTCTGGAGCTGTTATCTTTCCATCATCGTCCTGTCATCACTTAATTATAAGGTTACAAGATGTTTATTCTTCCTATTACAGGGATTTAAAAACATCAACAAGCACTCATTTTCAAAGCATACAGCCTCTGGCTATGCTTTTAATTGCAAAGCCAAAGTGTCCTTTATTTGAGTAGGCAGTGATTTCAGTCAAACATTTTGAGTTTAAAGGTAAAGATGCCAGTGGTGGAAATTACTTCAGAAAAGATGACATCACCAAAGAGACTGTTTGATCCAGTGTGCACAGTGCCAATGTGGCTCAACGTGCGCACGGGCTGTGTTTGGACCTCTGGTTCTGTTTTATTCTTGAACACTCAGTTCTCTCGCACTCTCTGTATAGTGTATATGTGTACAAGTATGACAGAGAGTCTCTATGGGGTCCAGTAGCTACTGAGGTACTATCCAACTGATATGCCTCCCCTGCAAAAATTCCAGTCATTGAGAACAGTTAAATCTGTTTTCTAGTATGCTTTTATAATGCTCTCTCTTCCCACATCTTCTCTTCCTACTTGCAGTTATATTTTGCATGAGCAAATATGTTTTTCACTTTCACAATACATATCTGAGCCCATGAAGACACAATTTCATTACAAATACAATTTGTACGCCTCTGAGAACAAAAGTCTTTTTTTCAGTAAGACCTCAATAAATACTCAATAAGTGAGCAATGATCACCAGCCACTTTGCAACAGGATCTGCTTATAGGCACTCTGAAGTCTGAATACAGTTATCTGAATTGGATAATATAATCACAATAGAACTGGCTCATTTGTTGCCAGCACATTACATTACTTTCTTGCACATATTAAAGTGATTTTTCCCCCAACTTCTTCTTCTCATGCTCCAGGGTTTGACTGAGTCCCCCCCCCCCCAAGCAAACATCTAACATCTCAGCTCTCTGTGTCAGATCACATCCATATGTGCTGGGGTTGTGTGGGTGACCAGCAGGGATGGGGAGGGACATGGAACCAGGGGGCAGGCAGTTATTGCTTCGCCCTGGAGGACCCTATAACTGGCTCATCATCGCCATATTACCAGGCCATGCCACGATGGACCTGGGCAAGGCAGTGCCCACCAAAAGATTTACAGGTGACCCAAATATGCCAATATATGTGCAGCAACAGAAAACCATTGATATAACAAACTAAGTAGGGTTTGAAAACTAAAATGGAAACAAAAACGAAAACCAGAAACGAAAGGCATTTTTGCAGGAACAAAAATGAAAACAGAAAAAAATCAACATTACTCTTCCTGAGTAAAAATGTTAAAATTTAGGTAACCATTTATAATGTTATTTTTTTTTAGTTCCTTGCAATTTAACACATGCTTATCCTACATTCCCACTGGCCCAGTTGCTAAAATAAATGACCTTTAAAAAAAAAAGAGATTGCAGACTGTCTGCATTCAATAGTGTCAAAAAACCAATAAAAAGTAGTCCTTATTAAATATGATAATCTCCCTATTGCCATTGCCAAGTTATGGGCGAGCTTCATCTTTCCAAACTGTTTCGACCACTTGCAGATGTGAAATGTAAATAATCATGGATTATTCTCTGTTGCCTGGGGATTATGAATTTTGAGGCGAGACACTTCCAGTTTAACTAAGGGCAAAACAATTATAGCAGTAATAATAATAGAAGTTATTCAGATATTTCAACGTTCGCGAGTTGGGAGAAAAGGAACAAAATTAACCAGTTTTTTATTTTTTCCTAACCTGTTCAGGAATGTTATGTTGCAGGCAGAACAAGGTCGCAATATCAATGAGGGATTTAGTAAATGGTCGCAACGGGCATTTAATTTATGTGACTGCGTAAATAGAAACAGTTTTTGTAAAACAGTCGTTAATGTGTCGGTACCTGCGACCGCAACAGAGTCGCAACACAGTGAATGTTTTTGTGCTGCGACTGTTTCCTTAGTAAACCTGGCCCTGAGTCTCTACGATTCTTTAACTGACAAAGTTATTCTGTCTCCCTTTATAGTTCAAGATTTTCTGCAAGCTAGAATTTTCCACAGCTGTTGCATAAAACATAAAACATATTTAAAAGGCCTTTATTTTTCAATGTGGAATAAGGTTACGCTGCAGCCAATTAAACGTATCATCATCTCAGCAGGCTGCTCCTGCTTATTCAAGGCCAGTATGTTTTTTTTTTCTGGTATAATGAATTATTTACCAAGTCATTATTCCTGAATTATCTGGATTATAATTGTGATATTTTTGGGCTTCTTCTACAATTATGTCATATTATCAAATTATAAATATGGTCAGAGTTATGTGGGGTGTATGTGCAACTCTCTTTGCCACTCAGGGTACATACACCTCCTGTTTCATCTAGCAAATAGTCTAATAATGCCCTGCCATTTTGTGGGGTCATATGACTGCCATTTCATCAGTAATTTTCGGCAGAACTACTGAAGTATCATTTGTGAAATTCTCTAAAGATGCAGCCATGTTTATGACTTCTCTATAAGTGCTGTACATAGAAAAAGCAATAAAGAATCTTTCTCTCTCAAAAACAATGCTCTTTTTTCTATAAGACCAAGAGACTAACCCTCACACCTGAGACATTAAGATTTTCACTCAATGATTTCAGTTAAATGCCACAGATGGTGTCAAAACTGAACCAAAAGGAACATTCTCCTTGAAAGGGCATGCACTGATCCCTGGGTCTCTGAGTTCCCTCCCTCGTGCAAATTATATTGTCTGTTTCTCAAAGGTGATAATCAAAATATTAGATATCCAACAAAAAATAAAAAAATGAGAAACATAATTTTTGTCACTAATTATTTTTCTAATAAAATGCACAGCATCCTCAGTTTTCCTAATTCTAAACTACAGTCTTACAATTTCAGATTGACAACAGACATGCAATGACACTGTAACATTCGGTCCGGCGGAGAAGCGGATTGGTCTCGGCTGTGCCGGCTGGTGGAGAGAGCACACGCACCTGGGCTGTGTTAGCTAATTAGCCCAGGTGCTTAAAGGTGTGCTGCTCTCCACAGCTCAGTTCCACAGGCTGAGACCGGGAGCGAGTTTCTTTATTTGAGTTGCGTTTAATTTCAGTTTTGTTTCTTTTAAAAAGATGAAGAAAAGTAACCAGCACTGAAATGTCGGAGGAGTTGGTCTGCTGGAAAGCAGTCCAGCTAGAGAGCGGGAAACTGAAATAGTTGTCGCTCTGTTTTACTTTCTTTTGTCTTTGTTATTTTATCTTGTTGTTTTAGTTTATTGTTTTTGCCCAGAACCCGTGAGGGGGAAGGGTGAAGTTTTCCGTTTATTTTATTTCATGTTTGTGTGGGTGCGCTCTCTCTCTCCATGCGACAGACATCGGTGTTCCCCGGCATATATCCCTCCCCGGGGTATCACGCTTGGTGGGTGACAGACAGACATTTGACAAACAAGCAACACATATTACATGCACCCCTTTTACACATACGAGACTTGGTTTTTGCAAGACATATAGCAATATTTTATACCAGATGCATTTCTCTTGTATATTTGATTGTAATATGCAAGGATATTATGCAGTGTTTGGTAGTGCTTCAAATGAAAGCAAGACTTAGAAGCAGCTAAAGGGAGTGGCTTGTCTGGAACGGGCCAGGTGGTAGCAGGGCAGGTGTTAGCAGGATTGTATCTGTCAGTCAGTCTTTAGCCTCTAAATTAACTTGTTCAATAATCTGTTTTTAATTATAATTAGTTAATTGCATCAAATAAAAACAAATCTTGCTTGCACACACATGTTACATATTAAAATGAGTGTGCTGTTACCAAAGTAAGTCAGCATTATGTAACTAGCAAAATAACTTTTTCTTTTGCATGATTTAACAATAAAACCAGGAAGAATTACCTGGGGAAAATCTGGAAAGTGAAATATAGCAAGATTATAAATACTTAATACTAAAAATAGCTTGATATAGTTAAGTGTGAATTTGAGGCTTATGCTTGTATTGCATAATTATCAGGCCTACATATAACCCAAAGGTAAAATCCCCCAGATTCCAATCATTCCCCTGCTCCTCACAGGTATCGTCTGATTGGAAATATCACCTCCGTACATCTCACTTCCTGTCTCTCCACTGACTCATCCTGTGCTGCAGCAAGTCAAACTACTTCTAGAATAAAATGTTCAAAAGGAAAAGTTCTAGCCAACCTCAGGCCTCATTCTCACAAATTAACTCATAGCTTGGAAGTTCATTCACAATGCAGTGTTTTGATGATAAAGAGTTGTTTTTTGTGATCATTTTTTTCTCTGAACAACCAAGTCAGGGTGGATCTATTGACCCTCTTTTTTTGTTCCTGGGGCCTGTGACTCTTTGGCCATGTCCAGATCAGTGCACATGCCTACTACTGAGCACAGTTGCTGATTACGCTGGATGAGATACCTTTTCAGAAAGTAAATGACCAATTTGGTCCCATAAGTATGACACATAACGTCACTTTAAAATAATATGGAAGATATTGTTTTTAAATATTGCCTATTGTATATTAAAATGCACTAAACAGTATGCAGTAGGCAGTACATATTTTGAGGACATGGTAGTTAGGAGGCTGATTTGGACAGAGCCCTTGTCTTTAATTCCCAATTTCTATTGTTTGCCTCTCTGAACCTTTCAGTCGTGACTCTGTCCATCTGTACTCTTCCTCTTGAGTGATGAGAGATAACGGTGCCCTGGCCAGGTGGGTCCCACCCCCTGGTCAAGGCCACTCCCACCACCTCTACAGCAGTCACCGTGCTGATAGCATTACCAGTGCCTGGTGGGTGTCTGAGAGGAGAGATGGCAGTCTGCTGATAGTAACTACGTGAGGGCAAAGTAAACAGATTTTATTACAGAGCCCCGCAGGAGTAAAGTTAAAAGCCGGCACCAGCAGAGAGGAGGCTGGGTGGTAGTGTGGGCACCTACCTTTCCTCAAAAAGGGTTTCCGGCATCAGATTATGCACACATCCAAGAGATTAGGCAATGCACCTCACAGTGATATGTCAGTCTTTTGGGGTAGCTGGGAAAGATTGGAACCACCCTCAGATTGAGACCCTCACTGTAACACTCATATAGTCTACTTTAGGCGACTAAACCACCCCCCGATCATCTATGAGAAATATAACACTGAAGTCTAAGTGGTAACAATACAGTTATTTACAGTGCCAATAAAAACAAGTACAAATAGCAGAGTACTGTGATGCCAAAAATAATTAATTCCACATGAATTATTACATCTACAAGAAAAGTTATAAGAGGAATAAACTATAATAATGGGCAAACAATATCAAACACTTATTGCAATACCGCTGTGCCTGGTTCTGGATGCGCAGTCATTCTGAACACGCTGTGCTGCCATCACATCGTTTTTAAACTCAGCCCGGCATCACTGATAGGTGAAAAAGCCCACGTCAACATCCATGATAGGTGCGCTGCTCTCCAATGGATGGATGTACGCTGCGTTTCCTTGTTCCCTCACCCTCACCACTCATTCGGGTATACAGGCTATGAGGGAACATGCCAGTAGTAGCCTACTGTTCTACCTTGTCACTCGCAGTAACATCAGTTAAAATTCAAGCGCAACCAATAAAAAGCGATGCACCCCTGTAAAAAGCGTAATGTGGAAAACAAACACCTTTGTGTGGTTTTAAGTCAGGGTGGTGTCCTCCTTTCTTAGTTCTATGCTGCAGCCTGCATAATCCAGCTGGCCTGTAGTCCAGATATCAATCAGCACATATCCTTGAGCATGACTGTGTGCAGGCTTTGTGATGTCAAGCTGTTTCTCTCTGCCAAAGGGGATTTCCACAAGCATTATTCTGGCCCCTCGTTTAAGTAAGTGACAACTTTCAACCAAATTATACCTTGCTATGTTTTCTTGCTGATGATGCTGTTGAAGGTTACCTTTACCCATGTAACAGAAATTGTGTCTAATGGTTAGAGACCATGAAAACAATTCAATTACAACTGTGTTGAGATTACTATGGCAGTCATTAATTTGTTATAGCTACTGACTTCATATGCACCCTGAGAGAATGGCAGTTACTGAAAGATATGGATGTTTGGGGCACTACATGGCTTAGGTGGTTAAAAACACTCTTTAGCCTAGTATGAGCTTTAGCCTTAGGTTTGAGCCCCAGAAATGTAATTAGTGAACTATGACAATGGCTGGGAGTCCATTGTGGTGGAACATAATTGCTTCTGTCACTCCAGGGGGTGGAGTGGGTTTAAGTCGGCCAATGCTCCTCAGGTTACTGCTGCATAGTTACTCCCACAACTCAACACAAGCTACCAGTACCAGTCAGTGAGATATGCCTCTCCTACAGCGCTACTTAACGTAGTACTGTGCGGCGTATAGTTTATAAACTGATCACTGGTTTCTAGTTCCAGAATGGGAAAACATTTATGTGAATGTTTTAGGCCATTTTAGATTGAAGAGGACAAACAAAAGGAACACTGTATTTCATAGCCCCAGGCTCATAACCTTCTAAACTGGTTGACTCTCGCATAACAGACAAGTCCATCCAATCACTGAGGATGTGCCTGGGTAATAAACCAATAGTCGCTTACTTCCTCTGACAAATCAGGATGTCATGTAATGAGGGCTCCAACTGGAGCAGTTCAAGTGATATCCAAGATGTTTTGGAGGATAATAAGATAAGTTGGAATACATAGAGTATAGAAGGGATCCTATCTGAGAAAGGTATTGTGGGAAGGGGACACAAGGATCAGTGTTGGGATCTCTGCTGTTATTTATCAAAATTATCTGCAAGGTTTTTTGGGAGTTTAACTAGGGCTTGGGAGTTTAAACATAAGGTAACCCAGAAAGATTAGGACAATGCAGAAGTGGCTGGACCTCTGGCAAATGACATTGCGTACATTCTGCTAAATATAAAGGCGTGAAGGGAAAGAACTGTAGGGATTATTTCATGGGAGGAGCAAAGTAAAAATGTGTTCAATTAAAAGAGACGTAGTAGTTAGAGTAGTAGTTGTCCAAAATATTGCGGAAGCTAGGTACTTTTCAGTAGCAGTAAAAAAGGCCACCAGGCTGCTGCAAAATAAATCAAAGGAGATGATATTGATGTTATAGAATGCTTTTGTCAGGCCAAATTTATGTGCATTTATGTGTACCGCACTATAAAAATAATGCAGAAGCTCTTGACTCAAAGAAGGGCAACTAAATTGGTTACAGATATGAAGTATACAAATGGTGAGGAAAGGCTCATGATACAATCAATTCAGGCTCAACAAAAAGAGACCAGGAAGGGATTTGATTAATTTTTTTAAAAATAAAAAGGGATTAACAAAGTGAACTACAACAGTAACAGTACAACAAATTTTTCATGTTGGCCTTTGTGAAGAGAACAGGAGGGTGAGTTAAAATGAGTTCAAACGAGTTCAAAGTAAATTCCACACTGATATCAGGAAGTTTTTTTTAACATAGAGTTACATTACAAGGGACAGCTTGCCAGGTGGTCCAGTAGAATCACGGATCATTGACGTATTCAATCCCAGGAATGACGCCATCACGGATACTCTCTGAACTAGGCATGCCCAAAGCCGAAGCTCAGCAATGACCCACGGCCAAAATATTACAATTCAAAGATTACGATTCAAAGGTATGCACATCATTTTCCAACGACATGTATGTTTCTATGCTCCATGTGTGCCATTAAACCAAGGCCTTACATAGACAATTATGTTCATATGAATAATGTAATAAAAATAAATGTACTGTCAATATGATATGATTTTAATCAGCCTAATTTGGCTCACTTACTTACTTACTGCATTGATTAATCATCTTCCCCATTAAAACTACTTTTTAAAATGATTAAGATGGCTTTTTAAAATGATTAAGATGGCCCCTGGGCCACAGTTTGGGCTTCTCTGCTCTAGACTGACTGAATGGGATATTCTCATCATTATACCATAAAACTTTAATTATACCATGAGCCTCTTACAAAAACCGGTCTTTTTTAATAGCGCAGCAAAAACATAAAAATGTAAATAAAAGCTGGTCTCCAATAATAGGTTGAAAATGCATCAGCCTTGTACGAGGCAAGTTGTTCATCAATTTCCCAGACAAGAGCAGATAACGTACTGCAGATAGCTAGCTTCCAGACATTGCCAGTGTGAACCAGAGACTGATGTGATCAAATAACATCTTATTTGGGAAAATGGTGTGGAGCAGCAGCAAGACACTTTGGAATAGAGCCCCAGCAAGTGCATGCATTCATATGTCAATCAATAGACCTTCGATCTCCTTTGTAAAACACTGATTTCAGATCAGTAAGTTGGAGCGCTTTTCATGAGCCCATCCATCAGACCCACAGTCCCATCTTGATCGGGACGCGTCAGTGCGCTTGAGGCCAATTCCCCCGCGGAACGGTAGATGGTGGAACGTGACTTGAGGGCCAAAGGGAGCCCCCGCCTTTCAGTAACGCAGACAAAGGCTGTGGGCTTGACTCATAAAATATGTGCGACAGGTCGGGGGAGGAGGTGGAGGATGGATAAAGTGAACAGGAAGCGGAACGCGGTGCGATGCAGGTGATAAGCGCCACGCTGGGGGGAACACGGGGGAGTCTGGGACGGGGTTCAGTGACAGGACACCGTTTCTCATGCTGGTATTCGTGAGAGTTTCCCAAATACCAGGGCGGGGGGAGGTGGGGCGTGTCCTCAAAAGAAGTCAGGCAAAGGAGAGATCAGCTGCTACCACAGGGGCACCGTACAGCCACACACACCAGTGTTGTATTGCAGTAGAGCCTAGAATAGGAGCACACACAGGCTTACAGTGTAGCACAAAGCATTTCACTGCACAGCACTGAATTACAAATACCTTTATACACTATGAACATTTGATGTGAATATAGTACCTATCTTTTTTATTTACATTTAGAAGCCAAATTAACCATAGCTCAGTTATGATGCACTGCACTAAAAAGTTGTGCCCTCTGTGCAATGCATATTGTAGTTATGCACTACAATTCCAGTAGAATAAAACTCCCAACTAACGACTGAATACAGCATAGCTTTGCAGTGATAGTGCGTTAGGTGACTACGGCATGACCCCTCCCTGCAGTCAGAGTGCATTAGGAGAGAAACGTACACCTCCCTGACCCCCTGCTCATGGCTGGCAGAGCCGGGCGTATTGTGAGGACTCAATCACTCAGGTCCGAGTAGCAGGTGTCATCAGTGACAGAAAGGAATGCCGGCCCGCCGGCCCGCACAGGCGCGGGGTGTGAAGAGACGCCCGCGTTTCGGCCGTCAGCGTAATTGGCGGGGCACTCAGCAGCCCCGCCGGGGTGGGAGTTCAAGCCCGCCGAGACCTCAACGCGGAGCGGTGCGGATTTGGCCGCTGAATGCGCACTGAGTGCTGGACACAGGGCAGTAATGAGCACAGTGTGCTATAAAGGGAATGCTAATGCAGACTCAAAAATACACTGCGAGGATTTCATCCTTATGTCTAATGTGTGTTTTCTGCTGCTGTGTCCAACACAGAATCCCGCCAAGGAACTTTCATGCCGAACAGGAAATAGCAAGCATCTAAAATCCAAAAAGCATCTTTAAAATAAAGGTTGATTTGTCGCTCAATATTACTATGTCAGACGAAATTATAGGTTGTCTCTAGACGGTCTTCTTTTACCAAAATACATTAATGCTAGATTATCTTCTGAGAAAAATAAGCTCCTAGTAGCCTAATAGCTCAGTTTTAAACAGAATGCAGGTATTTGGAGTGTGAAAACGAACTTTTGTGACCACCAATTACCACAGATGTCGCCATATCCACCATTATTTGTTTTTCTCAGGTGCAAATGTAAACAGAAAGTGCATTTTATACAGTGCATAATGATGTTTCTCATATGTGCCTTACAATCCTGTTCTAGTCTCTTAAGCATTGGAATGCAGAAGAAGGAGCTCAACACTAGGGAAGGAACTCTCAGACCAACCCATGTGGAACACCGGAATTCATTAGCAGTCAAACGTCATTCCGGGAAGGCAGTGCTCATTTAGATCAAATGTAAAGGGCTGTACTGGCTTCCTAAATGTGACATAATACTGAGCTGAAATTTGAAGAAACCACCCGCCCCGACCCTTCAAAAAAAAAACCATACACAATGCAAAGACAAGGTAGAGAGTGACATAGCCTCCAGTTAATATGGTGCTGAGGGTAAGCACAAAGCGCTTTGTGATCTGGGGCCTCCTTCCTTCCTCCTCCCTGTTCAACCCAGGCGTGCTCAGCTGGAGGTGAGCATCGGCCCAGAGGAGGGCTGGAGCTTATGATAGCTATTGTATTTTCATTATGGAAACTGTTATGAAAACACACTTATCCGGCTTCACGCTCGTCTCCCTGTTCTAGTGCGCCACCAGAGTTTACTTACCCTGTCAACATGTCTCGTTTAAAAGTTAAAAGGAACCACAAGCATCACCCCCCCCTCCCAGGGCTCAGGGGCCCATATGTATTACGGCGTTTGCCCAATTATTGATACACTGACGAAATGATAGCCATCTCTCAAGCCGCGTGGACCGGGTAGGCCAGGAGCGGAGCGCTGAAACGCGGATGGGGCAGATAAAGGGAAAGGTAAATATTTATAGCAGTTAACACTGGTGTTTATGTTAAGTGTTGCGATTGTTTGTTTGAAGCCTTCTGCTGGATATGTAAAGTCAGCTTCCAGATAAAGAGAGCCGAGCCCGTGAGGTCTTCATGTCGCCCTGCGGCCTGGCATTCGAGAGGGAGAGAGAAAGTGAGGGAGAGAAGGAAAACAAACACAAAAACAAGAGAAATACGTTCCTCACTTTCCCTATCTTATCTGGGACATCTACTGTGCCGTTACACAACAAATAATCCGGCTACAAGTGAGCCGAGCATAAATACTGCGAGCGTGAGCACTGGGGAGCTGGCGTGTGCCTGTTGGAGACACAGACGGGCCCCCGTTGCGGAGCGCTGGGATCCAGTCCAGGTTTCACCGCTGGCTTCACCAAATACATTGTCTTGAACTTTGCCGCAGTGTTCACTCGGGAAATAAAATAAGAGTGAGAGGTGAGAAAGCTGGGAGGATGTAGAGAGCGGCCAAGATCCAGTCGCTTTAAATGACATACCTTCACTGGGTGCTGCTTGAGTGCCCTGTAATTGCCTTCTGGTGTTGATTCACAGCTAACAGCATTACTGTAACACAATTATAGCCCCCACACCCTTCACCTCCTGCCCCCCATACCCTCTCTGACCTAGTGACTACTCCAGATCTCCAGGGGTCCCCAAAAACAACACACCCCTCTCTGGGCAGCAGGGCGGCTGAAAATAATTATGGTGATCTGTAGCTTTGCTATCAATAACATCAAAATTTATCTGCATAGCTTTTCCAGTGAGCCTACAGCCGCCCTCAAAGAGCTTGACAAACAGGCAAAAATAAACACAAATGTTCAGACAGGATTACTATCTCGCTGAAGTGTATGATACAGAAATGTAGATTCCAGTACAGTTTGCTATAGGGCTGTCCTTTGAGTGGGTGCTCAGGCTAGCCGGCCCAGGCTCTGTAGTGCTGAGGTGGGTCAGACACACAAGCCCACAGCCCCTCCAGCAGATACACAGGCAGGACTCCTTCACTTCTGCTCTTTCCTTGCATCTCTGTGACTTTGACACTAATGTATTTTGAAAAAGAATTAGTTCTCATCCCTTTGAGAATTCTGACCTCTCTAAACAAGGTCCAGCTGTACAAGCGATTTACTTTGTCCTCCACTCTCTTATAAATGCCCCAAATAATTTTTTTTCCCGTTTTGCACTCTTGGAAAGGTGAGAAAGGAAAGGTGAAAGAGAGACAGTGGAGGGAAAGGAACCTCGCCCACATGCTCGGAATATTTGCCTCTTTAGCTGAGCACCCAGGAGTGGCCGCTGGGCAGAGAGCAGGCTCTGCTGCAGGTTATTGTCCTGAGAGAGTCTCTCTTACAGTGAAAATACTGAGAGACATCTGCACACACTTAGGCCAGCCACCCACCTCACACTTCACTGTGCTATGGAAAAATACAAGAAAAAAAAAAGAAAATACGTGCTTCCAAGCATTTTAGACTCTGTTGGTATAGTGGAGAAAAAAAGATCTTCATACCAGCTAGTTGTAAGAGCACGTTATGATTGTGGAAAAATGTGCCGATCACAATGTTTGTGACTGACAAGGAAGAAATTGCAGTGCAGTGTCCTGACTCATTTGAGGTTGCTGGACTAGTCTGAAATGTACTCTTATTTTGATAGTATAGGCGTTTATCACGAATATAAACATGCAGCGTGTGCCAGCTCAACACCAGAAACATAAAGGGAACTCACAGAACTTGTGAGTTTTATCCCCACTGATCACATCTGACTGTTTGTCTGTCAACATAGTGTTCTAATGTTTTCCTTCACTTTTATCACTTCCTGTCTTCTGAGACTTTGGGGTCAAAACTGGTTTATTTTGTTCTGAGATTTTGGAAAGGGACTCACTCCATTTCAGATGGAGTATCACAAATTTATAATTTAATGATGGAACAGCATTGAGCTGAATGGGGGGGGGGTTATCTCTGGAGGGGAGAAAGAAACTTTGACAAACACGTATGCACATGCACACACACATGCATACACAGGAATACAGAACATTTCAGAGAACCTTCACAGGCCACCCCCTCATTATGCAAACAATCTGACCAAATTGGAAGCTAGTTACAATTTTAAAAGGCATCGTAATAGAATTAAACACTCCATTTCATCTGGTGAAACTGAATAAGGAGCCTATCAGAATCCCGACTCTCCTCAAAGGCTCGTCAGAGTCGCCCAAGAAATGGACTCTGCCCCTCTTATTATTTGTTCAGTATGTAGTACAAATTTACTTGTGTAGAAAGGTAGGGATCATTGCCTCGAACTATACCCAACCTCTTTACCTTATGGAGTTCGTTACTGTGCCACGAAGTTCAAGGCTGACAGACTCAATAACTCTGCGCGATCGCTCAGGGAAGAAATTGCTCGGAGCAATCGTACTGAAAGCCAGCGCCTCACCCCGCGTTTAAAGTTATGATCCTTATCATAATTAATTCAATAAAGCAGTAATGTGCTGCAAACCCAGACCTTCGCAAAAACCATCCAGATCTGGACAGGGATAAACTTTCAGGCAGCGGCACTCTCAGTGCGTCCAGTGTCTTCTCGCGGAAGGTAATCAGGAGCAGACAGCACGAGGCGGCGTAGGTATGTCTGAACCGGTGCAAATAAGAAGGCTTAATCAAATTTGTTTTAGACTTTAAAAAGATACTTGCGGGGTTTGTGTTAATAACCTAATCACAATAAAAATGTGAAAGCTGAGCCAAGGTCAACACTAGATAGACGTCATTTTTAATTTAGAAAAAAACAAAAGCCATGAACGATACTGCGATATGTAATACCATAGTGCATATACACAGTGGCTTTTGGTGGTATTAGGACATCAGAGGGGTATTAGTTGCAAAAATAATTACTGCAAAAACTGTTAAGAGGACCTTCAGAACTTTGTTAATGTATGGTAATGAATGAATCAAATTCATATCGAACTAAGCATGTCAGTGACTGGCTTTCATACACTTCTAAAGGGTTTTTGATTCTGGAATGCTTTGAGCAGTGAGTTTACATAAAGCTTGTTTTAGAAAAACCAGTGAACAACGGAAAATATCAGTTGCCCACAGTTCTGGCCTGATGATTCACATTTATGCATTTTATAAAAACTAAACTGTCACGGAGGAGAGAGCCTCACGTAACTGCCGTAGTGATTGTAAGTAGGCCTACATATTGTTGGTATGGCTGAACCGCTTGGCTGACACTTGGTGCTCTCCCTCCATGCTCTTAACTAAACCCAGAAAAAACCACTCGGGCAAAACAAAAGGTAACTCAACCCGCAACTGTGGCTCAAGCTCCCTGTCACAGTCAGCATTATGGCCGTTTCCTCTCTGGTGCTGGTATCGGTTACATACTGCTGCTTCACAGTGCAGGGAAAGCCAAGACAATCTGCCTTTCTGTGCAGCTCTTGTAAATCAAAAATGTACCTCGCTGTCTCATTGTATTCATCCTCTCATCCCAAAGCGTATTGTATGGAATTATAAACAGATTATTTGTAAAAACAGGTTATAGTATACTGTCACAGGTGAAATATTTTACTGAAAATGAAATGAAACTGATTAGTGTGTGTTGTTTTTTTTTAAACTAATATAATGAACTACTGTATAAGGGCCCTCTGAACAAAACAGTGGTCACTGTTATTGTTTTTGTAAATGAGCCTAGCTAAGAACAGAGGGCTTGGTATATTTATTTAGTTTTGTGAATGTATATGCTGAAATTTTATTTACACTTTTCCTTCACCAGAAGGAAACATTGTGCAACTTTTATAGTCCTTCTCTAGTGTTTCTTTAGTCAGATACATGAAGTTATTCTTCCGGGCACAACATGAACAATATATGAACTAATAAATTCTGAACTATTGTTAGTCAAACTCATTCAAACTGTGGTAAATGTGCAATGCTGATATTCAGTCTCATTCTCTTTGTAAATTGTTGTCTTATTTAAAAAACATTTGGTCAGTTCTTATTCTGCATCGCAGTAAAGATAGTCTTGTCATTGCCCCGGGGCAATTTACTTTCTTCCAGATCAGTTAGAAAGCCATCCATTCCTGTTGCGGATCGACATTTAAAAGGGGGTTAAATGTCACATATTGTGGATTATTTTTATTCATATGCACGATGATTTCCCACAGGATTAGAGAAATATATGTATACACACTGTAGAGGGTACAGTTAGAACCAATATGTACATGTTTTGGTGCATTCACACTTCTCATGAAAACCATTGTGCCAAATGTGCTATATAAACATTTGGAGCCCACGAGTAAACGGAGCCTTGCAAGCAGACCCCAAACATCATAACTGCAAATAAGTAGTAAGCGATGGCTTGTTATTATCTATGGATTAATCAGCCACGCACAGGTGTGTGATGCCAAACAAAAATCCCAGATCCCTTGCCCCCTGTCCACCCTAATCTTGAGTAGTCTATGATTTTGCCAGGGCTCAATGATTTAACTTGCATTTGTCCATTCTCCACATTTCGCAAACAAGCACTCTTGCCTTGGAAGGAAATCAGTCAGGTTTAAGGAACAAAGAGACTGAGATGGGGTTCCTTTTGGAGAGAGCAGGAAGCTGAATAATTGTCCCGCTGGTGGCTGAGAGAGACCGGCGGCCAGATCACACGTAGCCCCGTGCAGCTGCGTCTCATGAGCGGAGAGCAGTGCAGGGCTGCCAGGTGGACAGGGTCCTTGCGAGTAACACACCAGCATCCAGTTTGGCTTTCTGGAGGGGTCAGAAAAGCAATTATGGGCCACAGACTGAAACAGGGTGTGAACCGAGCCCAGAGAATCTATCAGCAGAAAAGCTGATGGAAAAACAAGCGCACAATTCTGGAAATCAGGATCACAGTACAGTACAAAAAGTTTCATCAAGGCCAGTTTGGTAGCGTACACAGGAGACAGAAAGTATGTATGCATGTATGTATGTATATACTGTATATATATATATATATATATATATATATATTTGTAAATATGTATATGTGTATGTACCTTTATGTGTATACGTATATATACGATCACGTTATTCTGTTATTATTGTTTGTCATCTGAAGTTTCATATGTTCCTTGCCATGCTTTGCCAATACAAATGCTGAATTTGAGTTTGTGTTATGTACATTGTAAGGTGTTTTGTAAAGCTTTGGCAACACGTATACTGAAGTATGTCATGCCAATATAGCATTTTGAATTGAATTGAGAGAGAGAGAGAGAGAGAGAGAGAGAGAATATGAGCGACTAAAAATAAAGCTTTTCTTTTAAGTGTGAAATTTGTATATTTTCTTAACCAGCTCCCTCTTTGGTTTTAACCAAGGGAGGAGTTTGTTTCTCCTCCTGTCCCAAACTTGCAGTGTATGTTTCAGCCAATCGGCGAGGCAGTGCTATATCCTGCAGAGAGACGTTGTAAACAAACACACTGGAGGGAGAGAAGGAGCATTTGCGTAAAATACTATTTAAACTGATAAAGTGGAGCAGTCTCCCCCCCATCAATGTTCAAACTTCCAATGGGGGGGGGGGGGAGTTGTTGCTTTTTGAGTTTCTTCAGCCAGGATATTTGACCAAAGTTTGCACCCGCCCCCCCTCGAATCCCCCTTGGATTGATTAAATTGGATCAAGATGACACTGATAATTGGCGCAAGCTGCAGGCCGTGCAGACCCAATGATCCGTATCAGGCTTCTTTGTTGGTCGTGTCCCTTTGCGCTCTGTGTTAGATTTGGGATGGTTTACCTTGGCTCTGTCACAAGCATTTTAACACAATCCCCCCAGAAAACATCAGATTGGTGACATCATGAGATCGACGGAAAGGTTACATTTTTCACAGATGTCTGTACAATTATCAGCTTTCTCGTTTATGGTATTTATTCCATAGTTTTATTTCGGTCAAAGTAGCTCTCCATCTGAAGTTGGATAAACGTGGAAATGCTCTAAACCAAGGGGGATTTGTGAAAGTACAAGGGCGGTGTCGTGGAGATTGAATAAGACACAAGTATGCTCATAAAAGTATGGAAATTTCACAGCGTTCATAGGGATGATATTCTGCTTAAGTGTCAGGTCCTTCTGGAGAAAAATCTTCAGTTAAAGAATTAACCACATAATCTTAAAGATGTTTATTCATAGTATCTAGGATTTTTCAGCTCATTTCAGTTGTATTATTTGCCGAAGCAGATGTTGCACAAATTCAATGAATTTAAACCAAATCAAAACAAATAACACAGAAAGCTGTAAAAAGCAAACAAAATCTTAATCAGAAATAATATACACCTTCCATATTCTTGTGAGTTGCCCTTTATTTCATGCACTAAATACATATGACATGTTTATTTTGCTACATTCCTGACTACTGGAATCTACTTTCACCCTGAAGGTCATGGACTTCTCTCTACGCAACGCCTGATTTCACAAAGTAGACCTTGTTGACCTCAATCAAATCCACTCAGCAAGGCCTTACTAAAAAAACATCGCATCCAGCAAAGACCACGAGCGCCGAGGATAAAGAACAGAGGCTTAGTCCCCGCAACGTTTTATTTTTTATTTATCTTCTGCTTCTGTGACTGGGAAAGCGCGCTCGAAGAGCATGCATTGTTAACATTTAAATCAAGTAATGGCTTCTTATCTTCGGTGCCATCGGCGGCCCCCCTGTTTTCCCTGCCGATGCATTTAATTACGCGTGCATTATCTAATGCGCCGTGTCAGGCTGCATGATCCCGCTGCGCTGGAGAGACGCAGAAAACACACGCCGTCATATCCGATGGAGTGGGCCGTGTGGATCTCATCTCTTTGTCACCAAGGTTACTAATCAAATTTCCATCCAGTGCGGCGCATGCAGGATTTCCTGATCAAACAGCCCAGCTCGGCCCCGCTGTTCCTCCCATTAGCTAACATGTTTTATATGTGCCGGGGTCACTCGTAGTGTAATACCCTCAAAGAAACATTATACCTGCCTTTTCAGAGGGTGAGAGGGAGACGTTTGGGGGAGAACAAGCTTCATACGGTGTTTTGCCCTTCTCCGCTTCCCTGCCGCCTGGTGTTAAGAGGAAGAAAGCTTCAATAAGCACAAAAATGCGTCAAAGAATAAGAGAAGTGTAAGAAACAACCTCACAGAGAGTGGGCCGCTTGGTCTTCAGTGGTCCAAACTACTGTGGTTCTCTCCATACGTTGCTGTGACATTGTAACAGCGCTGTGGGGGCATTGCTAAGGTGAAATATGGTGTGTGTGTGTGTGGGGGGGGGGGAATCTTGCATCATCTGTGTATATATGCACCATTGGTGATTCTGGACTCAGCTGGAGCGAGCAAAGCGTGGATACCTGACCAACCGACAGATCGGCAGCGACGTGCTTGGTTCAAAAGGTCCGTCGAAGGACTTGATCGTACTGCCAATGCTTATTTACACAAGGAAAACCTTTAAACCCCATCCTTCACCATTGAGCAGTACAGGATTTGTCATGGTGGCTCAATGTGTGTAAGCTTTGGCCATAGTTAAATCGTTGTAACAGCAGCTGAAGCCAAGGAGGTATTTATTAGAATAATTATTTGAAACAACTGGAATGCTCTGATCTATTCTGAAAGACACAGACTGACAGAATTTGCCAGAAAAAAAGATCATAACTAGAAATGGAACTTAATTGCAAGTACAAAATAATGTAAATGGATTATTGAATACATAAATCAATATACCATTCATACAACTTTGTAATTTCATCAATTTATATACATGCATTTGTTATCAGGACAGATCGTTTCGGAGGAAAATTGCAAATATTTTCTTGTACAGAGAATTGCATAGGAAGAGCAAAGCTTTTGCATTGTAGAGATGACGATGGAGGAATCTGTGAAATGGGGGTCTTTCAGAAAAGTAGGGGTGGTAATGGGAGAGCTCTTTGGTTGTGATGCCGGTGGCCTTCAGGAAAAGTGGAGGTGGTTTTAGGGGTCCTTCAGAATGGTGGAGGGGTGTTGGGGAGGTCTTTGGAATAGGTGGAAGGGGTGTTTTAGTACTCCCTAATTTGTAACCTTTTTCCATGTGAGAAAGCAGCGAAGACTCTTTTTGTTTGGTAAGTGACACATTACTAACATCCACCATGTCAAAAAACAAATCCCAGGTCCGTCACAAAATCTGAGCAGTTAAGGTTTGGGCGATTCTATTACACTTAATGTAACCTGGGAATGTCACTAGCTGACTGTTGAGTTCACACGAGTCTTTTGTGTAAATACCCGTCAGAGTCTTGGCGCTGGAGCACATGTGAAATGTCGTAACCATGTTATATGATTCTATCTAACCAAACATTACTAAAAGACACAAAAATTCCTGTGCAATTTTTCCCATCATCCACGAGCGTGAAACATTGCCTCACCAAGGAAACATATCTCTGGCACTGGGCAAAAATAAAATTACTACTAGGAGACACGTTCTTTAAAAAATGGAAGGGGGGGAGGCTCTTCCAATGTGAAAAGTTCATGACGGAGTAAGAAGGCGGCTTCATTTCAGAGACCGCTTGTTTCCATGGTCTCCAGGGAAAGACCCGGCCGTGGTCTGATAGGCTGTGTCTGTCTCCTGCCATTCTGCATACCCGGTCATGCTCATGTCCAACGCTGCCTGATCATCTGACAGCAGCCCATTAACTCAATGGCCCCCAGTCTGACCCTATTCCACCATAGAAATCTACTGCAGACGCCGTGTCTTGCTACAATATGTACAATATGCGGACATATGGTTTTAGTAATTTGCCTTGTGGGATTGTGTGGAAAAAGATTATCTTTTAGAGATGTGCCTGGAGGACAGATACACACATTAATATCTGACAGGCATTGAAGTGCGCGCAGCAAGACTTGTTAGCTGAGCTGTATATTATTTAACAGTGTGAGTCTACGTGCACACTGATGACACAAGCCATTTCTGTTGCACAGAAGCCTTTAAAACCATTTGCTGCCATTAATCATTGGACATATTAGACTTGTCAAGCTGAATGGGTGCAGGAACACATCTATTCTTCAACAATAGCAAATGCATCCTTTCATTGTATTTAACTTTGTGTGTTTGTCTGCTCTGTCTTTGGGTGTGGCTAGCCCCCCGCATGCAGACAAACAAACACAGTGATGCATGAGAGAGAGAGAGAGAGAGAGAGTATGTATGTGTGTGTGTGTGTGTGTGTGTGTGTGCGAGGGAGAGAAAGAGAGTGAGAAGTATCAAGCTGTGTGTCTCTTCTCTGATGGTCATGGGAAATTGCCTTTGGATATGAGTTTGCGACCAACCGCAATCTAGCACATGTTGCAATGGGAAAGAAAAGGGGCATTTTCAAGGAAGCTCAGCAGAAGCATTTGTGCGGTTTAATTCACTCCGACCAATAACAAAAAGGATCATCCCGCTCAGTTCATTACACCCCCCCACCCCCAAAATATAAATGATAGATTGCTACTGAAAGAAAATCACAAACCAATTTAGATACTGCAGTCTTAAGATTTTATCCTAAAGTGACACCAAATGCCATTACTGGTTTTTATTAGTAAGCAAAACTCACCTTCAACACCCACTTGAATACACACATACAGTATAGCAGATATACAATTTGTCTGATGTCTATATTTGAGTTAATATGAATTAATAAATTATTAAATGTACACTTTTATAACAAAATGTATATAGAAAGGGAATAACGTCATGCACAAAATAACTACTAAGGTACAGACATAGAAAATAACAACAAAATTCCTACAATGTAATAACACTAAATGCTGAAGATACCCAATGTCCTAGCTAAATGGACAAAGGCATGTTTGGTGGATAAATTAAGATGCACATATTGGCCCAGTCAGATTCGTTGTGTACACCAGAGGCCCAATATAATTATAACGCCTGTTGGCCACTCTGTTCCCTGCATAACTGTGCCTGTTCTCACCACATCCAAGGCTGTTGGATTAATTAAAGTGACCTTGCTTTGTTGTTTTTCTCTCTCTCATTCCAAAAGTCAATGTTTTGCACAGACAATAGGAGACTTATTGACAGAGGTGTGAAGGACCACAGTTCTTTCCAAATATCTATATGACAGTCAGTGTATTGTTCTGCAGGCACGGCTAAAATGTGTTCAGAACTTGATCATTCACCAGTCAAAGGTTTTGACAACTAATAGATTTTATACAGCTTCTAATAACACTACCAAATCAGTTTCTAAATAGAAAGAGTATGTTTTGCCATCATAACACCCTCCGCCCCCCCAACCCACCCCCAATCCACTTCCTCAAATCCACCATTGGCCATAATTGAAAACAAATCTGAAAACAGAAACAGATCACCTTATTTCTTATATCACATTGTTATTAAATGGTGGAAAAAGGGAAACATGTGGGAAGGAATATGTGGCAAGAGAGGTCATACTACAAGCAGAAGGACTGACAGACAGACAGGCAGACAGACAGAGCGCTGTGTTGCAAAAATAGAGCTGTCGGCCCCTCTATGGAAATCTGAGAACAAAGGAGAGGTTTCAGCGGAAAGCAGCGACAAGCTAAGTAAATGCAGCTGATATTGCATCATACTTCAAACATTCTTCAAATTAACAATATGTCAAGGGGGCAACCTACAGAGGGAGCACTGCTTTTAGATAAAGAACTAAAATTGGCATTCTGACAGATCATTCTACTGTCTGAGAAAAAAAAAGAAGTGACGGAAGAAAAAAAGGGGGTGAAAAAAGAAACGAGAGACCACAGAAAAAGACAGAGTGAGAGAGACAGCAAGGACTGAACTGTTCAAAGCTCGCAAAACACTGCGTTCTGAACCACCGACTGTGAATTTAAAGAGACAGATGAAAAAAGGAAGTTCCCAGGATCATGTGATTGAACAGCGATCACTGCTAGAGATATGATTAGAGGAATGTCTGACACGTATGTGCATACAGTATGCGTGGATATGTGTGAAAGTGTACATGTACAGTATGTGTGTCTGTATGTGTCTATACGTTTACATATATGTATGTGCCTGTATGCGTGCTCATATATGTGCATGCGTGTATGCGTGTATTTATTCACACCAGTGGTACCCACCCCTATTCCTTAGAGGAGTGCTGGACAGCAGGGCGTCTCCACATGGTTCATTGACAGCCTGTCTGTCAAGGGCCGCCAGGGGTGAACCCAACTCTGTACAATCACTGGCAGCCAGAAAATGTTTATGCACTGCAGAAAACCACCCAGATTGGGAGATAGAGGGACACAGACAGACAGGGTGGGAGCGAGAGAATGAGAAAGCACAAAACTGAAAGAAAGACAGATAGGCACTCCTTCAAGGTGGATTATTTCAGACAGAGTTCTGGTGAATCACAGATCACCACCACCTGCATAAAAAAACTTTGGAATCTGAGGCAAGGGAGGGGAGGGGGGATGAAAATGGAATCTAGAAGGATGGAAAGACAGGAAAGGGAACAGAGATAGACAAGATAATTTAAAATTAGGAGATGCTCATTAAAATAAGACATTGTTTTGATAACAATTTACCTTATGGTCCTACACATTACCTATTAAGGCAATTTTATATGGATAGCTAGTAGGGTCTGTGTTATGTTACAAGCACTGAATAACAGACAGTACTAACAACTGAGTGATATAGATTACATTGATGCTGGTATTAATGGGTTGTTAATTTTTGTTTTTTAATTCTACCAAAATCTTAAAATGGTCTCTTAATATAAAATGGTATTATTCTAAGGTCCTGTTTTGAAGCTAGGAGAGAGAATTCTCTCACCAGTGCTAACAGCGCAGATGTTCCCAGCCATCTGTTGGAATGTTATTCCTCTGCATGAAAGGCCAAAAGTGAAGCTAATGGCAGCCCTGACACAGTCATATGGGCTGGTCACATGACCAACCCAACCAGCACACTGTGCTGCGGTCTGTCAACTCATTAATTCTTCATAAATATTCATAACGTTAAAAAAAACAAACAAACAAAAAAAAAAGGTTGTGGACAACAATTTTGGTCCGAAATGTAATGCAAAAAACCAGTGTATTTGCAATGGAGTATTGTGGAACACTAAATTTTCTTCATAAATGTCAATATTTCTTTCCTTATTTCTATATACAAAACATACTGTAGGTCCTATATTTATGAGAGGACATTCTGTATCCAGTAAAACCTGTATTGTAATGCAAACAGGGCACAGGGGTCAGTACAAACAGTTGTTTTATTAATATTTGTCAGAACCTGAAGTACTTAAGTAAATAATCACTTAATTATTGTAGATTGTATGTATAATTAGTAATGAGAGATGCATCTAGCATCATCCATTTTACACTAAATTGGGAGAAAAATGTGTAAAATGGACTTGGATCTCTGGAGGCAGAAACCTAATCTTGCAGGATGAGTGTTTGTGAAGGACAAGGTGGATCCTGTTCTGGATCAGCTTACTGTAGCAGCTGGCCTAAGCCAAGGAGTCATGGAGCTCTGGAATATACTTGTGTGCAAAGTGAAAGGACCTTCTCTTGCTGGTGAAAGAAAAATCCAGGAGAATAAAAGGTTCTGCAGAAAAACCCAAGCATCTTAACATTTTTTAAGGCTATAAAGGTAACTCTCATAAGGCTTCTCTTGCCTTCACTTTATTATTGTAAAAGAAATTCATTTGTTTCACTATCAAAAATGAAACCTTTCAGATTTCACCTTCATACTAAGCCTAACTCATTTGACCTGCTCTGCCTTAAGTACCTTGGGTTGCATCTGATTTATTAAATAAATAAAAAATGAAAATACATAAATACATTTTGGCTATAGCACATTTAAGCTATTCATAAATACATTTTAGCTATTTAATTTAGCCTTTGGCTGTGGCTACAGTCTGGGTTTTATATGTCGGGTCTTATAATGTGGAATTTGAAATTATAACCATTAAAGCAGATTTCTTGCCATATGGTAGAAAGGACATGACCACCATCACAGAGTATCATGGGAGTTGGAGGCACACATAAACAAAATAATAATACTTTGCAATGAGATGTTAGTCTTTCAACAAGTACCGTTGAAAAAGAAATGTTTGAAGACATTTTCACATTTCAATAAAACGGATGAATGAGATAAATTCCATGCACTGAGGTAAAAATGATTATCTGAAGGAAAAAGAGATTTCCCTGTTGTGAAACTGGTTCTTTCTTTGTGACATATGAATCACTATACTAAAAAAAATGAACTATAAGCAAAGGAATAAAATATTAAACAAAGCTGTCCTATGACAGATTTAGTCTGTCTCCATACCTAGCCTTGATGGTACCAGAAACAATGGTAACATGGCACTATCTGTTAAACTGTACTCCGTCAGCTGTGCTTGTGACAGAGGATTAGCCAAGGAGCTGAGATAAGAGAGGCTTGCAGGTCATTTTCATAGGCACCTGAGCAGCAGCTCATCTCCATGTTCAAATTTAAGAATTGAAGGCCACATAGAGAGGCCTGAATATGTCAAGTGCCCTCTAGTGCCTAAAGGCTGCAACTGAAGTAAAAAGGTTTGGGTCATCATCCCGGGATTGAATCACAAAAGAAAATGGATGCATCAACAGAAATGAATGTGTTTTAGTTTTTAACCAGATCAGTTGATTTACGGTGAAGTGACTGATTTGACAGTGTCTCCATTTTGACTGAGACTTGGAGACTTTGTGGCCAATGGAGGTCACCCAACAATTCACTTTCCACAGGTTTTCAACTGGCTGAGAAATTGCTAGATATTATCAGGAGAATGACCTAGGCCAGAGACATTTGAGAGTCATATTGGTAAAAAAAAAAAAAAAAGGATAGGAACTACTTCCTGCCAAAGGGACAGTCAACCCACTTGGTCTCAACTTCATCATAGGGCTGGTTGCATGGCATGGCTTAAATTAAGTCAAGAATAGGCCTTAATTTGGAACAGTTAAAACAGAACTTTTAGGTGGCCTTTATGAATATACCTTTAATTTTGTTACTGCTTGATTACTGAGTCTATAATGAACTAATTAGACTCAGGAGTGGAAAATGTCCTCAAAATGGATTTAGACATACAAATATTTTATGTTGTTTCAGTGGACTTTAAAATGAAACGAGAAAGCAATAAGTAATAAATCATAAAATTGAAATAAAATGTTATTCTGTACCAAAGCTTGAAAAAGTGTTTTTTATTTATTTATAATGAGCCAATAAAAAAATCATTTTCTTGTTTAGGATCAATTAAAATCCTGGAGTAATTTACATTTACACTCATTGGTGCATACACTGTCTGAATGTGCTAAGTGGTTATCACTGCCATGTATATTCTCCTACAATGCTACTGACCAATTAATTCATCTGAAGGTAAACCTACCTCCTTGAAGGTATAATTTAAGCCCCCATTTAGTCCTGGAGGAGCTCTAATCATTCTTTGTGCAACCAGATTAGTTAAATCGAGACAACTCTAAATTAGGACTATTTTAAGCCATGTCTATGAAAACCATCTTTAGTTAGTCCAGCTTCATTTTATAGTCCATTTTAATCTAGGGCTAGGCTTAATCCATGTCCATGCCACCAGCCCTTGGCTAAGGATTATCTATAAATTAGTTGACTTGCCACCTTAATAGTACCATGTGGGCCTTTTTGTGACTAATAAAAAAAAATCAATGACATAAATAATATTTGCTGCAATACCCCCTATGGTCAAGAATGCATGCTAATCACAACCACAAAACGCTACAGCCGAAACCTTATAGACACAGCCGTAAAGAGGGCATACAAATGGAGCCAAGGCTGTAAGGTCAAACTCGCAGCTCTCTGGCTATGGCTCCACCGGTCCACCCAGCTGTCCTCATATCCTGTGCAGAGCCTGGCATCCTGGAGCACATGCCGAGCTAAGGCATTGGAAGCCCGCATATGAGTCACTGCACACTAGCCGCAACGCGTGCCTGGGAATCTCAGGAGGAGCAGGCAAAGCAAACGGCGAGCTGGGCAAATTGACGGGATCAACGACGGGTTTGCGTCGTTTTGATCAGCGTGTGAATTTTTCCATGAATTCCTGCCCCAGATCAATAGAGGAGAGACGTGGCATGCACCTGACCTTCCCCAGCTGTGAGCTCTTATCTCTGGCCCAGAAGACACTGTACTGCTGATCCATCAGGGAATGACCTGCAGGGGGAACACGCAGTGCTCTTTGGGCAGAGGTCACCTCCGTCCCAGCAGACAACAGTTATCGCCCGCCACCACACCATGCCCTTCTCCTCAAGACCCTTTCTCACTGCTGGAAAAAAAAAAACTGAATGTGCAAAACACACTTGAGATTGCCTTCCAGGAGTTGCTGAAGACCTGGTACGGAGAAGGAGTGAGCGAGCCCCCGCCTGGGGTTCTGCGCTCAGACAGCGGTGATAAACCAGGAGTCCCACTCTGGACGTCGTGTTCCCACTTATCGCTTGAAAACATGTCACTTGAGATTCAGGAAATCACTGGGGCCTTTCACACCAGTGCCTGTGGTTGCAATGTCATCTGATGGGCTCTTTCAAAGATAACACGCCTACTGTTGCAGCTACTGTACGCAACCATAAGGGCACACAAGGGAATCTACACACACACACACACACACACACACACACACACACACATGCACACACACCCATACACACACACACACACACACACACACATACGCACGGATGCACACACATGCACACACACACACATACATACACATACACATACACATACACACACACACACACATACTATAAATCTATTATACAAGTCCATTATACCTCTTGACCCTCTGTTTCAGTAAACATACAGTTCGGCCTTGCGAAGGAGTAGGCATGCACTCACAAAACAATGCCCTGACAACAAAATAAGGAGATTTTGCGTGTTATCCTGCAGCAAACATTCCCATCCCTCTCAGCTGCCTCTTTTCTAACATGTCGGGATGAGAGCGATTAATCACCTTTCCACTGATTAGGATTCACAGCTGGGAATGCAGGGGACTGTTCAGAGAGCTGTCCGGCACTAAAATTAGGAGAACATTCAATCAACAGGCCAATTTGCCGGGCAAAAAAACGGAGGTGGGTGAGTGCGCGGATATCAGTGGCCGAGCCCTCGGGATTTCCTGCCCGCAGCGTTCCTGTGGGAGACTCACTTCTAATTACTGTCACTGACGGGGAGCGCTTTGACATCTTGCTCTGATTTTTTATTTTTTTTTCCATCTTCCCCCGGATTCTGGAAGCAAGAAGCACGCAAACCCTGCGAGTCAATAACCACCAGCCCTCTCCCCACCGCCCCCACCACCGCCTCCACCCCCGCCCCCTGACCTGCGTGACTCTGCGCCCTCACCGCCTTCCACTTCTGTGCCACCCTCCCCTCCCCTAAAGCATACAAACAGTATGAAATAACAAGGTGAGCGGAATGAGAACTCTCCTCCTCATGTTGCATGTAAGTCAATTCTACGGTGAAAACAAACGGGCGCTTCAGAGCGTGGAACCTTGGTGCCGGCGGAGTGATTGGAGGTGATTTTTTATGTGTGTTGCGAGTTTAAGAGTCTATGAGCGTGAGCAGATGTGACTGAACAGGGTGAGAGCGGAAAGGTGAATGCTGCCAATGGCTGGCCTGGGGGGGAGGAAGCGAGGGAGCCGCTGTGAGCACCTTGACCCACAGAGCGCCCTAACCTCCCTCTTTCCTCTCTCCTTCTCTCGCTGTATTCACTGATCGGCTCTCTCTCTCTCTCTCTCTTTCTCACTCTCCCCCTCTCCCTCTCTCTCTCTCTCGGGCACTCCTTTAATCTTGCAGATTACACTCCATGGTGGGAGATAAGGCTGCACCACCCCCCTCCCCCCCCCCCCCCCATCCAGATAATTATGAAAGACATAAAAGTGGTTGGACTTCAGCTGGGAGGGAACTACGCTGAAATGTCACCATGCCCTTTAGTTCCTGCTTCCCCCCCACCCCCCTGCTCTCTGTCCAAATTGCTCTGAGAATCAAAAAGAGCAGCAGGGAGATCGCAGGCCTTGAGGCTGCGGACACAGCGCGGCCCTCGTATTCCAGCTCTTGCAGAGCTGCCTCCCCGCCAACCTCCCCCTGAACCCAGGCCTGCATGTCCGCCGCGCGCGGGTCCGGATAAATAAATGCCCAAACGTCCGCCGTCTCCGCCACATGTGAGGGGTCCTTGGGTTTCAGCAACCCTCTGCACACGGTTTGAGGTGCCGGGCGGTCTGTGCTCTGCCACCATGCCCTGTCGGGTGCCGCACATCCATGTGCGACAACCCCCACTGAGGTGTTCTCTTTTATCGGGATATTCTGCTCAAAATAGACACCTATGTTTGCTCTGCATGGCACTTATTTCTGTCCCCCACTGGGAGCTGGGATGGAATCAGGGCCATGAGGCTCTGAATACCACAGACGGCATTTTGATTAAGTGTGAGTGGCCTGCTCATCCTCTCTATTAAGAGCTCTTATATTGAAATGCATCTCTTTCTTTTACTTTACTACTTTTCAGCATGTTCATAATTAATGACACAAAGGACTGTGATGAATATGGTAGCAGCTAAAAGACGACATCCCATCGTGATTACCAATAAATAAATAGACCGAGACCAAGGTAATATCTGCAGATCATTCTAACCACTGAACAGAAATAAATAATGGCGAAAACGGCAAAAATAATTGTTTTTGCATGTGTGTGTGTGTGTGTGTGTGTGAGAGAGAGTGTGTGTGTGTACCAAGATGCCCACAGATCTGTTCAGCTGTGCTGCTGTGTGACAGGCAGTGAGATGCTCCCCACCCCCACACCCTGAACCCCCCAAAACCCCTCACCCTTTTCACATCTCCCGGCAGAACAGGAGCCGAATCAGACGGATAAGGTGCGGAATTTTAAGAGTCTGAGCAGCAGCAATTAGATGAAGCCCAGCCCAGCAGAAAGGCCAGCAGAAAGCACAGTAATGAAGTGAAGAAAGAGCTGCAGTGGTGGCTCTGGGTCCAGATGCACCCAGCTGTCGCCTGCTGAAAATCTTAATCCAGACACAGAGAGAGAGAGAGACAGAGAGAGAGAGAGAGAGAGAGACAGAGAGAGAGAGAGAGAGAAATATCTGCAGTATCCTTACAAAGGATAAGTTGTAAATGGCTGTCATTCAACTATTTTCATATAGATTCAATAGTCACTATTGATGATGAAACATGATACATTAACATAAGTTTACGCATAATACAGAGCAAATAAGCTTTCACGTCTGTTGAACAAATATTTTCCGGTTAATATCTTAATGTGTTGATTAGGTAAGGTATGTATTTTGGCACAGAGACGCAAGAAAAAGAAGAGGGGAATGAGAACTAATGTCTGACTAATGGGGCCCAAGCATGTGACAGGAATTTATAATGTCTGTTTTTATTGAGATCAGCCATATCCGTAAACATTGGTTATTCTCACTTTCGAGCAAGAGCTATATCTGTTTCTGAGATTCAGCACAGCAGTAGACTTCTCCACGGCCTCTCAATTTCTGTTCTCAGTCATGACCACCATATCATATATGTCTCTCTGTCCTCAGTAATGACCTCTCTATGGTCCCTGTCTCTCTGTCCTCATGAACTCTCTCTCTCTCTTTTTGCAAAGCTCAGAACCCAGTTCCGGTGTAGCTTTTCCTGTTTACAGCGATCGGTGAAAACAAACAGCCAGTGTGGTGACACCCATGATTGTTGGTAACAGCAGTGTGCCGTTTCTGTGAAAACAGGCTTGAGTACTGAACAACCCTCCTTCCGCGCAGCGATGCACACGATGAACAGAATGTGCTTTTCGTGATGCACAGGGATGAAATACGGGTTATGAAATGCAGTCGCTGGGGTGGTATTGATCATTATTTCACATGAGGAAGAGATAACCACCTGCCACACTGATCTGCTATAATCCCCCTCTGTTAAAGCAAGGATTTCACTCAGAAGGCAACCCACATGTTACCAGGACAACTGCGGAATTTTAGAAAGAGTGAGTCATGTTCCTAATATCCTCCATTGTCCAACAGATGCTGGGCTACTGTGCTGTATGCTAATCAAGACATTGATTAACATACTGTTGTCATCTTAATGCATTTTCCTCTTGGAGGTCTGAGGTAAGGCAGAAAATAAATTGATCCCATACTTGTATTAACATACAAAACCTCTACTAATCGTCCCCAATTACATTTCTATATTGCCTGTATCTCTGGAATCTAAGCCATTGCATTTATTAAGAATGCTTCAGGCTGTCACTTTCACCTAGACAGAATTCCCAGCTATCAGGCAATGCGAGAACACTGTGTGACTCGTTCAAGTCTAGCCATGATGACTCAAGTCTCAAGGCCTGGTGGATTGGCCATGATAAGACCAGCCAGTGGTCTGAGAGCATGCAATGGTGTGTGAAATGGCCTCAGTTAGGCTCAATCTCACAGTACATCATGCCTGTTAAAGAGAATTACTCAATACTCGCGTAATATACTAAACAGTTTACTGTTGGCCAGCTGGAAGGAAATTGATCACTTTTTGAAAGCATGGAAGCTCAAATGCACAATGAACATTGCATATGATATTACATATTATATTATAAATCAGTCTAAGGAGGTCATTACATATCCACAAACAAAATTTAAAAAATGGAACTAAATCAATTATCAGCAAAATGAAGGCCTACGGTATCCGTTTACCACATCAAAATGCATATGAATGAGTGGCGCCATCTAGTGATTGGCTGAATGCAGTATTACATCACTCACTTTATTAAAGAATGGAAACCATATTGCTGTTTTCTTTGGATTTTATGCAATGAACATTCCTGTTTAATGCAAATATTTGCTAACTCTTCTGCAACAAATACATTCAACAGTAGAAGTATTAGTAATAATAATTTATGTTTTCAAGTTCAAGTTCAACTTTATTGTCATGTGTATTAAGATACAATGAAATACTTGTGCTCTTAATGACCATGTATGACCTACAAGATAATGCATTTATATTCAATTTCACGATCATCCATCAGTATTTTAGGGAGTTTTTTAAATTTATTATTCAGTGCATTATTTTTTGATGGGTTCATTGTGGATACTCATAAGGCTTTTATATTTGTCCGAAGGAGGACACTGTTAAATACAGCCACATTGCTGTATACAATTGCTTCAAACTGTGATTATTACTTTATCAGGGAATTTTTGGATGTTTTAATATTTGGAGCTTTATAAGCACCACCTTAGGTTTTTACTGGGACAATGACCTGCAGTCCTGACACCAATTTACATATTGTATTTATATGTCAAACTTGAGGGATTTATAAGCCTTTTGTGTCGCATCACCTGCAAGTGCATTGGCTCATGACAGTCGTGTTGTTTGAGAACTTTGAGTCTTTTCTAGAAAAATAAAACAAGGCAAATTTTATTGGTCCAAATAGCAAATTTGTTCCATGTGAGGGGGATCTAGTGACGTTGGTTTCATGTGTCTACGAGGTGAACATGGACAGGAGTTATGAATACATTCCAATTTCATAACTGATTTAGTGCCACCAAGTGGCCAATCTGCACTTTCACTTCCATTTTGTTCCATTCCATTCACACATAAAAAAACAGTGAAAGGGGTTGTAACTTCACTTACACTCATGGAACTGAAGATGTAAACATTTATATATGAAATCCAGTAATCAGTGTACATGCTAAAGCCTATACGTACTTTCTTGTTCAAGTGAAAAATAAGACAGTTAACTTATATATGCAAATTATATTTTCTTAGTTTCCTTAGTTATATTTCCTTACAAAAAAAGAAATATTTTTTATGGTCTCGTACCTCAGTGAAAACTACATCTACCAGGATCCACCGCTCTTCCGCTACAGCAAACAGGGTAAAGGAAACGTCACTTTGACGGGAGCAAGCTGTAAACATGGCTGCCTACAGTGCAACGCGGTGCTTGTTACGATGCTACTCTCGGATTAGAACCGTCCATCAAAACTCACAGATGTTGGCTGTGTGCACAAGAAGAATGTTATGCAGCACGGAAAATGGTATGTCTGAAGGGGTTCTTGATCGTTTTGTATTACTTTGGACTTAGGGAAAATACAACTCCATAATTGACCTTGTACATCCTAGCTACTTAACAAGTCTTAACGTATCATCATGGTAACTCACCAGCCAGCTAGCTAGAATGGTCTGAACATTAGATTGCATCTTAGCTAGAATGGAAGGAACATTATGCGATCGAGTTGTACTGCTTGACTTGGAAATGTTATTTCATTGTACATGTGGTGTGTGTACACATCCGACAGGCACGCGGGATGGAAGAAAACCGAAGTTCCAAGATGAAGATGTGCAGGAGATTCTTACTAGAATCACAGGCATGGATTTGCACAAGATATTTAAACCCGTTAAACAGGAACTAAAACCTCCGACATATAAACTTATGACAGATGAGCAACTTCAGGAGGTAGAGTGTTTACATTGTCTTCTGAACATCGATCAAATCGGAGATTTAAAAATAACACAAATAAAACGCATTCATTATGGTAATATGGAATCCGAGAGAGAATGAGATAAATATCTCATTAACACAACCTGCAATTCACATTATTTCACAGGCTACTCAGAAAGCCGCGGAGGAGGCGAGAAAGCGGCTGAAGATGCCCCCAGTCCTGCCAGAACGGCAACCTATCAATGACATTCTATCAGAAGACAAGATCCTGGAAGGCATGGATACAGCCAAATACGTCTTTACTGACATCACCTTTAACATACCGCACAGAGTAAGTTCCAGCGGATAATTTAGGAACTTCTTACCATACCAGAGGCTTTGACAAAAAGAGGATTCTGCAAAAAAGAGGATATTCATCTTTATGAAGGGTTAAATGCTATCCTAAGGAAGGAGATTGGATCGATGCTAAATTAATTATTGTTCACAGACACAATTATTTCCCCTTTTCTGTAGAGGAGGGATAGTGGAGGGAGATACATTCTGTTTAATGTAATGTTTTATTCCGAAACTATGAGTACTACAATATTTGATTCATATTAAAGGGAACCTTTTTTTCTTTTTTTATGTTAATGAACTTGTTCGCAAGAAAATTATTATTGATTTCGTGAATGCTCAGATATTGTAATATTTGGTCAGTGTCACAGTTAATGCAATTAAGTTTTGTTTGGGTGTCCTTCATCCTTTCAGTATCTCAGGGCAGCACACAGAGTGTGGGCTAACTTTAATGCCATGACTACTTTGTCGCTCTCACATGTACTGTCCTGATCCAGGAGCGCTTCATTGTGGTCAGAGAGCCTACTGGTATCCTGCGCAAAGCATCATGGGAAGAGAGGGACAGGATCCTGCAAATCTACTTCCCCAGACCAGGAAGGAGACTCACCCCTCCCCCTGTCTTTAATGAGGAGAACCTCAAGGTGAGCCAGATTTGTCTGTCAGGCCTCAGGTTTGGGTTGTGGATCCGTCTTGTTTACTCATGCTACACTGCTTACTTCAGAAATGTTTTAAGGTGTTGTGACTTCAGATTGGTTCATCTTTCCTGAAACATAGAGGACATATATATTTCTATCCCTTTATTTAGTTTATGTGATTAAAGGGCTACCAAAACATTTACTAAACAACTATTTTCATTTATTTTGGTGACAATTAAGTGACCCACCCAATGTTCATTTGGAAAAGTTAATTTGGACATTTATCATCTCGTGATGACTGTTGCTTTTAAAATTACATTTGTGCACATGTATGCCTTTTAATAAACATGCAGCTATTAACTCTCGACTATAGGTTGCTTATCAAATATGTAGTCTTGGACTATGCTTCTTTGGTGATATGGTGCAAATATGACCATCAACAGTGCATTTCCAAGAGACATTTTTCTGAAATCAGTGCGCCAGACATGGAGAAATTTGGCTTGACACCAAAAGCATGCTACTATTTGCGCACACACTCCATGGCCTGTGCAACAGCTATAATCCACTAGCATGGGCACCGAACGAAGGTGAGCTTCACACCACTTCCGTTACGTATGCTCCTTGCCTGGTGTAATTTTGGCCTTATACTTCAAAACAACTGAACTTCTTCATTACATATCGATCTGTATTGACGAATAGCATGACAATGTCAGATATGTAAGTCACTTTGGACAAGTGTCATGCAGTGTTACCATAGGTAGGCCCCTCAGTTTTTGTCAGAGTCACAGACCCTTCTTATTCTCTCCACGCATCAAGGTTGTGTATCAGCAGGACAGACACGAAGACATCCTGGATTTGTGTCTCGTTCAATTTGAACCTGACTCCTTGGAGTACATTAAGGTGAGTGCTTTAGGACTGCTGGTTGTAACAGTGGTTTTATGCAGTATCTTTCTATTATGAATAGGAATGGAGGTTATTCAGAAATGTTCATAACTTTGGAAGTCATGTCAAAATCATTGTTTACATTGCTGTAGAATTATTTTTAAATAGGGAACGATTTTTGTAGCTGTAGACTTATGTTTAAATGGATTCACTCCCAAGTACACCCCGCCCCCCCATCCCCCCCAATAACTTGTGTGTGTCAGCGTCTATCATAATTCTGTGAGGTTTGAAGGGAAGCAAGTTTCTGGGCATTAAATGAAATATGAGATTTAATGCAGTGTTTGACATTAGCTGATAAATTATTCATTGAAAGTGCTAGAGGCTGTTTAAGTTGAGCTGGTGGTCAGAAGTTGCCTGCTCGTTGGCTGACCTCAGATCCCCTTCTATTGATCCATCACTGATGCTGTTTCTTTAATGATGCTTCAAGAACCACTATTTGCTTGTTTGAATTGTGTATCCTTCTGGCCATTGCTTTTTTTCAACAATAGTTTTCAGTTTATCTGAAGTGAACACATTCATTTTTTTGATGTTTCATCTTTTTTTCAGTATTTTCATTTTTGAAAATGCAAGACGGATAATAATTCTTTTGGTTGTCTGCTACAGTTGCACATAATTATTATAGTGTGTACATCATTTACACACACCCACTCTTCTAGTGGAGCATCACAGTAAATCGGGAGCCATCTTAGAATGGTTATCGGAATATGGATGTTATGTTGAGGCGGTTTTACTAGTATTTAATTTAAGGTAGTGCCCACTTTGCTATAATTAAAATGAATCCGCTTAAGCATTTTAGCATCCGCGTGTTTTTCAGGTGCACCAGATAACTTATGAGGATATTGAAAAGCAAGGCAAGTACGACCTGCTGCGTTCCACTCGCCACTTTGGAGGAATGGTGTGGCACTTGGTCAATTCGAGAAGGATTGATGGCCTGGTGATTGACATGCTGCAGAGAGAACTGTGAGTGAACACCATACTAATGTTTGGCTGCTGCTGTTGTGCTGAATATAACAAAAGAGTGAAAATTAAAAAATAAAATAATAAATAAAAAAACCTTTGTAACACTTGAATTACGGGAGACAAAAATATATCACAAATGAAAAAAAGCCCATTTAAGTTAATGCAGTATAAGTTTGGTATGATTTAATGACAAATGGGGACCTCTTCTGATTGAAACTGGCCACCATGTTCTTGCATTTTTAAATGTGGCATATTGCCAATTGTGTTTAATAAATAGCTTTATTAAAATTACTTAATTTACTGCAAACCATATAGCCTAATAAAAACTATACATACATGTGTAGCAAAGTACCTATTCATATATATATATATATATATATATATTGTCCATTGATATGTAATGCCACAGAGACAAAGGCTCTAATCTCTGGGACTATGGATGGATCTCTAATATGGAACTATTTTGTAGCAGCTTCATGCAATTCAGAGTTTTAGCAAATTTGCTGTCTACATGAACCTCCATCCGTCGACTGTTAGCAATGTTGGCACTAAAAACAATTAAAGAGAGCCTTTGTACTATCAAGTCTTTGTACTATGCTTGAAATTGCACGGCAAAATGCCCTCCCGATAATGAACTTGTCGAGAGTACTCACTCAGGCATATACTTAAACTGGAAGCTGAGCACATTATATTGGCATCTTAGCTGATGTTAAAGATAAAGCAGTTTCAAAAAGAAAGGATAGAGTTGTAGTATGATGTAACTTAAAAAGTAATCTGCTTTAAAAAGTGGGAGAAGAAGTTCTGTTTATACAGATATTGAGGTCTTTTTTTTAAAGATTATAACAGGCGCAATGACCCAGATGCGAACCACAACAAAACAATTTCTTATGTTCCTTTGAGCCAGTCGTCTTTCTGACCTTTGTGTTGTTTATTGATCATATTTACACAGCCATTAGTGGCATTGCAATATTCAGAGAGGAAGCGCTTAATTTGAATGAGAAGTCGAAAACGAGAAATCACGCTCTAGCTAGCTAGCTCTTATTACTGCTGCCAAATTGCTCTTATTATTGCACATAATGGTATTGGGCCATACCATTATGCAGTCAGTTAGATGTTTGTATTCCATAAATGCTTGCATTTATAAGTGCAAGTGTTTTTCAGTTCCAATTCCTGTTAAATTAAATGATAAATAACTGTTTCTATAGGCTAAATTATTTTTATTATTGTTAGGCATATTAGCGTGGCAAAAATTAGTTTTGATCAGAATGCCAAAGCATTATTTGTAGCTCGGCTCTAGTCCCGCAATTTTGTCCCTCAAATTATGAACATATCATTGTGACTTGGCATATTATGGCAAAAAGAGTTATTTTTATGAAAATGCAAGTGAATTAGTGTAAAATGCAGATTTTGTAATGTCCTGCTTTCCAAACAGGCAGCACTCCATTGGCTTCCTGAACCACTGGGTGTGGCCCCACAGAGCTCCAACATAAATCACACCTACCGCTTAAGTCCGAATTGTGTGGCCTGGGGATAGTTGTGGCGCTAAACCTGCGGCCAGCTCTGACTAAAACATGAGCTGCTATTATGTACTATATTCCCAGTGAGAGACTTGGTTTAAGCTGTTTTACACAGGCCATTGTCTAGTGTCCAGAATGATGTATTGTCAAGAAGAAAATGACTTTTGAGTCTGTCCCCCTGGCCGACATTAATACGTTTAAATGTTCTAGGGTGCAAGATGCAGCAAGTCTGGTTAGCCTGTTCCACATGGTTCATCCTCAGAGCAAGTCGGCTACAGAGGCCCGTGAGCAGGAAGCCACAGGAGTGGATCTGATCAAGGTGGGGGTGCTGAGCTGTACCACATCTCAGCATGAACAGCTGAGCGTAGTGAAACCACTGACTGCATATTATTATTGATATAGAAAAAAGGGGAGTAACCGTATTATATGGGAAATATTTCATTATTTTCTATTATGCATTTTGGAGAGGCAAAAATGCTCAAAAGAATTTGATATTTGCACATATAGTACAAGGTTGCAATAATTCAATAATGTTTATTTGCCTGTTGGGTTTTTTGGTTCATAAATAAATGTCCTTATAGTTGTAACACAACACATACAAAAATTTGCAGTATAATGAAATCCTGGTTCCTCCTGCTTAGATTTACGCCGAGAGGGAGTCCCAGCGCGCTGGATACATCGAGCTGGCTTTGCAGACCTATCAGCAGACCCCGCTGGAGAGCTCCGGTTGACATCCCCTTCCCAACTCTAATTTATGCTCCACATCGCCCCCCCCTCCAGGGTAGAGGTTCTATGAAGAGGGCTCAGACTAACTGCCTGTGCATTGTGGGCAATTATGGCTGCACTGTAAGAACTATTTAGGCTGAACCAAAACAGATCTGTCTACATTTCAGGTTTTTTTTCCCATCCATAAAAAGTCTGTTCTTTTAAGTCTAGTAGAAGCTGTAACTTTTTGCTTACATTGTCCATATTTCACCTGCCATACTTCATGGAATCACTGGTTGGACTTTGAACCGTGTTCAATATTCTTAATGCCTGCCTTGCTTCATGTAAATAAATAAATAAAAAAGCTTTGTATTTTATGGTCCTTGATCTGGGTGTGTCATTACTCTTTGAATATATAGAAGAAAAAGACATAAAACCAAAATAGAGAAGTGTAAAAGTTTATTCAGAGGTAAGAGTGTTCCAAGATATTGTGCATACAGAAATGTACTTTGATGCACATCACAGTTTGAGAGTCCCAGGGTTCCATTAAAAAAAGTCCAGCTTCACTGAATATTTACTAATGAGGTATTGTTACTGTACCACCTATTCCCTTCTGTCCCTTTACTTCCATTCCAATGTGAAAATTACAAAAAGACAAATACAAATGGTTTGGTCTCTTAATTGTGATTTAGTCGTCCAAGAAGTCGTCATCCAGATTGACGTCTGATGTGTCGATATCCTCCAGATCAAAGTCATCCAAATCGTCATCCAGGTCAAAGAGGGCCTGAGAAAACACGACCAGAACGTGACCTACAGTACAGTGTGTATAATGCCTGCAACTAGCAGTTGCTGCTGCTTTCCATGCCATAGTCCACTAGCTTGCATAGCAACTGAGTCAGACACTTAATACGTAGCCTGTAGCCCAATTACCCGTAAGGTATTGCTGGTGTCGGACAAGACATGGGTGTACTAAGATCCTCACACAAACATGTATATCTTATGGGATGGAGTGATCTTTTGTGTGTCATGGTGAAGCCACTATAGTTTACTGTACAATACTGTACATCTGCATTGTAGCCAGCTGGTGCTAAATTTTAATTTGAGATTTACCAGGGAGTTCATTTGACAGCGTGGTTATGCATTAAAAAAACAGGACTAAAGTAGATCAGTAGAACACCTTACCTCGTCTTTTAGTTTGGCCTCAGGTCCTTCGGCTGCAGGTGATGGCATTGGGTCCACCTCTCTCTTCTCCTGCACAGCTGTGGGTGCTGGTGTGAGGAGACCTGTTGTCTCTGGCACAAAACTGGCAGGTTCCAGTGAAACTAAAGCTGGGACAGGAGCATCCATCAGTGTATCAGAGGACGCTTCCAGCTCTGTGGTGATAAGGTCATCCACTGAGAGGGAAGCATCCACTTCTGGAATTATGGGGGCTTCCACTTTGGGGATTATGGATGCATCCACTTCTGGGATTATGGGGGCTTCCACTTTGGGGATTATGGATGCATCCACTTCTGGGATTATGGGGGCTTCCACTTCCGGAATTATGGGGGCTTCCAATTCCGGAATCGTGGGGGCTTCCAGTTCTGGAATTGTGGGGGCTTCCAGTTCCGGAATTATGGGGCCTTCCAGTTCTGGAATTATGGGGGCTTCCAGTGCCGAAATTATGGGGGCTTCCAGTTCTGGAATTATGGGGGCTTCCAGTTCTGAAATTATGGGGGCTTCCAGTTCTGGAATTATGGGAGTATCTACTTCTGGGATTATGGGAGCTTCCACTTCAGGGATTATGGGAGCTTCCACTTCAGGGATTATGAGAGCTTCCACTTCAGGGATTATGGGAGCTTCCACTTTGGGGACAATGGGAGTCTCCTGTTCTACAGTGGCCAGCCCTTGTTCTGCACTGAAGGGAGCTTCCACTTCTACAGGGAGAGGTGCACCCTCTTCCACAAGCATGGGTACTTCATCTTCAGTGGAGATGGGCAATTGCACTTCTGTAATCAGGGGAACTTCCATTTTTGTGGCAGCAGAAGCTTCTGTGACAACAGGGCTTTCTGCTTCCATGTCAACAGGAGCTTCCGTTTCTGTAACAATGCGAGTCTCCGTTTGTGTGACAACAGACACTTCTGCTTCCGTGTCAACAGGAGCTTCTGTGACAACAGACACTTCTGCTTCCATGTCAGCAGGAGCTTCTGTGACAACAGGCACTTCTGCTTCTGTGTCAACAGGGACTTCTGCTTCTATGTCAACAGGAGCTTCTGCGTCAGCAAGAGCTTCCACTTCTTCAACAACAGCAGCTTCATCTTCCATGACTTTCACATCTGTGACAAAAGAGCCTTCTGTTTCTGGGGCAACAGGAGTTTCAGCTTCCATACCAACAGGGGCTTCCGCTTCTGAGACAACAGACACTTCTGCTTCTTTAACAAGAGGGGTTCTGGCTTCCGAGACAACAGAGGCTTCAGCTTCTGGGACAACAGGCACTTCGGGTTTCGGGACAACAGGGGCTTCCACTTCCATCAAAACATGGTCCTCAACTTCAGCTGAAACTGCTGCTGCTGCTGCCATTACTGCAGTGGCCCCTTCTCCAGTCTCAGGAACTTCCTACACAACAACATCAAATGGTTCCCTCACAAGTGACCTTCTTTGCTTCTGTCAGATTAGTTTAAAACCCACAGCAGAACATTAGATTTGCTAATCAGCCAAACGCCCACTAATCTTTGTACTAGAATTCATTGAAAAAATAAGCAAAACGTACAAATGAATGTTTTGCCAAAAGTAGACAGAAACATTTTCTGTAGACCCATGTTCCTCCATGATTATGTTGATCACATGCCAAGGAATCAGAGGCCAGCTGAGTTGAATTATTTCCAGATTTCAAATGATTATTTAATTTAGTCACTCAACTCCTTATATTGCAATGGAATCTGCACCTAAAATGCATAACTAATTTAACTGTGTTTACATATAGCAGTGGGGTGAAATTTCCTTGATTGGTTCAGCTGTTTGAATTTTCCGTAAGTGCCAAGTTTCATCTGAAGAGTATGTGTGTGTGTGCGCAGTTTTTTTAAAAGATATTTCATTAACAAAACATCTGCATAATAAGCTTAATTCACCATTCACCATGAACTGACGGATTAGTGTGCATGCTGTGTTCTGATTGGACTGTTCTCAGATGAGGACCTATTTAAGATTAGCTGGGCTGTGCTGACTAAGAAAAGCCTAAGCATTCCCAAGTCAAAGATAAAGCAGTCCAGAGATGTGTGATTCAGCTCTTACTTCAGTCGCTGCCGGGATTCCTTTGGGTTGGTAGCCTCTCGACTCTTCCAACACAGCCCTCTCCTCATTTGGCTAAACCAGAGTAAAACAGCAAGGTCAGTTCATAGTAACAACTGTGTCAGTTGGAGAGACAAAGTGAAAATACAGTATAAATGAAGTTGAAATTTGCCTGGATACAACATTTTCATTGTTCTTTTTTCACTGTTTGCACAGAAGACACACAAGTTCCTCTGTTGCATTAAGATTAAGACTACATAAAAACCAAAGAATCTTCTGCATTTGTACCAGGGGTAATCACCACACAATAGTTACTCTGTATCACCTTAATACAGTAAATTGAATGGTAACTAACCCTAAATACTACCATTGATAAGAATACTGGCACTCTAGGAGGGTAGCATATCATTTAGGAAGATTGTACCAGAAGACTGCACCAGTATTAAATTCAAATCTCCTGATTCTCCTGAACTCCCCCTTTAATGAACTCCACTTTAGCACAGTTTAGAACGATGACAAGCTCCATGGCATATCATGTTATTGGGATACGGTGAATTTAATATGTACTATGTAGTATGACTTAGTAAATGTATCTTTTTAACTACATATGTACAGCATGTCAAATTATGTCCATTTACCCAGTTATAGGCATCTATTCAACACAACTGCTAAGTATGCCTGCATACCCTCTCCCCCAGATCATAAAAACAAAACAATCTGCAGTGAACATTTGTTTAACTGACTGTTGACACAACTGCACGATATTTTAAATTTATATTCTAAATAGCTGCACCATTAAGTTTATGCCCATCTCAAATAGACTCCACACAGATGGTGCTTTGGAAATAAATGATTTCAAAATGATTTTTAAGCTAATAATAATGATGAAATGTAAGGAATCATAAAGTGTTCATAAGACTCACTTCATTGTTTATGTGGCAATTAAAACATAAACTATATTACCGGGAAGGAGGGCCCTCTGAGGGTTGAAAGGAAAGTTTACTCAAATGTGACAAAGCACGATCACTCACGGCGACGAGGGGATACTCGGCGGCTGGCTGTGTCTTGGCGGTTTCTCTGAGGTACTGCTCAGCCACATAGGCCTCCTTCAGCCCAGGGAATAAGTTCTCATATTCAGATGGGTCCGCCAATGATTCTGCAGCCTTTTGGTTCACCTTGGACAGGCTCTCTCTCCACAGCTTTACCACCCTGTCAGAGCAGACAAAGGCGGAGACACACGCAACCTTCAGAAGGAACCAGTAACCGACAATAAAAAGTACATTAGTTAAAAATAATTATGACAGGCTGTAAGTAAGGCTTTTAAAAACTTTATGCAGTCAGAACTTTGTATAGATCTAGTTTACAAACACTCGATGGTGTCTTGTGGTACATGGCAGCCCAATTTAAGAGCCAAGCTAACCCATTATAGCACAGTAATGTGCGCCAGCAAGGCAATATCCCACACAGCAGAAAAGGAGGAAGTCTGTTTCATTTACCTGGACACCTGGCTAGGGAGGTACGTACGAGCCAGGAAAGCAGCTTCTGGCAGACGATTTGTCCGGATTAGGAGTTCCAGACAGTTGTTCAATCTGAGGAAATGAAACAGAGTTGCTGTTGGAACACAACTGACAGCAGACATACACTCTTGTACCTGTCATTGAGGGCTCTGGATACATTTCTCCACACCCACAATCCCACCACCTTTCAACAACCTGCTACACCCTGAAGCCCTCCAATGTCCATTCCTCATACTCACTTTCCCTGCAGGAAGTAGGTCAGGAACGCCACGTTGTTCTTGCCGTCGCGCTCCGCGCACTCGGCCAGCTTTCCCACCATGGCGGCGTTGCCGGATGCCGTGGCGAGCAGCAGCAGCCCGCCGTAGTCCTGGGCGTGGTGGAGGCACTCTTGCGCCAGCCTGAACTGGCACTTTGCGGTGGCCAGCTCTGCCAGCTGTTTCCACTTGTGCTCTGACTGCGAGTCGGGGAGGGAGACAGGTCACAGCGTTTTAACTGGTGATTCCGCACCGTACGATTCAGCACGCTGTGTTTCAAAGGGCGCAGACCCTTACCTTACACACAGACAAATAAAATACTGGACTTAAACAATGAGCCCATTTGCAAACAAGCCGATGTTGCTGTTATATGATTTATAGATGATGTCCTCTAGCTCTTTAAGTACTCAGTTCAGTTATTTTGCTGGGATGTCCTGCCATTCTGTCCAACACTGTTTGGCCCATACAGGATGGCCAATGTCCCATATTTAGCACTTTGGTACATAAAACTTTACAAATATGTTAGTTATATTGTCAGCATGTGCTGCAAATGCAGGTTTATTTAATAAATAACCTGCATTAAATACCCCCTTGGCTAACAATACTGAATTTGATCAACATGTATCACTGCACTGTGTTCAATATTTGGGTAAGGGTCTATTGGCCACCCTGTCTTAGGCATGTATTATCCTCAACCTTGTTTCTCTAGCATTTAAATAGGCATTACTTAAATTTCCCATTGTGTAATAATATCAGTATCAGTAATAAGAATGATGATGATTCCTGACGTTCAAGAAAAGAATGGGTAACCTAACAATGGAGACCCCCCACCCCCTCCAAGACATCCATGAGTTGTTACAGAACACTTCTTAAAACCTGTTCTCTGGTGATACACTCTTCTAAAGAACAAACTATTAAGTGCATCTACAAGATCTTGATTGTTACAAAGCTTTTACAAAGCCTCCCTTCTGCATATTTAAATACATGATCTCCAGCTTTTTCCCAACTATAATGATAAAACTTTGAATACTTTTCATGTTACACTTCAGAAACTATAGAAAAATAACATGGTTCAACAGTGACTCTTTCCTTGTGAGCTTCCTGTTTGTGTAGACACTGACCTCTGCTTCAGTGGCCAGCTGGTAGGCGATCTTGAGCTCCCCCTGCTGCAGTGCCAGCTCAAAGCGATGCTCTGGGTCTGTGGACACAGCCAGCGCCTGCTGCTTGAAGCCCTGTGGCACAGCAACACACAGGCAGACTATTCAGCAGCATGGTCGTAGTACAGGATCACCTCTTACCCAGGCAGCTTACAATTTACTGTACACTTCTAGAATTCAACATGCTTTATGCACATGATTACTCACACTGATACGCATTTCAATGCAGTGAAGCATAGCTTTGAAGAAGGAAATCAAAACAGTAAACGATTACTCATTGTACTCACTGGTAAATGCCAATCAGCAGAACTATGCATTCTAAGGGAAGTGTATACTGTGATTACTCGGGTCACAAACTCCCAGTAATCCTAATATCCAAGACAGGCCAACAGGAAGTACTCCAGGCTCACCCACCTGTTTCTCCAGGAAGTGTGCCACTCGTGTCCTCTGCTCCTTTGGGATGGTGGGCAGCACCTTATCAGCCATGCCGAAGTCCCTGCGCATGACAGCGGTCTGGTACTCCAGCACGGACACCAGCAGCGAGTAGCTCACAATGTTCAGCTCCTTGTCTCCCAGGTAGAGGCGGTCGTCCTTGGGGATGTAGCCCAGCAGGTACATTGTCCTGTGGCAGAAATTCATGACATCACTCACATGAATTGATAATTCATCTACAGAAATGAAGAGCGGCATTTCAGCTTCTTTGCTTCTTCAGGCACAGGCCATGACAGGTGAGGAAGTACCTGTCCAGGTGAGCAATGGTAACAATTTCTCCCCCCACAAAGTAGTTCAGCCTGTTCACTGAGCTGGTGTAGATGAAGCAGTCTCCCACCCAGAGGCCTGTCTTCACAACCTCCTGAATCTCACCCAGGACCTACAGCAAAGATGGAGATGAAGCCCAAATCAGACTCGGAAGAGAGGGATGGAAGAAACAAACTAAATCTTACAACATATCTGTAAGAATAGTGTCATTTAGCTGATTCATCAATTTGTGAAGAGCACTCCTCTACTCTACCCCTACTGTTGATTGGAAACCTATGGTCATGAATATGTACAGTACATTGCCTCATGTGCCTCACAGCCACAGTCAATACTGACACTGTCAGTTCCAGACCACGGGCATGTTACTGCAGAGAAACGGGTTTGTTTTGATAAGCTACAGGTCAGATTTTTATTTACCAGAGCAGATACAATGACAAAACCCCCGAAAGCCAGAATCCTCTTACTTCGAATGCGTCCTCGATACCATCCTCTGTCACACCCTCGTTGCCCTCCTGCGCGGCCGCCACCTTGTCCGGCATGTACTTGAGGACGAAGAAGGACTCATCCGTGGCGATGCACACCAGCTCGCCCGAGTCTGACCAGAAGATCTGGATAGAGCATCAGGCCATGTCATTGGACCCAGGGAGTGAAGTGAAGTAGAACGCTTTGAACTGAATCAGGCGGGAAGTGGAAAAACTCACATGCTTGGGCTGGATTTCGATGCGGCGGATCAGCTGTGTGTTCTCCCAGTCGTAAAATGCGAGCCCATTCGCTGACCTGACTCCCAGCAGGTATCCACCATACACACCTGGGACAAGCAAGCCAGTGTGTGAAAATTTATAACACAGCATACAGAAGTACTATATTCCAAACCAGTAAAATCTCAGGAAACTAACGAAGACAAGCAAAGCAAGGCCAACCTTCTGCACCAAAGTCTGGTTTGAAGGACTTCTTCTCCTTAAAGTTCTTGAAGAGTTTTACCATACTGTTGCTTTCCCGAGTGGCATATCTGCAACACATCAAATTCTCAGGGTAATGCTGAGTTGGACCAAGCAGCCCACACTACAGATAACACCGGAATAACATTGTTTAAAGAACGTTCAAATGCTAACAGAGGTGATCTTACTCAGAGGAATCGTGGGCCCAGACAAACTCCTGCGCCGAGCCAAAGCTCTTGTTCCTGAGCGCCATGGCGGTGTAGATGATGTACTCTCCATCTCCACACACCACAACAAACCTGCAGCCAGCAACACACACAACACACAAGGGTAAAATGTACAACCAAAGTGAAACCAGTCCTTACATTACTCTTAACGACTTCTTAATGTTCTACACAACAAGCCCACAGGGACTCTTTCATGTGTGAGCCAAATACCTACAATGAGTCCCTGTGGTTGAGCTAGATTACATTAAGCGGTCTAAAATGTTTTAAATTACACTTAATTTGAGTTAGACTCACCATGTGTCTACCTGGCCTGTTTGAAAATACATTTTGCTGTGTTTGGTCGGTATGTGAACCATTTGGACCGCATTGGGTGGGTATTAGAATCATTCTGGGCCTGTAAGGCCTTTAGTATGACTAGTCTGAATTGGATTTTTGGATCAGATAGCCGTCACACCTGCCATTGGGATTGTGCTGGATGGTCTGTGGGTAGATCTCACAGCTGCCCATGTCTTTAACAGCCAGCGGCAGCCGCTCTCCGTCCTTGATCTCCGCATCGCCCATGGCCTTCAGGTTGGCCTGCTGCACCTCTGAGTGCCTGGCCCAGATGATCTTCCCGTTGCTGTCCATGGACATGGCCGGCTCCTCCCGTCCAAGCTGGGTAGGGAGAGCGAGGGGGGCTCATCATCTCCAAAGAGTTCACACCACACAACCCTCTTTCCCACAGTATACACTGGTTACTCTGGAAAATGTATTGTGAAATTTAGAATTATATGCTGTCCAAGAAACAAACAAGACATACAAGGTAAAACACATGAGAAATATCACAATAACAATACCTAAAAACCAGAGCCACGAGAGACAATATATTAAACATGCCAAATATGGAAAATCAGTTTTTCAAGGTCATTTTTATAAAATACTTTGTATGCATTGGTGGCATAAACGTCCCTTGAGAGCCAGAATGGATCTGGCATTAAGCTATCTGATATTAAGCTAAGAATATTTAAGATATTTAGAATTGTGCAGTTTTCCAATGAATTCAAGTAAGTAGTTCTGAGGTATAATGTGACCCAGAATCACTCCAACTCCCATCACTCCCATTAAAACAATGGAATCTACCACCAGCAAGCACAACTGAAGCAGCAAGCATGAATAAGTGAGAGACAGACAGCTGAGTGGAGAGGATGCTGGGAGATGAGGTCCAGAACAGTTCTCAGTGCTGTGGGGCAGTACCTTTATGATGATGCTGCCCTCGTCATAGCCCAATGCCACGCTGTTGGAGCTCCGCAGGCTGCACACACACCACACCCTCTCCATGCCGTAGTTCAGCGTGCTCTCCAGGCGGTACGTGCTTGCGTGCCAGATACGCACAGTACCTGAGGGCCAGGGGAGGGGTCAACCTGAACATCTGTATCCTACTGTTACTTATATCAAAGTCCCTTTTCAATTCATCATTTACACACAAAAATAATCCAGAATCAGCTTTAACAACATACTAACATGAGAAAGCCCTCATGTTAAATTATGTTGTTGCTTATTCAGGGAACACTGTAATAAGCATCAACCTAAAGACATTGATTTTAGAGAAGAATCCAGGGTGCTCTTAATCAAGAAGAAAGTTCTGGAAGGTACAAACCATCCTCTGATCCAGTGAGGATGATGGGCAGCTCTGGGTGGAAGCTGACACATGACACATTCTGTGCATGACCCTCCAGCGTCTGCACACACGTTTTATTCTGGAGTGGAAGGACAAAAACTCAAACTCAAAAACGTCACAATTTACAAATCCTGTTCATCAAAAATGCAGTATTTACAAGTAGCACTCGTATAGACAGTAAACACATATAAATCTAAACAGCCTTATGAATGTAATGTCTATTGGAATTGAAGGGTACTTTACTACACCGTAACAAGAAGGCGGTGCAGTGTGTTTCAAATCAAATCATATCATTCCTTATGTTATCTAAAACTGATAAAACTGTCACCTCATCAGGAATTTGTCAGCCTTTAAAATGCATCATTTTTATTCCACAGTGAACTACGCTCAATTTTAGAGAGACAGATTGTCATATTATCATGCAAACACGTATCACACATCATCTGTCCTCACAACGGATGTGTGTACCTGGTAATCCCAGATCTTGACCATCCGATCGTCAGCCCCGGAGATGAGATAGGGCTTGTCGCCCCCACTGTAGTAGTCGATGCAGTTGACCCCCTTCTCATGACCCTCCAGTGTGAAGTTAGGGGACGAAGAACCCAGCTGCCACACCTGAAACAGGTACCGGGGAGTTACCGCAGACTGACCCATCACACACATGCACACACAAGTCTTTGTCACTGCATTCACACAGACCAAGACACTCATAACTCATCTAACCCCACAGTCTAATAAGCTGCTGTACCTTTATTGCTAATTTTACTGAACAGAACACACTGCTGAAACTACTGAAAATATATTTTCAGTATTTATATTTTTCATATTTAATTTTTATATGATCTATTTTTTTTCTTCAGAGAAAGTGAATGTCTCCAAAGTTTTAAAAAAATCTCCTGAGCTGTCTTGTAATTTGTGACTTGAGTTACCTTGATGGTCCTGTCGAGGGAGGCACTGGCAAACTGGTTGTTGTCCTTGGGGTTGATGACGATCTGCATGACATAGTGTGTGTGTCCCTCAAAGACTTGGCTGCAGGACCACTTCTTCTCCCAATCCCAGAGTTTGATCAGCATGTCATCTGGGTACACACACACACACACACACACACAAACAAACAGGTGTGAACACAGCACAAGGACAGCACTGTCTGATGTCACTAGGTTTTCTAGCTTGGTGTTTTATGTATTTTCCATGGTTCTAAAAGGAAACAAAATCAGAAAAATATTATCTATATTTTTATGATTATGTTTAACATGTTTATTATTATGAATAGTTTTAACAAGTCTGGCAAGATTAGGTTTCGAAAACTTCAGGGGGAGTGAGGGAGAGAGAGGTATACAACACAAAATCAGCAAAAGCAGATTCATAGACAAATATGGAATGAAAATGCAAAAAGTAAAAACAGAAGCCACTCATTAGCATTTTCTCTGTGCTAGCCATTGGAAGCAGATGTGTGTCATACCACTGCTGGTGAGGATGTATGGCTGTGTGGGGTGTACAGCGATGCAGCGGATGTAGTCTGAGTGAGCCTCAAACATGTGCACACGCTCCAGGGTGTTGTAGTTGAACACACGAATCTGCATGTCATCCTATTCCACACAAAAGGAAAAAATAAATAAATAAATAGCCCAAACAAGTTTATCTGCACTGCATATGTAAGAGGCACCTCTGCTGAGCAAGCAAGTTTCAAGTGTTGTGATGTCATCGGGAGATAAGCCAATCGGCATTGCCCACAATACCCTTCACTATTTCCCCACAGTGTAGTTCAAAGCCCACTACAGTTAAGTGACTGAAACAAATCTCAGTAAATCACAACTGGCAGGCACTGCCAGATACTAAGCAGCAAAAGGAACAGTAAAACAAACTGTGAAATCTACAGAAGACAGTAACAGAAGGACAAAAGTGTGAAAAAAATGCTGCATTTTATATTAGCAAACCACACAAGACATGAGACAGTCTTACAGCTCCTGTGATGACCCAGTTCTTCCTGGCCACAAACTTAGAGGTTCTGACAGGAAGGTCACACACTTCAAAGGTCTTAACAATGGTCTGAAAGAATTAAAGTATGTTAATCATAACTTTGAAGGCTCTGTGACATACAAAAAGATGCTAAATTCAGAAAGGGTGTAGTCATTAACAGGTACTCACCTGTGTCTCGTGGTTCCAGACGCAGACACTGCCATTATACAGGCTGGCAACCATCCATGGCTCAGTTGGATGCAGATCCACGCTCTTTACACGGTCTGAGCGAGCCGACAGCTTTCGTTTGATATCCAATCGGAGAGGCTGCGGGTGACACAGAGAACATCATCAAGCTGTGCTGTGCATTGCTGCATGTTCATGAATGACCACCAAATATCTCAACACATTTACGATTTGTTGAGAAATCCTGTCATTCTAAAGGACAAGGTGATATCCGCACAGGTTCTAAACGATCAGAAATGAATCTCAAAATCTTGACACTTCACTACCCGTGTAAACAAAACAAACTTGGTGTACTGTCCCATATGGAAAAAATGATATGGAAATATAAGGGAACTGCATGTATTTTAATATATGTACTTATATTTCTTAATGTATTTCTTACACATATATTTTTACATCATAAAATATATAAAAATATATCTTATATATAAAAATTTTAATATATTTAAATATAAAAAATTGGTTGCTTTTAAATATTTATGACATGTATTTACATTTATTTAAATATAATAATGTTGTGAAGCAGATGTGCATTATACAGTTGCAAGAAAACGTCTGTGAACCCATTGGAAATACTACAATTTCTGCATTAATTACTCAATGAATGTGGTCTCATCTAAGTCACAATAATAGACTAACACATTCTGCTTAAACTAATAACAAACAAATATTTGTACTTCTTGTCAATAATAAATGCATCATTTAAACATTCACAGTCTAGGTTGGAAAACGTATGAGAACCTTTAGGCTAATGACTACTCAAAAAGCTAATTGGAGTCAGGTGTTCCAATCAATGAGATAAGATTGAAGGTGTGGCTAGGAGGTGCTCTGGCCTATAAAAAAGGCACACAAAATTTGGTTACTGACAGAGTTTGTTCTTCTCAAGATATATCTATTCATGTGAACAATGCACTGAACAAAACAATTTTCAGAGGACCTTAGAAGAAGAATTGTGAAGATGCATAAATCTGGAAAACACTATAAAACCATTTCCAAAGGCCTGGGTGTTCATCGATCCACAAAATGACAAGCTGTCTACAAACGGAGGAAATTCAGTACTATTGCTACTCTCTCAGAGTGGGTATCCTGCAAAGATCATGGCAAGAGTGCAGCATGCAATGCTGAAGCAGGTCAAAAAGTAACCCTATGGTAAAAATAAAGATCCTGAAGCAATCTCTTGAACTTAGTAAAGTCTCTCTCCATGTGTCCACAAAAAAAGAACTGCAAAACATGAATGGTATTCATGGAAGGACACCACAGAGGAAACCACTGCTCTCCAAAAAAACATTCCTGCATGTCTCAAGTTTGCAAAAGACGACTTGGATATTCCACAACACTTCTGGGACAATGTTTTATGGACGGATGAGACTAAAGTAGAAATGCACAACACTGTTTGGAGGGCAAAGGCACTGCTCACCAACACCAAAACCTCATTCCAATTGAGAAACGTAGTGGAGTGAGCATCATGCGGCTGCTTTGCTGCCTCAGGGCCTGAACAGCTTGCAACGGGAACAAAAAAATCTTAATTGTATCAAATTTTACAGGAGAATGTCAGGGTAGCGGTCGTTCACCTGAAGTTTAGTAGAAGATATCGCTGCAAAAAATGTCCTACCTGTTCCTAGATACAACGGTTCACATTTTCTAGCCTGAACTGTGAATGTTCAGACTGAAGACATGAAAGGGGCAATTGATTGTATGCTATTAGTTTAAGCAGAATTTTTGTCTATTAATGTGACTTAAATGAAGATCAGACCACATTTAATGAGTATTTAATACAGAAGTCCAGGTAATGCCAAAGGGTTCACAAACCTTTGTGTGTGTGTGTGTGTTTATGTATTTCATAAATATATTACAAAATATATTTCAATAAATTAAAAAATGTCCGCCATATTTTTAAACGTATTACTTTTAAGCATGGGTTATAATTGTGATTTTAAACGGCATAATGCCTCACATGTAATATGCACATTTGCATACAAAGTAAATATTTGTTAGCCTATATGTTCGCGTTACACAATGATTTGCGTCCTTGGATTTAATGTTTATGATTTGGGTGTCCCATCAAAAAGGTTTGAACGCTGTCAGGCCACTGCTACGTCAAATTAGGTTTCAAGTTACATAAGTGCTGGCTCTGTCATACTGTACAAAAAGTTTGCTTACTGACCTATTAATCGTATTTTGTAATATAGATGCGTAAAACGAAAGGAATTTAGGTTTACATACTTGACCATCAACACGTAGCTAATTGAGTAGTCACAGTATCGAAGTTAACAATTAGACGGCTATTATATTCAATATGCTATGAATTGAAGATTCTTCTCAGCTGCTTGAACTAGTTCTGCATATGAGAGTTACCACGCGTACTAGGCTAGCAAGCAAACAATGGAACATGCATGCTTCCCAATTACCACAAAAATAGTGATCTGTACGTCAAATAAACTGCACTTCTCAGACTATAAATTAGCTATCCATTTGTGTAAAGTTAATAGCGACTGATCTAAGTCGCTATTATCAATTATAGGCCCTCAATGGACTCGGGACTTTGATTTACTGAGAAAAGAATAGACCTCGCCCACATAAAGCCACTGCACCCGAATTAACCAATTTAAAAATATAAGGCTTGCAAGTAGCGATGTGCGCTTAGATAGCCTTACCATGTTTTCACGATGCCAAGAGGCGTCTCTCTTAAAACAACCCAGAACACAGACAATAATCAGCAGAGGTGGACGTAGTTGGCTACGTGGAGCTTCCAGGGACTCCCTCTCACGAGATCAGGCGACTGGTTGCGTAACACGGCGAGATCTCCGTAGCTTTCCGTAGTATGTGCAGTGGGTGTGTCATGTAAGTAAGCCTAACGTATACCTTTAAAAGCCTGAAGTAAGCTACTTGTATAATTTTTCCCCATTAAATGTTCGTATAATTTCTGACATGTCAAATGCCTAACACACAAGTGATCAGACCGCGCTCACGACACGTATAACCAGTTATGCAACCAGATTGTTCTGTTGCATAAATACATTCTGTCTTGTAGTTGAAAATGTATACTTTATATTTACGAATGAAGTATACACTTTCATCCTCACAAGCATCATTGAGCACTGAAAAGATGCGTGCGCGAAAATAGAATGAATAATACCACACTGCAAGAGTAGGAAAGCACATTGTCTTCCATAAGTATTCATTTTGTCCATAAAAACTGAATGTACTTGTGTTTATGACTTCAAATTACACTCAATGATGAATGATACAGTATTAATTCCAGCGAACACGCAAAAATGAATTGAATTTACGACATACTGATGTTAGAAGTCAACCAACCATAGACAAATTGTGTTATTGCTGTCACACTGCCTTGTTATCATTAGATCATTGCTGAGTTTGGTCATGAATTGGTTAACCTGCAAAAGCACAGACGGAGATAAGAGGCTGCCTATTGTACCCATTTATTTTGTGCTAGTCATTAAATCAATAGTCATGATATATTGCTGTTGCAATTTTGTGCTACAGTAGTTGAGCAGCAGAAAAAAAGATTATAAGATTTTTTTTTCTGGCTAACCACTACAGGATCACATCCCATAGATTTCAACTGAAAGTTAAATCAGTTTTGTTAAGTTAAAAAAATAAACTGTATAAGTAAGCCTGTGTATTTGCCTATGTTTTATTTGTAGAAAATGTTTTTTAAATGCATTGCATGCATGCATGCATGCGTTTTGTATTTGTTTAAACTAGAAACATTAAGTATGAAGAGCCACCAGTTCTAAAAATCAAAGCTAAAGCTCACATTTTTCACAATAAATTTCAGTAACATTGTGGGCCTCATTTTCTTATTATAAAGTGAAAATCCATGCATGCACTCCTTCCACACAAATATTATTCAGCTTGAAAAATGTGATGGGTGCATGTGTACATATAAGATCATATATCAATAAGCTGCAAAAGATTTTCACGTTTTCAGGTGTTGTTATATAAATCATGTGTACATCTGCTACATGTGAAATTGCAAATGTTTGTGGTATTTTTAATCAGGATTTTAAAGTGAAAACCTTCTGTCTTCACATTCAAAAACTTGGAGATCTCTATAAGATGTGTGCAAATGAAGCATTGCTTATACTCACAGATGCATTTGCCATTTGATATGTTCAGTTACTGTGAAACACTAAACCAGGGTGGGGCAATTTACCACTTAGCTAATTTACCAATGGTGCCGGGACTCTTACATCATTTTATTGGATATTGACTGATAAGCCCAGCGTTGTCTCGCTGAGTGAAGACTTCCTATTGTTATCCCATCACCACTTCAGGCAGTTTCAGAGGTAAGATGTTAATCCAGTTCTTGGCATGCTTTTACATGACAAATTACATTTTTTTTTCTGTGCAAATAATAAATGATATTATTCTTCTAGTGATCAGAAAAGTAGCCATAATCATACATAACAAAAATATTATTGGAAAACATAAACGATCATTTTCCCAACAGTCAAATGACCAAAACCACATTATGCATGCTTGCATGTTTATTAAAATCAGATTTGTTTATTACAAAGAAATATCTACATGATAACATAAAATGGGAACAGGAAATAAAGAGGTTGTACTGCTTGTTAATTTATTTCCATTTTGTTTGAATTAAATCCCCCCATTTTTCACAGAGTCTGAATTCATTCCAATTATACCTCTCTCACTGCTGTGCCATCCATACCTCTACGAGAAACAATGCAGCTGAAGTGTACTCCACTCATGCACTAGCCTATGAGCCAGTTATAATTTTCTCCCAACTATCCACATAATGCTACAGGACAGTTAGCAGTCATCTGAGGGGATCTATATATCTCATTCACAACAACTAGTATCCTGTGGGCATCTGGATTGCATTTAAACTAATGCAGCGGTAACAAAGGGAATGCTTGTAGCCCAGACCTTTAGCTGCAACATGAGCAGGCTAGCAATGACTAAACTGTCTGTAAATAGTCATTTGAACTTCCTGGTGAATTGAAGGGGTTGGTATTTATGCCTGAATTGTATTGCCACTTTTCATATTGAACAAATCAAATCATAATAGATTTTTCTTGCACTGTGGCCACGTCATATTACTTGTTAATGGTTAGAGGTCTTACACCCCTAGGAAAAAATAAGAAGAATAAAAACTTTTTGATTGTGTTAACCAATCAGTATCCCTTTCACCATTCTTTGGGAAAATATTCCCATTTACAATGGGTTTCAATGAGATCATAGAAAGTACATTACCATATGCTATGCAATGCTAATGTAACATGGGTCTGGTTCACAGGCTAATCCAAGGAACAAAGGATGAGTTACACCCACCCTTGATGGGACAAGGCCAATTGCATTCTATTGCTGTGGAGCCCGGTCATAGCCAGCTAATGACAGAGCTGAGGTAAAGGCTCTTCATTATTTCTTCTTGAACACCTGATGGCATACTGTGTCTCCACAAGTCAGCTCCTGAAAATCCAGAGAGGTGATACAATTAGTTTTGAATAGCTGCAAAGACAATAGCGTCAGATGAATGATCCTTCCCTTTTCCCCTAGCCAAACAATTTAGCTATACTTTTGTATCTCCAGCAGTGGATAATAAAAATGACATGAGGATGCTTAGACTGCTGGGTGGCTCATCCTGTTAAGGCATTGTTATAGTGCATGGATGCTCCCCACAGTCTGTTTTCGAATCTGTACCATGTCACTGCTGACTGGCTGGCAGTCCAGCAGAGAAACGCACAAATGGCACTCGCTTCGTTCAGGGCAGGGAGCCAATTGTTCAGGATGACAGCATCTCATTGCGCACTGCACTGGTGACCCCTGCTGGTGACCCCCTGTGGTCCACCCATTGTACTGCACATGAAGCATCTTCCTTTGATTCATATCTGTGCAAGCAAAACTTATAGACTAAGGTATAACATGAAGCAGCTTGTGGCATCATGTTGCAGCAATGAATACAATTAGGCATGGGGGGGGGGGGAGGGGCATAAAAAAATTCATGATTTATTGAAATAACCATTACTTACCAAGTGAAGTTTGTCTCCCTCAATCCAGTGCTTCCATCCACGGTTGGCTTTCTCACCCTTCTGGGTGCACACCAGATTGTCACCATCCCAGACCACCAGCGTCTAAAAGTAAACATTCCCACAATTCCTGATTTGCCATTTTGTAGGACTGCACCAAGAGGGATGAAACAGGTGCGACGTAAAGAATAAGAACAGAAGAACTAGGATGAAACTGGAAGGGCATTAAGAGATAAGAAGGAGAAAATAAGACATTCATTTAGAGGATGGAAGGGAAAAGGAAACCAAGATGAGATTTCAGCAAAGTGTGTTCAGTGTTTTGACCTACCTGTACCTGCCTGTTGTCCAAACCCTTGGTGTGCTCCTCAAATTCTTCCCCAACTGTGAAGTTCACCTCATAGTTCCTGAATGTGCTCAGTGTGTTTGTCTCAAACTTGTCCCCGTTCTGAACAAACACTTTTGTCTGAGTCAAATGGACGGCAATTTTACGGGTGGCAAAATCAATGTCTGTGGGGAGAGGGGGGTGGATTAATTACAATTAGTCAGTCAAGTTATATAGAAGGAAAAAATGATTTTTAGTGTGCAGTATCTTTGCATGCTTGATTAAGGAATGAAACCAAAGGAAACAAGACATTCACACTAGTTTGCAGAAGTAAAAATTAGATTTATACGCTACATTACCATGATCGCTTATTTACCCCATTTGAATTGTTTTCTTCCCCATTTCCCACTTCAGGTGATCAAATTTAGCATCACCTCATGTACTGAATGGATCTCTTGAATTTCAATGGAGAATGGTACTCTATGAATCATATCTAAACAGCTGAATAATGAAAGACTGTGGATCAAAATCAATGCTGCATGAAGCTTCCTATCCGCCAGGCTTTGCATTGGTATGATATGCAAAAGCAGACCTAATTTTCCTTGGAGAGATGAAAATGGCAAGAAGAGTGAATCAATATTTATTTTGCATGGTAACAGGCAGGATCTGTACACTTGTTGAAGGTTAAGCTGCAATGACAGAGGCTCGATAAGTAAATGAAGTAGCACCGATAGTCTTTGCTTTCCATTTTTGCACCATCTCACCCTCTCTTCATTTATTAGTTTAACCGATTTGTGTGCGTACTCACTGCAGGAAGCGTGCTTACCCAGAGCTTTCATGTACTCCTCAAAATTCTCATTGCTCACCATCTCCCATCTTCCATTGTAGTCAGCAGGCATGATGATCGTGTGAGGGTCAATCGGGCTGAATCGCAGATACGAGGAAAAGAACGGGTGCAGCGCATCCCAGCCCTTTTTATACTGGAGCGAACTCCAACCGGGAAGACCAGCGTGCAGAGTTCACATGATAAGATTATTTATTGCCTCTGAGCACTTTGAGGAAGCTCTGCTTTCAGACTCTATTTAACAGTGCCAAGGGTCAGAAAGACCGCAAAATAAATTATTCATTCAAAGGAAATGCAATGTAAAAATGCATGCCTGCTCATTCAGGAAAACAATCTGATATAATCCTGCATATAAAAAATGTTTTTTTTTTTTTGTCTTCATTAACGGCTCAGAGATTGTGTAGCCGGCATTTAAAATTTATTGCAGATTTTTAGTTCATGCAGCACAAATAAATGTAAAGATACACAGTAACGTCGCAGCCTCCTGTAGATGGTGCTGTACAGGATGTTCCACAATCAATACCTCTGCTAGCTAATTGGAATGGTATGCATTATTCATGTGCGGATTCATGTCTGAACGCAGCAAAGCCTGCCGGCCCCTTTCCTTCACTTCACACAAAGTAGGAAATCGCTGGAGGCTGCCTGTGTGGTTTAGCTGTTGTTGAAGGTAGCCTACTGTCTGTCATCTGTAATTGTTCCACTGATCACATTGAAACGTCATATTGATCATATTGTGCATTTAGATACAAAATGGCAGGGATGATATGGAAGTTGACAGACAGCAGAAGAGATAAAAGCATGCATGATACTGTATCTTTTCTGAAGACACTCTGCTTCTGGATATGTAGACGGGCTCTGTTCCAGTGAACACTGTCCTGTGAAAGTCTTGCCATTGCTGTAACTCTGGCAGTTAGTGAAACGAATGTTGGTGACACCATTTACCTGAGTGTCATTTTTCATGAGATTCCTGATTCACATGCGCTCTATAGACTTTATGTAGGATACATGGTCTAATGTAGCTTATCAATCGTCTGTTGCTTTTTAATCAGTTCTCTATCTGCATTTTCAAAGGCCCACAGGATTGTAGATAAGAAGAGTGTTCAGCCTTTTATGTATGGTAGGCTGATATGACATGATGCCAAGGCCCTTCTACAACCCCTGTACATATTGTTCTCCTGTCCTGAAATCACTTCCTGTGCAATACCTTCTGATAGACTTAGACAAGATATATGAGACAAGGGTATCTCCCTCTACATGGCAAATAGATTCCTTTCTATACTTTATCCTGCAGTAAATGTTCTGGAACCACAGCACACAACTTTTCATCTACAGTACGCAGCTTGCACAATATCAGAGAAACCACTTTACAATTGCTCCCGGAAAGTGCTGGGGAGGCAGTTTTGTCTGTGATGTGTGAGTTCAGTCCGCAGGGTCAAAAGTCATGCCATGCATGCCCATGCAACAAGCAGATAAAGATCTGAAAGTGATTAGAGTTCCTTGTAGTCTGGAACAGGACCTGGGTAGCTGCATTCATTGCAGTCCGAGTTCACACTTATCTGGATGTTGTTGGCTGTCTGGCTGCGCACCAAAGCAGTTATTCTCCATTGAAAGGACTTGACAGCCTGATGTAGGCGGAGTCACTTTTGAGCTGCTCAGTTGCCTGTGTGGATTTTTGAAACTTGAAATATTAATAGAAAAGTATGGTACTGGCAAACAGAAATGTTTTGTGACATGTATGTAAACATTTTACACGTAAGCATGGAAAAAATTGCACAGTACCCACATGTGACCACATTAGGTCTTCTTGTTTTGTTTTCTTATAAAATTGTGAAATACAGTTTTGTGGGGTTTTGTGATATCTGTTCTCAAGCACATCCAGCAAAGGTGAAATATACTAAATTTACAGATTGGTGTGTCTGCCAATCAAGAAGGTTTACAACTGGCTAATTGTATTAATTAATTTTACAAGTAACAGAAACAAAGAAGTTTCTGCATTTACCTTTATCAGTGCTTCATAATTTTTTTTTTTTTCGATAAGACTGATCGACAAATGCCAAAACATTAGCTTCTGTACATCTAATAAAAAGACCAATTGCCAGCTTTTCAGTTTTTCTGTGTTTCTAGGCTTAACATAGAAGATGCACCTTATAAACTTTTTTCCTTTATGGGTTGCACTTCAAAGCAGACAATGTGTCTCATGGGTTCCACTAACTTTGAGACATTTTGTTTTGCCAAATATTGGTTTCCAGACAAATGTTCCATGCTTTGATACAACACTTAGTTCCAGTCAAGTAATTTCATTGAACAAGAGCCATTCCATAAGTGCTGATATACAGTACAACAGCACTGGAACTTTTTACTGTAACATATCACTCTACTTCACATCATAATTGATACAATGTAGAAAAAAACTTTTACTTTGGGGTGACTGTTTATATGTTGCTTAGCAAAAAAATTTTATTGGAATTTTGAATAAAATGTGTTTGTTGGCAGAACGGAATAAATGAAAAATATCATAATATGTTGTCTCATGCACTACTTGATATTTTATAGGAGAACTGTTGTATGAAAGCAATATCACACTTCAGGTAATGCTGTGTGACAGGAATCATCCATGTAGTTATTATGTCATCCATGGGATTTAATCCCCCAAACTGAATGTTGGGATCTAATGTTAGTATTATTTACAGCTGTTTAATTGCAGTCATTGTCAGAGTGCATGATTCCCCACATATTAACCTTGTTTAGTACAGTTAACTAGCACACACAGCCAGTTTGGCACTATTGCTAATATAAATCCAACAAATTCACTTATGTTTCACCAACACTGTCTCTCTTGTCAAAGTCAGCTTACAGTATTCATTGTATAGTTTGACCTAAAAAAAAATCAACTGATAACACACAAGATAACAATTAAGTTGTCTCCCTGGATCCCTACAGGTCAGCATAACAACCCATACACTCAGAACTTTTTGAAATTTTCCACCCATCTCTTCCCGTTACTCAATACACAGCAAGAGACTCACTTAAAATGGAGGCAGTAGCAGCACACTTCAGACACCCCCATACACTACCCTGGTGAAACGGTGCCATCCCCCCACTTCTCTGGGCCCACCAACACTAATACTTGCACAGGAAAGGGAAGAAAACACGAATAAACACACCATTGCACACTACAGAGACTCACAAAGAACATAAATCTTTAGTTTCACCATTGCTGTAACACACAAAAGCTGAATCCTTCCAGCCAGTACCACCAGACCATTCAGCTTACTGCTCTTGCCTCTGTCTGTAAAAGGAAGATTGTGAGATTGTTCCTGAGGAAGCCGTTACGTCTGGAGCTATTATGTATTAGCCAGTATTGACCAGTGTTGAGTTGGTTAAACTTCCTACACTTTCTCATTACAGCACTCCCCTTGTAATTCCTCTTGTTCCTCAGTATCGATCTGCTCACACACCTGGTGCTACTAGTACTGACAGACCGTAAATACCAAAATTCCCAAGGATTTTTTTCAAGCCTCTTTCCAAGGACCATAGCAGTGTTCATTATGTGCTTTCTTTGAAGGCACTGTAATGCCTCATTTCAAATTGGGACAAGCTTGTCTGGCTGCCAATTAATTCTTAGGAAAGTTGGAATATCAACTGGCCAACACAAACTCCCCCATCCCACCTTGTCTGCTTTGGCTTTTCCAGTTTGTGGATCCCATCACTGTCATTTCTTGTTAATCTGTTCTTTTTTCAGGGTGTTCTGGGATGTTGTTAAGCAGTGCCAAACAGTGTCTTGAAACCAGGTAAAACAATTGATGCCCATGATGTTGGGAGTGTGAGTTTAAAGGATGGGAATGTAGCGCAGATACATACATTAGCATGTTCCCTTCTGCTACAGACTGTGGCATTTCCCCTGGAGCATCAGTATGATTATGATTAGCTCCCTTGTCTGGGGACCTTGTTCTTTGGGTAAGTAGGGTACTTGCCTTTCTTGTTGTGCTAGGCCAGCTAGGGGGACGGGGTTTGATATCCGCTGCATCTCACTTTTCCTTTGTAGCCCCGGCTGAAATCTCACTTGTTCGCTCAGCAGTGAGACACTTCACTGTGACACATTCACACATACCACTGTTCATTAAAATAGAAAGTAAACTTTAAAAGCCCCACAGAGGAGCAAAATAAAAGAAAGCCAGCATTCATCCACTGGAATGAGGACACATCGCGTTTCCCGCCAGCATTTCCCATAGGTGCGCTGATTTCTAGGTTTCCCACATTTGCACAGTCCTCCCTAGCAGTTGCTGCAAAGGCCCTGCATTTCCCCATTAGCCTGTATTTGCCAGCTAATTACCCAGAGCTACACAATGTCTGAGGGATCCAATGTCATGTTCATAATCAAATTAATCATGATGGGATTTGACTAATGTTGCTTTGCACCCAGGGAATATAGTATGAGGTGAATATCCATAAATATCAGACAAGGACAATCGAGCAATTATCAATTAGGGCACATGGTTGGTTTGTGTCAGGCCTTATGAAAACATAATACAGATAATACAAAATATCATCTCATTTCACAATAAAATATGAACATTATACAATTTTTGCTCCTACTCACATACCAGAAATTGTGTGTCATTCATGAAAAAAAATTGCAATTTGATTTGCTTTACATTATAAAATCACATTTTTGGGAATTGTCAGTAATAGGACACACATGCACACTTGGTACCACTTATTTTGGATAGTATATTTTCTATCTTAGCCGTTCATAAGGACACAGTGTTCTCTGTTCCTATGTCAGTTCAACTATGTGCTGTCAGCGCTTGATCTATCGCTCGTTCTTAAAAACTAGTCTTTTATTATACAGCCCATATTCCGCTGAAAAAGAAGGAAATCACTTATTTGAAAAATGAATCTCTTCTGAATAAAGATGAATAGTGGGTAGCTAAACCATGTTAAATTAAGTCTAATTGCTCTGAATGGATATTCTGTAGCTGCATTTGTAAACCTGAAGAATGACTGCACTCTGCTAATGAACCACCAGGGGACACTGTAGTCATTCTACTTTTTAAATGGTCCCAGTTGAGAATGGAGAATTTCTCATCTGCTGTTCAGTACAAACCTTAGTGGATTCATGACATAAATGTCAGTGAGCATGCTTTCTTCAGCATTATTCATCTACAATAGATTAAAAAAAAAACATTTACCATTTTCAATTTTCCAAAGCAATTATTTTTTTTAAATCTATGTGCTAATTAGAAATGAGATGTTCTAGAGAGAATTCTAGGGGTAGGTGTTGCATTATAAGAAGGTATGACTTACTGGTATGTTCTACAGAAATGTACCATGTTAGTGAAAACCAGCTTCCAATTGCAGAGGCCAATGACTTTGGCAGTGCTGCAATCTGACAGTGCATTTGTGACACACACCCATTTGTCCATGCTCAAAGGAAGCAGCCAGCTGTCACTGTCCTGATGCGGAGAGCAGGGAGCCGTTGGGGACGACTTCCCCACAGGCACTGTGCTGGCAGAGGGACACGGGTGCCAGCAGATCTGCTGGCGAACTCGCTCGTTATTAATGATCTTACAGTGGGGTGATTTATTCCTCATTAATAATGCATCGCACTGACACTTTGTAAATCTGGGACGTATCCGTTTGAGGGGAATGTTTATGAGGTGACTCTCCGAAAGCTGTGGGCTCAAGGTCACTCAAGGTTCCATTTAACCTATGATTAAATGCAGAAGCAAAACAAAGTCCTACATTTATCTTGAGTGATGTATTATTAAAATTGTATCTTGTGTTTGTGTGTGTTTGCGTGTGTGTGTGTGCGTGTCTGTATAGGTGTGTGTGTGTGTGTTTGTGTGGGAAGGGGGTGCTGGGCACTGTGGTATTCAGGTGTGACTGAGTAGTGATATAGTGAGAGGGATGATCTCCCTTAACCCCATAACAATGTGCAGACGCTGTATTATAGCTGCAACTTGCAGGTGCCATATACTCCATTCTTCCCTAACCCAACTGAGTTGCCTATATCAAGCAAATAAACCACCATCTGCAGCATTATTGAACATGGCATCGTGGTTATGATATCACACTACATTATGGGTATACAATTACACAGCACCACAGGTCCCCTGCTCCTCTGAAATAATCTCCTTCGGGCTGTACCATAGGAAGGAAATGGAGGTTGCAATTTCCAGCAGGGTCTGCAAATATTGAGGGCATTTAAAAATCTGCCTACATAGACACAATGTGTTCAGCAAAAATGACTCAAGTACCATGTTTTCGGCTGAGTTCTGTTTTGGTGTAAAATGGAATAGATTAAACATTCTGAGCCATTGTCATTGAAATGGCTTTGTGATCATTAAGGGGAATCCCACCACTATTGGCCTGTAATTACCCCCAGAAAGCAGAATGGATAACTGGAAAGGTACATGAACATAAACATGTTTGCACAAAACATTTTTAACAGCACTTAAACCAAAGAAGAAACATCAAACATCAAACTTCAAAAGGTGCTCTTCTCTACCTTTGCTAACTCTCGTGCTGAAACAACAGGTCCAGATTAAGCATCTTCACATATTTTTTAATTGTAACGACCCAGCAATTCAATTCAATTTCTGTCCCCCGTAGAGGACATTACTCCCAGGTCTTGATCTCAAGAACCATTTATTCCGCTATGCTGAAACCTACACGACAAGGTGACATTCAGTAAAGACAATGTTTTTGAAAATATTTTTACTGAAATATGTTTATCATCCCAGACACTTGTATAATATTTAAAAAAATGAAATTTTTCCTGCCAGATATAATATAACATTATATATAATTCATATAAAATTTGCACTTATCAAGAAAGTACCTCAAACTCTGAATAACTGCTCAAAAAAAAAAGCCTGAAGTGGTTTCTCTTTTGCATTGAAATTGAAATTTGCCCAAAGGGGCTTCCTTTGCTTTTCTTCTTTTAATGACTTTTACCCTCATTTAAAAAACAAGAACTTTCAAGAGAAGAAATAAGTACAAATGTGATTTGAATTAATGCTAGATCTGCAGCTCGCAGAGGTAATGTTTGACATTAGGCATACGTAATTATCCATTGCATTGGAATGATAAATTATAGCCTACAGGACACCTAAAGTGTGAAACATCTAAATGCCTAAGACATTGAAATGCTCAGGGTTCTACTTAAGTTCGGAGTTAGATAAATTGGATCGGTATGGCACGTATACTGACACCCTGTAATGTTCTTTGTTAGGGGGCACCGGGGGTTGGAGGTCATGGGAGATGAGAGACAGTCCAAAATGAGCTGCTGATAGTGAAGTTTATTTTTTCAGAGCAGAATAATGACAGTGGACAAAATAATAACCATAATGATATCAAAAAACAAAAACAAAAAAACTACAAAAAAAAAATAAAGGTTTGCTTGGCTATGCCTGATAATAGGCCCAAGGATAGGCATAGCAGCAGATAATAGCTCACCACGTAACCAAGCCTCAACTAAACATCACAGAGCAATATTCCCCTACAATAAGGGCATAGCCCCTCCCACTTGGCGCCTACCATGCGCCCAGAATCAATTAGCAAAATAAAAAAAGCAACTCAAACATAACAGAGATGGTCATGAGAAAAATTACAAACAAACTAAGCAACAGAACAACATAGGACGTACTGAACAGAACTTAAACCAATAATCATTATACAATCTTGATATCTCCAGAGTCAAAAATGACCTTATCCTGAGTTTGACAGCAGTGTAACAAAAAGAATTTCAGCATGACATTTGATTACTTTTCCTGGAGTTACCTTACCATTAAAAAAAGTTAAACATTGCCCTTTTTTTTTAGATATTTTGCACCACCACGGTACAAAGATTGCCATAAGAGTCATTTTTAACCCAGCAGTTATGAAATCAGAAGTCATAATCAAAGATGTGCTACACATCAATTGCAGCAAAAAAAGATAAGAAAAAAAACCCAATCAATTATGATGCATTATAGAAAAAATTAGTGGTGTAGACTGAATAAATAGTCTCTCTGGACTGTGAAGTAAGAATAGGTCTGATAAGGAGTGGGTCATTTTTGACCCAGAGGACATGGGGTGCATGGATACTATGAAGACAATAGGATGGTTAATGTAAGCCGACAGGTGATAGTTCCCACAATTCCCCCTCTGAAGAAATGCTACCTGGTTTCATCTACATCCTGTTTTCAGTGGCTTGCAATAAATGGACCAGGTAGGCTGCAAATGTTTTCTAAAACTTTTCTGTTTATTTTAAATATTACGACAATTATAACAATGTTTATACAATACTGTAGCTATAATTTCGTTTTTTATACTCAGTACCCGCTGTTGTTACAAATGTTATTTTGGAATTGCTATCACCGGTGTTCTGTCGATATTTGTTACCCTATCAGAAAGTACTACCGGAGGTGCAACTTTAGTAGCCAAATAAGTTGGTAGGCCTTTGTATCTTATCAGAAAATTGTTCTAAGCTAATTAGACCTACATTATATTCATTAATTCATCCAGCGACAATCTCAAAAACGTTCTTCTTTACCGGCGACTTCGTAGCCAAAGCTATTCCTTTCCTGTAATCGCAACTCTCTTAAAAAAAACCAATGCAAAGGAAAAGAAAAGAACTGCAGGCTACAAAGCGAACTTTAAATATACACCCACTAGTCTGTTTTTGACATCTTTGGGGCTCAACTGGCTCACGTTTTAGTTAAACTAAAAAAATAACTTGTACATCCAGTGAGCATTATAGTGACCTTATCTAATTCAGGGGAAGCGAAGCGAAGCGGGTTTTTAAATAGCTAAACTGTACATCACAATATTAAACAGAAAAAAAACAGTTACTTACGCCAGCAGACATTACAGACAATATGAACACACTTATACATATGTTATGGTTGTCGGCAAAATGTAAAGAGTGTTGTGTTGCGGCGTCCATTCTGTGTCATGGATTAGCGCAGTTACATCTGTTAATAGAGATTGGGATGGGAGGTATTCCATCCGCCAAATTACGCATTGGAGGGGCATGCCCCTTACATAGGCAGCAAGATTTTCGCACTTTTCAGAGTTTCCTACAGAAATAACCACAATGACCACTCTCAGCCCGTAAGAACATTGGCTTCCGTACCTTCTGTGAACACATAGAATATAGACAGTTTTGCTTTTGACGTTTTGACTTAGTTTAACGTTAGTTAGCCTTTTAATGATATCTGTTGTCATTGATTTATTCAATTATAGCATGTGTGTAACGTTAGTGAAGACAGCACAAAAGTCTGTGTTGTGATTTGGTCTGTTAGGTACCGGTAAAATGGGAACTGGTGCCATAATGCTATCAGGTTTTGGTACCCAACCTTATTTATGTTTCACACAGCTACAATAAATGACTACAAGGCATAGCCCTAAAAGCCTTGGACTACTATTGCAGGCTTTGCCCAGCCATAGTCCTGTTCTGCGTGCCTGCAGCTGGGTTCTGTTGTTCTTTTGCAACATCATTACATTCAGTGACCAAAATGCTCAGTCATACAGACAAGAGAAATTACATTCAATTTGATCGTTCATGGCCATTTGAGTAAGTAAGTATTCATAACTTTATTTACTTATGCAATATTGATATTCAAATTATATCAGAATGTTCAATACATATGTTTAGGAAAAGTCATGAAGGGAGAGCCATGGATTTCATGATGGGAAATTTATTGATTTTCTTAGTGACTGCTGTGGGATTTCTAGTGTTAAGTACTTTTAACTAGGCTGCTGTAACTGCCTTGCAAATGCCACGTTTTAATATTGATGTTAGTTAGGCCTATAGATCATCTACCAACATAAAAACAATTTGTAGGTCTATTGTGTATACAATAACTCATTAAACACACTGTATTCCATTAAAATATATGACAAACACTTTCATTAATTGTAGTTCATGGTAAAGGAAAAATACTTAGTTGACAAGTTAATTTTACAAAATGTACAGACTTGTATATTTGGAACTTAAAATAAATAACGATTGTAAAATATATACATACAACATGTACATAGATGGATAAATAGGTAGGGGAAATTTTTTCTTTTTCTTCATGTAACATTCATATTTACAAACAGACATTCATTCAAAGAAACATACTGCACAATTATTTACATTAGAAAAATGAGGGGATGGGGAATGAATAAATAAATACAGATAAAAATGACAAATATTTAGGCCTATTAAAGTGACTGTAAAGGTAAATCTGTGAATGTCTTCAGGCTACATTTAACTGGGTAACTATAGCAAGTATTAAGCATCAGCAACAACATGAGAAATCAATTGCGTTGCAATAGCAAATTATACCTGTCTAAATCTGGCCATCAGTTCCTATGTGCTAATTCATTGGGTGGAGACGACTTCAAAACAAGTACTCTGGTGGCCTCAAGTACGTATACGTTGAGGCGGATTTCTGACTTGATCTTGGACTCTAGTGTTAAATATTTTACATGTAGCTGGTGACCTCATTAAAAAAAAGTTGAAATCATGAGGTCTCTGTCCATTAAGACACTAACTTTGCTCTTTTCCTGGCGTGCTTCTCTGAAGTTAATGAATGTGCACAGCTCTTTGAATAAGGTCATGTTTCTTATGAAGTAAAATGCCAAAGCAAGGTGCTGTAGATGTTTAAATATCAAACACATGGCTCCAGGTCATATCTAATGATCTCATTAGATACAAGTGGGTTTTTGAATGTACGTAATTCATTGGTATGCCGACGACCCTTTGAATTCAGTGGGGGATCCATAAAAAATATCCTTTGTAAGAGAGCTGATTAAGGTGTATTCCAATGGGCTGTGGACAGTCAGGAACATCCAGTCAATGCTAGCTTGGAGAGAAACTGGAAGATGTAACTGAAACAACTGTGGACACATCAGTTCTACAACTTACAGTCAGCAACAACTCTTTTCAATTAGAGCTTTTTAAGGTTGATGTGTTATTTTCTTCCCAAAATGAACCTGTGTAGGCTGGTCTCACCACTGAAACATTGTCTTTCAGTGGTGGAGCAACCAAACTAGTAGAAGTGCACTATGAATACAGTACATATACCCAGCTGCTCCTGTCCACTCTACGGCCCATCAACTGAGCTGCATAGCCAATGTGCTCAGGTAGTGAAGACAGAGTGCAGACTCCTGATCAATCAGACAAGTTGCTATGGACCTGACAATGCCCTACTGACAAAATTCCTCATTTATGGGCGATACTGAGAAATACATGCATTGGTTCAAAAAAAGCTGTGGTGCATAATTGTCTCTTTGCATGTTTTTAGAGCAAAATAAGATTGACCTAAAAAATGGATAAAATTGATTGCAAATGTTAGCGTGCTCTCAAACAGAAGACAAAGCTTGTTTATGAATTCTGCACAAACGGCTTTTTTCCCCTATATCCCTTGGAAACAGTTCAGAATTTACAGTTAAAATAGGTTCAGTTGACCTTCTGTTGGCCCCAGATATTTAAAGCCAGTGGGAAAAGAGACTGTAAGTATAAATATACTGTATTTAATAATATGTACAATGAGCTCCATAATGTTTGAGACAGACATTCTTTCTAGATTTTGGCTCTGTACTCCACAATTTTATATTTGTAATGAAACAATTCATACGTGGTTAAGTGCAGATTCTCTGCTTTTTAAAGGGTATTTTTATAAATTTTGGTTTCACCACCACGATAAATAAAAGCTGAGAATGTGCACTTTAACCACATGTCAGCTGTTGATTACAAATCTAAAATTGTAAAAGTACAGAGCCAAATCAAGAATAAAGAAGAAAAAAAAAGTCTTTGTCCCAAACATTATGGAGCTCACAGTATATATAAAGCTCATGAATTTGGCAGTAAATGTATGCGACACTATTTCCCCTCTCTCCACTTCGTCAACACCGATGGCTGCTCTGCCAGCCGTAATGTGACGAGCTCTGTCTCTGCAGAGGTTCTGTGTGCATCTCCTCTAGAATTACAGAAGTAAACATATGCAGTGGCACAGCGCTGCAGGCTGACTGTACCGCCTCCTGGCTGCCGATGAGATTCCTCTTCCCCAGGATACGCTTTCTCATCCACTCTTCTTTCTGTTCAGAGAGCGACTGCAGTGCAGCTCTACATTTCTGACTCCAATCAAAAGATAATAACCGGTGCGGTTTAGGATCCAAAATCATTTTTTTAAGAGAGGCAATCATGATGGTATTTTGGCAAGCTATAATTTAATCATTCAGTAATTATTAAGCTCAGACAAACTGATTTTAGAGGCTTTACCCTATTTTTATAGCTGTATTTATGTATGTTTTTTTTCTAGGCACGTCAGCTGGACTGTTTCTGACATTTGAGCCCATAAAGCTTCAGTTCAACCACAAGCACATTTTGACACCAAAGCCAATGTCTCTCCATGCGTGCAACTCACAGATGGACCAAGGGCCAATAAACGTGCCACACAGGAGGAAATCAAGCTTAAATGTTTGCAAACCTAGCACTCTTGACGCTTAGTGAACATACAGTACAGTGGGCTTCAAGGAGGCGGCCAATTGTTCCATGCTTCCAGTCCAGAACACCTTAATCTGACTCATATTTAGAATTTATTTTAGTTGCATTGCAGTCTCTTGGGACAGTTGTAAAATGGAGAACAGTGTGTGCATGTGTGTGAATGCATCTATGCGTCTGGCTAACCCCTCTCAGTCAAGAGCAAGGAATGGCTGTCAGATGCGTTAATGTACACATCCATCATGAATTACGGCAGGGGAAAAAATGTAATAAAAAGGAACCGATAGAAATATTCCTCCTGAACAAATCACTGATCTGTTCCTCCATCCGTTCACTTTCTAGGGCTTTTTTATGGTGAATGTTCATCGAGCAGCATTTCCTCAGTCAGAGTAGAACATTTTAGTGTAGCAACCACCAGGTGAATTGTGATAAAGACAGAAAATGACATTTGCTGCTCTGACAGGAGTTTGTTTTGCACATCAGAGAAGTCATGTGGATTCATGAGATCCCCTATAGGATGCAACAGGGCATACGTCTCATTCGCTAGCTAACTGCTGCAGCTTGAATCAAGTTTACAACCTTGGTACTAGCCTACAGGGCGGTTAATGGAACATCTCCACCGCACCAACAGTCCATCTTGAAACTTTACACCACAGTGAGATTTCTGTTCTATGAGCCTTATTTACTAAGACCTCTAGCATGTGAGAAACCTTTTTGCACACACAAAACTAAGAACACAACCGATGATTGATGTAATACAAATAACATGACCATCATTGGTCATGCTATGGGTTTTGCAGATGCAAACGGTCTTAGTAAATCAGGTCCTATATCTTTCGGGAAATTGGCTATTCCCTCTCGGCATGGTCACTCTTTCTGGCCACAAAGCTGGTCTGCACTCGTTTCCCAGAGACGTAATGAAGTTCAGTGGTATGACAGTATAATCTATAGCCATCTTCCAACACAGTTATGCTGTATTATATACTCACTGGTCAGGGAAACTTTAATTGCTAGGTCGAGCATACTGTTACCCGTTTAACTCAAGAGGATACACGTATGCTCTTATACTTTATAGGTTGTTCAGGATAAGAGCAACTGCTAAATTAATGAAATGATATAAAGATCATTGTATTGCCCCTGGGTGTATAAACACCATTTAAAGCGACATGAAACTTTCAAACTCATAAACTTCCCACAAATCTATTTCTATTCCTAATGCTGTAGTTGCATTTTAAAGCTTGAGTAGGTGGGTTCAGAGCGAGGACACTTTTAGGTTCATCCTCTTTTAAACGTTGTAGTTCCGCTTAAAGATGTATGACAGGATTTAACCACTTCCTCAAGCCAGAGACCTGGGATCCCTGATGGTGTCCCCACCGTACACCCTTCCTACTCTACCACTGAAATGATGCGCTTGTCAACTCTGCTGCTTTGTCAGCAACAGACCCAAGATCAGTGTAAAGGATTTCAGTCCTTCAATTCAATTGTAAATAGTGGTGATAGGTGCTGCCCAGAGTATTACATAAAATCCTGGTACTGAAATTAACAGTCCTACCTACAAGTTCAACACTTTACTTGGGTTTAAATGCAAGTAATTCTAGGAGTTATTTGGTGTTATTAAATACAGGGCAGCAGTCCAATGCAATGGTCCTTTTGGAGCAGCTCTGGTAGTGATTAAGCAATGCTTCCAGCAGCAATGGGGACCATGAGGAAACTGTGGCCTTGTCACTAACAGTCCTTCACATCTATATTCTAAGGTTGCATGATTAATAAAGCCCACCCTCTTCAATAATGCACAAGTTAAGTACCAGCACGTTAGATGGAATTGCAGAAATCCTTTTACCTTGCAGCAATTTTTAAAGGGGGGGAAAAAAACTTAGATTTACACTTTGAATTTTATTTCCCCTGCACTGATTTCTTATTTCTTTGCATTAAATAATTAAGCAAGCTTAATGTTTTTTTATGAATGATAGCCTCATGAAATTCCATTAGGTTGGCCACAGGGAAAGCCAGTGCTGAGGCTCCTCCATCTTCATTCTGACTGCTCTGACTGACCTCTGAGAGGGGCTGTGAAACAGCAGGTTCTCTGTCTGAGCCAGGTCTGGGAAAGAGCCGTTCACTATCTGTGTCACAGATGTTATCAATAACCACCAAAAAAAAACAGGTTAATTCAGTCCAACCACACAATTTTGTCTTGGGCTTTGTTTTCTGAGCTGTGTGGGTGGTGGTGGTGGTGTGGTAAATCGTTGTTGAAAAGACACGGAGTTGACAATGATGTAAGATGTTACAAAGCTCCACAAATCTGTTTTTCAAAAAAATGAGAACAAAGAAACTAAACAAATACATGCAGAATAACAGGAGACGCTTTTGAAAGGCTACAGTGAATGGTATTTGTGAGGAACAGTGGAACAGGGATGTTGCTTGCAGCAAACATTTTGTTCAAGGTAATTAAGTTTTATGAAATGATATGTTAATATTTCAGTGCTGTACTTTGCTAACAGGCATTTAGCTTGCTCACAAGAAAATTATTCAGGTGGAATAATCCAGTGAGCTTTGAGCTGGCTAGATACAGTTTTATCTATTTATGTGGTTTGACAGAGAAGAGAAAGCCCACATTTTGAAGTTTGCAATAGCTAGTCTGTTACCTGTTATATAAGCTATTAGGCATAGCAAACACACTGATAGATTGTCTAACTAGCTAATCAGCTAGATTAGTAATGTTAAGATAAAATTTAATAAAGCAAGCTGAGTCAACTGAGTTTGTTGGTAGGTGCTTCCATTTCTAGGTCCCCTAACATTTTCAGCCTACAGTTACCTTATTAGAGCAATGCCACATCCTTAGGCTGCAACTGGAGATACCATTGGTATTTCAGAAGCAAACAAATATGTGAAACATTGAAATACTGTTTATAAACAAATAGTGTCATTTTCAACAAAAATGGGTTTGAATACCAGGTGTCAGGTGACTGAAAACCTGTGGACTTTAGCTGAGTACAGGTCAATGGTATGAACAAAATTGTGATGAGAACATTTACAAAAATAACACATTTGTTTTTATTTCAGTTTAAACTATACAGGATTTGACGGTAGTGTGATAGACGGGTAGAGGATCCCTCAATGATGTAGGGTATTGGCTACTCAAGATGGCAGAGGTGTGGTCCATTTACCGAGTAGCCAATAGCGGATCCCTGCTTATCTATCAACATTACAGTGGTATCTCTCCAATAAAATAAATAAAAATCAGACTAGGGTGGGGTCACCCCCTGTTGCTATGACAGCACGTTCACAGTTTTGTTGCACTTACCTTGTTAAGGCACAATTGAGAATGCTTTTAACCAGTTTTTATATTTTGTTTTAACTGTTATTCCATTAATTTATGTTTTGCCGTTTGTGTTCAGAATGATTCGAAATGAAAAAAAAAAATCTAATCCCTGGTGAAAGGTGCAACTAATGTACTCTGTTGCTCACATGCATCATGCAGTGTACTACTGCTGATAGAACCCACAACTGGATCTATCAGTGTGTCTTCACTGTGCTTTATACATGATGCGACATGCAGGAAAGATTGCGGAGGGCTGTGTGAGTACCCACGTGCTGTGACCTAGTTCTTCTTTCCCTAGTTCAGCCAACCATGAATCACCCCAAAATACAGCAAGTGTGCAGGGAAGAGAGGAGGTGATGCACACAATATGCTAACTAGCGCCCACATTCTCACTTATGCTCACACTGCTCCCCTGCAGTGACTGAAGGATGCAAGTGTCTTTTTCAGAGAAACACACTGAACAGTGAACTTACAATCTCAATTCCGGTCCTTGTCACCGCCAAAAAAAAATAATAATCTGTCTGATGCTCACTTGAAAAGCCTGCCGCTGTGCAGTGGAACAGTCTTAAATATGAGTACATAGAAAAAAAAAAACCAGCAAATATACTAAAAAGAACAAACAACAAAAAAAAAAAACAAATCCCCATGTGCTGGTTTATTTTCAGCTGTCTGCCATCTCAAATAAAAATCCAGAACAAAACACTGTCAAATGAGGAGTTTTGCATAAGCTTTGGTTTGTACATGGACTGTAGCATGTTAGAGTGTGCAGTTTTACTGCAGTTCTTCCCAGCACAATGCCAGTAGCATGTTTGAGTGTGTGGCTTGGTACCAGGCGGGCATAAAATTCCTCTTTGAGCCATATTTGCTGCTCACACATGATTTAAAAGCCAAAGTACTGCACTGGAAATGAGGCACATTGCTTGCTGTCAGCTTGATTCATCTTGCTTCAGGACATCACTGTCACAATGGCAGCTCGTGGCAAGCCTGTCGAAACCAGTGTTAATCCAGTATTAACCAGTTATATTTCCTATTTTGTGTTGTTTTTCTATTTTTATTTTAGTTATTTAATATTTGTTGGACAAATATAATTTGATAAATAACTTTATGCTACAGACTATGAGAGGTGTGTCACTAGTACTCCATAGAACTGCTCTTAAACATTCTTGTGATTATTTTATTCTGTTCTGTTTTTATCTGTACTTGCTGAAAGTAAAGCTAAAACATTTTATTTTTCATTTTCAGTGCACCACTGTGGTGCTTTACTACTACTACTACTACTACTAATAATAATAATAATAATAATAATAATATTGTAGACATGCAATATAGGTATGCATTAATTGCTTATCAAATTGTAGTAAGGTTGTGATGCTTGCTCTCTTAGAGGACCTACCTTTATGTCAGCTAGTGCAGTTGTATTTCATTTATGTAGTCATGACATTCATTCAACAGTTTTAGCACCTGATGGGCACAATGAGCCAGCTATCCTGCCTCTCATCACAGACTGTGACACACAGATAATGATATCAGCTGCACTGGTTTCATGTGTCCTAGATGCGCAAAAACGACGGTCACAAATACTGCTGTCAAGCCCGGCTTCACAATTGGCTCCCGCTTTGTCTGAGTCTCCTGCTCTTTTTTTGATCAAAGATGACCCCATTTCGACTCTGTACCTCAAGACTAGCACTCCATCAGGTAGCACACAGATTTGTTTTTGGGGAAGAGGGCGGGTAGGGTGAATCACCACTCTTGCTCCTCTGAGAGAGGTTTGATAAACAAACACTCCTCATCACTGAACGCTTGTCAGCTCTCGCTCCTGTTGGCACCTCAAAATTCTGGATCCTGCTCACAGACTCATTAATATTGATCAGTACATGCCTCAAGCCCAATCAGCCTACAGAAAACATAAGCTATACAGAGCATACATATTAGTTACAGATGTACTTGAAATGGAATTAAACTTGACTTGGTTCGCTATAAACAGAGATGAAGTGAAAATGAATGGCAAAACAGGGTTCCTTACATATGAAAGATTTAACTTAGAGAATTAAAGATGAAGTACTGTGAGAATTAGATTTATTGATTTTCTGAGAAGGCATAATGGGAGAGAAGGGTAGATTGAAGTGAGCACGTCTTTTCAACATGTTTTTTTTTTTTTCCTCTTGCCTCCGACCTCAGCTGGCTCAAGATCATTTAGTAAAGTTGCCTGTGAGCAAGAGAGAGAAGAGGAGGAAAACAATCATAACATGTGAAATCCAAAAATATAAGTAAGGCTACCATCATTTGAATAATCCTTTTACAGAATGTGTAGGAAGATTTGCTTCCATGCACAATTCTAACTACAGGGTTTGATACAGTATAAATGGGGGACATGGTTAGCATTTTTGTGAGTGAGCGTGTCTGATCATGTACATGCATGTATGTGTATTTGTGTATGTTTGCATGCTTGAATGCCTGTGTGGACTTTATTAATTGTGGTAGTGTATGTGTTTGCATGTCTCTCTACGCATGTCTGTGTGTGCGTTGCTATTTGTGGATTTTTATGTGTATGTATTCATTTTGTAAGTATGTGGGAGAGTATTTGAGTGCATGGCCTACTAGACACTGTCCTAAGGTTTTCTGGCATTCGTCAGGGGCTACGGAGAAGAGAACACGATTAAACTAGGATGGAGGAAGATTGGAGAATATTGCTTGTGCTTTCCATGTTAGATAACATCATACATTAATTAAGAGAGCCACATTTTGGCCTTCTGGGTGGCTCATCCTGTTAAAGCACTTTTTACGAACATAGCTCAGCATGATATCAGCAGATCCACCGGAGGTTATAGTCTGACTTCTGCTGTCTTCACCATGCCCTGGGACTCATTTAAACATTTTATTCAATTCCCCCCTATTTCTATAACATATACTGGGCTTGTTTAATTAACAATAAACTGTCCTTCTTCTGAATATGACACCAGACACCTTCTACAGTCCAGCCACTGACCTATAGGTTTGAATCTGGGAGGAACTTCCTTTTAATTCCAATCCAATCCAATCCAGTGCAGTTCAATCCAATCCAATCCAACCGAACCAATGAGCACGACTGAAGTACAGTGGTTGGTTTCAGTGAGAAAAGTAAACCTGCAAGCCTTAGCTGGACAGAAGTACTGTATGCAAAGAAGGACTGGTCAACATGAGATCCTTCACCAGAGTTCATCTGCCAAAGGACACTATCCATCCACATAGCCACCTATTCCTCCAAGATACCACCACAGCAGCAAACCAGGTAGACACTCATGACTACCTTCAGCTCATCCAGACAGACTATATATGTTACCACTCCTGACAAGAAGATTTTTGGTGACCCTACTCTACGAGCTGACACGAAAATCAAGATTTATGTATATGTGCTACTGGTAGGTCTGCTTTTGTGAATACCAGAATCCTATTCAATTGTTAGCACAGGACCTGGTCTCTTTGCCTTCCTATAACTACCTCCTCATCTTCTCCTCGCCCATCTATCCCACAGTGCTCTGGGAAGGCACTTCAGTGATGGAACATCATATTGCCCCACATCTCTCTCATGTCTAAGAGCACTTCATTGACAAGCATTACTGTAAAAAGCAACTGTCGATCAGTATTCTGATTGTCATTCAAATTCAAGAGCTTTTTTACTGGATGCATCAATTTCTTACATTTACCTTCTTGTCTCTCGCTCTCTCTTAAAAGGACTGAAGGACCCTAGCTGCTCCCTGTGACAGCACAAAAAAGAGGGGGGGGGGATTGTCTTCTGGGAGCAGTCTTCTCTTGCCAATGCCCGCACCATCTTCTCCAGTGGGATCCTTTATCCCTTGCATTTGCTTATCCGCACATCCTTTATGCATTCATTCACAATTCTTCCCTTTGATTGTTTCCCCTGCTCTACAGGGGAAAGACAGCTGAGGGAAATAATGGAGCTTCTAATGATCAGAGGCTGTACACGGATCAAAGCTCTGGTTATGCAGCACCAGCCCCGAGGGCTGAAACCACCCCCCCCCCCCCCCACCAACACACCCCCTCTGGTCTTCCTGACCTCCTCCCGGTCATGGCTTTGCTCATGTACCGGGCTGTGGAGAGGCAGGGGTACAGGAGCAAAGCCATGACCGGGAGGAGGTCAGGAAGACCAGAGGGGGTGTGTTGGTGGGGGGGGGGGGGGGGGTTGGGGGTCGTTTCAGCCCTCGGGGCTGGTGCTGCATGACCAGAGCTTTGATTTCCTCCCTTTCCGCCTCAGTCTGGAGATAGCACCTTCAGCACAGGGAGCGCGGCAAGCAAAAGCTCAGCAATTATCCTCGAGCCTGCTGCGTTGTTTGGGAAAGATAAAGAATTGTTCCATTGCCAAGGCCAGAGGGGCAGTGTGGCGTGACGTGCTGTTTGAATCCATTGTCTGTGCATGACAACAGTGCCGTTTATTCTCAGCCTGTGCTGATCTCGTCCCTTTGAACCGCACCCGCGTCCGACATGTCTGCCACAGCAGCTCATTTATGACCCGCCGCAGAACGCAGATACCCACCCCACTGCCTCACAAAACTCATTCAGGTGCCCTGCCATAAGAACAGCCTCTTATGCCCATGCGTGCACTTACATCCCTGACTCACACACAGACCAGTGCTGAGTTGAGAGGCTCTATAACAGGCCGTTCCACTGCTTTGTGGCTCTTAGTTGGTGCACAAATGGAAGAGCTAACACATGAAGACACATGCTCAAATATCTTTTCACATGTATACACGCATAAAGCAATCTCGGGTTGAACATGGTGTGGCTAAATGCAGTATAAAAATATTTATATTTTAGTCTTTTTCCTGACGTTCATCCTGCATGTTATTCCACATTTAACCTAGAAAAGGCATTTGTTACTATGGCTATGAGGTTTGAGATGACTGGTCTAAATATCAAATACTTGACCCAAAATCATTAGCTACAGTCTTGTACATTTAGTATATTGCAGTGTCACATATCTCGGAGCATTAGTTTCATATCCTAAACAGTAGACTGCGAGCTAAATATTTCTCCATGTGTAAATCTTAATTTTAAATCCTTTCAGGCTCATTCTAATTGATCCCACTCTTTGGATACCGGAAGTGGAGTTGTGTGGAGAAGGAGAAATAAATAGCCAGCTTCACGCAGACAGGCATACACACACTGAGGATGGGGGGGGGGGGCAGAGAGAGTAATGCCCCACTGCCCTCAACCCCCTTGGATCCAGTGAACCCATCTGTTTCCGACTGATATCAGAGATCTTCCAGGCAGCAGCCGGCCAACGTGTTGTTCACACATCTAATGCCTTTCTTTACGCACAGCTGCCATTTTCCTGTCTTGGTCGTCTATTTGGTTTTTTATAATGCCCTTGAATCTATTTGTTTCACCTCCCACTGGCATCAAATGGTGCCTCCATGACTGACGCACTCAACTGTAAAATAAAGCAACAGGACAAACAATAAAATCATAACTGGGAGCTGCTATATGCACTCGATTGTGATGTGAAATCTCCACCAAATTATCAGCGAGCACACAGGGTGTTCCAGAGAGAAGAAAAACCGGAACATGCATTCACCACTTTTGTTAAAGGCTGAATGTTACTGTTCATACTTCTAAATAAATTCTGCCCAAGTTTACTAATGAAATCACATTGAAATACCCTGCGGTGTAACATTTCTCCAGATATCTGTTTGAAACACATTCCTGATTGATGTCTTAGTGACAGTGACAACAAATGAAGAGCACTTTTCTGAGTCACTCGTGCATAAATACCTACACGAGGAAAACATTTCTGTTGCAGTTGATTACTGTGATTACTATGCAACACCATGTACTCATGAGTCTTATCTACTGTGCGCTAGCAGACTTACGGTAACTGTTTCTCCAGAGGAGAACATTTAAAACATATTTCACTGAATCGTCTAATATGTCTTTCAAATCAACTTTATATAGAATTTTCAAATACAGTACAGTTCAGTAGTCTCCCTTCAGGTTGCCAATGTAGAATCTTTGTCTTTTTTTATTCTCGCAGGGAAAAGCTCAAACATACTGTAAGCTTTCTGAGACAAACCAGCCACTATTGTATGGACAATACATGGGGAGACCATTACACATTCCTTATTTTGCTTCTCTTAAATACACTGACCACACCCTCTGTTTGTGTTCTGATGGTGTTCACAGCCTACTAAGTAAACTTTACCACCTGCCTCCAGAGGATATAAGCATCTGAACATTTCCATAAGCAGAGTCTGAGGTACCCCTAAGGATCAGAGTAGTCTTGGACTGGAGCCCATAAGATATACTGTGTGACCAATGGTAAAACTTAAAGTGAATGAGTTTATGGTTCAGGTTCTTTGATGCCTCAAAAATATTGTTCCAGACAGACTACCAATCAGTTTGATCCCTATCTAATGCTAGATATGCATTGCATTGATAACATACAGTAAGAATAAGATGTTTCCTTGCAGGTTGAACTATAGGCAAGTATATTTTAGGGACTAGTATGGTCTTTAGATGGTCTAAAGGTTAACACGTTAGAGATGAAGAAGCATTAAAAAGCAAGAGCTCAATTAATTTAAGTTTTGAAGGAGTTCCTGAAAGTTAATAAGGCTATGTGTATTATCTAAGGCAGCTGTTAAATCCCTGCCCTAGTCCAAGAAGCTGAAGGGCTGCTTACCAGATTAGAGGCCACTATTTTGCCTCGAGGTGGGTGCCACTTCATTTTCATTCCCATTTGCTCTTCCGTGGTTTTCAAAATTTTAACTCAAAATGCTATTGTTGATCCATACAGCAATTAGGGCAGCTTAGGAGAGAACAAGAAATTTTGCATTTTAAATGGAGATACTGAAGCTTTTTCTGTTATCCACCAGGGATCTTATACTTATTACTTATTACTTGTACTATACAGGGGACAGAAATTAATTGTCGGGTTTTAGGAGGATATGTCTGCAAAATACTTTTCTCTCTACAAGTTGTTTTGTTTAATTTTCCTCTCAGAGGAAATTGTGGACATGTTGATTTATTTTCTTAACAGGAGAGGGGTTAGGGCAGAACTCAGCCAGAAGGTTGCATTTAAACAATGAACATGACTTGAGTTGTGCCAATAAATAAATCCAGATGATATGTGAAGCCTTCACTCTCTATGTAAACACACTGGGGCCTGAAGAGATCAGTCTCACCTGAATCAAAAAGCCATTTAATTCAAACCAATCCTCCAGGCAGTTTTTAAAAAAGTTATTTCATTCTGGTTTGGCTTTTGTCATGGCAACATTTTGCTACACTGAGACAGAAGTCTGCTCGCCATGCCGATCATATACTGGTAACCCCAGGACCACCCAAACACCAGGAAAATAGGCCCACACAGACAATCGGTGCTGTCGTGCTGTTTTACACTCTTCCTGGGTGTTGTATTTGTATCATGTGACCCAGTCCAAACCTTAGAGAATCACATACAGACAGGTGACAAATTAAAGGAAAAACCAACATAAAGTGTCTTAGGATGGTGTTGGGCCACCACAAGCCACCAGAACGGCTTCAGTACACCTTAGCATAAATTCCAGTCTCTGGAACTCTACTGGAGGAATGGAACACCATTCTTCCAAAAGATATTCCCTCATTTGTTGTTTTGATGATGATGGTAGTGGAGAGCACTGTCTCACACATCAGTCCAAAATCTCCCATAGGTGTTCAACTGGGCTGAGATCTGGTGACTGCGAAGGCCACACCATATGATTGACATCATTTTCATTCTCATCAAACCATTCAGTGACCCCTCGTGCCTGTGGATGGGGGCATTGTCATCCTGGAAGAGGGTCCCTGGAAGAGGTAATTCCCATCAGGATAGAAATGTTTCATCATAGAATAAAGGTGACTTTGCAGTGACTCTTCCTTCTAAGGGGACAAGTGGACCCAAACCATGTCTGGAAAATTCCCCCTGCAGCATAACAGAGCCAGCGGACCTCCTCACTTTAGGGGTCAAGCTTTCAGGCCTGTACCGTTGTCTTGGTGAACAACACGCATGCACTCACCCACTTGTTGAGAATATGGTAAAGGAGTTATCTGACCATGTCACTTTTTTCCACATCTCTGTAGACTAGTGCCTATGGTTTTTGCACAACTGAACTCAAATGTGCATTCATCTTTGTAATGAGGGGTTTATGCACTGCAACCCTACTATAATATGCCTATATGCAATTGTCGATGGGCTGTTCTTGCAGACACAGTCTGATCACATACTGCATTGACATTCTCTGCCACTTGAGGAAGAGTTGCTCTTCTGTTTTTCGCACTAATGCGCAAGCATCAAGGTCATTGAATATATGTCCAGCCATATTTACCGATGTCTTTCCCATAGATCTAAATGCAGATGTCACCATAGTCACTGTTCCTATTGAAACACTAGCCAGTTGAGCAGTCTTTGTGACTGATGCTCCTGCCATTCATGCCCCAATAATGAACCCTCTTTCAAATTCACTTAGATCTTTTCCTCTTGTCATCTTGATCCAACTGGGCCTGCTCCGAATTTTTATTCATTCCACTGTGCATTACAGGATGTTAATGGCTTAATTATATCATGCAGTACACCTGTATGGAAGCATCTAATTTATTCAAGTTTTTCCTTTAATTTGTCACACATCTGTATGGGCCAAATAATTGCATACAGTAGTGTCTGTATAACACGGTCATGAGTAATGTTATATTACTGTGCCTTTGAGAGAAAGGCTTAAATGACCGTGTTTATTCCAACACATTCATCTTGCTTATGAATGTGAGGGATGTGGATGTCCTTGGTTTCCCAGTGTAAAAAGGCCTGTAAGCTGAGTTGTGATGGAAAACTTTGTCTCCTTTCTGCAAAACAGGGAAATGTGCATCTAGTAACCTTGGCTCCCTGGCCTGTGTCACGATTGAAACTGGGCCCACAAATCCTTTGAATCAACAGATACTCCTGCGCTGACACAAACAGGTAGAACCTCTTTAATTTGGGCTCCAGGCTGTTATTTAGAAAACACAGCTGCATAATTGTAGCTTATTGCTGTGTCCTGTTGACAATTCACCAATAGCATCAAAACAGACACATTCTCACAATCTCTTTCAATCACCTTCCCACAGCTTCTCTTATTCTCTCTCTCGTACCACACACACACAGACACATACACAGAGACACATACAGAGAGAGAGGGAGGGAGGACACTGAATTCCCAGCTTTATTAGCGACCTTACCTATATGGCAATTCCACAGAGAGACAGGTACAACACAATCATTCACAGTCTTCATGGCTCAAGGACACAGGCATTGCAGAAAGACTGAGGGTCAGAGTCTGTCTCCCACAGGTAAACAAATAATACACAATAAATAAACAGCCTTCAATTACGAATGCAAGGGGAACGAATGTTCTGTGCATTGGTCCACTGGATACCCAGAATGACTCGTTCTGTTGTGGCAGTGCCGATTCAGTCAGTTCATCTTCATGCTATGATTTCTCAGAAGTAAAGTCTCCGCAAGGCTCTGAAACTGCCATTGATAATTATAATTTAGTTTTTAACACAGAACACAAAGTTTGTTCAGAGAATAACAGGGCCAGGCTTGTTTTGGTATACTCTGTGATATGCATTGATTTTGCTCTTAAAAGCAGGCTATTTTCTTCAAACTCTATCTTTCTGAATCATAATGGGATTGTGAGTGCTTGATAATGGACGTTGTGAAACGGTGTTTAAGAGAATAAATTCTGATTGAGTTTGCTATTTGCAATTTTTACCAAAGCTTCAGCAGTGATGTGCACTGGAAAACTGCCATGATTAGCTTATTCTGGTGTCAATGATCTCCCTTTCTTCTGAAGCTTCCTCCTCAGTAGTGCTGAGCAATCATCATTTTCCAATTGCAATATGATATTGATTTGGTTTAAAGAGAATCCCAATTTTCTATTTCAATTTTTAAAATAGTTTTTTAAAACCCAAAAAGATAAATTTGTCTCAGTTCTCAAATGTTGTTTATTCTAAAACAAAGCGTATTTTAAAATGTAAAAAAAGCCATATTTAAGCTACAAATAATGCTGAACTATTGCTCAAATGTGGAAATTAATGAATACAAAATCCGGTAAAAAATAGAGATTTCTCTTATTTCAGTGCTCCTACTGCTTCTGGCTACTCTGCCATCACAATTTCCTGCTTGGTAAATTTTTTTACTAATATTAATTTTAAAAATTAAGTCATCAAGTTGACGGTAAATTATAGGCAAACTAATATGAATTATTTATTTACTTAGCGTTTAGCTCATTGGCTTTGAGGTGATGATGTAACAGGCTTTTTATAAATAGCATAACCAACCACTTTTGGGGCCATTTATTGCAGCATCTCAATGCTTTGAATCAACAAAGGTAGCTTTAACTTATTGGAGTTGCTCTTCAGATTGCTGGTGTTTTTAGCATCCTGTGTAGCTTGTGCTTTTCACAAGTTCATGGACGGTTTATTAGATAACCCACATTCTCTGTCAATGACATTGGCTCCCTAGCACATCACACATATATTACAAACTGTTCACCAGCGCATTAAGAGCTCTTCATGCCCTTGCCCCCTCTTACTACTTGGAATTGCTCTTTGTCTACACTCCCACTCATACCTCTAGGTCCTCTGGCATTGGTCTACTTGTGGTCCCGAAGACCAGACTGTCCAGTATGGGTGGCATATCTTTCAGTACCATGGCCCCCAAACTTTGGAATGCCCTCGCTCAACACTCCTGTGGCTTCCATTTCCTCATTTAGATCTCAGTTAAGAGCACACCTTTCCATTCTATTCTACTCAGCTCACACTACAGCCTCTCCCTTCCTCTAGCTTTACTCTACTGCTCCTATTGTTTTAATTGCATTTACTGTTATGCATGTATGTATATGTGTGTGTCTGCATATATATATATACATATATATATATATATGTTCTTTTTCCATCTTTATTTCTCTTTGTATATACATGTATGTATGTGTATTACTATACAGTGTGAAGCAACCTAGGGTATGAGAAAGGTAATATAAAAATGTATTTTATATTTTTTACTACAAATAAATTCACTTGAGCAAAGATTCATAGTCTCAAAGAGTTCTGTATTAGCATCCAGGGACAAAAGATAAAATAATGTTGTTTATTAATGTGCATTACAGAGAACTCTTTGTTTTCCTTTTTATTTCCACAAAACACACAGCCATGTGTATATGTTTGCCTGACTGGTAGTGACAGTGCAGACTCTCTGTATCGCAGTGCTAGCTGGGAGTTGGAGTGTTTTAGTGGTTTCTTTTTCAGGCGAACTCCTCTCTGAAAAATTCTGAAAGACAAAAACAGCACAGCAGAATAAAATCATGAAACTTAGATAACTTAATAGTTTCACAACCTAAAAGATATTAAAATTGCTATAAATTGCTACACATTAGCCTTCCTCTCTACCTCTGGCTCCCTACCTATGGCTTGTCGCCCCCCATCTCAAAACCAACCATGTGTTCCCCCTCCTCTGGCTTCTCTTCCATACAGCACACGTGTGAGCCAGACGATCATCCACCCAAACACTCGACTGCTCACAAACCTATTCAATCAAAAGCTTGATTCAAAAAGAAAGACACACCACTCGTCGTTATGCAGGGGGGGAGATGAGCAACAGTGCTACCACTAGGGAAGCTAAAGGCCTGTGAGCCTGTGAAATGTGTGTGTCATTTAATTAGCAATCTCCAGTGTGAGCAAAATATAAAGGGAGAGAAATACAAAGGAACATATTTGGCACGGGTCATTCGTCAAAAAATAAGGCCGTGCCGATTGGCGTGTTCATCTGAGCCTCTGAGGCTCGGATTCACACAGATGGAAGCTTTTCCTCCCTCAGAATTGCCAGCTCTGGGTCTCTGGGCTGGAGGAGATGCAAATGACTCCAAAACAGGCCATACACATCCGGAGCTTATCAGGGCCAGCAGCTGATGGGGTGTTGCATTGGGTCAGCAGCATCCATATTTAACTGCGTGCTCTTCCTGTCCCTGCTGCATTGCGCGAGAACGCCACGGCTGATGAAATTAACTAACAGCCTTGCCCAAAAGGCAGCCCTAAGCAATGCTGCAGCGACCTTCCACAAAACGCTCACGGGACAGCAAGGCCTGTCAATCACCTCCCTCCGTCCAAAGAGCCACCATTTCCTTGTGTTTTTTTTCTATCTTTATGGCAATTTTGAGCAAACTGTAGGTATTTTAGGGACTCTTCTTCGTCCTTTGCGATTGCACATGCCTGCAACTAACCCAAAATGTGCTGAACAGGTGCTTTGCTGCAATGGTAGACAGCACTGAGGGAATAAGAGATCATACTAGGGACAGGGAACAGCTGTATGGAGGCAGCTGCAGCTGCCCTGCTCAGTCTGGATACAGAATGGGGATGACAGCAGCAGGAATGCATAGCGCTCAGAATGAAAATGGGATTGTATGTATTTAGTACATTCTTACTGTTTTCTCATGTAGTCCATGCAGACTGGCTAATCCAAAGCAGCTGGGATATTTAGTATCTGACACTAAGTGGTGGCAGACACTGGCAAAGCAGAATAACTCACTGGAGAAATTCAGAATAAGACAAGACCTTGTAGATGTCTCCCCATTACTACACAATCTATTATGGCTTCACATCCTGTTAGTGAGTACAAACATGAGGGAGCACATTTTTTCTGTTGTTTTTCCATTTTCACTCCCTCTCCACAACATAGCAGAGTGTCACACTGCTAGTAATGACAAATAGTTCTCCCATTCACACTCAGACTTCATCTGAGTCAAGCCATTTTCAATAACTGCTGAAAAAAACAGAGGGATAGTATGCTGCCACTGTCTGAATGGAGGCTGCTGAGTGGCTGCAGAGTAAGGCCGAAAACATGCCCTACGCAGGTACGCAACTGCAAATGACAATGCCAGGCAGACAAAGCGTAAACACATGGCTCGGTTGCTCATACTCAGGAAGTGTTCTCATATCCGTGTGGAGGTCATAAAACTGAGTCCTCAAGGGGACGATCCAGGACAGTTGCAGAAGACTGAATGGAAGAAAGAGCAAATGGAACATGCCTTTATCCTGTTGTTACCTGCAATAATGCCCCTCGCTACGACGCATGAAACTGCAGCTAGTGTTATGAATTTCAGGTGACACAATCGACTTTGCGTAGCTCTTAGTGGTTCACATGGTTACGTAGGGTATGTTTCTGGCCTTAAAGTTCAGTAAGATTTCTGTTTTCTGGCCAGCAGGGTTGGGTAGTGAGGGAAGGAAATCGCCCCTCACCCACCTGGGGGGGCTGGGGGGCTTCTCATCTGTGTGGCCGTGGCTCACGTGACTGCTAAATTGAGCTAGAAATGGCGACGTGCTCAATGTGCGTTTTTCTGTCCTTTATAGCCCTTATCTCCCTGGAGCAGCTGTGGTGGAGGAAGGAGAGCAAGAGGAGGAGGAAGGTGAAGGGAACCGCAAAGGGGCGGTCGTGCCTTCTCGTTCGATCCGGCACATGGTCGGGTACAGGAAAATGTGTGAGTGTTCTGGGGCCGGGGATGGTGGTAGGGGGGGCATGTAGTCAGGTCACTGTCCTATGTCAGTCAACCTCTTCCTGGGTAACTGTATATTGGGTGATGAAAGAGGAGAAGAGAGAACAGAGGGAAGCAGATATGAGCTCCAAAATGTATCTCCCCATCTCACAGCAAGGTAACTGGCAACTGAAAACCCAGGAAGACAGAGGAATTTAGTGCTGCAGAAAGTTCAGAGTGGTATCTGACACAAATATAAAGTAGACAGAATGATAGACCTAACATGCTCTGTCATTAATAATTCATTCTCTATACCTCATACAATAAGCCATTTATGACTACCACCTTTAAAAAGAAGCTATATGAGCTGTGTTGGATAGTTGCCTGGCATGAAATAGGATTAAATCTTTTAAAGGTTAAATGTTAGATGATGTGCCCTTGACTGACACTCGGTGACACTGAGTTGCTTTAGAAAATATTGCTGTGCATATGAATAAAGTAGCTCATGTTATGCACTTTTTTAAGCAAATATAAGTAATGGAACATTTTTTGTCAAGTTGATTTTTTTTTTCGGTCTCTTGATAAATTTGGAAGGTGGACAGATCTGAACACATTTAATACTTATTCAAACACCATTAATATGACATTCTTCTGAAGAGGACAAGATGACCTTTTAAACTCTATAATTTTTAAAATACTCTTTTTGCCTCAAAATGAATTGCATGAATCATACTTTCCTTGGTCATGGCTCTCTTTCATAATTCATTATTCAGGCTTTGTCACTTGCTGCATTGTTTTTATCAGAGCTGTCAAACCTAGTCCACTGTAAAGTAGCAAAAAATGATTCCTTAAATAGCCATGTCAATATTCTACTCGAGCAACTGTGGAGGTGTGGAGGTTGAGGCTTTAATGTTTGCTCTCAATTTGCTACTAATTTCCACCTGTTGTAAGAGTAGATTGCATGAAAGCGAACCATTGAGATGGAGTCTTGCTTCTAGCCCAAATAAAGCTGATTGCAACAACCAATTTCCTGAGTAATGTCAGTTCAACAGGAGTAAACCAAGCACTGAGTTGGGTTGTCAGCCAGTGTTCAGGTCTGTTGAAGTCAACACTGGAGTCAATAAAACTTTGAGGACCCACTCCTGGGGCTTTAGTATGAAAAGAATCATGCATGCACAAACACACAAGCCATTCTGATAGGCCCACACCCCACAAGGCCTGCCACTTGGACATGCAACAGTGTTACCCAAGCGGAATGTTTGAGCAAGATGAACTTGGCCTTCTTTGTTTTCACAAATATCCGGCTGTGCAATTTGGTTTCAGAATTAGAGAAATTGCGCAAGACACTAGAGTGGATTTAAATTGGGTCTTCTCGGCAAACCAGCAATCTAACACAATCAGACGCATTAAGCAATTAACACAATGCTTTAGCTTGAAGCAACATGATCCAAAGTCTTTGTCATTATGCAAACTGAAAGCACTACTTTCAGTGCTGCTGTGGGTTCATGACCAGAAAGTGCATATTTGGGGGGGAAAAAACCCCCAAAAAACTTCACTATAATATGATACCTGCTGAGTTAAAAGAATGCTGTATCCCTCAGTCTCATTTTAGAGATAATGTACTGAATTTATAAGGCTCGTGGTCTCTGTATGAATGCAATTTAATGACTTCCACTCTTACTGGCAACTAGCAGGTAATGAAAAAAGGATGTAGCCCTGGGGTACACTGTTCCAGAGGCATACCAAGGAGCATGGTGGCTTTGAGCTCTTCTCAACTGGCCAGACGATACCATGTGTACATCCAGCTGTGTGGAGAGAATCCGGTTTGTGATTGTGTGTGTGCGTGTGTGCGTGCGTGTATGCGTTCATGCGTGCGTGCCTGCTTGTGTGTGTGCATGTGCATGTGTGTGTCTGTGTGTCTGTGTGTGTGTGTATGCAAGCGTGCATGTATGCATGTGTGTATGTGTGTGCACACACATGCATGCATGTGCATGTGTATTTGTGTGCGTGCGTGTGTGCATGTTTGTGTGCGTGCATGCATGTGTGTGTCTCAAAAATACAGGAGGCAAGAGGCCCGGAGGGTGGAGGGGAAACAGTGTGGCTCAGTATGGCTTCTAGTGGGCAGTGACGATTATGGCCCTACACTGGACAGATGGCACACATCTACTTATGGTGCGGAGGGTCAGTCATTCAGCTGCACAGTACATTATGTCCGATACTCCAGTCCTGTTGGATATCAGACACTCTGTTAAACTTTAAGCGCTGCTGCTGTGACACACTTGCACTTCCTCAGGCATTTTGTCTAGAATCCATTACGGGACACAAAATAATAGTTGAAAACAACTGGTTCCACAAACAACAGTCAACATAAATAGATTTGACATGCTTGCCTCCTGTGTGTCCAAAGTAAAAATGCCTGCTGCTGAGTTTTTGTCCAAAAATTCCCCTGTGGATCCACAATAGCTAACAAAGCATTAAATGCCATGCCAGTGGACAGATCAGCTTTTAATTCTCCAGTTTCATCAACACAGAGTTGCTAACAGTTTTTCTCAAGCGTATTTCACAGCAAGGCTAAACATGTGACTATTGAAGGGACGTGTATCACACTATCAGGAGGTGTCTGATGAAACTCCATTGCATATGATTGTATATACGCAGATCTAGCTTGGCATGAATGCTCAAAGCTGACGTACCCCCGCAAACAGAAAAGATGCAGCATGCCCAAGATGGTGAAACCAATTGACTTCACACAAACATTCAGCTAGTGAGAGAAAGAGGAAGTGAAGAGGTGGTGGAATGAAGAAAAGAAAGTGAGAGTAAAAAACATAAATATAAGGAACATAAGGCAGGGAGCCTCCAGGCAGTGTTCCACCTTGTCTGCCTACCACCTGAAAAGCAGAGGAAATACCCCAGATGGCATATAAGAGACATTTAATCAACCAATCGCCTTCAAAAGTCTGCAGACTCCAGAGAGGAGTGTGACATATCAGCATGTGTCCCTGCCAGACTGCTCTGTTTGGCTGCACGTAGAGGTTCAGGACCATGGAGAGCATCCATCCCAGCTCTCCTCCTGCAACCTGAAAGGAAACTAAGAGGTGACAGATGCAGCCATATGTTTATTATTGTGACCATCAGACCAGGGATGAAGAGCCAGAGCCTTCCGTGGTCATCAAAGGCAGCCCAGTGAGGCTGAGAGGAGAGCCTGAGCAGGGCCAGAGGCACATGACTGACCTTGGGAGCCTAGCAACACAGGGTTCCCTATATCTGCTCCATCTCTACCATCTCACCATGGTATCACTGTCCTCTGCCTGCTTCACAATAGACCTTGGCACTGTACGTCTGGAATAATTGGCAGTAAGAGAATGGGCAAACACTATACCTTGACCAGAATTGCAGGTTGCTAGTGCAACAGAAACTGCATATTGAAAATCATTCCATAAAGCCTGAAAATACATCGGTGCATTCATGTGCAAATTTTGCCAGCCTATTCATGAGCATGCATGGTAATGATATGATGGGCATCAAAATCTGCACGTTTTGTAAAGCCACAGTCTATTGAATATGTTGTAGCACATTTTCCCCCATCAAGTCCCTGAATAAACTCAATTTCCATTGCTTTCTTAAGAATCCTTCTTGTAACAAAGCTTATAGCTGGCTGCCACTGCCCCAAAAATTTCCCATTTGTTTATTGAGCTATTCTTTTCTACGTCCCATTTTCCAGCCGGGCAGCTTGATTGCCTTTCAAGCAGCTGTTGCGCAATTTTCCATTTTTTGCAAAATGGAGTTCTTTTATTCCACTGAAAAATGTCCATTGTGAGCTGTTGTGTGGCAACATGCTTTTCTAAATGGCAATGTGTAAAAATAGAGCATGATCGATTGATATTTTGCAGACTATCTACACAAGCAGGCAGTCAGCACTGAGATTTAAAATAGTATCAAAACGTTTTTAAGGTGAAACCAATTAACCTACTTTGTTCGCAGTATTCAACTTGAATACAGATGAATGCATACATGTATAGTAACAAGTACGACATTATTGCTGCATTACCACGAATAGACCAAATCATATAGGCTACATTTTCATTTTTAGGTTGAATCATAAAGAACAACATACAGTACACACCCTCATTTAGCATGCAGATTACTTGTACCCTTAATTGTCAACTGTCAACACTGTAAGTATATGTAATGGTGAAAAATACGTTGCAGCTGATGTCTTGCCGGGAAACAAAAAAAAAAAAGTCCAACATTAAAGGACCATTTACTTTGTTGTTTGGCTATTATTAGCTACTTTGCAGTATCATTTACATTTGGTCAACAGATTTATGAGAATTAATCTGGTGAAAACAATGGAAACCAGGGAAACCTGAGAGAGACCAGGATAAAGCATGGTTCTTAATACAAGAAGGAGGGACATGGTCTTTTTCACAGCCTCTTGTATTCGTTCATCCGTACACATATTAGTGAAGTTCTTTTTACCAGTCGTCATTGCTATAGCGCACCATCAACAATTTTACAGGCTTTTGACAATCAGAGGCTTTAGGTGCATCGTGTCTTACCACAGTTTTGGAACAAAAATGTATCCATGAAGTATGTTTGTACTTCCCAAAATAAAACTAAAGCAGGTCGTTGGACATTTAAACAGAACTATGAGTTAGATGGCACCCCCTTGTGGGCTATTTGGCAAGCCATTGTACTGTGGTATAACAGATGATGAAATATGTCAAACAGCATCCAGGGGTTCATACACAGAGCAGGGAGTGAGTCATTGGCAATGGCCTTTCAGACATCTGACTCATCTGGCTATTATATAGCCTTATAATATTTGAGTATGCTTCATTTCAGACAGGAGAACAGAGATCTTAAACAGTGCTGCTTTAATGGTGAAAGCCAGACAGCAGGTTGGCCTCTGTGTTCCACGGCGCTTGCAGCAGTGGGATCTGAGCTCATCTGCATGTATGAGGGGCGGCCGCGTGCGGGCGTGAATTTGAGCGGCGTGGGTTCGTGGAGCGGCTCCAGTCAGTCACAGCTGCCCCTCCGCATTACTGTAAACCTGGCTGTTACCTTCAGAAGGGTGTCTGTCCTCAGGCAGTGGGGACACCAGGCCCCTTTGAGTGCTGTCTCCTCAGGTCTCTTTACAGCCCTCTGAATTATTCATGCGTCATTCATCATCCACAGAATAAATGTACAATCTGTAGGAAAAACAGGAGGATCGGCCCTATTTTCCTGCGAGGTTCTGACTTGCTGTTTAAGGAGTCCTTTCTGGAAGTATTCAGAGCGCATTGTTCGTCGTTTCACACGCGCCGAATGTTGAAAGACATCAAAGCATCATGACCATCAACATTATGCAAATTTAAGATTGCGCATACATACTGAGAGCTGACATTGATCCGCACAGGCACATAGTAGAGACTTAATTCCCCAAGAAAATGTAAACGACGATGGATGCAAATGTGAATGTTGCAACGACTACATAATTACCAACCCTCATGCCTCTGCTGCACAAAATATGATCATATACAACTCAAATGTGCTGTGCACAAAAGCAAGCTGTGTTTCTGGTGCCATTAGGTACTGTAGGCTTCAGCAGGCATTCCTGGGGTTTGGAGTTTGTCATACAGCTATGTATTTTACATACAATGCTCAAAGTCCATTTTTCACAAGTATGAATTTGCTCAGGTAACATAAATTGTACCACATTACCATGCTTTGTTTGAAGATGATGTTTGTATTTTGAGTGATGACAGTAAGGAGGACAACGGTGAACTTCCCAAAGTTACCAGAAAAGGTGAGAAAAAAAGCCACTTTCCTGTTTAACTCAGCTGAACTGGTAGGGTGATTAATTGACGTATTAATTGAGTAAACCAGATTGGGAATTTAGCCAGTATACCTACAATAATGCAATTTGTAATATATGGCATAAAGATATTTAATGATTTCAGTGAATCAGGACACTGTTTCACATCTAATCATAAAAATGATATTACCTAGTCATGGGAAAATGAGGTTTCATGAGTACAATATAGTGCAATGGCCTGTCAGTTACTGACCTGTTTGAAGCAATGTTTAACTCCATTACAAAACACATTTATTGGTTCAAATCAGTGGAAAGAAGGCCACTGTTTCATCAACATCCCCTTCTGACAGCAACAGAATTTTCCAATTGCCTCTCATAAAAGTATAAAGGAAGTCTAATGTCATAGAAAAAAAAATGTTTTCCTATTTTACAGAACCAATCTCAGATGATGGACTAATTTAATGTAGAATTTGTTGCTTTGAAAACCTCTCTCTCTCTCTCTCTCTCTCTCTCTCTCTCTCTCTCTCTCTCTCTCTCTCTCTCTCTCTCTCTCTCTCTCTCTCTCTCTCTCTCTCTCTCTCTCTCTCTCTCTCTCTCTCTCTCTCTCTCTCTCTCTCTCTCTCTCTCTCTCTCTCTCTCTCTCTCTCTCTCTCTCTCTCTCTCCACACCCCTGGTTGCTTGCTGTTCGGCAGAGGCTATTTCTCAAGCTCCTGGGCTAATGCACTGCTTCCTTTATTTAGTGTTTGATTTATTCAGCTGCATATCTATAACAGCTGCTGTTCCTCTCCTCTCCTCCTCCCCTTGTCTCTTTGCTTGTTTCTCACTGGGATGGTAGACATTTCCCAGCCATCCGTCCTCTGCCACTCGTGTTGTGATTAAAAAGACGCATCGTCTTACAGAATTGCATTAGGTTCCTGTGCAAGCGTACTATTGTCTATTGTCCAGCAAGAGCTTTGTTCTTATTTCATGCTTTTATTTACTAACTTTTTGACTGTTTTATTTCATTCCAAATTTTTCTCTGAGAGCACAATTAATATTTCATAAGGCTGAAGCATCCAGCCTTGAGCAAGTTTATGCTTCTATTTACTTTGGCAAGATATGCATATAATGAAATGTGAACAAGGATATATATTGAGAAGATGACCTCATGACCCATTTTCTCTGGTTGTATTATGATCCTTAATATGAATATGAGAGGAAAGGGGAGGACTATTTGTCAATTTGAATGAAATCAGAGCAGGCTCCACAGAACCTGGTTCCCCTCACCTCCTGTGTTTTGGTCTTATTCTTTTGCTTAAAGAATCAGCGGACGCTCTATTTTTAATCCAGCCATTAGTCATTGCGAAGCATGCAGAGAGACCAGAGGATGGTAGAGCCTGTGGACCTGAAACAGGGGCACAGTGGAGAGGGGTGACAGAGGATAACGGGGCGCAGTGCAGAGGGCTGACTTCTATCGGAAAGCTTGGGCCTTTTCTCCATTTTGTATGGCTGCTCTGCTCAGCTCTTTCAATCAATGGCACTTGAAGACATGGAGTGGAGGGAAAGTGTTGCTATCAGCAACTTGTTCACATGTCAGAGAAGCACTTCACTGAATGTTGCTGGAGATAAGAGGTAGCGCTGTGAGTTCCTGTGTCTTCCTCTCTTTCTCCTCATCTCCTACTCCACCACTTATATGGAATATAGAAGCATGTCAAGTTAACAGAAAGCACTGAAGGGTATTTTTGGGTGGGTGGGTAAGGAGGGGTGGATGGGGGGGCGTAGGGTGGTTGAAAGATAAATGCACTTAAGCCCATATTATCCTCATAATTACAACCCTGGAACTCCACAAAGGCCAAAACGATTCCCCTCAATTATCTAGAACATGATAATTGTTCAGACAATGTCTTTAAAAGCACAAAAATAAATAAATAAGAATTTTGTTTTACTAATTGTCCTTGTGAACTTGTATTATTTATGGAAGTAATTCTATTTTAATGTATTTATTATTGCTGTCATTACTGTCATTCTACAGTTATTTTAAAGGTTGGTTGATCAATTGAAATGTGAACACTCTTGCTACAAAATTGTAACTTTGTAAGGCCAAGCCAAATTTAGAGCAGTGGAAATGCTTTCTTTCCAGTTTCTCACAACCGTTCACTGTCTGACTGATGCTTCTGCTTGATGTGCCAGAAGTGGCTGGGATTGTCTCACTGTTGCCTCCGTGTCTCCATGGCAGGTGTTGGGCTTTGAGATGAGACCTGTGGGACAGATCTGCCTATAAAAGGGCTTTTGTGGTCTGGCTTTACTCCAGTATCTCTGCGGAGCATCCAGACCTGGCACCCTACCACTGAAAGATACAAGGGGCATATGGAACCAGCCAGCTCTGCCTAAGGAGACAGAATCACAGCTTCCAGATGGAGCCATTGTACCATCCGCTTCCCCCACCCAGTCCGTTTCAGTTTAGATCTGAGAGTTCAGAGCACAGTAAATGACTCTGAACTCAAAAACTATTTTACAAATACTGTTTTTTAAAATAAATATATGGCTGTCTGACTTTGCTTCGCTTCACAGGCGTAATGTACTTCAACAGAAAAAATCCATTGTTGAAGTTTCCTAGCTGCCATTCTTTGTGTATCCTTTTTCTTTGAGGAGAATCAGACAGGTTAATGATTTCTTTTTTGGGACTCCTGTTCAGTTGATCTTATACAGAACACTCACAAAGATGTGAATTATGCCGTGATTACTGCTCAGGCATGTGAGTGCGCTACAGCTAGTAAAATATTTAAGCAAGGCTCTTTTTACATTTTTACAGTGTTCTACACTGTTTGTCTTTGAGTCTCTGATTAAACCAGGATAAAATACTCCTGCATATTATTAATGCACTGCCAGAGGGAATTATGAAAGACACAAAATTATCTTCCAGAATGCCATCTCACTTCAAACATAAGCACAATCTCTATCGGCCATACGGCAGGTAATATTTTAATTCCAGTTACTAACGTAAATACACTTTTATACCACAATTATGATCACGCTTTTCAAGCTAGCATAAAAAATATTAATTGGTAATTATAGTCTCATTACTTTTCTCAAAGCAATAGGTTTTTTTTTTAAATCTCATATTTACTCCCAAGCTAGTCCGTTTGATGTCCTATAAAGGCTTACAATAAAGAGCGTGACTCATTAATGTAAATGGAGTATTAAATATTAGGAGAGTTGTTGAGTGCAGAGGTATTGTCGCCATAATGTTCCCTGATGACACGGGCTATGGGTCAGCCACACTCACTGCAGCCATTAGCATGCACAATGAGGGGCATAAACCGACGTACAAATTAAGCAGTGCAACAGTTTGCTAATCCGACCACAATTAACATCAGAACTTAGTCAACTACAGCGGTGTTAGTGGAGATAGCATCTCGTAAGTATTATTATGATGGTCTTTATGCAAAGGGTAATATTTGCAGTGCCACGCATGTGAGACTAATTGCCCTCCGCAGATATCCCCTCACAGCGCTGGCATAACAGGCCTCCGTGTGCTGGGGTATTAGAACGTTAGCTATCCGCCTGTGATAAAAAGCCCCTCATCAGCCCTTGCCAACCAGGGCCGTCCATTAAGTCTTAATTGAGGGAGACCTGCCTTCCCCGTGTCAGTACAGGTTGATTTTCCCTGCAATGTAATTTGCATGAAATGGCCATGTGACCATGTGAGAGGAGAGTTCTTAAAACCCAGAAGACGTCTTTTCTTTCTGCATGATACAACAAGTGCCCCCACCTTAAATTTAATGGAAAAAGATATTTTGAGAAAAGTGTAAAGATACAATAAAATGCTTAATGGATAGATAGAGATGGAGAAAGCTTTCAGGAAAAAATAACCATTCAAACAGTCAGAAATCATCCTATACATTAATGTTTAAAAATAGACATAATAATGTATAGTGGATGAATCAGAAACAGTTACAGTACCTGGGTGAAAGGAAGTCGTTTTGAAGAAGTAACAATCTTGTGAGGGTGTTCGGCAGTGGTTGTAGCAGTGAATTTTGGACGAGACAAGAGTTTATTTACAAATGGAGTCCAGGCAATCCCAGAAACCAGAGCAGAATATTACACTCATATTTTAATACCATACACCGTAGTAACAATAGACAATGCTAAATACAACAACTGCACAATGTAAACCATAGAGTTAAAATATAGGCACAGTGCAGAGGATCATACTGAACCATATATATCATGTGTGTAAAAAATAAATCAAACAAGAATAAATTTCAGACTTCTAGCTCAGCTCCTTCTACACCACCTCTGTCCAATACAATGCCTACATTACTGCAGCCACTGCACCTAGAAGACTATCACTTCTTCCCATTACTTGTGGATAAGACTGAGATACTTGAACTCTTCCACCTGGGGAAGTGGCTTGTCCCTTTCAAGTCTTTTTTTGGGAGAGGACCATGGCCACTGACTTGGAGGTGCTGATCCTCATACCAACTGCATCACACTCTGTTGCAAACCATTCCAGTGTGCATCGAAGGTCACAGTACGATGAGTAAAAGAGGATGACATCATCTGCAAACAGCAGAGATGCCACTCCTATGTCCCCAAACAGGACACACCTCATACCTCAGCTGTACTTTAAAATCCTGTCCATGAAAACCAAAAAAATGAGGGGGAGACAAGGTGCACCCTTGGTGGAGTCCGAAGCCCTCTTTGAACAAGCTTGACTTAGTGACAAGAATGCAAACACAGCTCTCACTACGAGTGTATAGGGACTGAATAGCTCACAATGGTGACCTTGGCACCCCATACTCCCACAGAACCTCCCACTAGATACAATGGGAACTGGATAGGCAAATTCCCATGCCCCCTCAAATATCTACAAGAGGATAAAAGAGCTGGTCTGCTGTCCCATGGCCTCATAGCCTCTTTTCCAATACCTTGGTATAGACTTTCGCAAGGAGGCTAAGGATTGTGATTCCCCAATAATTGAAACACCCTCCAGTCCCCTTTCTTAAAGATGGGGACCAACAGCTCGGTCTGCCTCTGTGAAAGCACTGTTTCCAATTTTTGTGACATTGAGGATTTATGTCAACCATGACAAGCTAACAAAATCCAAAACCTTCAACATTTGTGGATGAATCTCATCCACTCTGCCACTGAGAAGCTGTCCCAATAGCCTTTGCTACAGAGATAGGCTCTGATCCCCAAGTCTATTCCGGCTCATCCTTCTGAATGGAGGACCTGTATGTCAGATTTATGAGGTACTCAAAGTGTTCCTTCCACCCTCCAACAATGTCCCCGGTTAAGGTCAGATGCTGAGAACAGTCTGGATGGTGTACCACCTTCACCTCCAATGGTTTTCCAGAACCACTTCTGGAACAACCAAAAGTTCTTCTAAATGGCCTCTCCAAACTCTTCCCCACTGTTGCCTGCCAGTACCTGTCTGCTGAATCAGGAGTCCTCCACAGAAACCAGACTCAGAACACCTTTTTCTTCAGCTTGACAGCCTTATTCACCACTGTAGTTCACCAATGGGTCCTTGGGTTGCCGCAAGAACATACAGCTCTTTTGGAGGTGGGAGCTGAAGTCCATCTGGGCAGACTGTTCTGCCAGGCATTCCCAGACAGGCAGACTCTTGCTACACACTTGGGCCTGCTTAGTCTGTCTGAAGAAGTCTGGGGTAATCTTGCATCCCCAAATTGAAGGAGGCTTTAATTTCTTTTTCCAATCCTTCCAGTAATGAAGTCTCTTGGCATCCAAAATCTGGCCGCCAACAATATTGTCCTTAAGTTAATCAAATAGAGACATATAACGGGACCTATATTATGCCCTGAAATGATGTCCTTAAAACTCCTATTGTTCCCTATCACTTGGCATTCAATTTTGTCCTTATTACCACCTTCATTCGACTAATTTTTTCCTGTTTAATTGTATCAGAGCAAAACACCAATACTCTCCCATCATGCAGACCGCATGTAAACATTTATCAGATGGATCACTAAGGTAAGAATTACATTATAATCAGACTCACCAACCTTCCACCCTTTGCCGTATGTCCAACCAGATCATCCTCAGAATCAGTTCTTCCTTTCCTTTCCCCCCTATCTCTCACCACAGTGCTAAAATCCGTTTCAAATTTCTGAAGCTCCATCTGAACCACCTGCCATCTCTTGCTTCAGTCACAGCACAGTTTGTTGCCAAGCCGCCAACCACTAATAAAACAGACTAATAAAATGTTCCTTCCTCCACTTTCTTCTTCTTTGTTTCTTTTTGCGGTGGTTGACTTCCAACTACTGGCGTGTTACCGCCATCTACAGACCGTCTATATCTACGGACCATTATACTATATTCCTGTGTTAAAACCAGTTTTTCTTAATGAATCCGTGAGTAACATGCTGGATTATTAAAGCATTTCAGTATCTGATTAAAATGAAATCCCTCTTCTTTCAGCTCTGACACCATTACCTCCCTCTCTCTGGTATCTTCTGCAGTTCATAGTGACATGTTCAACTGACTCCTCCTGACAACACATAAACCTATTGGATGTTTTCCAATGATCCGTAAAGTTTGTCTAATAAACTGTGTCCTAGTGTAATTCTTGCAATAATGAACTCTTGTTTCTTGCTTATACCAAATTGCCTCCTACTCAATCTGATAAAGATGCCTCCGCTTTACTTCATTATCCCAATAATCCTGCCACATCATTACTGCTTTTCTCTAAACTAAGTATTTTGTTTGTGCTTTGGTCTTTCCAGTTTGACTCTAAACCTTGTTTATATAGCCATGGCCCCTGCCTCAAAGATTCTGCTAAAAGAAAAACTAAGTTACTCTGTTTTACAATTTAACATCCTTTAAAGTATACATTTTCCTTCCAAAAAATAAATAATGACTAAATACAAAAATAAGACAGAGTACTCACACATAATTACATCAATGTCATTCATATATTTCTCCCCCTTCATATTTACACCATATTTTCACCCAAAAACCCCCATGAAAAGCCGTATGGTTTTACTATGTTAAGCCGTATGTTAAGTTGTGCACAATTAAAAGTACACAAACAAGTTTTTATTTAAAAATAAATTTAGCCATGCATTTATATCAGGAACGTAAATGTCCATAGGCACGGTTTGGTCCGTGACAAATCTATATCTTACTGCTGTGTAACAGCAAAACTTGAGTCAACAGTAAACATTAAGCTGGATTTAGCAAGCTAGATCTGTGCCACCTAAACAAAAACATTTGGCACAAAGAGGCTGGCATAGTCATTACTGCCTGACCCATCAGATACAACTCATGGTCTCAAGTGACCACTCAGAAAAAAAACTTGTTTTCACTCTGACCTCTGCCGCCAGTTCTCTCTAAGGGAAAAAAACTGACTTCAATACATTATACCATGTTAATTCGACAAGGGTTATTTTGGTATGATTGAATTGCATATGCCCTTCAAATAGATTAAGTATATTTGATTGAATCCAGCCTAAAGCATGTCAGTGAAAAACTGTCCTGATTTTAATTTTCTGTGCTGTTTGCCTTCCCATCATCTGTATTTTTGCCGTGTCCATGTTGTATATACAGCATAGGGACGTCACGAGTCGGACCCACACTATATAGTGAAATATTACTAAATGCTAATTTACACCATTATTTAAAATACCACACTTCAAATGATGGTGAAATGCTTTCATTTTGCTTTCATGAATCATACTGCACTACTTACAAACACCTTTTCAGAAAATCTATTTTGACATATAGACAGAGCAGAAGACACATGTAAAAGATTAAAATAATACCTTTTGAGTTGAGAGAACAAAGTGAAGGTACATGGGGAATTTCCACAGAAATAGAAGCGCCTTTTATTTGCACAGGAAGAAGAGAACTGTTAGAGAATGTGCAGAGTCGTTTGTCCTCATCATGCTCTTAAATAGAATTAGGATCAATTATTCATATAGCCCATAACTGGCAATGAATATTAGCTAAGAAACCACACTGCTCTACTGGACGTTTTGAACAGAAGACATGGTTGTCGAGAATAATGTTGTAAAAAGATATGAAATGTAATAAGACTAGAACTGCAGAATGAAAAATAAAGTATCATTTGGCAATTATGATTAATTTTAATTACAGCTCTTGTCATTGTGTTCTTTCAGCTCAAGAGTGATAGTCTTCAATGTATATCGCTGCACTCTGCTACAGTATGTATTAATAAGAGAAAGAGAACATGAATTCCAACTGAAAATTGCACATAGAAGTTTCAGTGATAATTGGCAGAAAGCATCCACAAGCAGAGCATGCAGAGTGATTTAAAGGAACCGGCAGAAATGGCTTTTTTCGATCTAATTGCACTGCAGGTAAATTAGCTTTCAAAAAGGCTGTGAAATAATATTGCATTTCAAACTACCTAATTTTCTGTAAAATAAAGCGATTATCAAACCCCCTGGGCTTTGTGGAAATGGATGTTTTTCAAAAAGGAAAATGGGCAGAACAGAATTAGAAATTAATTGCAAAAACTTTTTTTCTTCTTCATTCATGTGACAATCTAGAATCTGCTTATATTGGACGTTTGGACTTGGTCAACTTTTCTTAAATTAATTCTGTCTCCATGGCATTAAAACAAACAAACAGAAAAAAATTCAGTGAATAAAAAGTTTTGATTCACGCTGGCTAACAAACAGCACAAATACACTGATTGACTGAAGTATAATTCAGCCTTCCTCAGATTTCGGAGCCAGATCAAGGCAGCCTCCCCTCGCCAAGAACCACCTGACTGACAACAACCCCTCCTCTCTCCCAGTTTCTCTCTCTCTCTCACCCTCTGTCATTATTGCTCTGTATTTAGGCTTTTCACTCTTTAACTTTTTACTCTACCACACACATTCACATACACACACAGCTCTTGAATCACCCAGATTCGCTCATGCTCACTATTAAAAATAATACATGCGGTCCGTAAATTATGCACTGTCCACATATTGGCTCTTTGATAGGGCTAAAATTCACAGCTCTATCTTTACAAAATATTATGGTGAAAATGTTTTAGCAGCAACAGTTTCTTTTTTTGTAACATGGGGTGGCAAATAAAGCTTGTGTCCTCACCTTATATGCATTATGGAAATCCATAGACAAGATGAATCACTGTAATGTCTGTGTTTTTATGTATCATGGCAAAGATCCAGCAAACAAAATCACAGTAATTTTTAATTTAAAAAAAAAGTGCTAACTTTTTAGCATGTTTAGAAGCACAGGTAGCAGAATGGCCATTGTTTACTTTTCTCCTGAGGAATTATTACTGTTGTCCATTTTGCCGCTATAAACACACCAAAAATATTGCGTACAAATTAATGTTATTCTCTCCAGTTGGGTAGGCTTTCTGAAGTCCACCTACAAGCTTTTCTGACAAGTACTAGCCAGGCAGTCTCTCAGTATAGCCAATGGCACTCACCATGCACCAGCAACAACTTGAGCTGGACAACATAATTTCTGCCCTGTACACAGCCAGCCAGCTAATTTTTGCAAAATTTCACTAGCTTAGTATACATGTTTTTTGTGTGTCTAAACATCCATAATACAATTGTTTACCAAATGTCCTTTTTGGAAACCTGCCTAAATATAACTTCAAAAAACTATGAAGAATGCTCATATTTGGTGATAATGTCATAAAATTAGAACCAGGATTTAAACCGACCAGGAACACTCACAAGCATCTGTATCCATTCAAATAAATAATCTTTAAGGTGGGCAAAACACTTCCACTTCCACTGTAAACATTTAGAGTAATTCTGACTTTTGGAAAAAAAAACCCCAAGAGTTACCTTTCAGAAAAGACCAGGATTATGCCTGTCATCAAAACGGTTCAAGAATAGTAACCATTTTATGTTGGTTATGTCATTTTCAGGCTTGTGTTAAAAAAAGGGTGATGCAGAAGGAATTAATACCAATCATAGATACTTATGCTGCATCCTTGAGCTTATCCCTCTTGAAAAGGACATTTTGAATCCTAATGGACCACCAGGGAAAATCAAACATACAATTAAATTGAAAAGGAGAAGCAGGAGACATGATAAGGATAAAGACAACAGAAGTTAACCATACAGCTGTTGGTTTTACAAGAGATGAGAGAGGGAGGGGCAGAAGAGACTTATGATCTGTTTTGTGTGTATCCTTTCCCTTGATGCTGACCTGAAGATCTCCCTCCCACTGACACACTTCAAATCCAGGGGTGAAGCATCCAGGACCATAAGGGTGATCTCCTGGGAATGGATCAAAAAAAGCTGTCTTGGTAATGAAAACATTTTACTGAATAAATAAATGGAGACCCTGAGCATAGATGTAATACGAGTTCAGCTTCTAAGGGCCTCCTTCCCCATTTTTGAACATGTTGAATTAAACACTGGAATAAAATATTCAGTGGAAATCCCCCTCTTTCCTCTTTTTCTCCCAGAGAAAACCCTGATATCTCTGGCAACTGTGCCAGCTGATCAAACAGCATCACCTGGAGAGGCAGCCCCAGGAGACAATCCTCCATTCAGAGTACTGCTTGCCAACATTTTTACGGAGACTTTATAAGGCGTGGAGGCTACATGGGCATTGCTCGCACACCCTATCTGGTCTGTAGAAGATATACCATCCACTGGAAGCGTGTCTGGTGTGGCCATAAATACCCATGGAGCCCTGGAACATTGAGACTGAGTGAGCAAATGCATTAGACAAAGCTGTGATCTTTTGTGTTTTGGTGGTGAACTCACACACCAAGTCTAAAGACACCAAAAGGCAATATACAACATCTGCTATGCAAATGACTGCACTGCTTGCCTCAGTTCCCTTTCCGGCATGTCCATGGGGCTTTGTGGAAGGGTGGGAGAAATATAAAACGGAATGCCTTCAGATATAAAATGGTAGCCAATTTTTGAATGCAAAATGTGCTTTTAATCCATATAAACTTCAGTATTGGAAATAAAACACTCCAGTAAGAAACACCTAAGTGTATTAGTAACATTCCAACTGAAAATAATTCTGTTGGAATATCACAATTATGAGAAGTAAATATTCCTAAAATGAAAATAAAGATATAATTTGTATGTATACATATATTTAATATGTAAAAAGTTAAACATTAAAATTTTAATAAGGTACATTGTACATGAAAAATATTCAGAGAATTTTACATATTCAAACTAAGAAAACAAGGTTAAAACAACAATGACAATAACAAATATAGCTGCGAGCAGCAATGGCGGGGCCAAGCACGAATGGGGCGCCTGGCCGACAAGCAACCGGAGGATCCCCTGAAGACGACACCAGTCCGTCGCAGGGAGAACGGCACAACCCTCTACCGTTCTGCAAAGTTTTGTAAGAACCGACCAGTCGGTTGTAGGGGCCGCCATAGACTTCCATGGCAGAAAGCAACTGAAGCGTTTGTCAGAAAAGTTTAATTTTTGGAAGATCACAGGTCTAGGCCAAAAGATGTCTAATTTGCGGAAAATCTAATGGGCGGGGCTTATGGGTCCTAATTTGAAACTTGTTACCCTTGACGAGTTGCACATATGTGCAAAATCTCATGGCTGTAGCTCAAATGGGGACGGAGATACGCTTGTTCAAAATTATCTAAGAAAAACATCTTTTTGCTCATGACAGCGCCACCTTTTGGCCAATCGGCTTCATATTTGCTCCCTGTCCACATAGAGTGCCCCAATATATGTGTGCCGAGTTTCGAAAACATCGGCCTAGTGGTTAGGCCTAAACAGATAATGAGCTCTCTAGCGCCACCACTTGGCTTGATCGGGCCGAAAATGGTTTGCCCTCCACTTATGTCTACTGATGTACCTACCAAGTTTCATGGTGTTCAGAGAAACCCTTCAGAATTTACAGACCTTCATGTTACAAGCCACACCCTCCTCAATTTTCATTGGTTCATTGTGTCCATAGAATTTGCTTTATCAAAATTCTGTGAATAACTTTTGGTCAGGACCATCTGTAGATCATATGGTCCGAATTTGGTGGTGATCGGATAAACGCCGTAGGACTAGTTCGCAAAAGTAGGTTTTTTAAATTATTCAAAATGGCGGAAAATCTATTATGACGCGCTTTAACGGAAATGGGTTCAAAAGTTATAAGCAATAATGTACCTTGAAGTTTGGCCTGTTGGTGGCGCTACAGAGATGGCTGGATTGACCCCAAATTCGATGCCTGGATACAGTGGACTGGCCTCTATCAATGTGCCAAATTTCATAAAAAGTTACCAATGGGTTCTATGGGCTGCCATAGACTCGCATTGCAGAAAGTATAATAATAATACTAACGATTACAATAGGTGCCCTGCACCTTCGGTGCTTGGCCCCTAAAAACAAGAACAAGAATAAGAACACCATACTCTCATTAGCATTAACATATTACAACTAGTTCTATCAGACAAAGATATCTGCCTTAGTGGCACTGCAGGACATGCTAATACTTTTTGTATGGTCAAACCGTCGGTGGTGGTCGAGTTATTTCGGGTAATCAAAAATAAAAGAGGTGGAAGAGGAAAGAAAAACGCGGTTGCTTTCGACATGAATATTAATATATCCCCTCCCAGTGACGTAACGGTCTAGTCCCGGGGTGCGCAAGTCTGTGGTCCCGTTTTACCAGATATCAGATAGTCATTTCCCTTAAAAACGGAAAGCGCTGTTCAGCGTGCGTCTGCCCGGCGCTCTCTACTGTGTTTGAAGTTCGTCTGTCTCACTCACGTTTCTTCTGGTATCGACCTAGTTCCTGTCTTTGAAACACCTGTTTCTTCGGTAAACATAGTCAGTATTACAATTAGAAGACGCCGCGAAGCTACGAATTCAAAGAGAAGGTTGTAGAGAGAAGGAGAGAGAGAGGTCATCGAGCCCTGCCCGATTTCATCGTCAAATCATGAAGACGCTGAGAATATCACTGGTCTCTGTTTTGTTGGCGATGGGGCTGTCCACCGTCCTCTCTGGAAAAGGTGGGTGAAGGTAAACTTATTACCCAGCTTTCAGAGATCCCGTACACCAGCGCACTGTAGGCGATGTGATGTTCTGATTTTGGGTAGGTGGGGTGTGCGTGCAAAAGGTTTCATTGCCTTCGCCGGTAGAAACAGCTCTTATTTCATGTAACTAGAGAAAATGGCAACGACAGCCGCGAAATAGATGTGCCCAAAATATATATGATTCTGTAAAGCAATCAATCTTAACTCTCTTGAGCTTTTAGAAGATGCCGGGTAGGGTTTGTTTCACTAATTGGCGCGTGGGGAGACGTGTCTTTGGCAGTTTCCCCTGCAGTGATCTGTTATATCTCTGTGCAAGTTTTCCGTTGCGCCATGAACGAGAGCACTTACTTGTCAGAATTATTATTATTATTATTATTATTATTATTATTATTATTATTATTGTCGGGGCTGCTGTTTTACTGCTGCTGCTATTGATGAAAGAAAAACAAAGAAAACATTTTGCAGTTGTGAAACAGCCGAATGCAGGGATTGTCAATTCCAACGAGTTTGGCTAAGCTTAAACATGGGGTTGAGTTGCAGTGAGTATTTGACTGATGCTGGGAAATCCCAGGTTAAGTAAGACTTCGAGCGGGACTGCTACCGTTGTCTTTCCTCGGCTTATCGCTTAAGTACCAAAATAATGCACACATGTTCCCAGATTGACATTGCGTTTCTCAGTAATTCATATGGTAGCCTACCTGTCGAACAATTGATACCTCAGCTCTTGTGTTGTGACAATAATTAGATTTTACATCGGAATTTGCCTGTATAACTATGTTATTTATCTTAGAAAGACCATACGTTTCCGTTGTTACCATTATGTACACGCCGATAAGTCATAGTGATACAATATAACGAAGGACAGCTAAACTGCGTGTGCATTATCTACTCATAATTTTAAAGAGGATGAGCTGTGACGGGTATAGGCAGGTAACCTTGTCGAATGCGTGTGTTCTTCGGTGCTAATAGGGGTAGCATGAGCTGTCGCGTCTCTGTGTCAAACTACGGTGTGCTGGGCATCGTGGTTTCAAGTATCAGAACTGTTTCAAAATAAACGTATTTTAAGAAAAGTCCGTTATGGAAGGGAACATGAGAAACCCTGGCGCCTAATTAACTCCTAATGGTTACAGTACAGACCTGATAAATTCGAGAGGGCATTAAAGCGCATTTCTGTCAATTTATGATCTCCTGGTTGATTTTATTTTCTCCTAAATTATTCAATTTTGAATTAAACTCTTAAGCCAATTCGGGTTTGATCCGCAAATGAGAAAACATTTGGCTAAGGTGACTTACTAATATAGTACATTATATAAATAAAATATGAAAAATAAATTAAATATGTGTTTATTTCGTTGTAAAGACTTATTCATTGGTATTTGAAAGTCAAGTTTTGATGTTGATGCATAAATGAAAGTGGGTGAAATATAGGAGACACCTTAAAGTGAAGTTGTGGTCAAGCCCCTGTGTTGACAGAAATCATTCCAGTCTTACTTGAGAAACAAACCACTTTCCACTGATCAAAGCCCCCTAAGACATATGTTTAATTAGATGTTGGAGAGTATAGAACCGCTCAATGAATATTGTAACAGAAATACAGAGCCATTTGGAAAGCAATTAATTTGCTCCTGGATAATTGTTGTAGTCCTAATAATTGCAGCAGAAACTTGCATATCTCTGCAGTGTGCAACGGTCAAGTGAATTTGGCTGTCTTAAAAAGATTATTTTTCTAAACATGGCTGAAGCTTTTCTTTTGCCTAATTCCAAAATATCACTGCCTGAATTTAGATGGCTCATATTTTCAGTTATATTTATCCTGTCATCCACTGAAAGTTTTAAAAATTACTTTCAATCATCATTATCAAATACGTCTACAGTCCCATCATCATCCCATCTCTGTGAAAGCAGACTGATATTTTTCTCCCCTTCATGTCTTTAACACAAGTGCTGGTCATATTAATCAATTCCTGACGGAATAAATGAATGTGTGTGTGAACGGAAAAAAATAAATAAAACTAAAACCAGTAGTCTTATGGAAGTCTTCAAACCGGACGCGTTGTGAGAAAAACCCAGCAGAGAGCCTGTGATGCCTGGTACCCAAGGAGTACTGGTTTTATGCCTCCCTGAGTCCTCATCTGCCTCTTTGCAAAAGGTCCTCTCTGATATGTAATCAGTGTAAGGTGTAGCCAGTAGGACTGTAATATTCTATCAGATGGGAAAGTACCCAGAAGGATTGTAACATTTTTTCAGTTGAAGTTGTGGTCAGTGGGACTGTAATATTCTGCTAGTACGGAGTGTGATCATTGGAAGTGCATTGTCAAAACGGGGTGCAGTCAGGGACATGCAAGGATGTGAAAGTGTAAACTTGGAAAGTGTTACTTTTTTCACAGGAGCTGTTCTCTTGCAGGAATAGCTAAATGTCCCAGAAGAACAGTCCAGGGCTTTGAAATATCCTGTAGCTCATCAAAACTCTAGCTCTTGAAAAATTAAAGGAGTGTGCAAGAATGTCAACAAATAAAAAAGGATGAGCAAATCATGGCGGATTTATGTCAGCCCTTTCAGAAAAGAAAAGCATTATCTTAGTGGTGCATAAATCCTTGGTCCGGGAGAAACGACAGACATAAATCTTGGCCTTCATGTTGTTACTGAAAACAGTGGTGCCTGGGAATGTGGTACAGGTTGTGTATTTCACTGATGTTGTGTGGCAAGCATACAGGGGAGAGAGTTGGTGAGGGTGGAGGAGAGGACCCCCTCCCTCTCTTGTCTCCAGAAGACTTTACTGTTTCCCTTTTCTGCCCTCATGTGTTGATTTTTTTTCGAGTAGTCCCCTGTGTTCTCCTGGCAGTCTGAGTGTGGCCACGCAACATTAATTTCATCATTAATGGCAGAGTGGTCTGAGAACACACCGGTGGGGAGGTGGGCTGCTGTGCTGTGGCCAAACACTGGAGCCTGGGCAGATGGCTTTGCTCCCTCCCTCAGGTCACCGCTGGCCATTGTGTGCTGGAAAAACATTCAACACCGCATCGATTTCTGTTTAGCGCCTCGGAGGTGCCAAGAGCAGGGAGGGGGAAGAAAAGACTGCAAACGCAAAATAAAACCAGCAAATTGACTTTAATAGTATTTAGAATAAATGTCCGCTGTGTTATTGGATGTACACCAGGGAAAGCAAGAGCAGGACTGATTGCTTGCAATTGAATAAGAGTAATAAACACAATTAGGAAGAAAAATGAAAGTGGTTTTTGCTTTGCGGGCATCCCTTAGCCATTTCAGCTGCAAAAAGAGCTTCTCGAAATACAGATAGACCTGGTGTGCTTGTTCTGTGTGAGGGAGACATACAAAAAGAGACTACCCAATGCTCATGTGTTTCTCTTACTTTATATACTTCACTAAGTGTCCATGTATTTTATATTTGGCCTTTGAATCTGAAATGATGCAGATAGAGACGAGAGAGAGGTGACACTATATTAAATGCAGGGCCCTTTGTATATTTTACTTGGCATATTACCGTAAATGTTCAGTAAGAACTCCAACTTGGACATGACCAGAACATGTACAGTAATAAGGTTCCTTTTCCAGTCTTGCACCTAAAGCAATGTTGAGGATTCTTAGGTCTTATACTATGGATCTTTGCGGTATAATAAACTCAATTCTCATACTCCAAACACTTTATATGTACTCTGTATGTCTTAATCCCTTTGTGCAGATGCCAAATCTGGACAATCCTCACCCATTTAGAGGCTGTTCTATTATGGCTTTATAACACCAGATGTGTGGATCACATAGACGTGAAAAGTGGCTTAAATGAAACAAGACACTTGAACCATTTACAATACTAAGATGTGAATATAACAACATAAAACATATGACACAATGTAAACAATTGAAATGTTATAAGCAGTAACGCCTACATCATGTCACATTGAATTGACAACCATTTGCACCCAGCCGTGTCCCTTTCCAACTGTCCCATTGCGTCTGCAGAAAGAGTGCTGTCCTTGCCACTCTGTTAGTACCAAGGTGCACATCAGCAATAGCAGAGATCATTTCAATCCTTTATGGTCCTTGAGTAATATTTTGGCCATCGTAGTCATCACTTCCTTTACCTTTCTGCCCATGGTGAATGGGTTCTTCTGCTTTGTTAGGATGTGTGCCACTTTAAACGATGCCTCCATTGCGGGTTGGTCTTCTTGGTGAATAGAGATTGCTGTCTTTTTAGTTCTGCTTTCAGCTCATTCACCTTTTCTGTTCATAATGTTCTACTTGCAGGAAAGTCCTGTGCAAAGATGCCATGGACTTTAGTGAAGTGACACTCAACATTGCATCTTTTCCCAAATGAGGTGTTGGTACCACAGATGAGGGACAAACACTTGTCATTCACATTTATGAAAAAAACTTCCATTCATCATGGAAATAGTATATTTTCTGCCTTTTCTTGGCCTGGCTGTATTATTCGTTCTTTATGTATCTGGCTATTTTATTAGCTAAATTAGCCATCACCCCTTGCTTTATCTCAGTAGATAGCTAGCCCATGGCGTAACTGATGTGACGACATGATTGACAAACTTGAAAGTGGCATAACTTATTTATTTGAAAGCTGATATGGAAAATAATAATTTTGCATTGGAGGGGGTGGGACGTCTGTGTATTTGTATTTTGATTTGATAGGAGAAGGGGCTTCCAGCGTGTGTTTATTTAGTTAATTTTTTGTACGTTATCTTTGAATCTTTTGGCGAGCTACTCAGAAACAGGTGGCGAACTACTAGTAGCTCATGAGCGTTGTTTTGGAGATCGCTGACCTAAACAGTCCACTAATGCATGTTTGTAAAAACATTTGATGTGAGAGGCCATGCAATTGCTGAATCTTGATTCATATTTGATCTGCAATGCCAAATTTGACAGTTGGATCTGAGTTTCATATGCCAGGCGCAGCTACGCTGTACAAATGAATTTGCATTGAGAATACATTATGCAAATGAGATGGACACACCTCCTCCACCCGCCCCAGGAATCGTTTTTCAAAATTGTTCAGTAGGCAGAGCCGAACTGAAGCAGTGAGTGCAATTACTCTTTAAGAAGTCTAAAATTAATGTATTGTTCTGTAATTGTTGTTAGCATACATGCATTTTTTATATGAACAGCATTTCATACCTGTGTATAAATATGTGTGACTGAAATTTGTTAGAGGAAATGTATGTCTGATTATATCAGATTAAGTCGTTATGAGATCTGCCTATCTAAGTGACCCTAACAAAAAAAACTTATTAATATTTCCAGTTACACAATCTGTTTCAGATATTCTAAAACATTCAATATATTGGAGTATTTATCAAGCCTTTAAAACATTCAATCCACTGTTTTGGTGGTCTTTATATGCCATGTAAACAAATGTAAAAGTAAGGCATCATTCTGACAATAATACTGCAGCACAGGTGCCAGTGAGAGTCTTCAAAATGAAATGGCTTTGGCTCCAGCCACACATTCACTTCCTTAACTAGTCAAGCATGAACTTGATAATGTCAGCCAAATGTTTCTCCAAGAATTGCTGGAATCACACACATTGAATTGTATCAAATCACTCTTCCCTAGTATTATTTTCCATTGGGTGACTCTTGATGCCTTTTTAAGGAGAAACCACATGCCTGAATACTTGTCACCTGTGTGGATGGAGATTTTAATGTAAATGTATACCATCTATCTAATGGTGTGGTACTGTGCAAGTGAATATGTATGGTGTAAAGTCTACACTAAACAATAAATAACACTTTAATAGCAATGAAAGTTTTAGGGATTTGTCTCTGTGAGAGGACAGGTTGCCTTCTTGAACCAGATTTTCTCTGTGTTTAAAAAAGATTTGGAACCATTGATAGCACCTGTGATTTATGGTTTAACCTGTTTTGGTTGTGCTTAGCAGACAGATGTTAGTAGACAAATAACCCAGTCGATTATGGGATCAAACCGGGTGGATTTAGTCCATGTTCTGTGTAATTGCTTCCTTGCAATCTGCATTGTGTGTGATGCTGGCTTGGTGCCGGGGTCTGCTTCAGTTAATCAGCAGGGTTTGTGTGCCCCCTGTCTGTTTTGACAGGGGGCAGCAGAGAGCATTTTGCCCCGCTATATGGTTGTCACGCAGGGCCCTGTGTACGACAGGGATCCTCATTGTAAAACCCATTTTCTTCTTCATCCCGTTTTATTGTTGCACGTTGAGTAAATTGCATTACACAGACCTGTTATCAAGGTCTGCAGCTGCACCAGCCCGGCAGCGGTGTTCAGCTCGCTGCTCAGATATATAAACATCGGGGAGCGTCTTAAACTAGACTTGACACATCGTCACGCTGGATACTGCCTGACTTACGGCCCGACTCCTTCTCATCAGCAGATGGCTGATGCCTGGGAAATGAAAGCAAAAAAATAAATAAAGTTCACATTTAACCAGACAACTGTAAATAGACTTTCATAACAGGAGAACTTGCTTGTGAAAGGCAGAGAAGGGAATCATGGGAATTGAAAAATAGAAAACCGCACCAGAGTCCCTTAAGTGCATATTTTTTGTGTGTGTGTGTGTGTGTGCGTGTGCGTGTGCGTGTGCGTGTGCGTGTGCGTGTGCGTGTGCGTGTGCGTGTGCGTGTGCGTGTGCGTGTGCGTGTGCGTGTGCGTGTGCGTGTGCGTGTGCGTGTGCGTGTGCGTGTGTATGTGTGGTGTGTTCAGATTACAGATATGCAGGTGTCAGGGTTATTGCTCCGTTATGGCAGAAAGAAAGACAGATGGACTCCTCTCTCCGGGCTGGTCAAGACACAAAGTATTTTTATGTTTGGTATTTATAAAAGCCAAATAAGTATTCAAGTATTTAGTATTCAAATAAGCCAAAGTCTTTTTGAGAAGCACAATGAATTGGTGTAGTCTTCCCCAGGCTGCCATGTCTTTATCTGTACTGGGGAGTATTACCCACACTGCTGAGTCTTCCTGTTACCTGCATAATCTCCCCTCTGGCACGGGATTACCTCTGGCTTTGTCTGACCCAAACTGTAGAGTGTTATGAACCCTCTTCATTAGCTGCTGTATCTGCATGCGTGCTATACAATGCGACAACGCAGACTGCAGGCCAGGTGCACAAACAGCTGCGCCTCTCTTCCTCTTTTCCACTTAGGAGTCTAGGACGCACCTGTCTGGACTGCCGAGATGACTCTGGTTCTCATGAGTTTGTTCACATTCCCTTTGTGAGGGGCTCAGGCACGACGTGGTCCTAATGGCCTGCAATTACGTCTGTGAGCTCATTTATATACAGCGCACTGAAGGACAAGGCCATCACAGGCAAAGCTATGCTGTGATAGGAGATTTTTGACAGTAATGCTGGCTGACAGAGGGAGATGGAGGTTAGAGCATGTTGGGTATGCGTGTCACTGCTGTCCGGTAACAGGCATGGGGTGGAAATAAGTGCAGGCAGGAAGAGAGAGGCACACATTGAGTGTGTGTGCGTGTGTGTGCACGTGCGTGTGTGTGTTTTTGTGTGTGAGAGGGACGAAAAGCACTGGCTGACACTGAAAGCAGGGAACATAGCCACATAATGAATTCTCCCCGCATATCAGGCACAGTATTCATTTATCAGGTTCAGGAGAAAGGAGCAGGGAAGCAAACCGCTATCTTCATCCCCTGGAGACCCCCCACCTTCTCCGAGCTTCTTGTCTAATCGCTCTGTAAATGTGCTCGTTACCATTTCTGATGCCTGACAGACTCTGGTTTTGTACACTTACAAAATGGAACAGGCAACAACTGCTTCTTGTGTGAGCACATTGATCATGAAATAATAATGTAAAAAAAATATTTAAATAGAAATACTGATTTGGTGACATATGCAGAACATTGTATGGTTGATGCAGTCTCGGTCTGTTGATTTGTGTATAATGAATAGCATATGGCACTGACAACTGTTGCTGGCGGGGAAAATAACTGCACTGTCAACTAAGCAGAATAAATGATAAAAACAACAATGAAGCCGAATAGGATGTAAGGAAAGATCTATCGTTTTGCGTGCATGGGAGGAAAATAGTTTTGAAGATGCTCTGTGAGCATTATAATGCTTAACTATCACATTATTGGCTCTGTGTAGGCTGAGAATATTGGCAGGCGAAAGAGAATTGAAAGCTTGTCCTTTCAAAGGAGCATTAATTTTCATGATGTGATTCGCAGTCAGGAATTATCTTCTGCTTCGTCCTGCAGTGACACAGTTGATTAACTTTAAATCTATTTGTTAAAAATGTCTCCCCACTCATCCAAACATTTCCATATTTTGAAAGTCACTTTTTCAGGGCTACCAGTGTTTCAAATGATAAATTGAGATCATAAAACAGAAAGTCTTTTTTTTGTTGCTTCCGAACAGAAAGTGGGCAACTCACTGGATGGGTGGGGCCAGACCTAATGAAGATGCTTCATCGCTGCAGCCTGGCTTCCATGTTTTTGGGGTTAAAAAACAAGAACCCATAAGGCACCCTGTTTGCAATCCAGTGGATTGCCCAAAGAAGCTGTGAGTGACGTCATGACACCCTTTGAGTAGGGGCGGAGGAGAATTCCTTCACCTTTCAGACATGGTAAATTCCCATGAATCCTCAGGCTGCTAGAGGTGAAGCAATAATGTATGAGTTATGGCCACAGCACAGATGTGCAGCCCCCACCACCCCTCCCACGCGCTACTCTACTGCAGCCTCTACCATCAATTCTGACCTCTTATGAAGCCACTGTCACAGAGAGACGTCCCCAGATAAGCCCAGATATAGCTGGAGACCGATGGATGTGGGGTACTTTAGTTTATGTTCTGCGAGTGAGTGTGTGTGTGCGTGTGTGTGTGTGTTTGTGTGCGTGTGTGTGTTTGTGGGGGTGGGAGAGGTTAAGGTCCATTTCACTTTGCAGTCATTGGCTATTGCAACCTGGGAATGCAGGTCACTGCACCCCCTCCTTCCTGTATGATCTGCCAAAGCCCAGAGTGTAAGGATGCTGCACAGTGTAGGAGCTCCTCCCCTGATATCTGCCCACCAATGGGCCGAGCTGGGATCCACTCTAATGTCTAGTTTAACTGGCCTTGAGCTTATTTAAAAAAAAAAAAAAAAAAAAAAAAAACTCCTGTAAGCAACACAAATGAAAAGAAGCGTTGCGTTTCAAATGAGACCTTCGCCTTTTGTCCTTACTCCTGCGTCGATCACACCTTCTGTGCATGTTCGGTCTCCGGCGGTTCCCCATGGACCTTCCCCGTCTGAGAGCTGATCATTTTCCTGGGCTGCGAGGTTCTAATTTGTCCCAGTGTGTATTGTGTGTGCACGAGCCTTTGGTTCTCCCAGAGAGGCTAGTCCCCAGCTCTGTTTCCCCCAGGCTTGACAGCTCTCCCTGTAGACTCTTGGAGGGTGTCACTAAAGGCAATAGACTTGCCGACGCTATATGTTTGTCCTGCTGTTTTTAAACTTTCAGTAAGTCCACATGGGAGTTTGCTCAGTGGAACTTGGTGCATTTCACAAGGAAGGGCAACCAATTTTTACTGTACATCTTGAGGGGACAAAAGTTTTAACATCTGTCGATTTGCAACTAATTGTCAGAACAATTTTTTGGCAACATCTAGTAAACAACTCTGCGTGGTAGTTTTCATTATTGCACTATATTGCACTTTATTAATTACCATTGATGTTTAGCATGATGCAATGTATTTGCATACTGAATCCATTTTGCATTCAATATGTCATGTCATTTTTCCATTTAGTTCTTATTCTCAGTTGCATCCATGCTAATTTTCATATGCCATTTACACAATTGCAGTGATTAGTTATGTTGTGTGATGATGGCTCGTTTTATTTACTAAATCAATAAAAATTGCTATTCTTTCACCGTGCCACAATGTTTTATGGAAATAATTAGAATTAAAGCCGCAAGCGGCGTTGGGAGGGGTCCAAGCATTGGCACCAGCGCGGCCCCTATGGAGCAATGTTAAAATGGCTTTGGCCTCACGATCATACGCCGTCACCCAACATATCTACTGAATATCATGAGGATCGTATAAAGTATTGATGATTTATGGCCAATTTTGTGCAAAGAGACGCTGTCGGATGAGTTAGTTGCGTCGCCATGGATGTGTCCTGGCCGCATCTCGTAAAGGCATTTGCTATGTTGTAATGCTTAGATGAGATGTGGTAACACTTAGATAGGATGTCGTAACACATATGTGGCCTGGCGTGTATGTACAGCTGCAGCGCTTCCATGCCGCAACAAAAAAAGGTGTTACACTAGTGTTGTCACAATACCAAAATTTGATACCGATACCAGGTTTAGTATCACAATAATTGATACTGAAACGATACTGATTCAAAACTCGGTACCTAACGATAAAGAAATTACCTTAATAGATCAGAAACGTAATGTCCACAAGGGTTTACCTCATTTTCAAATTCACTATTCAAAGAAAACCTGGTTTATTAACAACCTTTAACCTGAAGACTGTTCAACATATCAATAAGCATATGACTATAGTGTTACAACAGTAAAATGCATATTTAAATGTATTATTTCATGTAACCAGTAATAGGAGAAAAGTAATTGTTTATTTGAAAGTGTTTTGGAAAATGACACAGAAAAGACTGGGAATCGCAAATAAAATGGCATGTGATGAGAAAAAGACCAAGTAAACATGTATGCAAAAAAAAATGTGAAAAGACAAATAAAAATCATGAACAAAATGGCAAGAGATTAGAAAACACCAAGTGAAAATCTCTGAAAATGAAACATGTGAAAGGGAAAATCACAAAGAAAAAAGACAAGAGATCACAAAAAGTTTAAGTAAATTTCTTTAATTGTAATATAAATAAAGAGAAAAATACAGAGTGAAATCATAAGTAAAATGGCAAGAGCAGAGAAACGCGAAGGGAAGTCTATATAATAGCTTTAATTTGTGTGAAAGAACTGGAAAGCGTATATACAGTGAGTGCCCAATTGGTAGTTTGTGAAATAAATGGGAAAATATACAGTGAGTGCTGCATTGCTACACTTTAAGTGACTGCTGCACAGCCTACCTGTTGCAAAGTGTGCACTGTTTGTTTCAACATCTTATTTTATGGGGCTTTGTGGGAACATATTCCAATGCACTATCATATGGGAAGGCGTCAAGATGGGGTCCATTTATGGAGATGCTGAAGTAGGCAGCCAGGTGTTGTTCCTTGAAGCTGGTTTCGGAGGTCTGTGTTCACCTGAGGATAAAGGAAAGAAAAAAGGAAAACCAGAAAGTGCAGTAATATAAAGAGAATGCGTAATTATTCGTTGTGCTTTTCAAAGTGATGCTCTTACCCTGTTCATCGTCAAGAAATCATGTTCATACTGGAAATGGGGTCAAGTAGTGCAATGTATTTACAGAATATAGTGTTGTTTGCCCAGAGATGGTATTTGTTGATATAATTGTGGTGCATATTGGTTTTCAATTTTCAAAATGTATCCCAAAATGTCTTCATGATTAGAAGAAATTTTTGGATAGCGCTTTCGATATTGCTTGTGTTGAAAGTGCTGTAACTGAAACAGGGATAGGTGTAGTCACTTGCCACATCTGTCCAAAATGTAAACAAGAGGGGAACATTTTACAGCCTGCTAACCTTGACAAGCCAGCTGTATTGTAATGTTAAGTTATATCTATCCTTACTAGCTAGGGTCTTTACCTGCTTGCTAATAACTTATTTGAAGAGTTGGGTCTTGGAGATTGACAGTGTTTTGTTAAGAACATAGGGAGAGGAACGTATGAGAGTTAAGTTTAATGCATCAGTTAGGGAAAAATGTCTGCAGAGGTGTTAATGAGACTAACCATTTGTGAACTGTGGATTGATTGTATTCAGGAATTAGACCAGCTGTGTTGTCTGTGGGGAAAAGCCAAGAACAAATCTTCCTCCTGTGCATGATCACGTTTTGAGTGTGCACGGAGAGGAGGGCCTATTCACAGATGGGCTGGGACAAATAAATCAATGTACCGGATTTACTGGAAAACATCCATAACAATACAGTTATGGAAACTGAAATATGTTTGCATTATTTGAATATCAATTTGATAAGCTGTGTTATCTTTGACATAGATATGGTCGATTAAGGTGGCCTTTTCAGTCGTTGCTTGTTTAACAAGTTGGGTGTATCCATGTTGCTGCATGAAATCTTGAACAGTTTGTGTAATGAAGAGGTTTTCATTGAAGTCGCCCATTATTATTTTGGTTCCCAAGAATGTGTCTAGATGATGAATCAAATGCAACAGTTTTGTTCTGAAAGTAACCAAACTGTAAGATGGTGGTCTGTAGAGGATGGCAACGTTTGCTTCCAGTGACTTTATGCTGAATGTTAAACATTCAATGTTTAGACATGGCAAATGGGTGATGTTGCAGTCTGCATCATTTTTAAAGTAAAGTCCAACACCACCATGCTGCTGTTTCTTTAGTTCCATGAAGATATGTTCAGTGTCATCATATGCAAGGCACCTTGGTTTGCTGTGAAATGAAAAGGTGTTGAGATGAGTGTCTTGGGTAGAATGTTGTTGTTGTAGCCATGTTTCTGTCACACAAATGACATCAGCTGCAAAATATCTGTGATCACATCGAATGTCTTCGATATGAGCAGAAAGTCCTTGAACATTGTGCAGAAAGATTCTGTAAGTTGTATTGAAGGATTGAAGTGGTGGCTCAATGAATGCAGGCATGTTTTGTATTGAAGTGTGAATTGTGTCATTAGCATATATAGCAGTGGCTTTAAAATCATCGATGATGAGTCCTTCTATAGATGTTACACGACTCAGTGCTACATATGCTTGTCCAGAGCTAAACATTTTGTTGAGAGAGACAACAGCTTTCTCCACTGTTAAACCTTGCACTTTGTGAACAGTGCAAGCCCAAGCTAACCTCAGAGCAAACTGACGTCTCACACCACCACTGTTTGTTATTTTGTCCTCTTCAGGCTCAATTGGTGTGGCTTTTTCCAGTCCAGGTTTGGAAGGTGGTTTCTTATTTCGAGCCATTTTTCCGACTTTTTCATCATCAAAGGTGACATATATCCTTGATGGGAAAGTGTCATCATCGTTGTAACATATGTCAGAAACTGTTCCAAAGACTCCATTTGCAAGTCCATCTGAAACATCAATGTTTTTCAGTAACATGACACGTGCATGTATGCCGAGATGCAGTGTATTTACCAAACAAGTATTGTAAACTTTGAGATGGTGTGTCATTTTTCTTTTCAGGCGACCAGTTTTAGCATCCCTGTCAAAATCTTGAGCTTCAATGGAAGTGGTATGAGGGCACATTTTGTGCAACATCTGAAAATTATGAGTGTCAACTTGTTGGTTTGTTGCATAAATGTGAAGATCTTCAGTGAATTCTCCTTCTCCCGTCTCACGACTTTTCAGCATGTTGATATCTTGTTGTTGCAGTGGTTGCTTTTTCTTGTGTGTTCTTAAGCGATTTAGCAACTGTGCAAAGTGTGTGTCTTTCTGTCTGACTATTTCTGTGAGTTCTGTTACAGCAAAATGATTTTGCCATAAGTTAACACCACTTGGTTGTGTATACAAGGGTTTTCCTTTGACTGGTGGCAATTGATATAGGTCCCCTACTGCAATGATAGACACTTTACCAAAAGAGGAATAGTCACCGGTTTGTTTGATCTGTCTTAACCGTCCGTGGATATACGTAAGAAGTTTATGATCAACCATTGAAATTTCATCAATAATCAGTATTTGGATCTTGTTGAGTTTGGCTCTCAAAGTATTAATTTTTTCTTCTGCAAGTGGTTGATATGGTAATGAGACATCTATTCCAATTGAAAAGCAATTGTGTATTGTAGCCGCATCAATGTTGTAAGCAGCAACACCAGTTGGAGCAGTGAGTAAGACATGCGTGTCATCTGGGTTTTCTGATAGCTGTGACAAGATACGAGATGCTTCATAATTGATTGCTTTTATCAGGTGGGACTTGCCTGTGCCAGCTCCTCCAGTGATAAAAACATAAAATGGATCTGGGTTTTCGTTGTTGAGTTTTTGTAAACACCAGTGCCGAATCTTGTAAAATAATTGCAGCTGTTTTTCATTTAGTGACCGTAGGAGACACATTGCAGTGTCCTTTTGCAACCCACAGAACCTAGGTTCGATACTGAAAGTGTTGCTTTTATCTGGCTGCAGATCAGGAAGGATTTCATCAGTTTCCTCTGTGTTTGTTACATGACTGGTTATTGCTTCCAAACACTGTAGACGTTGTAATTCTGATTCTGGGCAAATTAGCGACCATGCATCTTCTGGTGGTCCATCTCTGTTTAGATGTTCTTGAGCGTTGTCAATTTCGTCAGCTTCTTTTTCAAAGAGTTTTTGATTGGTGTCAACCAGGAATTTCACAGCCTTAAGTTCACTGTTGATGATTTGAACAAAGCCTGTGTGATAGAAGTCTTCAAATGTGTTGAAGTTTGGTGGTTTCAACTCAGAATCATTGTAATGCGGAAGGAATAACTGTAGAATACTGTGGTAATATTTCTCAGGATTTTTTGTGCGTGAGAAGCGGGCATAACGCACAACAGCAGCATCTGTGCGTGTCCTCTTCATCACAAATCCTAAGTCCTGATCCAGTTTTATGCTGTTAGGTGATGACTTGTCTGCTTTTGACAGAATTCTGTACTGTGATGCAAAGGTTGCCAAACACATTTCAGGAAATGCTTCTGTTTTTGGTCTTCCTTTGTATTTGTCTGTGATGCTGTTCATCCATATGCTGTTATTTTCAGTGTTGAGTCTTTTCTGAAGAAGATGAAGCGGAAGACTCATTTTGATGGGATGTTGACCAGTTGGAATGAACTGAACCTTTCTTGATCCCTCTTTGAGTCTCATGTTGGTTAGTCGGTATATACTCTCCTGTGCAGATACTTCTCGGTTATGAAGGTAAACACTGCCAAGTTTCCGCAAGGCAAGTTTAGCATCAATGTTATTTGAGGCCTCTTTTTGGGCTTGCTGTAGCAATAATCCCATTTCTCTCTCTTGCTTAGATATGTAAGATATTATATACACAATGCAAGAGTAGGCGTCAACAACATACTGAATGTCCATATTTGCATTCCAGCATCGGAGAAGTTGTGTGTTATACTGATTTACCCAAACATCAGATGGTTTTCTCTGTAAAACAACATTGGTTTTTTTGGTCATGCGTATGTATGCAGCTTCAAACAGCTCCTGGCATATACCAATAGATGCAAAGAGGGAATCTGCAGAATCAAAAGATATGTCAGTGTTCATGACAACTTGCCGTACCCTCTCCATAATCTGTCCTGCAAGTTCCATTGAAAGCCTTGGATGATTGGTTTGTTGTTGAGGTTGTGTTTGGTTAGGCTCACTAGGCATGTCTTCTTCAGAAATTTTATTCCTTGTGATGAAAGTGTTTTTTGATGGTGGCCGCGGGAAGTTAAAGCGACAGACAGTTTTGTTTTTTCTGCAGCTCTTTGAATGCCTTTTGCTGTGCTGTTGCACAGTAGAGACAATGTCGTGCATTTCCTTATCGTCAAGAGGTGGCATTTCACATGTCACATATTGATCGATAAATGCTACAACATCAGCATCATCGGCTTTATCAACTTGCGGTGCATTTTCAACCCAGAACAGACAATGTGTATGAGGTGAACCTCGTTGTTGAAATTCCACTCTGTAGAAGTAGTCAACAATTTTTCCAATTGGTTGAGCTGGTGACATGATGACATCTTTAAGGAAACAATGAAAGCGATGATCAAACATTCTGGCAGCTGTCACGGGATTCTTTCTCAAGAGATCACATCTCTCTGACCAGTCCAGATCATCAGCATTTATATGTTTGCCTTCTAGCCGGAGGAAAATTTGTAATGTCTCTTTCCATCGCATGTCAGCTGAAGAAAAGGAACAAAACCATGTTGGGATTCCAAGCTGTCTAACCATAGCAAAAAGATCTTTCTGAACACTTTGCCAGAAAGCAGGTGTGCCTCTGATAGGTTTCATGAATTTGTATCCCTCGTCAAAATGGAGAATTCTTTGAAGTGAATCTTCGTTGATTAGCATGTCTGATGTAATTTTTCTGCCAGAGTCATATCCTTTTCTCAGTGCAATAGATACATTTGAGACCACTTGGTTAATCTCAGATAAATATTGTGCATAAAAAATGTAGTCCAGGTTTTTTGCAAATCTTCCATCTGCATTGAGTATGCGGTTATTGAAATATCTACATATGGTTAACTTTTCTCCTCTGGTATCGTTAAAAGTACCGGTTCCTTTGGGGAAAAGAACAGGGAAGCATTTTGCTTCATTGCCTTCATTGGTTAGTAATCTGACTGGGTTGTTGTCTTGTGCTGGGGCCAGAGACAAAATTCCATCGAAGTGCTGATCCATCACCTCTTGGACAATATCGACAGGTTGTAAACATGTATCGTTGAACATTCCATGTTGCTGTGTATCATGTATTGATTCATCAATGTGTTCATCATCTGGTGTTGTTTCAGTGGATGCTTCATCATTAGTGTTTTCTGTATTAATCTCAACACAGGTTTCATTGTCAAAAGACAGAGGGTTGTTGGGTTGTAGAATTTTGTTGAGTGGATTAATCCATTCGTGGTTGAAGGTAATATCTTTGTACCATGGGTTATGTTGTTTCAAGTACGAGAAAGCTTTATGAATAGCAGCAGTGTTAACATATTGATATTCATAGTGGCCTTTGTATGTTAACTTTCTCTTTAATTTGACACGGATCATCAAATCATCATGCTCTGGTCTTGGAAGTACACTTGCAATCTGAGGGAGATTAGATGGTACACACGTGACAGGTCCATGAACACCATTTTGTCCCCCTTTCGGTAAAGCAAGCATCTTCATAAAAGGAATGTTTATTGCAATCAAATGTTGTTCGAGTGAATTTAAGTTCTTCAGATGTGGTGGAATGGGATCCAAAACCAAATTATTAGCAACACTTTCCGGAGGCATTCTTCCATCAAGAAGTTTTCTGTGACATGTGTAACAAATCCACAGTGTACTATTAGGATCTGTGCAGTGTTCTACACAGGCACTTTCGCATTTATGAAGGTATGTTTCAGTAATGCATTTACTGACCAATGAAGCTGTAGCATTGCCTTTTTTTCCATATGTGTCTTTTTTACATTGTATGACTTGTTGTTTAAACAATTGTCGATGGCATACGGAGCAAACATATTGGGGACCAGTGCTAACCTTGTTTTTGAATTCCTGAACAATGTAGTCCATTTGTTGTCTTTGTTTGTTTGATTTAATCCTTCTGGTAATATTGCACTGTTTCAGATTTACCTTGTGTTGCTCATCAGTAGCATATTTGTCTATGCTGCACTTTTTCTTATTTGTACGATGTTGTTCATCAGTGGCATATTTCTGTGCACTGTGTTGTTTCACATTTGCCTGGTGTTGGGCATCAGTGGCATATTTCTGTTGACTGTACTGTTTCACATTTGCCTGGTGTTGGGCATCAGTGGCATATTTCTGTTGACTGTACTGTTTCACATTTGCCTGGTGTTGGGTATCAGTGGAATATTTCTGTTGACTGTACTGTTTCACATTTGCCTGGTGTTGGGCATCAGTGGCATATTTCTGTTGACTGTACTGTTTCACATTTGCCTGGTGTTGGGCATCAGTGGCATATTTCTGTTGACTGTACTGTTTCACATTTGCCTGGTGTTGGGCATCAGTGGCATATTTCTGTGCACTGTACTGTTTCACATTTGTCCGGTGTTGGGTATCAGTGGCATATTTGTTTATGCTGCGTTCTTTGATAGTTTTCTTGTAGTTTGCATCTTCATTGTATCTTGTAATTCCTCTGTTATTTTTTGCATCTTGGAATTGTTTGTTCATTTCATATTGCTTGTTTTTTCTGTCAAGCTCACGTCGACTTGAAGAACTCCTTATCTGATGTGACTGTGGACAGTCATTGGATTTGCTGCAGAGTTTAGTGCATTGGTCCGAATTGTGTTGCTTCACGCATGTAACTACTTCATAATGAGATGCGTTGCAGTGTTTTAGGTATATCGCTGAGTCAATTGTATTTCCATTTGTTGTGGAATACTTGAACCACTTGTTGCGACTGTATGTGAAAACATCAACTCCAAAGAGATCTGCAGCTGCTTGTATTTCCACCTCAGTTGCCCAAGTTTGAACATATTTCATGCGTGATGCATGTATATAGTTTTCAACAGAAAAATATCCATGTCGGAGAATAGGAGCATACTGTAATGCATTTGTTTCCATATGTTTAACTACAGCTAGTCGGATTTTTCTGTGATGACCTTCAGTTGCACTAATGGAAAATGACAATGCTCTGAAAAAGCAGTTCCCATCACCTACAATAGCCTTTGTCTCACAAGGATCACTCATTGGGACATTCCTTGGCACTGGTTCTTGTGTATGAACGTATTCAGGTGAGTTGTGGATGATGTTCATTTTTGAACAAAGTGATTTTTTTTGCTGCATAGTGAAAGGAGAGAATGTGAGACATGGGCTTTCCATTTCATTGACAAAAATAACTTCATCTGCACTTGGATAAGGCATTGTTGGGTTGCTCTCAGACATGTTGTAATGTAACTGACATTGTACTGACCTGCTCAAATGTAGCATCAGCCTTTGAAATGGCTTTTGACAGCCCTTGCATACATCTAGGGAAGTCATTGTTATGGTATCACTGGTATTATTGGCTTCGTGTAGATTGTGGGATTTAGGACCTATATTTTGAATCTGGAGAAGATCTGTTCTTCTTGTTCCTGTGACTTCTACAGGATTACCCTGCAACTGTCTCTTCCTTGTAACTGTCATCTTTATTGCAGTGGCTTCAATTGGAGTGGCCTCTTTCACTTTCTGACATGGTAGAGGTTGTTGTTCAACATGGTTTAGGCCTACATTGACCTCAGTTTGGTTATGTTTTTCCAGTTTTTGACGTTTGGGACCTTGCCATAGAGGTTGTTGGTCTGCGTGTTTCACAATTACTTCTTGATGCAAAGATTGTAAGTTGTAATGTAACTGACATTGTTTTGATCTGCGCAAATGTACCAGCAGCGTTTGAAATGGCTTTTGACAGCTGTTGCATACATCTGGCAAAGTTATGGCTATGGTATCGCTGGTATTATTGCCTTCATAAAAATTCTGGGATTTTGCAGCATAATTTTGAATCTGCACATTAGTGGTTGTAGGTGCAAGCTTTGTTCTTTTCTGATTTTCTGTGGCCTGTGTACATATGGTTTTTTTTGTTGTGGGAGAATCTGTTTCTGTGTTGTGTAAATCATGTCCAATGAGCTGAAACATTTGTGCTAAAGACCTAGGAGTCATATACGTGCCAGTCTTATACGCATCCACCAAAACAATTGTTTTGTTAACATCAACATGAGAAACAGGAATGAGGCTTTCAAAATGATGGCCATTGTATGCCAACACCAATGGAACATCAGTATCTCTTGCATTTGCTGGATCTATTGCATCTGCAGATATTACATATATTGGACTATGAGCTTGAGCAGTTGTTGTTTTCCAAGGTGTGTTGAAAACAAGGATATCTTTCTTAGTAGTATGAGCACAACTAAGGATAGCCATATCACCAAAATAGTCAAGGTCATATTGGTTAGTTGTTTGCAAAGTTTGCCATGCTTCTCTCCACTGCTGTTCTGTATATATGTTTGGATAGTATGGAGATGCCTTAATTTTCTGTTCACCTACAGTATTCCAGACCTTTCTATAGTGCTCAGGCCTTTCTGGCAAATGTTCTGCAAAACATTGTCTTACATTTATGTTATCAATAATAGATTCATACAAGCAATTACCATTGGCCTTGTTTGGATTGCCACTTCTAAGTTGGATACCATGCTGCTCTGCTATGCTAATTGCTGTCTCAAATATTGAGTGGCCTCCACCTACACCTCCTCTTATGTGGTTCTTGGCCTTTTTTATGGTGAGTACTGCGGCTGGTCTGTACCAAGTACCTTCATCTGTACCAAACTTCTGTTTCTGTACTAGTTGACTAGCCAACTCCTGTTTCAGTACTCTCTCAGTAGGCAACTCCTGCTTCTGTTCTGTCTGTGTAACACTGGTGTGTATGTGTCCCATCTTTCTCCTCCTTACTACCTTGTCCCTAACATCTTCCTGTTCTACAACTTCTCTGACCCTGTCAACTACAACCAGAGGCCTACGACCCACATGACGTGAACCAGCACCACTTAGCTTTTTGATGTGCGGAGATTTCTTCTCAGCCACAGACTTGGGTGCTGGGTCATGGACAGGCTTGGCGTTCTGGCAGTAGCCCGAAGGGTAACATAGGACGTATGTGTCAAAGATGCGTTCCATCGTACCCCCACTGAGAATTCGCTGTAAAGAAGTTGATGTTAGGAGTTATTTACGTTGAATATTTACGGCCTACTTTTTAAATGTCATTGAACAGTTCTACATCAAGTGTATACATCAACACAAACGTACTTGCTGTATGTCAACAAACAGTCCTTTGGCAGCATGCTGACGTATACAATGACGCCGGTCCCGAACCTGCATCCTTACATCTACAAACAAGGACAAATAACATGAGTTAAATTAAATATGGGTCTCCAATGTAACAGTAACACATTGGGACACAGACACATTGGCATGCAAGAATTACCTGGAACAGTAGGCAGCAGGTGTGTCCATTGGTCATGGTCGACATACTTCATTTTAACAGCTGCACAAAAGAACATACAAACGTATGGGTTTAGAAAAAGAAAAAGAAAAAGGAAAAAAGCAGAGACAGAACATTGTTCAAATACTGGACACCACTAACACTGGACAATTTTATGTAACACACAGAGCAGTTATTACCTGGAAAGGGCCGATAGGATGTTGCTGAGCGCTGAGATGGAGCAACACACTGTGGCTGTGATGAAGTACCATGCTTCTTCTTGTTTTTGTGGAAGCATCTTTTGAGTGTAGGACGCACTCCAAGTGGCACAGGATTGACAGGGACGTGTAGGATGCTGTATGAAGTGTTCCAAATGAAGTCCGCAAGGAGAGGCATACCTTTGTCATCACTTAGGTGTACCAAATCCTGACACCAGAGATGCCTTAAACAAAAAGTAATGACAATAATAAAGTCCCAGACAAACAAGCATAAGAATGTACTATGTACTCCAAGAACAGTGATGTTGTATCCACAACTTCTTGGAACATACCTTTTGGATGGCTGGAAAACATCATTTGTTGAGAAATACCGCACCCCCATCTTTGCTGCAACTCGGTGATATTCCTGCTTTAGCAGAAGCTGGTATTCCAGTGTTGCATGTACATGTCGTATAGGGAAATCCACCACAAACACCTACAAGTAAAAAATTGCTATTAGCATTAAAACAAAACCTACTTAATTTCTGTGACTATTACTAGTCCCTTTGTGAACACATAACATTTTACTGAAGGACAGTATTGCCTTTGTCTGAGTGTTTATGATTTCAGACATACCTTGTTTGGCCAGTGTTGCAATGCAACACTGAGGAGAGTCCCAAAGGCCCTGGCAGCTTCCTCAATAGTGCGACTTGAGGTCATGTTGTTCCCTGGAGCAAGCAGGCACACTGCATCTGGAGTACGTGGAGTAGCACCAAGATGGGAGATCTCCAAACGCAACGCTGTTGCATCTCCTCCAGGTGTGGCCATAAAACCAAAGGACAGCCGACCCTCTGGCATGTTCACAACTCCATCAGCAAAAGATCTGAGATGTGAATCGCCAACAACGAACACAAACTGCATAAAGAAAACACAAATCAAACATGTTAATAAATACGCGAATGAATGTTGTTACAACACCAAGTATCCAATTATGTTGTATGACATCTTATACAGTACATAACATAGTATTATATGCTATAGACTACATAAGAAAGTTGTGTATACATCACCTCTTTCGCATTGGCGTGACAATTTTCAGGAAACACAGTCTTGTGCTGATGCCCAGTGATGTCTGACACAGGCCATCGGCGGACTTTATGACGTGAGCCACACCCTGCCATGGCTTAATAGGAATAACTATATTAAATTGATGCCACATAAAAAAAACATAGCATTACTGCTGCTACCTGTTGTTTGCACATCAAAGTCATGCACACATGTGTTTGCCATGAACATGAAGGCCACTTAGTCCTTCCATTCATCTGATAATGTGCATTACAGCTTTTTTGAAAATACAGAGCAAACAACAACTTTCACCACTTAGCGCACATGCCAAATCTGGCCAATCCTTGGCCATTTAGGGGGTACCCTATTTAAAGCTTTGTAACCCCAGATGTGAACATCACAGACACTTGAAAAATTGCTTAAATGAAGGAAGACATTTGTACCATTTACAATACTAGCTTAGATTACTTTATATTCATAATTTTGAAACCGGTTTGATTTTATGCAAACCGACTGAACTGGCATTTGTCATTATGAGACGTTCTGGCAAATGAAAAAGTAGACTACATGAGCAACCTGTGCCGATGGCGCTAGATCCAACTTGTATTGCATTAGTAATAAGCAATATGACAATGTGATTAACGTAATAGTATGTTTGTCTATAAACGGAGCCACTAGCGTCTGTGGGCCGAAAAGAAACATTGACAGGCTGTGCGCAATTTAGTGCCGAGGCCGGCAACAAGGAGATCAAGTTTCATTATACAACGGCTTGGCTGAATACTCGATTCTGATTGGTCTAAGGGCGGGCATTATTTCTCAGTAAAGGGACACCTCGGCCTTTTAACAGAAAATCAATGCGATATAAAATCCAGCATTCTAAATGTTTAAACAGCAACATTATTCTTTCGCTTTTTAATTGTAACTGATTGCAACGTTGAATCACATTTGTAGTTACTGTTGCTAGCTTTACAAATCGGAATCGTCCCTGGACAGTAGAATAGGCATACCGCATTTAACTCATGGCTACAGATGCATTTTCATCTGTATGTTTGTGAACGATTGCGTTTATAGTAACCGCTGGTTTGAATACAATTCAATAGTTGGCTAGCTAGCTAGCCGGGATAACAAGCATGCCGTGAGACCATTCTGACCTAAAACCAAGAATTTTAATATTGGCTATGTGACGCGCACGACCACACCATTAAAAAAGCAAGACAGTGCTAGGGAGATTAATTTGATTGACTTGTGGTTTCATGCAGTTTTATTAAATAATGTAATGACAAAAATGACCAAAATTGGTGCTAAATGTATGGTATAAAACGAGATGGAACTATTTTTTCTTGATAGAATCATTGTTCTCATAGAATAAACGACCAAAGGTTTTTGATTAACAATGGTGAAAATAGAAACCGGCCAGAGTTTTTGCATAGCAACGGTCCAAAAAGAAATACCAACCAGAGTATAAGACTTGTATCTGAACAGATTTGGCCTGACAAGAACAACAAACATGATATAACAAAACAATATACAGATTGTTTTATATATACTCTCAAACACATTCATTATGTTTTAATGCGAACATTCACTTTGATGTCTTGACATCCGAGACGACTGAATGCATTCACATTCCACAAATAACTGTTAACAACATTTATAGCACTTTTTGGTAATTTGTATTTGTTCTAATACTGTAGCTTATTCTTCTGCCTAGTTGGCTTTGCAGAGGTCAGAATAGTGTTCACTGTGTGAACTAAACTGTGTTCTTGGCTAGAAATAGCTGTACAAGTATTCTATCTTATTGAACCTGTGTTTTGTAGTTGTTCATGACCATGAAATGCACTTTTTTCAGCGTCCGCCAAATAAATGTAATGCAATGTAATATAGCAGAAAACATGCACACGTCATAAAGATTTTGTTGCTGAATTGATTATTGCGACTCATCGTTATTTCCATATAATCGCAAAATGACAAGAATAAATACAATGAGAACTCGGACTCGGAATTTGTAACTAATATTGCAGTGGTACATCCACCGTTTGCTTTCATCTATTTTAGATTCCTTCAAACTTACTGCTAGCGGAGCAGCTAAATACTTGACTGCAATAAAATTAAGGCACTTTGCAAAAGCAAAAGGGACGCTTGCTAGAATTAACCTGTTATTTTACCCTGACAAAAAGTGCGGAAGGCGAGTTTTCCCCGTTTTTACTGTATATCCAAAGTAAATTACGCAGAACTACCACATACCTCACATAACTGTCAAACGTTTTGAGTCGGTTATAAAGGGCTAAGAAACAAAATCCGGATGGAAATATTCAGTAACCGAATTAAAGCGTTTGCATGTTTTGCTACATAATATGCTGTCCGAGCACGAATGCTTAATATTTTATAAAAACAGACTTGATACTAAAGCAAGAAAAGAACAGAAGAGCATACGTTATAATCCTCAATCATAATTTATTATCTGTTCCAAGAAGCTGGCATGCTATAACCAAAAGTAGGCTACTGCGCGACATAACATAAAAGATTGAATTGAAGTAAATATTATGAAAATAATAAATCACAGCGGCAGATTTTTACTTGACCAATGAGAAATGTTCAGCGCTGCTATGCCCACTGCCAAAGTTCCTATACTTTTGGAAAGTACTACCCGCCGAGCAGGGACATTTTTGGGGGTAAAATAATTTAGACCCTGGTCCTGCGGTGGAAATGCACTGAGATCCTAAAAAGGTTCCTAGTTTCTGCGGCAGAAACGGCAGCACTTTGAACCGCGTACTGAAAGGTGGATTACACAGTTGGGCGCAGTATATTTATTCGCCTCCGGGCGGCGGTGTAATGATACGTGTGGACGGGGCCTAGCAGCCAAGTTAACGTTAATAAGATCGGAAAGAGTACATTAGCAAACGGTGCAAAAGTAGCTGCATAAACAGTTGATTACAGTGAGTTTTAGCACATTCGTTGCAAAACACGTAGCCAGGCTAGGAAGCTATTCGCCAAACAATGAAAACGAGAAACTTACCCCAGGCCTGGTTTGTGAACGCTGGTCTTCAATTAAAACTGTGGTCGTTCGTTAACGTGTCGATTCCAATTGCCTTAATAAACAAATGTTTTAATATAAATTTGACTACCAATATTGATTATTTGCTTGTTAATTCAACGATGAGATATATAATGGTTTCACAAGGAAAACTACCTCAAACGAAGGCGCTTGCTAAGTAGCTACCCAAAAGTGAAATGGCGGGCAGGAAGCCTTTGGGGTTTTATCGACGCTGAGAATGCTGGGATTTTTTCCCCAGACGCCACTGACTAGCAAACAAAGAAAAGGTAGAATCTGATTGTAGAAATTACAATGTTATTATAAGTGGGCGCTTTTAATGCAAAGTGGTCATCATTGCATGTGAATGCATGAACGCGGCAGATCTCCGCTCCACATGACAGCCATTTACACGTCTGGCCACTCCGGAGGACAGGCATTCACACGTCTGGGTACCTGCTGCATACCATCTTTTCTTCAACATCATGCCGATACTTTTATTTGTACGATTGATAGGGAAAGCATAAGTTTGTAGAAGGCAATGCACGAGCATTTACTGAGACACCCGACAGATATGAGACGCTGTTTGTGCGTCATCCAAATGTATATATATACTACCTTTTCTTTAACATCATTTCCATACGTTTATTTGTTTCATTCATCGGGATGGCATAAGTTTGTGGGCAGCAATGCACGCGCATTTCCGCCGTTGCCTTTCCCTTTATTTTACTTCTACCAGTATGCTTTCGCTATACTTTTCTGAGTAGCAGCTGTCTATATCTCGGGTTTTCCCCACATTTCATTTGCTTACAACTTAGCAGAGCATGCACATTCACAGACAGATATCATGTCCAAAATCTCTCCAGAAAAAAAATCTGCATTTAATTCTCCCAGAACTTGTACTCTTTGCAATGACAATAAAGCTGAATCTAATGTAATGTAATGATGCTGGCCACTGTGCTCTCCTGTCTGACTGAGAATTACAGATATGAAACGCTGTTCGTGCGTCATCCAAAAACGGTTAAACAAATGAACACTTTATGAGTAACACAACGTCCAAGACAATATATGAGCACTCAGTTTCAAAAGGGACACCTCTACACTTAAAACCAACGGTAAAGTTTTATATTTATTTAATATTTAGTACCAGATATTAACTGTAGAATTACACAGTATCATTTTTTAAAACCTTGTCTTGTTTATTTCGTTCTTCACTCAGCAGCGTTTTTTAAAACTTTGTCTCATTTATTTCGTTATTCACTCAGCAGCGTTTCACTGCCGTATTGGCATATCTTAGTGCTATTGTCGGGTTTACCTTGTTGCTATGACGAAAAAGGATTTTTCAGTGGTGAAAGAATACTTTTATGAATTCCCAATATTGCCCCTTAAGAAGTTCAGACCGTCTAGACCCCACGGTCTAAAAACTAGACCCGACGGTGTCGGATTACTTAGTTGGGTCGCCATGGATGTCTTCTAGCCACTTGCCGTAAAGAAGTTTACTAGATGTCCTAACCGTTACAATACATATGTCCATACGCTGCATTGGACTTTACTGCTTCTTTTGCACTTCAGGTGACATGCTAACTGCATTTCATTCTCCCAGAACTTTGCAATGACAATAAATCTGAATCTAATGTAATGTAATGATGCTGGCCACTCTCCTGTCGGACTGAGGATGACAGATATGAAACGCTGTTCGTGCGTCATCCAAAAACGGTTAAATAAATGAACACTTTATGAGTAACACAAACGTTTGCATTGATGTTAAACATTTTATAGACACTTTCTTGGAGTGACCACAATTTCCCACGCACAGCCCATGGCGGTACTCCTGCGGGGCGCCGTGGGATATATATATATATATATATATATATATATACATATACATACTGCATTTCGTTGTCGCAGTACTTGACTTCTACTCTTTGCAATGACAATAAAGTTTAATATAATGCCATGTAATGATGCTGGCCATTGTGCTCTCCTGTTTGACTGAGGATACCAGATATGAAACGCTGTTTACGCGTCATCCAAAAACGGTTAAGTAACTATGAAGCTATTATATAGTCTATGCTGCTGCATACTATCTTTTCTTCAACATAATTCCGTTTCTTTTATATGGAACGCATCAGTTTGTGGAAAGCAATGCACGCGCATTTACGCAGATACCTTTCATTATATTGTACATCTACCAGTATGCTTTCGTTATACTTTTCTGAGCAGCAGCTGTCTATATCTCGGGTTTTCCCGACACTGCATGCGCTTACAGCTTAGCAGATAATGCACATTAACAGACAGACATCATGTCCAAAATTTCTCCAAAAAGTAATATAATGCTTTTTGTCCATTGTAAAGCATTTAAATGAGCCTGAGAATGCTGGGATTTTTTCCAGACGCCACTGACTAGCAAACAAGGAAAGGGTAGAATCTGATTGTAGAAATAATCTTCTCATCTTGATCATCACACTGTTGTTATTATAAGTGGGCGCTTTTAATGCAAAGTGGTCATCATTGCATGTGAATGCATGAACGCGGCAGATCTCCGCTCCACAGGACAGCCATTTACACGTCTGGCCGCTTCGGAGGCCAGGCATTCACACGTCTGGGTACTACCGCCCAGTTGCGCACATTGCCTTTCACTTTACTTTTTTTTTTTTATAAATAAACTGTATTTCAATTATACAAGTCATTACAAACAATTACATAAACAAGAAAATCTAAATACATTAGGCAAAGCATCTTCTATATTAAAAGTCCAGAGTTTGCCAAAGATTTGCATTGCCGTGCTTGATGTCAATTCTCCTTCGACGTTTCAGTTCTGTTAAAATGTTCTTGCATACAGATTCACTTGACACGTAGATGTGATCAATTGTCATTTTACTTCGCGTTTTCCATATGTGCTGATTCACTAGACATTATTAACCAATAAAAATCTTTAAGTTTATCATCAATGTTATATATTATTCCATAAAATACAGTTTCTGGTGTAATTGAAATATTAACACCAATAGATTTAATTTGTTCCCATATTTTTCAGATCTACTGCATTCAATCAACAGATGCTCCAAAGTTTCATCTGCATCACATTCAGGCATTGGGCAGGATTTAGTTGTAACAAAGCAACTCCATTTTACAATAGCTCTCACTTGCAATCTCCTCACTGATATTAGCCAGGCTATATCTCTCATACTTTCAGAAATGTTTTTTTATTGAACGTAGCCTACCCAGTGATAAAAATGCGCGTATATTTCACAAACGTATTGTCCAAGACAATATATGACCACTCAGTCGCATAAGGGACATATCTATGCGTAAAACCAATGATAAGATTTAATATTCATTCAATGTTTAGGAGATATATTGACATGGTATATTTTTTTTTTTAAAACGTTGTCTCGTATATTTCGTTATTCAGTGAGCAGCGTTGTCACTGCTGTATTGGCATATTTGAGGGCTAATGTCGGGTTTATCCTGTTGCTACGGAATATTGCATTACATTACAGGCATTTGGCAGACGCTCCTATCCAGAGCGACGTACAACAAAGTGTTTAACCATAACCAGGAACAAGTGTGTCGAAAACCCTAGAGGGAAGTATCCTACCGTTCCAAGTGCAGGGAACAACCGCATAGTTCAACTTGGACCCTGTAGGTTAAACTGATTAACGCTAACACAAACAAGAACAGCAACAACGCAGTCTATGCTGAAATACAAGCAGTTAAGACACCTACGAAACAACTACCTAGTTACAACCCTAAGATTACAGTCAATGTAGAGATTAAATTGAGAATACGATTTCTCTCAGCATAATGACGGGTTTAAAGACTAAACGAACTCACCCGATATTGTCTTCAAATGGACCGTATTATTTATTTAGACATTGGCAGACTACAGCATAAATTGCGTCTTTTGTTTACATTCAATATTAGTAATTGCAGCGAGAAACTGCAGCTGTAGGTCTTTATGTTATTGTAGCAACGGAACGAAGCGGACTATATATGTATTAGGCTACCGTCATTGTTTCATTATATCAGCGTGTTGTCGCGCGTTTGCACAGAAACTCAGAACCTATCAATGAAATGGACTTTACTTTTTTTTTATAAGTAAACTTTATTTCAATTATACAAGTTATTACAGACAATTACATAAACAAGAAAATCTAAATACATTAGGCAAAGCATCTTCTATATTAAAAGTCCAGAGTTTGCCAAAGATACAGACTACAGCATGAATTGCGTCTTTTGTTTACATTCAATATTAGTAATTGCAGCGAGAAACTGCAGCTGTAGGTATTTATGTTATTGTAGCAACGGAACGAAGCGGACTACATATGTATTAGGCTACCGTCATTGTTTCATTATACCAGCGTGTTTTCGCGCGTTTGCACAGAAACTCAGAACCTATCAATGAAATGGACTTTACTTTTTTTTTTTATAAATAAACTTTATTTAAATTATACAAGTTATTACATACAATTACATAAACAAGAAAATCTAAATACATTAGGCAAAGCATCTTCTATATTAAAAGTCCAGAGTTTGCCAAAGATACAGACTACAGCATAAATTGCGTATTTTGTTTACATTCAATATTAGTAATTGCAGCGAGAAACTGCAGCTGTAGGTCTTTATGTTATTGTAGCAACGGAACGAAGCGGACTATATATGTATTAGGCTACCGTCATTGTTTCATTATACCAGCGTGTTTTTGCGCGTTTGTACAGAAACTCAGAACCTATCAATGAAATGGACTGTACTTTTTTTAAATAAAATAACTTTATTTCAATTATACAAGTCATTACAAACAATTACATAAACAAGAACATCTAAATACATTAGGCAAAGCATCTTCTATATTAAAAGTCCAGAGTTTGCCAAAGATACAGACTACAGCATAAATTGCGTATTTTGTTTACATTCAATATTAGTAATTGCAGCGAGAAACTGCAGCTGTAGGTCTTTATGTTATTGTAGCAACGGAACGAAGCGGACTAGATATGTATTAGGCTACCGTCATTGTTTCATTACACCAGCGTGTTTTTGCGCGTTTGTACAGAAACTCAGAACCTATCAATGAAATGGACTGTACTTTTTTAAAATAAAATAACTTTATTTCAATTATACAAGTCATTACAAACAATTACATAAACAAGAACATCTAAATACATTAGGCAAAGCATCTTCTATAGTAAAAGTCCAGAGTTTGCCAAAGATACAGACTACAGGATAAATTGCGTCTTTTGTTAATATTCAATATTAGTAATTGCAGCGAGAAACTGCAGCTGTAGGTCGTTATGTTATGGTAGCAACGGAACTAAGCGGACTATATATGTATTAGGCTACCGTCATTGTTTCATTATACCAGCGTGTTTTCGCGCGTTTGCACAGAAACTCAGAACCTATCAATGAAATGGTTTAGCTATTTCTCAGCAGAACGACAGATTTAAAGACTTAACGAACTCACCCGATACTGTCTTCAAATGGATCCATGCCAAAGAAAAGTAATTATTCATCCTCTCAGAAAGCTTTTACTAAGAAACTTTTGGTAGCCTATCCTAGCATGCACGCTAGGTGGCAGTGTCAGACCGTCTCCTCACTGCTAAAAACTAGACCTACGGTGTCGGATTACTTGCGTCGCCATGGTTGTCGCTTGCCGTAAAGAAGTTTACTCGATGTCGTAATCGTTTAGATTTGGAGCTCCAGCTTTTCCGCACCCCACCTAATGAAAAAGTCCAAATGGTGTGCAAACCATATGGCGGACATAGGTGCTCCCAATAGGAAAGTTGGAGAGCACATTCAGATGCATCAGTCGATGACGTTTTGTATTGATCTGACTTACGGTGTGGGAGTTATGGCCTTTTAAAGTATGATCCTTTCTTATAGCGCCACCATCTGGCCGACATAGGTGATTTTTAGTGCCTGAGTAGTGGGGGGCCATAGGAACCCACCTGCCAAATTTGGTTGGTCTACAACTTATGGTTGCTGAGCCTCAGACATTTTAGTGGAGAAAACTGCCACGCCCCAACTAAAAAGTCTAAATGGCGGGCAAGCAATATGGCGGACATAGGTGGGGCCAATGGCAAAGTTGTAGAGCACGTTCAGATACATATGTCGATGAAGTTTTGTGTTGATCTAACTTATGGTGTGGGAGTTATGGCCTAGTACGCGTTACCCTTTGTTATAGCGCCACCATCTGGCCGACATACGTGATTTTTAGTGCCTGAGTAGTGGGGGCCCATAGGAACCAACCTGCCAAATTTGGTTGCTCCAGGACTTATGGTTGCTGAGCCTCAGACACTTTTAGCGGAGAAAAATAATAATAATAATTAAAGCCGCAAGCGGCGTTGGGAGGGGTCCAAGCATTGGCACCATCGCGCCCCCTATGGAGCGATTTAAGAATGGCTTTGTCCTCATGATCATATGCCTTCACCCAACATATCTACTGAATATCATGATGATTGTATAAAATATTGATGACTTGCGGCCAATTTTGAGCTAAGAGACGCTGTCGGATGACTTAGTTACGTCGCCATGGATGTGTCCGGGCCGCTTCCCGTCAAGGCCCTTACTATGTCGTAACACTTAGATGGCATGTCGTAACACTTTGATGGTCCGGCGTGTATGCACAGCTGCAGCGTTTCTGCGCCGCAACTAAAAAAGGTGTCACACTAGTGTTGTCACGATACCAAAATCTTGACTTTGATAGTGATACCAGGTTTAGTATTACGATACTCAATACTGAAATGATATTTGAAACTTAAACGATGCTAATTAGATACTCGGTACCTAACGATACTGAAATTACCTTAATAGATCAGAAACATAATGTCCACAAAGGTTGACCTCATTTTCGAATTCATGGTTTATGAACAACCTGGTTCATTAACAACCTTTAAGTTGAAGCCTCTTCAACATATTAATATGCATAGGCCTATAGTGTTACAACACTGAACAATAGAAAAATGTTAAAAATATTTCAAATATTAAACAGTTGTAAAGTACATAATTTTTAAAACAGGTCTTTCACCTTTAAATAGATTGAAAAACAGCATATTTTAATAACAATACAGCATCTATCTATAATAAAATATTTCCAAATTGGAACACCTATTGCTACTAAAGTGAACTGAGTCAAAGCTTGCGCTGTATCAGGGAAGTGAATCCACAAGCGCAGGTCACCTCACTTGGCAACCTTAGTTGCTACTGCCATCTAGCGAAGATTTTGACAAACTACACTTTTCATCCTCTAAATCAGTAATGCGGGAGACACATTTCCCTGGCTTTTACATTTGACACAGAACTACCGAACATCGGGAAATTCAAATACGAAACCGTTTTTTTTTTCTGTTTTTTTTTTTTTTTTAAGTACCCAGAAAGTGCTGAAGTTTTGGCATACCGTGCAACACTACGTCAGACACATATTCCAATCCATTGCTCAGTTTAGCAGAGAATGCACATTTCAGAGCGCCACAGAGACAGATAGAATAATGACACTAAATGCACATTTCAAATAATAAAGACGACATTGAGAAAAAACTAAAAAAAGGACTTAATATCAACTCGCGACCCGCGTGCTGACCGCGGAGCAGCCTACCGGTTTATTTATGTAGACATTGGCAGATCAGAAAATTTTCGGTTAAGCTGACCTATAAAACGCTATTCCAAAAGCCAAATCAGACATGTTATACATCGTTAGAAAGCTTATACTCTCACCTACTGAATAAATGAATTGTCAATCAAGCCAAATTGGACTAAGAAGAACGACAACGCCGTAAGCAACAGGTGTGGTATTACGCACAGCTATTTTTGAAAATATCCGACATTTCACAAACGGATTATCCAAGACAATATATAACCACTCATTCGCAAAAGGGACATCTCTACGCGTAAAACCGATGGTAAGATTGTATATTTATTAAATGTTTAGTCCCAGATATTGACTGTAGAATGACATGGTATAATTTTTGTTTTTAATTGTCTCGTTTATTTCCTTATTCAGTGAGCAGCCTTTTCACTGCTGTATTGGCATATTTTAGCGCTAATGTCGGGTTTATCTTGTTGCTACGGAATATTGCATTACATTACATTACATTACATTACATTACAGGCATTTGGCAGACGCTCTTATCCAGAGCGACGTACAACAAAATGTATAACCATAACCAGGAATTAGTGTGCCGAAAACCCTAGAGAGAAATACCGTTCCAAGTGCAGGAAACATCCGCATAGTTCAACTTGGACCCAGCTGGTTAAACTGATTAACGCTAACACAAACAAGAACAGCAACAACGCAGTCTATGAGAACATTCAAGCAATAGTTAAGACGAGTTAAGACTAAGTCACCTACGGAACAACTACCTAGTTACAACCCTAAACTTACAGTCAATTTAGAAATTAAATTGAGAATACGATTTCTCAGCACAATGACGGATTTAAAGACTAAACGAACTCACCCGATGTTGTCTTCAAATGGACCGTATTATTTTAGACATTGGCAGACTACAGCGTAAAATGCGTCTTTTGTTTATATTCAATATTAGTAATTGCAGCGAGAAACTGCAGCTGTAGGTCGTTATGTTATGGTAGCAACGGAACGAAGCGGACCATATATGTATTAGGCTACCGTCATTGTTTCATTATACCAGCGTGTTTTCGCGCGTTTGCACAGAAACTCGGAACCTATCAATGAAATGGTTTAGCTATTTCTCAGCATAATGACAGATTTAAAGACTTAACGAACTCACCCGATACTGTCTTCAAATGGATCCATGCCAAAGAAAAGTAATTATTCATCCTCTCAAAGCTTTATCGGAGCGTATTATTTATTTAGACATTGGCAAAGAACAGCATAAATTGCGTCTTTTGTGAATATTCAATGTTTGAAATTGCAGCGAGAACTGCAGCTGTAGACATAAGATAGTCTGTTATGTTATGGTAGCAACGGAACGAAGCGGACTATATATGTATTACCGTCATTGTTTTATTATACCAGCGTGTTTTCGCGCGTGTGCACAGAAACTCAGAACCTATCAATAAAATGGTTTAACTATTTCTCAGCATAATGACAGATTCAAAGACTAAACGAACTCACCCGATACTGTCTTCAAATGGATCCATGCCAAAGAAAAGTAATTATTCATCCTCTCAGAAAGCTTTTACTGAAAAACTTTTGGTCGCCTATCCTAGCATGCACGCTAGGTGGCAGTGTCAGACCGTGCTTTCACTGATAAAAACTAGCGTCGCCATGGTTGTCGCTTGCCGTAAAGAAGTTTACTCGATGTCGTAATCGTTTGGATTTGGAGCTCCAGCTTTTCCGCACCCCACCTAATGAAAAAGTCCAAATGGTGTGCAAACCATATGGCGGACATAGGTGCTCCCAATAGGAAAGTTGTAGAGCACATTCAGATGCATCAGTCGATGAAGTTTTGTGTTGATCTGACTTACGGTGTGGGAGTTATGACCTTTTCAACTATGATCCTTTGTTATAGCGCCACCATCTGGCCGACATAGGTGATTTTTAGTGCCTGGGTAGTGGGGTGCCATAGGAACCCACCTACCAAATTTGGTTGGTCTACAACTTATGGTTGCTGAGCCTCAGACATTTAAGCGGAGAAAGCTGCCACGCCCCAACGATAAAGTTAAAATGGCAGGAAAACAATATGGCGGACACAGGTGGTCCCAATGGCAAAAGTATAGAGCACGTTCAGAGGCATGGATCTATAAAGTTTTGTGTTGATCTAACTTATGGTGTGGGAGTTATGGCCTTTTACGCAAAACCCTTTGTTATAGCGCCACCATCTGGCCGACGTACGTGGTTTTTAGTGCCTGAGTAGTGGGGGCCCATAGGAACCCACCTGCCACATTTGGTTGCTCCAGGACTTACGGTTGCTGAGCCTCAGACACTTTTAGCGGAAAAAAATAATAATAAGAATAATTAAAGCCGCAAGCGGCGTTGGGAGGGGTCCAAGCATTGGCACCATCGCGCCCCCTATGGAGCGATTTAAGAATGGCTTTGTCCTCATGATCATATGCCTTCACCCAACATATCTACTGAATATCATGATGATTGTATAAAATATTGATGACTTGCGGCCAATTTTGAGCTAAGAGACGCTGTCGGATGACTTAGTTACGTCGCCATGGATGTGTCCGGGCCGCTTCCCGTCAAGGCCCTTACTATGTCGTAACACTTAGATGGCATGTCGTAACACTTTGATGGTCCGGCGTGTATGCACAGCTGCAGCGTTTCTGCGCCGCAACTAAAAAAGGTGTCACACTAGTGTTGTCACGATACCAAAATCTTGACTTTGATAGTGATACCAGGTTTAGTATTACGATACTCAATACTGAAATGATATTTGAAACTTAAACGATGCTAATTAGATACTCGGTACCTAACGATACTGAAATTACCTTAATAGATCAGAAACATAATGTCCACAAAGGTTGACCTCATTTTCGAATTCATGGTTTATGAACAACCTGGTTCATTAACAACCTTTAAGTTGAAGCCTCTTCAACATATTAATATGCATAGGCCTATAGTGTTACAACACTGAACAATAGAAAAATGTTAAAAATATTTCAAATATTAAACAGTTGTAAAGTACATAATTTTTAAAACAGGTCTTTCACCTTTAAATAGATTGAAAAACAGCATATTTTAATAACAATACAGCATCTATCTATAATAAAATATTTCCAAATTGGAACACCTATTGCTACTAAAGTGAACTGAGTCAAAGCTTGCGCTGTATCAGGGAAGTGAATCCACAAGCGCAGGTCACCTCACTTGGCAACCTTAGTTGCTACTGCCATCTAGCGAAGATTTTGACAAACTACACTTTTCATCCTCTAAATCAGTAATGCGGGAGACACATTTCCCTGGCTTTTACATTTGACACAGAACTACCGAACATCGGGAAATTCAAATACGAAACCGTTTTTTTTTTCTGTTTTTTTTTTTTTTTTAAGTACCCAGAAAGTGCTGAAGTTTTGGCATACCGTGCAACACTACGTCAGACACATATTCCAATCCATTGCTCAGTTTAGCAGAGAATGCACATTTCAGAGCGCCACAGAGACAGATAGAATAATGACACTAAATGCACATTTCAAATAATAAAGACGACATTGAGAAAAAACTAAAAAAAGGACTTAATATCAACTCGCGACCCGCGTGCTGACCGCGGAGCAGCCTACCGGTTTATTTATGTAGACATTGGCAGATCAGAAAATTTTCGGTTAAGCTGACCTATAAAACGCTATTCCAAAAGCCAAATCAGACATGTTATACATCGTTAGAAAGCTTATACTCTCACCTACTGAATAAATGAATTGTCAATCAAGCCAAATTGGACTAAGAAGAACGACAACGCCGTAAGCAACAGGTGTGGTATTACGCACAGCTATTTTTGAAAATATCCGACATTTCACAAACGGATTATCCAAGACAATATATAACCACTCATTCGCAAAAGGGACATCTCTACGCGTAAAACCGATGGTAAGATTGTATATTTATTAAATGTTTAGTCCCAGATATTGACTGTAGAATGACATGGTATAATTTTTGTTTTTAATTGTCTCGTTTATTTCCTTATTCAGTGAGCAGCCTTTTCACTGCTGTATTGGCATATTTTAGCGCTAATGTCGGGTTTATCTTGTTGCTACGGAATATTGCATTACATTACATTACATTACATTACATTACAGGCATTTGGCAGACGCTCTTATCCAGAGCGACGTACAACAAAATGTATAACCATAACCAGGAATTAGTGTGCCGAAAACCCTAGAGAGAAATACCGTTCCAAGTGCAGGAAACATCCGCATAGTTCAACTTGGACCCAGCTGGTTAAACTGATTAACGCTAACACAAACAAGAACAGCAACAACGCAGTCTATGAGAACATTCAAGCAATAGTTAAGACGAGTTAAGACTAAGTCACCTACGGAACAACTACCTAGTTACAACCCTAAACTTACAGTCAATTTAGAAATTAAATTGAGAATACGATTTCTCAGCACAATGACGGATTTAAAGACTAAACGAACTCACCCGATGTTGTCTTCAAATGGACCGTATTATTTTAGACATTGGCAGACTACAGCGTAAAATGCGTCTTTTGTTTATATTCAATATTAGTAATTGCAGCGAGAAACTGCAGCTGTAGGTCGTTATGTTATGGTAGCAACGGAACGAAGCGGACCATATATGTATTAGGCTACCGTCATTGTTTCATTATACCAGCGTGTTTTCGCGCGTTTGCACAGAAACTCGGAACCTATCAATGAAATGGTTTAGCTATTTCTCAGCATAATGACAGATTTAAAGACTTAACGAACTCACCCGATACTGTCTTCAAATGGATCCATGCCAAAGAAAAGTAATTATTCATCCTCTCAAAGCTTTATCGGAGCGTATTATTTATTTAGACATTGGCAAAGAACAGCATAAATTGCGTCTTTTGTGAATATTCAATGTTTGAAATTGCAGCGAGAACTGCAGCTGTAGACATAAGATAGTCTGTTATGTTATGGTAGCAACGGAACGAAGCGGACTATATATGTATTACCGTCATTGTTTTATTATACCAGCGTGTTTTCGCGCGTGTGCACAGAAACTCAGAACCTATCAATAAAATGGTTTAACTATTTCTCAGCATAATGACAGATTCAAAGACTAAACGAACTCACCCGATACTGTCTTCAAATGGATCCATGCCAAAGAAAAGTAATTATTCATCCTCTCAGAAAGCTTTTACTGAAAAACTTTTGGTCGCCTATCCTAGCATGCACGCTAGGTGGCAGTGTCAGACCGTGCTTTCACTGATAAAAACTAGCGTCGCCATGGTTGTCGCTTGCCGTAAAGAAGTTTACTCGATGTCGTAATCGTTTGGATTTGGAGCTCCAGCTTTTCCGCACCCCACCTAATGAAAAAGTCCAAATGGTGTGCAAACCATATGGCGGACATAGGTGCTCCCAATAGGAAAGTTGTAGAGCACATTCAGATGCATCAGTCGATGAAGTTTTGTGTTGATCTGACTTACGGTGTGGGAGTTATGACCTTTTCAACTATGATCCTTTGTTATAGCGCCACCATCTGGCCGACATAGGTGATTTTTAGTGCCTGGGTAGTGGGGTGCCATAGGAACCCACCTACCAAATTTGGTTGGTCTACAACTTATGGTTGCTGAGCCTCAGACATTTAAGCGGAGAAAGCTGCCACGCCCCAACGATAAAGTTAAAATGGCAGGAAAACAATATGGCGGACACAGGTGGTCCCAATGGCAAAAGTATAGAGCACGTTCAGAGGCATGGATCTATAAAGTTTTGTGTTGATCTAACTTATGGTGTGGGAGTTATGGCCTTTTACGCAAAACCCTTTGTTATAGCGCCACCATCTGGCCGACGTACGTGGTTTTTAGTGCCTGAGTAGTGGGGGCCCATAGGAACCCACCTGCCACATTTGGTTGCTCCAGGACTTACGGTTGCTGAGCCTCAGACACTTTTAGCGGAAAAAAATAATAATAAGAATAATAATAATCCTAACAGATACAATAGGGTTCCACCAGCTTCGCTGCTTGGACCCCTAATTAAAGCCGCAAGCGGCGTTGGGAGGGGTCCAAGCATTGGCAGCATCGCGCCCCCTATGGAGCGATTTTAAAATGGCTTTGTCCTCATGATCATATGCCTTCACCCAACATATCTACTGAATATCGTGATGATCGTATGAAATATCGATGACTTATGGCCAATTTTGTGCTAAGAGACGCTGTCGGATGACTTAGTTACGTTGCCATGGATGTGTCCTGGCCGCTTCCCGTCAAGGCCTTTACTATGTCGTAACACTTAGATGGCATGTCGTAACACTTCGATGGTCCGGCGTGTGTGCGTAGCTGCAGTGTTTCTGCGCCGCAACTATAAAAGGCGTCATACTAGTGTTGTCACGATACCGAAATTGTTACTTTGATACTGATACCAGGTTTAGTATTACGATGCTCAATACTGAAATGATACTTGAAATTTAAACGATGCTAAAGCGATACTCGGTACCTAACGATACTGAAATTACCTTAATAGATCAGAAACGTAATGTCCACAAGGGTTGACCTCATTTTCGAATTCATGGTTTATTAACAACCTGGTTCATTAACAACCTGTAAGTTGAAGTCTCGTCAACATATTAATATGCATAGGCCTATAGTGTTACAACACTGAACAACAGAAAAATATGTTAAATATATTTCAAAAATTTAACAGTTGTAAAGTAAATAATCTTTAAAACAGGTCTTTCACCTTTAAATAGATTTAAAAACAGCATATTTTAATAATAATATAGCATCTATCTAGAATAAAATAGTTCCAAATTGGAACACCTATTGCTACTGAAGTGAACTGAGTCAAAGCTTGCGCTGTATCAGGGAAGTGAATGTACAAGCGCAGGTCACCTCACTTGGCAACCTTAGTTGCTACTGCCATCTAGCGAAGATTCTGACAAACTATGCGGGAGACACATTTCCCTGGCTTTTACATTTGAGGCAGAACTACCAAACGTCGGAAAATTCAAATACGAAACCGTTTTTTTTTTTTTTTTTTTAAGTACCGAGAAAGTGCTGAAGTTTTGGTATACCATGCAACACTACGTCAGACACATATTCCAATCCATTGCTCAGTTTAGCAGAGAATGCACATTTCAGAGCGCCACAGAGACAGATAGAATAATAACACATGAATGCACATTTCAAATAATAAATACGACATTGAGAAAAAACGGAAGAAAGACTGAATATCAACTCGCGAATTTTGTGCTGCTCGCAAAGAAGCCTACCGTTTTATTTATTTATTTAGACATTGGCAGATGAGAAGAGTTTTAGTAACGCTGACCTATAAAACGCTATTCAAAAAGCAAAATCAGACATGTTATACATCGTTAGAAAGCTTATAATCTCACCTACTGAATAAATGAACTGTCAATCAAGCCAAATTGGACTAAGAAGAACGACAACGCCGTACGCAACAGGTGTGGTATTATGCACAGCTATTTTTGAAAAAATCCGACATTTCACAAACGGATTATCCAAGACAATATATGGCCACTCATTCGCAAAAGGGACATCTCTACGCGTAAAACCAATGGTAAGACTGTATATTTATTCAATGTGTAGTCCCAGATATTGACTGTAGAATGACGTGGTAATTTTTAAAAAAAGGTTAGTCTCGCTTATTTCGTCATTCAGTTAGCAGCGTTTTCACTGCTGTATTGGCATATTTTAGGGCTAATGTCGGGTTCATCTTGTTGCTACGGAATATTGCATTACATTACAGGCATTTGGCAGACGCTCTTATCCAGAGCGATGTACAACAAAATGTGTAACCATAACCAGGAACAAGTGTGTCGAAAACCCTAGAGGGCAGTAGCCTACCGTTCTAAGTGCAGGGAACAACCGCATTGTTCAACTTAAACCCTGTAGGTTACACTGATTAACACTAACACAGACAAGAACAGCAACAACGCAGTCTATGAAAAAATGCAAGCAATAGTTAAGACGAGTTAAAACTAAGTCACCTACGAAACAACTACCTAGTTACAACCCTAAGCTTACAGTCAATTTAGAGATTAAATTGAGAATACGATTTCTCTCAGCATAATGACGGATTTAAAGACTAAACGAACTCACTCGATATTGTCTTCAAATTGACCGTATTATTTATTTTGACATTGGCAGACTACAGCATAAATTGCGTCTTTTGTTTATATTCAATATTAGTAATTGAAGCGAGAAACTGCAGCTCTAGGTCGTTATGTGATGGTAGCAACGGAACGAAGCGGACTATATATGTATTAGGCTACCGTTATTATTTCATTATACCAGCGTGTTTTCGCGCGTTTGCACAGAAACTCAGAACCCATAAATAAAATGGTTTAGCTGTTTCTCAGCATAATGACGGATTTAAAGAGTAAACGAACTCACCTGTTATTGTCTTCAAATGGATCCATGTCAAAGAAAAGTAATGATTCATCCTCTCAAAGCTTTACCGTAGCGTATTATTTATGTAGACATTGGCAGAGTACAGTATAAATTGCGTCTTTTGTGAATATTCAATGTTAGAAATTGCAGCGAGAAGCTGCAGCTGTAGACACAAGATAGTCTGTTATGTTATGGTAGCAACGGAACGAAGCGGACTATGTATGTATTACCGTCATTGTTTTATTATACCAGCGTGTTTTCGCGCGTTTGCACAGAAACTCAAAAACTACCAATACAATGGTTTAGCTTTTTCTCACCAAAATGACAGATTTAAAGACTTAACGAACTCACCCGATACTGTCTTCAAATGGATCCATGCTAAAGAAAAGTAATTATTCGTCCTCTCAGAAAGGTTTTACTGAAAAACTTTGGGTAGCCTATCCTAGCATGCACGCTAGGTGGCAGTGTCAGACCGTGCTTTCACTGCTAAAAACTAGACCCTACGGTGTCGGATTACTTGCGTCGCTATGGTTGTCGCTTGCCGTAAAGAAGTTTACTCGATGTCGTAACCGTTTAGATTTGGAGCCACAGCTCTTCCGCACCCCACCTAATAGAAACGGCCAAATGGCGGGCAAACCATATGGCGGACATAGGTGGTCCCAAAAGCGAAGTTGTAGAGCACATTCAGATGCATCGGTCGATTAAGTTTTGTGTTGATCGGACTTACGGTGTGGCAGTTATGGCCTTTAAAAGTATGACCCTTTGTTATAGCGCCACCATCTGGCCGACATGGGTGATTTTTAGTGCTTGAGTAGTGGGGGGCCATAGGAACCCACCTGCCAAATTTGGTTGCTCTAGGACTTATGGTTGCTGAGCCTCAGACATTTTAGCGGAGAAAGCTGCCACGCCCCAACGATACAGTTAAAATGGCGGGAAAACAATATGGCGGACACAGGTAGTCCCAATGGCAAAAGTATAGAGCACGTTCAGAGGCATATATCTATAAAGTTTTGTGTTGATCTAACTCATGGTGTGGGAGTTATGGCCTGTTACGCGTTACCCTTTGTTATAGCGCCACCATCTGGCCGACTTACGTGGTTTTTAGTGCCTGAGTAGTGGGGGCACATAGGAACCCACCTGCCAAATTTGGTTGCTCCAGGACTTATGGTTGCTGAGCCTCAGACACTTTTAGCGGAGAAAAATAAGAATAATAATAATAATAATAATCCTAACAGATACAATAGGGTTCCACCAGCTTCGCTGCTTGGACCCCTAATAATAATCCTAACAGATACAATAGGGTTCCACCAGCTTCGCTGCTTGGACCCCTAATTAAAGCCGCAAGCGGCGTTGGGAGGGGTCCAAGCATTGGCAGCATCGCGCCCCCTATGGAGCGATTTTAAAATGGCTTTGTCCTCATGATCATATGCCTTCACCCAACATATCTACTGAATATCGTGATGATCGTATGAAATATCGATGACTTATGGCCAATTTTGTGCTAAGAGACGCTGTCGGATGACTTAGTTACGTTGCCATGGATGTGTCCTGGCCGCTTCCCGTCAAGGCCTTTACTATGTCGTAACACTTAGATGGCATGTCGTAACACTTCGATGGTCCGGCGTGTGTGCGTAGCTGCAGTGTTTCTGCGCCGCAACTATAAAAGGCGTCATACTAGTGTTGTCACGATACCGAAATTGTTACTTTGATACTGATACCAGGTTTAGTATTACGATGCTCAATACTGAAATGATACTTGAAATTTAAACGATGCTAAAGCGATACTCGGTACCTAACGATACTGAAATTACCTTAATAGATCAGAAACGTAATGTCCACAAGGGTTGACCTCATTTTCGAATTCATGGTTTATTAACAACCTGGTTCATTAACAACCTGTAAGTTGAAGTCTCGTCAACATATTAATATGCATAGGCCTATAGTGTTACAACACTGAACAACAGAAAAATATGTTAAATATATTTCAAAAATTTAACAGTTGTAAAGTAAATAATCTTTAAAACAGGTCTTTCACCTTTAAATAGATTTAAAAACAGCATATTTTAATAATAATATAGCATCTATCTAGAATAAAATAGTTCCAAATTGGAACACCTATTGCTACTGAAGTGAACTGAGTCAAAGCTTGCGCTGTATCAGGGAAGTGAATGTACAAGCGCAGGTCACCTCACTTGGCAACCTTAGTTGCTACTGCCATCTAGCGAAGATTCTGACAAACTATGCGGGAGACACATTTCCCTGGCTTTTACATTTGAGGCAGAACTACCAAACGTCGGAAAATTCAAATACGAAACCGTTTTTTTTTTTTTTTTTTAAGTACCGAGAAAGTGCTGAAGTTTTGGTATACCATGCAACACTACGTCAGACACATATTCCAATCCATTGCTCAGTTTAGCAGAGAATGCACATTTCAGAGCGCCACAGAGACAGATAGAATAATAACACATGAATGCACATTTCAAATAATAAATACGACATTGAGAAAAAACGGAAGAAAGACTGAATATCAACTCGCGAATTTTGTGCTGCTCGCAAAGAAGCCTACCGTTTTATTTATTTATTTAGACATTGGCAGATGAGAAGAGTTTTAGTAACGCTGACCTATAAAACGCTATTCAAAAAGCAAAATCAGACATGTTATACATCGTTAGAAAGCTTATAATCTCACCTACTGAATAAATGAACTGTCAATCAAGCCAAATTGGACTAAGAAGAACGACAACGCCGTACGCAACAGGTGTGGTATTATGCACAGCTATTTTTGAAAAAATCCGACATTTCACAAACGGATTATCCAAGACAATATATGGCCACTCATTCGCAAAAGGGACATCTCTACGCGTAAAACCAATGGTAAGACTGTATATTTATTCAATGTGTAGTCCCAGATATTGACTGTAGAATGACGTGGTAATTTTTAAAAAAAGGTTAGTCTCGCTTATTTCGTCATTCAGTTAGCAGCGTTTTCACTGCTGTATTGGCATATTTTAGGGCTAATGTCGGGTTCATCTTGTTGCTACGGAATATTGCATTACATTACAGGCATTTGGCAGACGCTCTTATCCAGAGCGATGTACAACAAAATGTGTAACCATAACCAGGAACAAGTGTGTCGAAAACCCTAGAGGGCAGTAGCCTACCGTTCTAAGTGCAGGGAACAACCGCATTGTTCAACTTAAACCCTGTAGGTTACACTGATTAACACTAACACAGACAAGAACAGCAACAACGCAGTCTATGAAAAAATGCAAGCAATAGTTAAGACGAGTTAAAACTAAGTCACCTACGAAACAACTACCTAGTTACAACCCTAAGCTTACAGTCAATTTAGAGATTAAATTGAGAATACGATTTCTCTCAGCATAATGACGGATTTAAAGACTAAACGAACTCACTCGATATTGTCTTCAAATTGACCGTATTATTTATTTTGACATTGGCAGACTACAGCATAAATTGCGTCTTTTGTTTATATTCAATATTAGTAATTGAAGCGAGAAACTGCAGCTCTAGGTCGTTATGTGATGGTAGCAACGGAACGAAGCGGACTATATATGTATTAGGCTACCGTTATTATTTCATTATACCAGCGTGTTTTCGCGCGTTTGCACAGAAACTCAGAACCCATAAATAAAATGGTTTAGCTGTTTCTCAGCATAATGACGGATTTAAAGAGTAAACGAACTCACCTGTTATTGTCTTCAAATGGATCCATGTCAAAGAAAAGTAATGATTCATCCTCTCAAAGCTTTACCGTAGCGTATTATTTATGTAGACATTGGCAGAGTACAGTATAAATTGCGTCTTTTGTGAATATTCAATGTTAGAAATTGCAGCGAGAAGCTGCAGCTGTAGACACAAGATAGTCTGTTATGTTATGGTAGCAACGGAACGAAGCGGACTATGTATGTATTACCGTCATTGTTTTATTATACCAGCGTGTTTTCGCGCGTTTGCACAGAAACTCAAAAACTACCAATACAATGGTTTAGCTTTTTCTCACCAAAATGACAGATTTAAAGACTTAACGAACTCACCCGATACTGTCTTCAAATGGATCCATGCTAAAGAAAAGTAATTATTCGTCCTCTCAGAAAGGTTTTACTGAAAAACTTTGGGTAGCCTATCCTAGCATGCACGCTAGGTGGCAGTGTCAGACCGTGCTTTCACTGCTAAAAACTAGACCCTACGGTGTCGGATTACTTGCGTCGCTATGGTTGTCGCTTGCCGTAAAGAAGTTTACTCGATGTCGTAACCGTTTAGATTTGGAGCCACAGCTCTTCCGCACCCCACCTAATAGAAACGGCCAAATGGCGGGCAAACCATATGGCGGACATAGGTGGTCCCAAAAGCGAAGTTGTAGAGCACATTCAGATGCATCGGTCGATTAAGTTTTGTGTTGATCGGACTTACGGTGTGGCAGTTATGGCCTTTAAAAGTATGACCCTTTGTTATAGCGCCACCATCTGGCCGACATGGGTGATTTTTAGTGCTTGAGTAGTGGGGGGCCATAGGAACCCACCTGCCAAATTTGGTTGCTCTAGGACTTATGGTTGCTGAGCCTCAGACATTTTAGCGGAGAAAGCTGCCACGCCCCAACGATACAGTTAAAATGGCGGGAAAACAATATGGCGGACACAGGTAGTCCCAATGGCAAAAGTATAGAGCACGTTCAGAGGCATATATCTATAAAGTTTTGTGTTGATCTAACTCATGGTGTGGGAGTTATGGCCTGTTACGCGTTACCCTTTGTTATAGCGCCACCATCTGGCCGACTTACGTGGTTTTTAGTGCCTGAGTAGTGGGGGCACATAGGAACCCACCTGCCAAATTTGGTTGCTCCAGGACTTATGGTTGCTGAGCCTCAGACACTTTTAGCGGAGAAAAATAAGAATAATAATAATAATAATAATCCTAACAGATACAATAGGGTTCCACCAGCTTCGCTGCTTGGACCCCTAATAATAATAAGAATAATCCTAACAGATACAATAGGGTTCCACCAGCTTCGCTGCTTGGACCCCTAATAAATAATATTGGCAAATTTTACCCTAACAGACAAACATTGGCAAACAAGAAAATAAAACAAATGCTCATTTCAATGCAGCTGTACTGGAATAGATGTGTGGTTTTTTGGTTTCCAGGTCGCTGCTGCATTGTAAGGACCGTCGTTTGGAAGCAGCTGGCCGACTGTTGGTCATTGTAAAACGCTGCATTGTTTCTGTGGGCCAGGTGTTGCCGTATTGTCTCTCGCCTGTCACCAGGCCCATGGAGGATTTGACCGCTGGGCTAGCGTCTCTGCAGCACACCCTCTGCTTTGTGTACAGGTTGGCTCCGGCCTTGTCAGAGGGATCTGGGTCAGAGCTTACCTGTCTGTCTGCCTGCCTGGTTCTCCCTCAGGAGCCTGTGGGCTGGCAGAGGCTCCATTAGTGGCCTCCTAATTGTCACTGCAAAGGCTGCATGAGTCTTCTAGAGAAGTGGACTTCTCCTCTGGGCTTCCATCCGCCTTTTACATTGAGAATAAAAGAATTCACATGAATAGACTTGAGCTGACAGCACTACAAATTATAGCTAGAGCCATTTGAAGGAATTCGTTAGGTTGTTTTGTTTTGCTCCCACAGACAAAATGAGTGGAGATTAGTAGCTGGCCACTCCAAGGAGCTGTGGTCAGTCTGGGACTTAGGGAGACACAGACACACAGGTGGCTGTCTTAGATCCATGCCTTTAATGTGGCTTTATGGTATTCCCAAACAATGCTGTCTTCAGGGAACTACAATAATAATAGGATTTTGAGTCATTAAGCTCCTTTCTTCCTGCATTCACTGGGTTAGTTGGCACAAGAAAACCTTTAATTGGATTTTTTTCTCTCTGCTTTCTTACATCCTCCTTTTCTGGTCTCTGGAAAGTGTGGTGGTGAGGTGGCACACTGCTATTGTAATCTCTCTCTCTCTCTCTCTCTCTCTCTCTCTCTCTCTCTCTTTCTTTCTCTTTCTCTCTCTTGCCTTCTCTCTCTCTCTGTTTTGTTTTGCTGATGCTTGATATTAAGCTAGATTCTTCGACAACACTGGAGCATTACTGTTCCCCACCTTGAATTGCTCCACATCAGGGCAGGGTTGGCTTAGGGGAGCAGGTTTCCTTGGGTTATCTAGAACCAAGGTTTTTTGAGAGTTTGTACTGTGGAGTAATAGGACACTGTTTCAGTAACTTCTGTTTTCTGCATAGCCAGCAGTGTATGGCATGCCATTAATGCCAGTAGTTGAGCGAGTAGAAATTAAATTTGCATACATGAAATCCAGAGATGAATGCTGAAATACTGCAAGACTGTATCCCACTTGCACGAGACCAGACAAATGTCATGAGCTTGCTGCTGCTCTCACTGTGTTAGCCCGTTCACTTTGCATAAGTGGTATGCAGTCCAGGGATTGGCCTGTGTTTACTCAATTATTCTTTTTCAATTGCTTTCAACCTCAAAAGTTAGTGCAGAACTGTAGCCAGCAACAGTGTGCCAATATGTATTTGCCAAATGTAGCTGGCCATCTTATTTGACCAATTCAATCCTTACACATTCTGTAAAATTATTATGTGAATGGAATGATGGTAAAATGTTAAGTATATCAGAAACTTTGACTTTGAGCAATTCAGTCTCAAGTGATGAATTGGAAGACTGCATTCGCTTTTCAAGCTTATAACGTGCTCCACGAGTCTGTTTGGAAATTGCTTGTGCTTTGTGGATAGGGGCACTTTTTATCGTGAAAGATTCCTTTTCTCTACAGGAAAGAACTACTTTACTACTGGGTTAATCTCACCTTCTGAGGGTTTCACTGCACCAAAACCATGCCAGGCCCATGTACCCCATGCTAATAGCCTGTAAACTAGTGTTGAGTTTAAGATGAACATTGACTACAACATTCAAATTCATTTTATTAATAGCATTAATAAACATGCTCTCCTTTCACTCTGTCATTTCTATTGTGCTACTAGTCTAGCTGTGTCTCACAGCTCACAGGATATTACCTGAGGCAGTGATGTCAAATTTATACTGTAAACAACCATCACAGAATGCAGTAGCCTGCTTACAGTGATGCCATGTTCATTCTTGACAATTACGCGAGTCTGATTCGTTCCCAGGTACCGAATTTGATCTATTCTGCAGACATATTCCTCAGTTCAGGGATGTAAGCTTGTCTTCCATCTAAAAAAAAAATTTGCAGAGTGAAATATACACTGCAACATGATTGCTCTTAAGTTGGTGGCAAAGGAATTCATGCAGCCGCAGCTGTGTGTTCAAGTGAACAAATCTGAAGAAGAAGAATGATGGCAGGACTCAAATGTGAAGGCAAGGAACTGCAATATGGACTAATCCTCAGCTTTATAATACAGAGTATCTTGGGCATATAACACAAATGTACCTGAACAGAAATAACTCCTTCTGTTCAGAGTGACGGCGATTAGCTTGTTACTTCATCATCCAATAGGGATTTTTTTTTGGTATCGGTAACCCCTATACAGATGGGAGAGCCATTATCCACTCAGAGGAATGCAAAAATGTGCTCTGAAAGTCATATTCAATTAAAATTTATGTTATGGTTAATTAAAAAAAAAAATAACATAAAATAATGCATTTGTAATTTTTTCAATTTTTGTGGCTGGTACTGAAAATGTAACAGAATATTGAATGATAAATGAAGACACTGTAAAGTAATCAAGCCAGGTTTATCAGAGCAAGCGTTTGACCTTCGATTAGAGGAGTTTGCAAATCAGAAATCAGCAATGGATTATACTGTGTGTGCATACTGTACAGTATGTGTGTGTGCATGCGTATGTGCCTATGTGCTGTAACATTTCATTTTAGTTGATGGGTATGTGTACTTGATGTTCGTAGCCATGGTGAACAGAATGAAAGGATTACATCACAGTTCTATGTTGTGACATGCTCATTTATTATCAGTATTAGCCATATAAGTCAGGTATCATGGTAATGTAGCTATCTCCATCATCCGTTAGAAGCCTATGAAGAAGCATGTAATGCCATACTCTCATTTTTCAATGCTGTCTCAACTCTGACCCCACTACAGTAATGTTAGTGACTATAGCGAGATGCTCATATACTTGCATACTGTACAATAACCAAACCCACTTAAAGGGGCGTTCCATTAAAATAACTGTTAGTATGTGCGTGCATATCTTGGAAGTTATTTCAGGGCTCGTTACTCTATTTATTTTGGAGTCCTGGCCCTCACATTTGCTAATACTGAGCAAGGATGTAGTGTTCTTACATAGCCATGTCTTCTGCAGACTGTCTGTTGTTGTTTTTATGCCCTTTTAGCTTGGTGCCTGTCTGTCTGTGCTGGTTGCTGCAGCAGGACAGGCACCTGCGTGGTGGGGCTGTTGGAGCGGAACGCTGCCTCTGCACCTCCTGCAGAACTTCTCCTGACCTTTTAGTGATCGCTTCTTATTAGCTCATTCCCCGCACTCCGTCACACAGTTTAGGGCCTTGCAGATTGTCAGGCAGCTGGTTTTGGAGAGCTTTCTTGAGTGAAATGGTTTTCCCTAATTTTCCAGTTGTTTTGTGACTTCATCCGTGAAAGTTTTCTAGGGGGTCTCCTAACAGTTGACACCATTAATCGCGTCTCTATTTTCACATTTATCCCCTTACTGATGTTACAAATAGACACATTAAGAGAGCAGGCATAAACCTAAGTGCTGTGGTGCTTTTACTTATTACTACTTACTTACAAAAATATGCAGGCTAAAAGAGCAGAAAACTAGTTAGGTCACCATCTTGTTAACACAGGCTCAGGCTTGCTAAGCTTGAATATAAATTAACACCATGGCAGAACTCTTACCTACGGTATGAAGTGAAACCCCACTATACCTTTCCTGCTCAGAAATGGTCTCACAAGGTTTATGTATTCTGTCTTTCATTATTTCTGTGTTTTTAGATTTTGAGGAGAAGTGTGTTTTTTAAGATTATATAAGGGAGGAATTTAATGATTCAGCAACAAGTTTTGGCTGAATTTTGTTTTTATAAACTGCAGCTCAATCCTTGTGGACAGTGTCATTGCTGAAGGACCAGGAGGCAATTAAGTTCTTGAAATGCCAGGACTGGCCGTCATTGCTGATGCATTGGTTTAAGATTTGCATGCTAAATGACTATTATTATTGTATTCTTAATGACTATTTTTTTAAAATGTCAGTTCTGCACCATTCCTATTCAAATGTTATAAAAGACTGTTAACAATATCACATTTTAGGAGAACAAAGAATTTAATGGCAGGCAAATGTTGTACTTTTGTAAGGTGACAGTGAAATGGAATTTCATATAACCAGTAAGCCATTTTTCACACCCAAAATGGTTGAACTCAGTATTGCTATGTACAGAATATGTCGGCATCTTGTAATAGGCTCGGCTGAACAAAAGGCACATATTGAACACACGTAAATTATAGTGATGATGCAGTGTGTCTTGCTGGGGGGGTGGGGGGTCAAACTCAGCATTTCTCCTTGAGTTGAGACGTCCTGTAAGAGCGGGCAAAAGGAGGCACCGTACATGATTGGTACATCTGCAGCCCAGTGATGTTACAAGTGCAGGTTTCCCTAGGGTTAATAATATATCTTGGAGCTCAAAATGTCAAATTACTTGTATACACCAATCATGTATTCTCTATTCTCCCAAAATTATCAAAATGGTACCAAGTTACAACACAACACAGATACAGAACCGTATACTTTACATTTATAAAATATCAATGTGTTTGTTTAGTTTCACATTGTACATATTTCACTATATTTAACGGCTGCTACTCAGGCCTCATATGTCCTAATATGTCAATTTTTGTATTTTTTTTTTTGAGGCTGTCATGCAGGAGGACAGCCATGGTCTCTGCCCTGTAGTGATGGAATATAACCTTTTGGCTACCATGGGAACCAGCCAGCTCCAGAATTGGAATATAACATAGTGTGGGAGGGAGGCAATCTGTTGTGTGTTTCAGCAGTGACAGAGCTGCTTTCGCTCTCTTGTAGTGCATGTTGAACACTCCATCTTTTATTTTTAACAAAGCTTGTGGATCCTGGTCTAGTGCTGCAACTCTATATCTGGGTTCATGTGAGACTGCAATGGACTTCAACTAGAGAGGCAAAGTCCACCATGGAAACATAAGAAGTGCTACAAGAAACAACTGTAACCAAACTAGTGACTTCATGTGCAGCTAATGAGTGAGCACCATAACCCTCCACCAATACACACACACACACACACACACACACACTCCTTACAACCCAAGCATTAATATCATTCAATTTGTCAATTAGTTATTACTTTGCTGCCATTGATTTCCCTGGAGGTTTGGGCTGAGAGGGAAGTACAGCTGGGTGGAAATGAAGTGATGCCAAGTTGCTGCAGCCCATTAAATGCTGGCCAGCTTGCAGGCCAGATGTGCGACCCGGGTCATGGCTGTTAACATGTACATCAATGGCACTTATGGGCTCAATCAGGACACCGTCAGCTCCTGATTCAAAAGAAAATCGAATCTCTTCTCATTGTGGGCTTGCTAATGCCAGAGTGGCTCTGCCCCCAGGTGGTGCTACTTAGCTTCCACAGGTTGCCATTTGATAGAATGGTTTATGAAAGAGGGGCTTGGGGATTTAGAGAGCGAGTGCTTGTAAAGGAATAAGCACCCAGTATAGAGTAGATCCAAATCATTTAAACATCATGAACAAACTCTTAGAGTGAAATTATGACTTTTACAGACATATAAACATAATGATAGACAGGGCTACAGGGATCCCGGAAGGGCCTAGCTGATGGTACTGATTGCAGTGCCGTAGTGCTTTCTCGTCCTCCTCCTCTTGAAATTATTGAGCAGATTGGGATGATTTCTGGAGGAATGCTAAAACAAAGTTTAATTAATCTACGGTACATGAATGAAATTATTTTCTTTTATCAGAAATAATTCTGTAATGTTATTTTGTAATAGCCACCAAACATAAAATTAAACAGGAAATAATTAGAAGAAAAAAAAGACAAATCATGAAGCTTCCAGTGGCAAACAGCATTTCAGACCCCAAGAATAAAAAGAATAGTTACTTTATTTCTTTTGTCACAACTTTCAATCAGCAGCTTGTGTTATCTTTTTCTCATACTTATGCCCACACATTTTCCTTTGTTAGGAAAAAATGACTAAGGCAAACTAATTAACCGGCAAGCACATATGGTAATTGATCTCAGTAACCATGGTTACACTGTAAACCTTGGTGTTGCCAAGGCTCCGGTTTAGCACTTGCCCTTTACTTTTTGTGGTGGCATTTCAGGTGGAGGTGCCTGAGACTTCTGTACCTGTGCAGTGCGAGAGTAACACATTCCTGCTCGACATTTCAATGGAGGCAGCTGTGGTATGTGTGTGTGGCCTGTCAGTCGCTATCAGACCTTGACGACAGTGCTCGCTGAAGAAAAGGACGTTGGGGGGGGGGGGGGGGGGTTCGGGGGGAGATGCCGACACACAAGCCGCACCTGCTAATATTGATCGAGAGTAGGACAGGCTTGTTAGAAGCCAGCAGACACCTCACAGCTCCCGCCTACACCCTCGTCCCCTGCCCCAGGCGGAGGATGGCTAATTGCAGTTGAAGTTAAAAATTAGGGAACTTCATTTAACATCATTCCAGACTCTCCCTTTGTCAAAGGGCTCTTTACTTTGAAGTGAGCAGCGTTCGGTTTTTTTTTTTACTGACTTTGGCTATTGACTTTAGTACTTAAAGAAAAAAATTACCAACATTCAGTATTCAATATGGTCACCTTCGGCCTTATAGTAGGAATACAATAGTATGTAAATTTTTGCTTATGTAAACATTATTCAAGTTAAAACAAATGTGAGGGCATTTTTCTCTGCAGCTTTGTGTTTGGTTACAGAAACTACGGACTGTTAATTTCTTTCTCTCTTATCCACAAATTTGCAAAAACCACAAATTTTCTTGACACAGTGGAGAAGACACTCTTTCACTCTACCTTTTTTTATGAATTTTAATGAAATATTGATGCTTTCATTTCAATGTAAAATGATTAATGTGTCTAGGATGACCGTGCACACATGCTGCGAGATCCTATATTGCGCCAAAATCAATATGAATTCATAAATTCGAACACAAATGAGGTTAATCATGCATTTTATCTACACGTTTCCCATGTAATTTGTGGAGTGAAATCTAGTCTCCTCAAGTCTTTGTGTTTCTAACCTAGAAATGTCCAATGTTGGAGAAATACGACATGGCACAGCTGATTATAGCTTATAACAGGTTCATAATTTTGTTCAGGAATTAACAAATAAAAAGAGAATAAAGGGCATTCTGTGGCTCACTTCATTTCAAGGAGAAGTTCAAGGTGTTTCATTAATTTTCAGCCTTCAGGTCTGGGTAGATTACTGCTTGCACCAACCTGTGGCTTTCTGGCCATGTAGATAATAAACTCAGTGTCCATATAGTATGCCCCAGCTCCTGACTGACTCGGTTGATGTCCTCATCATGAGGTTGGACTGGGTCCTATAGCTAAGCCATCGTAAGTTCGTCTCAGCTATACTTATAGTTGATTTGTCTGTGGTGGTAGGACATGATATTCCAGGGGTATGGTGTGTAGTCTCTTTCTCAGAACTGTTGGGCTTTCATGCAGGTTGTTCTCTGAATCAGGCTCTTGCACTTCCCTTTTATTCCACTCTGGTCCAAGTGCCCTGAGACTCTCATCAGACACCTTCCGATTCTAATTTGCTCCCTGCTAACCTAAAGGCAGAATGCTGTTGAGAAACTCCCTGGACTTTCATAGTGCCAGGCTCTAAGGAGAGCTCTGGCGGATCCCATAAGGACACAGTGCCACAGGCTGTCCAGATCTCATTAAGTCACCAACTTTTGTAGAAACCGGGAACAAAGGTGAAATTGGTTTAATCTATTATCAGTGTAATAAGATGGTCATCCGCTTTTGCTCAGTCAAGAGACAGGCTTGATTAACTACTGGGATTCCACTCCACTCTGCCGAGGCCATTGGATCTTATTGACCTCATATCAAAACGTTTTGCTTGACAATAACCTCAGGAGCAGTGTACTCCTCTGTATATAGTGCCTTGCTGTAAATGTTCCCTGATGGGACATAATACGTGTCCCTGAAGGTCGGGAGAGGCCATTTCATCTCGTTTTTAACCGTCACTGCTGAAGTGTTTGTTTCAGACCCCATTCATTGAGAATTGCTGCACCTTTTTCCTAGTTTCCTGCTTTCACCACATATGTGCCAAAGCAATATGCTTTTGGACAGAAATAAACCCATTACTTGAATTGTGTCACTTAGTGAGACATAGGTTGTGATGATGAATCTGTGGTCATGTTTTTTCTATGTGGCGGGTTTATGGTTGTGGAGGGGGGGGGGGGGGTGGTTGGGTAATGTGTGCCTGAGGGCAGAACTGCTCTATAATGAGGACCTCACGAGGGAGGGGAGAGGCTAAGTCTGTAGCTCTGCCACTGTGATAATGTGCTCTTTTAAAATTGTATTGTGAGCAGATGCCACCTATAGTACCACATGTATAATATAGCTTTTCGTTTGGAATGTAAATGATGCGCGATTTCACCGTGTTCTCTCTTTTCAAACACAAATGTGCAAATGAGACTGAATAGACGCATGTTGCGTAACTTCATCAAACTACTTTAAAAAAACCCATCTTCATATCTGTTGGTCCTTGATTGAAGTATATGGAGTTACAATTGTGTCTTTAGTGCAAAAAATATTTCATTAAAAGCAAAAAAATAGCCCCGCCATCCCCCTTATGAACAATAGCAACAACAATGTCGGATACATGGCGCTGTTAACATGTCAGCTAGCTAGTGCTTGGTCTCAATGCAGGCCCAACAATATATTTTGTGTGGAAACTGATTTGTGGCTATATGGTCACTATAGGTTTTTGCTGCAAGTGCTTATGAAAACTGAAAAGTAGCTGCTTTCTCTGACCTTATGGAGAGGGCCCTAAGAATAGCATAGTTTTAACGTTATCCTCCCAAAAACGCTAGTATTGAAAAATAAAAGGGTAAAACTAAACATTTTATGCCAGTGTCAGGCCTGAAGGTTATTTGCCAAAAACACCAGATGGACCACTTGTGAAGAGGCCTGTACCAATCTCTTTTTATTCACTACATTCCTAGTGCAGGGAAAAAAGGTGTTCCGATTGCACCGAGGAACCAGAGATGAAATGAAAGTGCCTTGTCTGTCAAGTAACAGCATTGCAATGACCCATATGACCCAGCAACTTTCATTTTCAACAGAAAAGACGCTAAAATGCGTGATTTATTCTTGGTTTAACACAGTCCAAGTTGAAAGTAAGAAAGCTGCAATAAAGCGACTCTGATTTTTGTCTTTCACATTAGAATATTACTTTTCACACTCAAATGCCATACAAAAAAAATGAATAGCATTTGAATATGGAATGATTGTTTGACAGCCCTAGTCAACACACAAGCCAGCAACCTAGTGACTCATGTCAACAATAAACGTCAACAACTTGATGTATTGTGGGTCCGTGTACTTGGCTTTGGAGCGGTCTTAGCGCAGGTCTGGATAAAGTGCATACCAAGCCTGCTACTCTTTTGATTATTTGAACAATGGGACACACTTGTGCACTTGCACCAAGCACATGAAAGTGTGATCAAGAGTGCATATTGGGACAGCCTCTCTGGCTCCAATTTGTACAATCTGGTGACTCTGGGAGTCAGTGTGACTTGCTGAGAGATAGGATTGTGTATGTGCTTTACTGCACACCTATTCTTATAGTTTTTAGACATAATTGCATCATATTGCTACCAACATTCTGGCAGATGAGTGTCATTCGACATTACACTGTCACAACATGTATGTGTTGTGTTGTATTGAATCTTCATCCAGCTTTAATCAGCTAACTCATTTGGTCAAAATACAAGTAATTGGTGTAATTCTAGGTGTAGAAATACTTGTACTACCCATTATTAATTTCAGAATCTTTAGTATATTAGTTGTGAAAAATTGGTCTTAAATTTAATTTCATGTGGCATTAAAAGGCTTTTAAATTAACTTGAAACCTGAATCAATCAGGTGAAATCATATATTTTGTGGTTGACAAGGGAACAAGTTCTATAGGTGGAAACAAGAACTGATATGCAGTCTCTGAAACCTTCATTAGCTTTAGCTGCGCTCTCAAGGCTTTGGGTCGATCAATATGTCTGAACAGTTAGGTACAAAGAATATTTGGCAGGGTAGTTCACACTCAGATTTCAAACTTTCAAGTGTATGAAACAAACTTTTGATTGAAAAGCCTAACAAACCGTACAACTTAAAATATTATATTAGTTAAACTTATTTCTGTTCAAAAAGAAAATCGTTTTCTTTTGAGGAATAGGCACATAATATATTTGGAAATGGAATGACATTAAGGCTATGGTTTTACTAGTCACTTCATGAGAGTTCTGCAATCACAATTCCAACATCCAGTCATATCAGGCTAAATTGCCCTGTATGAGTTGTCTCGGTGACACAATCTGTGTGGACTGCCAGTTAGGAGAGGAATAAACTCATTAAATCAGATGGTTTTCAACTTTTGATTGGGTGATTTTTTCTGCTCCTCTTGCAATTCAGCCATCAAATCCCCTTTTGATAATCTTTGTACTCCCAATGTAACACCTCTGTGTATGATTGCATCCCACAATTCCTTTATCCATTACCCACTTACCCTCAATATCGTTAGTGAAAGATAATGTGTTTATTCCGGAAGTGGTCTCCAGTCCACCATTTGCGGTAAAAATAAAGAAATTGTTATTATTGTTTTTTTTAAAAAAAGAATTGTAAAATAACAACTGTGTCCCCCCCCCCCCGATCCCCTAAAATATAAGACTCCACTTTGAGTCTGTACAGGTTGTTCGTCTGCTTGTTTGTCAATTTTGGATGCAGTAGCCCTGTTCGTGAGAGCATTTATTTGTCAAACGAAAGCCTGTTGCCTTAGGAGAGTTGTCATTGAGAGAGTACCCTTCAGAGGTTATCACTGTATGTCCCACAGAAGCCACAGACATTTGAATAAATCCCATTGAATAATATGTGTCCTCAGATACTGTCAGATCCATCACAATTCCATACCCTGTTTATGTACATATACAGTACATATATGGCCAAACGTATATGACATCCAACTTCCTATCCAAAATTATGAGCATTAATATGGAGTTGGTCCACCAACCCACCAGGTCCCCTCCCACCATCTCCCAACAAACATAAAAAAATAAATAAAAATCTATTTTGCTTTCCTGAAGTAGCAGTAGGTTTTACAATGTGAATGACTGGGTACCTTTCATTTAGATGCAGTTGATCATTTGTGTTGCTGCCTGTGGTTGAAAGGAGAGAATCTCACAGCTGTCTGCACTGTTCTGCCCTTCGCTGTTTCCACGGGGATATATGTACATTCCTTGCCCCTCATTCTGAATATGAACTACCTTTAATGGACTCCCACTCTGTGAATCAATTACTGAAAATGTGTATCCCTTATTTTATTTTATCCCCCTCCGCTGCTGTCCCCCCACCTCCATTTGTGCCCCGGGGAGCAGGGGAAAGAAGCCAGGCTTTGATGGGCCTGAAGCTGCTCTTTGTTCTGGGATGTGCAGCTCATGACCGATTTATCATGATTATCTTGTCGCAGGCAGGTAATGTCACAGGCCGCCCAGGCTATTTATGGTGCCTGCGCCGGCGTGACTGCCCTCTGTCGGCCGCAGTGGGCCTTTACGGGCGGCTGTAGAATTTTTCCTGGGCCTAGAACTGAAAGAAGGATGTGCAAAATTGCAGACGTCCAGCGCAGGGTGATGAAGCCCAGTTAAACACCTCACCATACAGTGTCCCTTAAATGAGCTACTGTAGTGTCGCCACAATATCTCTGGAGAAATTGATTCTGATGTGTAATGAGGCAGCTACTCTGGGAACAGCAGGTAGCTCGCTGCCTGACATTTTTCGTCCTCTTGAGAAGGTGTGTGTGTGTGTGTGTGTGCGTGTGTGTGGGTGTGCGTGCGCGCATGCATGCACGTGCATGCATAATTCGACTATTATATGTAGGAGCGAGTGTATGTTCGTTCTTGTGTGTATATGCACTTATGTATGTATACTCACGTGCGTGCGTACATTTGTGTGCATGTGCTCATGTGATAGTGTGTGTGTGCGTGTGTTATGTGACACCCATATACATACAGAGACTGGTTAAGTGGATGAATGAATGAGTAAGTGGATCTGTGTATGCTGTTCATGTGGGAATAGTGGTGGGTGGAATTTGGTTTTATGAGTGCCCAGGTCTTGCCAATGCTGCTGGAATACTGTCCCTGCCTGCCTACTGCATACAGATCCCCAAAAAACCCACATCCAGACTAGAGGTCATATGAATTTTAATAAAAACTTACTAGTTTTGATTTGTTTTATGCCCAGTCAAACAGATACTTCAATATCATTATCAATTAACATGTGTAAATGTAAAGTTTGCCTGTTACCAAACTGAAAAGGTGCAATTTTCCCCAGGAAACGGTTTTTCAAGCTGTCTTTCTCTGCCTCTCACACAATGCAATTAACTTCTGCAGTTTGTAGGTCTAAATTAATATAATGTTTCTGCTAAGTATATGGGCCCATTAGTGATAATGCAATTGCAAACTTTTCAGCACTGAGCTAGCTGTTAGATTTATAGCTAGCTAGCTACTATTATTATAGTACCTGAAAGATATGCCATTTATTTACACATATTACATAACTAGCAATTGATAAATAATAAACAAAAAAGAAGGGAATTCTTGAGTACTGAAGAAGTTAATTAGGCTTAAAGAGCACAGAGCGAATAAGTAGCCACAGGAGCAAAAAAAGGGTGTCTGCACAGTTGTATATGTGTCCACATCACAATGCATTTGAGACCATATTCTCTTCCTCAGGCAGCGTTGTGGCATCAGAACATATACAGTGATGCAGAGAGCCTTTTTCGCTCCTGTGGCTACTTTTTCAGTTAGTGCGGTTTAAGCCTACTAAATTAACTTTTTCAGTACTCAAGAATTTCCATATTTTGCGTTTATTAGTTTTGATTGCCTTTTTGGGAAATCTGGGCTTTACTCCACTCATATGTCTTTGATAACTGGAAATTTCCCTTAATAATGTGAACAAATTCATGAGTAGCTGCACTGTTATTTTGCTACTGCCAGCTAGTGATCTTCAGAAATACCAAAAACAGTTAAAAGGCATACTGTGCAGGGTTTTTAGCCTTGCTGTGACCCTGTGTTTACAATCAAAGAAGTCTTTGCCTTCACCCCGCCCATTAACCCAGAGCACTCAACTTCGGTCACCTAGTTACCTAACGTGAGCTAGCTGGATTGACAAAGGTAACATTACTTACCGGTCCACTCCAAATAAAATAACATAAAATAATAAAAACATTATTATAACAGGCCTGGATGAATCTTTCAGTGGAGTATTTATGCCTTAGCTAGAGTGTCCCCTGTATAGGTTCAGGTGGCATAGCAGTGAGAGCACAATCCTTTTTTTGATTACAAAAGGGAGAAAAGTACACAGGGGTGCAGCAAAACTTTAATAGCCTTGGCTGACAGACTGCAAGCATGCAGTCCTCCTTTGGTGAATTCTTTTCATATAGAAACAAAAGGAACCTTCCAAATCTCCTGCTCCTTAATGAGGAAAGACCATAGAATTAGGACTGCCCAGCCAAGAGGCCTTCTTTTCATCAGCTTTTAATATCATCGTCTTTAATTTTCTTTAATTTAACATGAATGGTCTCCTCCGCACAGGTATCCATTTGCTGCAGCCTAGCTTTAGTCACCTAAATGTCAGCGCTATCGCCTAAATTACTACTGTGTGCTAACCCCCTAGTGGCCTGGAGCACTTCCGTGCACTCAAAATACTTTTCAGCAGAGGCCCTGAAAGGCTAAAATCGGTTGCAAAATGAGGATTTTGAAAAATAAAATTATAGTGGAACACTCAATTGGTTTTGTTCGTTTGCTTTGTTTTTTTGTATTTGCATGTTCCCTAGTCTTGGTGTTTTTCCATTTTTTGGCACTTCAGGGCCAACATTTCTGTTCTGTTCAACCCCCTGTTTTTCCTCCACAGAGAGAAATGTCAAAAGCTGCCATGAGCATACAACTTAAAGTCCAACCTTTCACAATAAGCATCTCCATATTCTGCTCTCTTATGAATTTATCCTGAGGAATATTTTGATTAAAGAAGAAAATAAATCAGAACTAATTTATTAATAGAGAATAACATGCATAAATTTATACTCACTAAAATACACAGTTGTTTGAAAAAGGAAAGGATCATAAAAATTGAAGGAATGAAGTGTTGCAAGCATATGTACGTGTGTGTGTGTGTGTTTGCGCCTTTGGTTTAGAACTTGACCAAATAAGGTAGTATTCCCAATTTTGGGCAGTATTCCCAAAAAATGTTTTAAATGACAAAAAATTATTTTGCTCATGTATATTTTAACCTTTTGGATGACCCCCAAGCCTTTTGGGATGATGTTCTATGGACAGATGAATCAAAAGTGGAACATTTTGGATCACACTGGTCTCCTTATGTCTGGCATAAAGCAAATACAGCATCTCACAGTAAGAACATCATGCCAACAGTCTAACATGGTTGTGTTTTTGTGATGGTGTGGTGATGCTTTGCTGCCCTGAGACCTGAATGAGTGGTCATTATTGAAGGAACCATGAATTTTGCTCTGCAAAAAAAATTAAAATTTTGCAATGTCCAGTCATTTGTCTGTGAGCTGAAGCTGAAGCATAATTGGGTTGTGCAGCAAGGCAATGATCAGAACACAAAAGCAAGTCCACATCTGCCTGTGCGTGCGTGCATGTGTCTGTGTGTGTGTCCGTCTGTGGGTGTGTTTGGGCGTGTGTGCGTGCGTGTGTGTGTACGTGTGTGTTTGTGCGTGTGTGCATGTGTCTGTGTGTGTGTCCGTCTGTGGGCGTGTGTGTGTACGTGTGTGTGTGTTTGTATGTGTGTGCGTGTGTGTGCATGTGTGTCCGTCTGTGGGCGTGTGTGTGTGCGTGTGTGTTTGTGTTTGTGTGTGTGTGTGCGTGTGTGTGCGTGTGTGTGCATGTGTGTGCATGTGTGTGTGTTTGTGTGTGTGCGTGTGTGTGCATGTGTGTGTGTTTGTGTGTGTGCGTGTGTGTGTGCGTGTGTGTGTGTGTGTTTGTGTGTGTGTGTGCGTGTGTGGGCGTGTGTGTGTATGCGTGTGTGTGTGTGTGTGTTTGTGTGTGTGTGTGTGTGTGTGTGTGTGTGCATGTGCGTGCCCGTCTGTGGGTGTGTGTGCGTGTCTGTGCAGAGCTGAGAGTCCAGGTAAGACGGAGTGTGGTAGGCTTCACATAGCAGGGCGAGCTGGCAGCTTGCCTGCTCTTCTGGGAGCCTTCTTCATCCACAGGTTTATAAAGGAGAGGTTCATAATCCTGCCCATTCAATGGCAGGTTCATTTCTGTGTAGCAAAGGTACTTAGTGATGCAGTTGGTTTTTCCATTGGCTGGGAGTACTGTCACAGAAAAGCAATGGCACCATTTTGAGAGAGGAGTTTTTGCGGGTTGTTTTGAAAGCTGAACAAATTTCACACGTCAGCCTCCAATTGGGCTGTGCAAAACTCGGGAAGGCAGACCATAGAGTGTACGTAGGAGCTGGAGAACGTAGCAGGGGCTAGGCGGTGAGCCTAGGATGTAATGGCAAACGGCCTCTACTGCACATGCTTGAGGGCAAAAGCATTTGCTGCCCATTGAATTCAATGTAGAAATCCAAGGTGATTTAACAAGCAAAGAAAACATCATCGGCCCATTTTTTGTGATCATAAATTTCATTATGTGCAGTAGTTTCTGAAACAATGGTTATTTTGGTCCAGAAGTCTTGGGAAAATATTTATAAAAATGTGCATATTTTATTGCATAATGAATATTTTTCAATCTGCTTTTCATATGAAATGTAACGGTCGTCAATCTAGTTTCAAAATAACATTGAGGATGTTTTATTTTGCCTTCAAAAGTCTGATATTCCCCATTCATTTTTATGCGAGCTCCAATGTTTTGCCCTCAACACGCGCAGTACAGGTTTACTTCCGGGACTTCACAAGCTTAGGTTAGCTGAAGGCGTGCTTGCTTGTCTAGTTAAATATGCACGTCTATAAGGCAGACAAAAGAATCAGCGGATGGAAGGTGTTAGTGTTTCAGTGATGATTTTGGTGGGTTTTGCATGCAGTGTTATTCTCATTCCATCGGCACTGTCATGACAGTCAAGTGTATTCATCTAAAGTTGCAGTCACATTACTTTCCTGCAGCTTCCACTTCCATCTTATTATTTTCAGAGATAATTAGAAAACAGTCTACATCACAGCTTCCCTTTCCAATGAAGAAACGTTTGTTTCAATGAGTAGATCTGTATTGTGGTTACACTTCTGCAAAATCAGTGACGAAAGAGAAGAACATAATTAGGGTTTCTGTGCCACAGTTTGGCTTGCCTCCTTGCTTTTAGAAATAGATCTTAATGTTTGTGATTTTGGTCTTTCATCAGACAAAAAAAAATGGACACATGCTGAATATAAAAATCTTTTGTAATGTAAAACTGAAATGTGATAACATTGCATGAAACAATGTCTGAATTCTTTGTTGTTGTTTTTGCTCCCAAAAAGTATAACTGGATGCAGTTACAGTCACATTCACATACATGTGTTCTGTGCATGTTTGTGTGTTTCTGTGTTTGTGTGTTATCAGTTTGTACATTTGGACAATTTATGAGCAGGTTGTACAGTGTTTCACTGCAGACATTTTAGAGGGAATCTGAAAAAGGAACATCTCAATTTTAATTATTCCCCAACCCTGTAAAAGACCCTCAAGCTAAGCTCATGGAAAATGGTGGAATGTGGAAAAGAATATCTCAATAAGAAAAAAAGAAAACGAGGAAAGGGAGCCAGATTGGATGGTCGGATTGCAAACTCTTTTTAGTTGCAAGAATGATGCTAAATAAATCTATGGAAATGGAGTCTTCTCAAGAATCTGATAGAATTCCTTATGAGGCTTTAGAGGCCACTGGATGTCCCTCAAAGCGTTCAGGTGTTGGGAGTCAGATATTTTCCTTCTGTGCTCATTAGCTGGTGGGGGAATAATGTGTACTCAGCCCTCTCTGCATGGAGGCCATAAAAGGGAAGCAGCCCTGGTCAGACCTACCAGCGTACTGCCCTAAATCTCTCAGCCTGTCTGCCTGATACGTTCACTGAGAGCAGCCCTCCAGAGACGGTGTTTAGTGCAACACCGGACTATCCTTGCATGGAATGTCCTCTGTTCTCCACCATGATCCATCAGTCTCTGCAGCAATCAGCCACTTTGTGTTGGAATCAGCCTTTTCCCTTACGGTACAGTACAATGAAAACATCTCACACCCAGCAACATGGTAATGCACTTGTGCTACATAGTCATTAAAAGTTTTGTTGTTTTTTTATAACTGCCTCAGTATCAAAACAACGTAGCCTGTGTTGTAATAGTGGCTTTGCGATTTCCTTAGGAAATTAAGCTGCAGCAGCCATTAGAAGTGTGATCTGTTCTCATGTCTACTGGCGGTTGGCCTCTGGAAAAAGGCTTGAGACTTCTATGCCTGGCTAATTACTTGAATTGAACCTGCCATTTAATTTATTTCTGTGTAAATGTACTAGGAGGTTAGGGAAGTGATTCATCACACAGTCACGTTTCTGTAATTAGATGTTCAAGGGCAACATGAAGTGGGATGTTTGCAGCTTTTCAGGAAGTGTTCCTCTGTAGGTTGGCCTTGGTGTGGTGTGATAGTGGGATCTGCACACAGGATGTGCGCACAGTTGTGAGAATCGGCGCACGTGTGTTTGTGTGTGTGTGTGCGCCACAACTGGTGTCAATATGTATGTGTAATCAGCAGTGGGACTCAGACATGCAGATTGGCTTATAAGTTGTTTCACAGGCTTGCGTTATATAGTGTTACTCAAAAAAAAAAATGAACTGAAATTATTGAGCCTTTTACTTGTGTTGTTTCAGTCCATTATCGGTTGTTCGATTCAACAAAAATGAGTCAACCTCTGAAGGAATGTCTTCCAGCTGCAAGATGGATAGTGCTTTTCTTGGCAGTAGGCTTAACATTGCCCACACATGGCCCACACTGCTTAGCACTCATTGTCATGTGTTTCATCTCTGGCAGATGATAATGGAGATGTTCTATGGTTTCAGGGTAGTGTGCTGTGTTGCTGCTTCCATAGAACTATGGGTCTCCATGGGTTGGTGACATTGTGGTCATGCCGTCCGAGTAATTATCCGTCATTTTGCTGGGTATTGCGCATCTTTATTTTCTGTAGTGTAGTTAATTGCTTGATTGTTGATGGATTGTTTATGTTTAAGATGAACAGCTGGTGAGGTAGTGGACTACAGAGGTTAAAAGCCAGCAACACACTGGCAGCGTATAATTGGCTCATGCCTGTCATCAACATCCTCAAGACCAAATCGGAAATGGCTGACGTTGAGGACTGCCTGAGGTGCTCTTGCATCTTGAAGCTGCCATTGTCTGACTTGTTTCTGTGAAAGGAATGAGGAAATGCGTAGTGGTGCAGCAGGGAATGCTGCCACCGCATCGCCCCAGGGCTGTGAGTTTGAATCCTGTTTATCTGTGTGGCGTTCACACACTCTCCCAAGCATCTAGGAGGGTTTCCTGTGGATTTCATGCAGACCAAAAGACATTCTATCAAGGCTGAATGGTGCTGTGAATCTGACATGCATGCACGAGTGCATATGTGTGCATGTGTGCGTGCTTGAATGCCCTGGGATGCAAATGTTTCCCATTTAGGTTGTGGTGTGGCCTTGGCCCTGAGCCAGTGTACAATGTAAAGGATACAATGAGCACTCTAAATGAATGGAGATGTATAATTAGAGCTCTGTGTTTATGGTGACCAGGTTTCATAGTCAGTAATTTAGACTTCCTGTGAAAGGATGCCAAACACAGCTTCCACATGAAGACATGTGCTGAGCAATCTTTAGCAAATATCACTTTGCAGTACCTGAGCGGTCTCAATTAGTAATTCAATTTTCACTAATTACTGGTAATTCCGCATTGAGTCATGGAGTGTAAATGACTGCTGACTAAGTTTTATTCAACATTATTTATGATACATAAATACAACACAGTATACAATCTTTTTTTAATTTTCTGGGACTGCAGAAAAAATTCTTATTTCAGTATCATGGAATCCTGTCTGTGTATCAGATGTAAGTATTATATGTATACACGGATACTAGTAAACTCTTCCCTGTTCATAAAAACCCTTCCCTAAAAGTTCTTTAAAATCTTAACTTGGGCTTTCTCATATTTTGTTCATTGTTACACATAAATTATTTATAATTAAAAGAAAATATTAATTAAATTATAATAAAAACAAAGCCTCACACTTCTTTTCTATTGTACGTTTTTCAATTAAATTACTGACAATTTAAAAAAAAATTACTTTAGTGAGCACCTTAAGAGATTTTTGGTAACATTTTATTTGACAGTTGTCATTATGAGATGGAAATGATGGTGTCATTTCCATGGCATAATACCTGTTATGGAGTGTCATGCCCATTCATAACTATGACAAACCGTTATGATACAATCTGCAGTTTGTATTATGAGGCAACTGACATAACAACCTACATAGAATGCTCACTATGACAGGGTTGTTATAACCATCACCTTAATTTTAAAATGATGATGTTAATAGTTAATTTAAATTTATATCACTATGTGCCTGCTTGCCAAGTAGTGATACTTTACCATGACATTATATTCTTTAATATGTATGTACTTCACCTTCATACATGCATGACGTTTCTCCAAGGATTACTGTGGGACAGCTGCAGCAGTTGGTTGTATCCTGGGGTCGCTAAGTCTCCAAAAATGCAATTAGACACAACTTCCATTCCAACGAGCTATTTGGAAGGCTTGCCAGATGAAAGCCTTCTGCTGTCATTAAACCACACATGTAAGCGCTTGGAGTTTACTAAACATCACAAACTTTGATTTGAACAGGGTTCTATGGTCAGATGAGACAAAAGTAGAGCTTTTTGACAACAAGCACTAGATGTGGGTTTGGTGTAAATGGCATGATCATGCAGAAATTAACCTAATTCCCAATGTGAAGTATGGTGGTGGACCTGTGATGTTAAGGGGCTGTTTTACTTCCAAAGACCCTGGGGATCTTGTTAGGAAACATGGCATCATGGACTCCATCAAATACCAGAGGGTTTATTTTAAAAATCTGGTTGCCTCTGCCAGGAGGATACAACTGGGTCATGGCTGGATCTTCCAGGAGGAAAATTATACAAACCATACCTCTAAATCCACACTAAAATGATTCACTGACCTAAACCCCATTGAAAACCTATGGGAAGAGCTGAAGAGGTGTTCTACCACCTTATCATGCATTATAGAAGACTCTGTGCTGTTATCTTGGCAAAGTAAGTGCAAAAAGGACTAAATAATTGTGGTGCACATCTTATTCAGAATAAGCATTATTTTTGTTATATTTATTTTTCTTCTGAGCAATGGTATCACAATAAAATGATCATTTTCTAATATTGTTGAGCATAGAATACATTTGATAAGCAAGTGGTCATATTCATTTAGTGTTTCAGAATGATGATGTACAGAATTGTTTTGTCAAGTAGGGTAATTAAAGCCACCTATTTTTGTTATTTCCCTCCTGACAGCTTTCTGATGTTGTCATAAACATTTGACAAAATAATGTTGCCATCTGATGCAGGTAGCATATACTGTATCTGCGGCAATTTAACTGGCACAAAAATAGAAACCATTATCATTTGTTTGAGCAGACAGTTAGAGGATTAAGGTTGTATTCATTCTCCTTTAGTAATTTTTTCTTCACCAGGATTTTCAGGGTTGGATCCTGCAATGCGCCACACGTTTTGTTTAGTTCCTTGCAAAGTCAGTACTGTAGCTCTACCATTTCCTATATGGATAGGAAGTTTTGCTTATTTTCTCCACCCTCATGCCTGATTGCACCAAGAAAACCCTAATGATTCTCTTGGTGGTTTTTATTTGATATATCCATTGTGATTATGGTTATTGTCCCATTCATGCTTATTACCAGTGAATTTCCAATTCAGTCATTCAGGTGTGCTATGAATAGGAACTTGTTTACTCCACCACTGTGTGGAAGGTGAGAAAAATGTTTTAGATAAATGGCTTGTTATCTCTCTCTGGCTGCACATTATGCATATTTTCCTGGATGCGGTTCATAAGAGGAATAGAAGACTGGATGCTTTGCTGGAGCCTGATTTGAATTCATTTGGAAACTGATGTCATTTGTGTTCTTTGCAGAGCTTCCCAGAATTGCATCTAACCTACAGTTAAAAATAAATAAATAAATAAATAAATAAATAAATTCTGCCACCACCCCAACATAACATGGTAATATAAGAAAATAAATAAAACTAATAAAAAATAAAAATGAAACAATAATAATAACAAGAATAACAATAAAAATCACAGTAATATGTAACAGTAATTACATAATATCTCCCCCTGATGCTGTACTAATTACCCACTTTGCTTCCTTTCCCTGGCTATCAGTCACCTCCAGTCCACTGACGCCCCCCACCCCCAACCCACCCAAGCCCTTATTCCCCACGTTACCAGCCCATATACCCTGTAATTAGGTGAGAATGAAAACAGCAAATATTATTTAAAAAAGATTAATTCAACAAACATCAGATTGACTGGAGAAATGGAATGATGGAAGAAGACAGAAGAAAAACCCTCTATCCTCTGAGTTTAAACAAAATTGTTCCTGAGAGGTGGAAGAACACAGCATGTCTATGATCTTGTCCAGTCCACTGAAGTAGTGGTTCAATGTATTTCTGATGAACATGTGGGGAAATATGTTAATGCCTGGTGTTGGGGTACTGTACAGTAGATAGTGGTGCAATAACCTTTGCCATATCTGAGAGATAAATGAGTTATTGTTTCTTTTGCTTGGTCTATTTGCAGCTTTTCCCTTGAGCTTAGAAGCCTGTGTGTTAGTGTTGGGATTTCACTGCAGTGGGCCAAAGTGTTTGGTTGAGAAGAAGTCTCTGGCACTGGGGAGCCATGACACCATGCAGAAATGGAATGTTTTTGTATCTCCCAATCTTAAAAAGAAAACAAAGACAAATTCATATGAGGAAGTATCATATCAATCTGGTGTGCTTCTCAGGTAAACCAACAATATTGAGTGAATTGTCTGTAAATTGATTTTTAAAAATGTTTATTATAGGGATGAACTTAACTTTTTTGTTTTATTTAGGCACACACTGAATTACTCCTTCTAACTTCGAGAATCATAGTCAGGCTGTCTGTCCTCAGTCAGTTAAGTTCAGCCTTTCATTTCAGACCTGGTTTAAAACGGATTTTGAATGCATTCATGGATTCTTTTGGTAGCTTCAGTCTTTTCCCCTGGCAGTAGTTGTGAACTTCAGTTGAAGGTGTGAAAGATACTGAGTTAATCTTTCAAGGCCAGTGTTTCATACCTCTGGATCTCAGGGTTCCAGTATGGCCAAAGCTTTGTGATTTGCACAGTCATAGACCACAGACCAATCCCATCTGCAGCAGTCGGTCACAGGGACTTAAAGGCGGAAGCAGAAGTCACTGAAGAATGAAGTTTCCCGGTTGGTTTTGCCATGGGCTACCAGCCAGCTGTGACATTGCTGGTGATATGCTCTCCCCACCCCCTGCCTTCTTGCTTTGAGTTCTTTGCCACTGCATGTCATCTTGTTTTTTCAGTCAGAGCTGGCATTCAGTGCGATCATCAGCATGAACGGAGAGTGATGATATCTGGGTCCTGTCATCCCCTGAAGTCTTTGACAGAGAGCTGTCACATATCTGTCATGTGACTGGCTGATGCTTGTCACCATTTATTTACACATATCACACTAATCAATCCGCCTCACTGCTCTCAAAAACTACAGAAAAAAGCAAGGGGCTTAATTAAGATGCTAATCAGCTAATGATGCTTTTAATATTTTAAACTCTGCTGGTTCTACAGTTAATTTCCAAGAACATTTAATCTTTCCTAAGAGGGAGAGCGTCTCCTGGTGTTTGTTTTAAGATCCCAGGGAATGCCATGCTGCAGTGGGGGGTCAGATATCAGACGGCACTCTACTTTGAAGGATGCCTATGGAGGACTCTCGAAACTGTTTCAATTTCGCAGCACTGACATCCTGTCAGTGTCTTTGGGCTCACTCAGCTGGGTGACGGCTACACGATTAACTTGTCATCATCTCTGACAGCTCCAATGAGGAAAAGGGGAGCATGCCATTGGCCTCCTCAATGTCTTTGCCATGCAGTGACACAATGCGGCACACGGACAAAGCCCGTCTGCTCCAGTCATCAGAGACCGTTTCCAGAATATAATTAAGCAGAAAAGATTCCTGATGTATTCCACATCCGTAGATCTGACTGAAAGCAAGCTCAGACTAATACAAGGTCTTTCTTATGGAAGCTCTTTCTCGTTATGTTCTGTCTGGTCAGCTGTAGACGTGACAGTGACAGGAAAGAGATGAAACCTGCCGCCGTGTGCCAACGATAGCTGTGGTGGCGGTGACCGTGGCAGCAGGCACTCCTACAGCTGTTTGCTCGTTAATGTCACCTACAGACTGTGCGCGATGGTGGAGAATGCACGTCACTGGCTTCTGGTACTTCGCAGATGCAGTCGTCATATGGCCCGGCGTGAAAACGGTTCTGCAAGTGCCCGATCGTATTTAGTATGTACAGTAGTATGAGTTTTTTTTCCCCCCAAAAAAACATTAGAAAATAAATGTAAAAACGAGAGTTAATTGTGAGTTTGGAGAGGCAGTTAAATTGTCTGAAGCCATGGTCATTGCCTTCATTGTCCTGTCGCAGGAAAGCTGGATCTGTTTCTCTGACATCACCATTAGTGAGCTGGGCTAACTTTGCGCAGTGCCTTTATTTTTGCCTGTTGTCATTTCCTGTTTCTGGATAAGGATGGGAAATTCAAATCCATCTTTTTTACGGCTGAATGAGCTAATCTGCTTTGCTTTCCATTGTGGATTAAGTTTTAGCTCCAAAAAAGCAGGTGAAAAGATAAACCCAAGGAACTGCTCGGTGAGGAAGCAGACCTGCACTGTCAGATTAAAGTGACATATCACAGCTCCCTTCCAACTCTTTGTTTTAACTACTGCAACATGATTTCTTGTGTGTGAGGAAATATTCCTATTATGCTGTCTGGGAAGATCAGATTTGATTTTCAGGAAGGAAATTCAACCTACTGGTTTTTGCTTTATTGTTTGCTTGCTTGTTTGTTTTATGGAATTGTACCCAGCTGAATGGAATCCACACACCCAATACCTGGTGTGCTGCATAAGATATGGTGTGCAGTTTTCTGTAACCAAGGAAAAATAATAACTCAGGCTGGTAATGTATTCTGTGTCACCTTCTGTTAGCCTGTAGCTTGTAGACAGGGGAGACAGGTATGTGCACAGTACAGTAGCAGCTGCATGGATGAAAATCTTTGAGTAAATCAAAGGGAAGCCTGTGAGCACGTCGGACAATTTTTTGGATTTGTCTCTCAGTATTATCAGGGTCCAATAGACCAAAGTATATTCTACCGCCTTTTTCATATTACGTATCTACATGCAGTTATGACCAGCATAATGTTCAGATGAGAGAGAAACAGAGGCAGACAGAGAATTCTCAAATAATAATGAAAAATGGATTTGCATGTCAGATACTAGGTCCATTGTCATCCTAAGTCCATCAACATTTTTCTTCTTTCAGATGCTTTTCTCAGAAAACTGTACAGTGTGATCAGGTATTAATTTACAGTTCAATTTCAAACTGGGAGGGAGTTTTGAGGTGATTATATTGTGCACTCAGCAGTAATCAATTTAACATTATCTTCTTAAAGGTTTTTCATAAAATGAATTATAATAAAAACCACAGGGTTATCAGAAATAAAAAATGCTGTAAATATTCAGCAAGGACTTAATTGATTTAAAAGTTATGGCACACATTTATTCTGTGCAGGTGTTATTTAATTTGTATCCTTGGAGACAGGCTGTAAACAATGAACAAGTGAAGAAAACCCATTGTTCTTTGCTTCTCCATTGAATTATTGCTGTAAATTCTTGAAGCTTGGTCTATTGTGTTGATATGAAAACCAATAAAAAATGACTTCACCGTACAAAGCATTTTTAATTATGATGTACTGCAATCCATTAATTTGGCTAAGATGCTGTGAATTATCTGAATACCAACAATATTGAGTTTGTTTGTACGAAATAATAAAATGGATCTTTTGTTAGTAATGAGTTCATTGTATTGCACTCCTAAATTAATTAATTTCTTCAGAGGACTTCCATTGCTGGAAATTATTTGTAATTGTCCCAAACATGGAAAGTATAATGAAACCTTTTGTGTGTTTTCTCCTTTTTTGAAACTTATAACAAGTTATGCTGTTATATATTTTTTATATATTGTTCATTTTTTCATTTATTAATTTCTCTTTTTTTAGTTTAGGGCTTTGGATTATAGTTTTAAAGGGACAATGTGTTTAGCAGAGGAGATCTGTTGACTGTGAGTACAAAAACCAAAGATTGTGGAAACACGTTTGTCATTTGCTTTGTCATTTACACCGATTTTCTTGGATACTTGTTTTAAAAGTGCATTTGTTAGTTATAACATTTTTACATGAAGAGGAGTGGAGGTTTTGGTTTTTCCCTTAGTCTTAGTGTAATTTCATGGTTCATATATATGGTTCACATGTACCACATAATCTTGTTCCACAATGTTGTTCTTTTGTACATTTATCTTCAGGCCAGCAGTTACCATTACTCTTATATGAGGAGGGTGCAAGGATATTTACTGGGTGCAGATGTCCTTTGTGTGTTTCTTTTTCAAGCCCATGGGAGAGGAGAAACACTGAGAGCTGAGGGCTAATCCAGCCTCAGTCTTTACAGGTAAACTAGTTTCAGCTCTGATGATTTATGTAGAAAATATCATTCCCATTTAATTGAAATGCTTTGAGTAAAGAACAAAAAAAACATTAACAAGATTAAGAAAAGAGAGGCTATGGATCATTTCTATGAATATTAAAAAGAAGTAACCTCATGCATGAATTAATTTTTTCTACTGCCAAACAAAAAGTGCATCTCACAGAACGGTAATGTAATTAGTTCTTGAAACATGGTTCAAGCTTCTGCTTGTATTCAGAGGAGCAGCTTGAACCAGAGCCAAGCATTCTTCACTCAGCCACACAATATCTTCCAGTTGTAACCAAATGGTGCTTGTTGAATATATCTACAGGGGTTATATATGGTCTAATGAGGGATTTGTTGTTTCAGTTCTTCCCCAAGACTACCCTTAAAATATGAATTAAGTTCACAGCAGGGACACCTTGTAACCTGGCAGTCAGGTCAAACCAGAACATGGATGGGAATGCTGATGTGGATTTTCCTTTAGGCCTGTCACTCTCCATGGAGCATAGGCAATTGACATCTCTTCTCCATTGCATCATATTCTGAGCAGTCTTCTCCAGCTCATTCCACCCCATCTTGGTCATCCTCACCTCCTGGGTGACCATTCTTCCTTTTCCCTTGGGGGTTTCAGGTCAGGGATTGTCATGTGATGTGTTCGATATGGGTTTGTGAATGGTGTGGCTAATCCATGTCCACCTTCTTCTTTGCATCTGGACTTCGATGGGGTCCTGCTTTATGCACTCCCACAGGTTGATGTTACTGACCTTGTTAGCCACTGGATGTTGAGGATCCTTCTCAGGCATTCAGTTTGTTGTACTTTTATTGTTGATTTTGTGGTTCTCCATGTTTCTGGGCTGTACAGTACCCCTTTGACATTTGAATTGAAAAAACACATTTTGTGAGGTTTGATGTTTTTGGAGCACCAAACATTCTTCAGGGAGATGAAAGCTATTCAAGCCCTTTCTGACCTGGTCCTCACATCTTCCTCTGTGCCTCCTTGGCTAGTGATCCTGCTGCCCAGATAGGTAAAGGAGTGGACATTCTCTTCTCCTCCAAATGTCATAGGGCTGGAAGATTTGCCGTTGAGTCACAGGATTTTAGCTTTGTTTCTTTGGATGTTGAGTTTGAGTTGTGCAGTCAGTAGTATTTAGAAAGGATGCATTTTGTTGGATCTGTGGTTATTTGTCTGATAGGAGTGCAAAATAATCTGCAAAGGTGGTCCAGTTGTGTCCATTGTATACCATTTTTGCTGCTTCGAGTTGTTGTTCCATTATCCAATCAATGACAAGAAGGAAGAGGAATGGTGATGGAAGACATCCCTGTCTGACTGCTGTCCACATCTGAATGGCCCAGAGAGCTTACCGCTGTTTACCATTCTATTAGTCATGACCTTATTGCTAGCTTCTCTGGGAATCCATAGAGCCTGAGTAGTATCCACAGTGTCTTTTAGTCCTGTCTTTGTAAGTCCTTTTCATAGACTACAAAAATTGACTGAAACAGTGGAGTTCCACTCGATTGCTTGCTTGGTTATGATTCAGAGGGTGGCTTTGTGTTCTTTGCAGGAATGGTGTTGGTGGAGGCCTGCTTGATAGTCTCTCAACTTGGTGTCTGCTGCTTTTTTGATTATTTCAGTAGTCACTGTGTTAAAGTCTTTGCCTAGCACAGACATAAGTGATATACCCCAGTAGCTTTTACAGTCCCTTAGGTCTCCATTTTTGTGAAGCTTAATCAGGTGTCCTGTCTTCCAATCCTCTGGCACAACCTGCTCATACGAAATGTGGCTGAACACCTCAAAGAGCATGCTTAAGGAGGTGTTCACGTCTGCCTTGATTGTCTCCTCAGGGATCTCATCTGGGCCTGCGGCTTCACCATTATTCAGGAGACAGATTGCTTCTCTAGTCTCCATTTTTTATCTTGTCACAGTTTATCTGAAGATCTGTTTCTGCTAGCAGTATTTTTGGCGTGTTCTAGGGTGTTGGTCTGTTCAGGCGGTCTTTCGAAATGACCAGCCCATTGATTTAGTTGCTGTTATTCTGTTACGAGTGTGTTTCCGTCTTTGTCTTTGATTGGTTTATCTGGTTTCTGGTGACTTTTCCTTGTCTGTTTCTTTCTGATCTAGTACAGTTGCTTCATGTTTCTTTTTCACTGCTACTTCTTGTGCTTTTATGGTTAAGGTCTCAATGTATATCCTCTCAGCCCCAATGCTTCTCTTTACTGCTTTGTGTGCTTATATGTAACTCTACATTTGTTTTTGTACCATGGTCTAGCTGGTGTTCATGACAGCTTTGAGGTCTTTTCTTGTTTGGACCTTTCTCAGGAAATCGGCAGAGTTCCATTCCTAACGTTGTTTGTTCCTCCTTCCAAGGATGCTTTCACAAATGCTGGTCCATACTTCCTTCACATGCAGCTGATAGTCTTTGAGGTTATATTTCTTTTCTTCGTTGAATTTCCTCTAGGCCTTATACTAGTTTGAGGCAGAATGGTAAAGCAGAACTTCTGAGTTCTGAGAATTTCCTTTGTCTCTGAGAAGGTCCACATAGCAGTATGTTCTTGTCTGTTTTAGTTATTCTTCCCTTCAGCCTACACTTAGCCAGGGCAAGGTGGTGGTTGGAGGCTGCATCTGTACCCCTATGAACCCAGAAATCCTGTTTTGATCATCTGAACTGCCGACAGATGCAGATATAATATATCTGGTTCTCCATCTTCAGGTCAGGAGAAATCTATGTTGCCTTGTTAGTTATCTTGTGCGGGAACACACTCCCTCAATGATGAGCTTGTTGGTGACAAATAGGTGGCATATAGGGTTGGCTTGTTCATCTGGCCAAGTCTTCGCTTTCCCATAATCTCTTTGAGGCCACTTTTGTTCTGCTCCTGTCTTGGTATTCCAGTCCCTCATTGGTTTGGTGGTGTCCTGCTTTTTGTTTGTTTTGTTGTCATTTCTTGGTGTGGAGCACTGTATGGCATTCATTTGTATTTTCTTAAACAGAATTTTAGATATGGTATTGTGCATATTTTAACAGGTACAGTGGATGTTCCAAAATGGCTGCCAGTTCGGGGAGTTAGTACTTTTGTCTGACTGTATGTTACGATATGAATGGAATTAAAATCTGAGTTAATTTACTGTGCCTATTTTTGATTGTCTGTTCGGTTGATGGGGCATCAGTAGTGTAGTGCCATTTCCATACTCCCAAAGGCCCTTCTTTAACCAGAACTTGTTACTTTCAGGTTTTTTAAAAAAGTTTTTTAGTTTAGTTTAGATTTTGTAGCATAAAGCTGTTTTATGGAATGGGGTTGCTAGCCCTAAGCTTGACCCTCAGCTATCACTGACTTCTGGAGGTTTTGGAAATGATTTATTAGTCCTTTTCCTTAGCTTTTAGTCCTCCAGGTAATGGATGACGGACTGACACCACATGAGACCAGGCAGGTTTGGGTTAAGTACAAGCATCTCAGCACGTCTAACCCAGTAAATTTCTCTGACTGTCTGTATGGTTTCTGTGAAAGCTTCCAGTAGCAGTAACATCAGGTGGTGTGGATATGGACCTGGAAAAGGTAGAAATGCCTCAATGCCTACACACACACACACACATTTTGTAAAGTGAAGGAAAATCCCCACAACAAAAAAAGGAGAGATAGAGCTAGACTCTGAACTGCTATTGCTTGAAGTTGCCTTTAGGTATCTGAGTACCAAAAGAGCATTGATTTGTCCTAATGGCTTCATTAAATCCTGAGGAGGTCACATGCATAATCCATGGTAGTGCATATCATTTTTATTCATTTATTTACATTTTTAACAGACACCGTAAAACTATCCGCATGGTGTCCACAGCTTTTTCACCTGTTTACTGCCACCGGAGCTGAAGCGAAACGGCGACAGCCGTGTCCATTTGGGACCCTCAGAGAAGTGGAGAAAGGCAGTCCTCAGTCACTGTTTGGCTCCATTGCCTCGCTGACACACTGAGCCAACATGCTTACGCCCTTCACAAGAATATAAGCTGTACAGGAGGTGCACTGCTTCAGTTTCAGTATTATTTTTGCTTCATGTGTCCAGTTAAGCTCTATTTTAGGACTGTGAAAATATCAAAGGAAGGGGGTAAGTGTAAAGAAAAAACCCTAATGTAACAGGGGCTAGACAATTTGTGAGTAGGCAGGATTGTTTGCTATACGCCTGGAAAAGAATGAATCATCTGTTGTCTAGTACTACATACACACAGCCTTTTCACTTGTAGCGGATTTGCTTCACATTTTCATTTTCTCCTGTTATGGATTTGTTGTGTAGTCGAAACACCCTTTGCTTAAATGCCATGCTAATCAAAGGACTTGCTTCCCTTTCTATTGTTGATGAATTGCTGCTCTCTGTGCCTTGGTTAAAGGAAGATGACCTTCCTTTTGATGCATTTGTCTGTCCATTAACCAGACGGCATGAGCATGAAATCATGTCTTCACACTTTTGAATTAGAGCACTCAGCCTCAGCCCTGGTCAATTAGCCGCAGACATTCTTTATCCACTTTCTTTTCCTTCCTGTATTTTTGGAGGGGAACTCAAGCTCGACGCTGTCAATGACTCTTAATTATTCTTCAGGAGGTGGATAAAGCATTTCATGCATCTGGCAGAATGGCCGAATGGCTTTTCTGCAAAGCAGAATGGGCATGAGTGGAGAGGGCAGGTGGCGTCACGCTCGAGTGCGTGGGTGTAAATCTTTGGCTGGAGGTGTTTCTGCATTGTCAGCGGTTTTCCAAAAGGGCCGTGCTCCCACCAAGCGAGGCAGGGTGAACAGTGTGGCAGAATGTGTCCTCCTCACACCGCTTGTTGTGTTCCCTAATACACAGACCGAGACAAGTAGTGCCACAGCTGCTGTTGTACTGATATTGGCATTTAAAATGTGGTAAACTCCTGTAAGCTGAAGTGTTATCCAATAGTTTTTATCCAGCCTTTTTTTTCTTTTTTCACTGCCGCTAAAAGATGTTGCTGGTGCGAACTCCCGGCCCAATTTTGCCCTGATATTTTTGCCATCCTCCCATTGTCACTTGGATCAGCTGACAGTTGCATGCATAGCAAAAATCTCAGGGGTTGCTTCCATTTGACTGTCACTTGGTTTCTACCAGCCATATGTCATGTCAGACAGAAACAGTACATTATCAAAGCTTAGCCAGGAACAAAACTTGCAATACAGGGCTTAATGTCTGGAACGAATAAGAAAATCATTTTTTAAAATAATGTTATGATACCTTAATGCACCATTTATAAGAAAACAAGAGGATGGAACAAAAGAAAAGCAATAAACACCCTTTTACTTACAATTTGTGGCACTTTTTCTTCTTGGCAAGTTGTATTAATGAGCTGGAGTTCTACCAGGTCAGTCACAGGATTAATTAAGTGTTTTGGGGACAGACCTTTCAGTCACTGTTCTAACTGTTCCATTCATTACACTACAGCTAATTGGCTGGACATGCAGTGTTTGCAAACAGTGGACAGTTAACTACATGTTGAGAGTGAGAGACTGAAATTACTGTTTTTGACCTGTCTCGTCAAACAGGACCTTTTCCTCCCTGATAAATTCAGTTGCACACTGCATGCCATTTCCTACCCCAACCACTGGCTAGTAATAAATGCGTAAATCAAAATGAGATAATTAAAACTATGAAAACATAGCCCTCAGATTATGTGGTAGTAGTCATTTAAAACCTTCCAGGACAGAAACCTTCATTAGGTTTTAATGGCGAGGAATAGTCCTGCTGCCCTTTTAGTGTAGTCACCCTGAATCCATGGCAATGGCAAGAGATAAGCACAGCAAAAAAAAAAAACAAGAAAACAAAAAGACTGTTTGAAAAGCCATTATTGCATAGTTCAGGCTGTTTTTAAAAGAAAGTTCCTGCTGTTTGTTATCATAGTGTGGTCCTTCCCGCTCAGCAGGCCATGGTAATGCCATGGCTGTGTTAGTATTTGAGCGCAGGGCCTACTCCATTAGCTCGGAGCAGGTGTTTAGCTGCACACATTTTCCCTTGTGTCTCCTCAAGCCTTCTCTATGTAGAGACGTGAGAAAAAGCTTTACTTGAGTCCCTCCCCAAAGCTGCCAGGGCAGTGCAATCGGCTGGTCAGCTGTCAGGGCAGAGTCCTTATGTAAAAGAATTCAGGTGTCCATTTGCTGAGCAGGTTCAGTAAAAAAAGGATTTGTCAGATATAGAAAGGGGAGAAAAATTTCAATATCCACTGTTTGTTTTCTTCTCAAAGGGACATGTTGTCTAATGACAGTGTTATCCAGAACGGCTCATTCTGTGTATTTAAGAAATTAAAGGCTATATGAAGTGTGCTTTGGACATTGACCTAGACTATTTTCTATCACCTGTTTTGACTTGGATGTCTGTAATCATTTCCCAGCATTGGATGCAAAAAAAAAAAAGAATAATTATAATAACATTTGCACAAAATACGTTTCTTTTACCTTAGTGTCAGATTCAAATGTGTATCGCCGTGATGCAGGCATCTCGCTGTCAGATTCAGCAGTTTGCAACAGGTCTTGTACAGATGCCCTAATGTCCTCAGCTCCACCTGCATTTTTAGCTTATGAAGATATTTATTCATGTCTTGTGGTTGAGATGTTGATATTTTGTTTCCTTTCACATGTAACAGTTTACATCCCTGGTGCACTTCGACAGAAAAAAAAGTCCTTTGTTCATTTCAGTTTGAAACAAGAGGTGTAAAAACCCTCAGGCAAGTATTATTGCTGTTTACCTGCGTTGCGCAGGGTCCTCTGAAATATTTGGTGGCTCATAAGCCTGAGGGTATACCAGCATATTTGCACCAGAAGTGCTTTTTGCATTTTTAAATAATTGTAAAACATGGAATGCATTAAAGCAAAAATACATAGCAGTGACAGTATGTATTTTTTCTTGTTCATTTCATACCTTGCAGAGGCATACATGCAGTTGCAACATGTGCGACTGTAAATCTCACACATTTTGATTCCATCTGTACAGGTCATCTTTCGCTAGAATAATTGAGGCACAGTCCTTAGTCAAGGACACATTTCAAAGCACACCACCCAGGACTGGAACCCGTGACTCTTGCGTCCTGAACTCTAGCGTGCACAGCTGCCTTGTTCTGCGTTGTCCTGTGGTTTGTTATGTGTGGCACGTATGCACACCCTGCAGATCCTGAAGCACATATTTATCTCAGATCTCATCATTGGTTCAATATTGTGCTGACAAGTGCTGCAGATTGCCTTGAAAACCACGGCCAAACATCGGGTCTAATATTCCAGCGATAAAGAAATGTGGTTGTATCAGACCCACCAACTGTCCATATCTCCTGTGGTTTTACCTATGTACCTGTGCGGAATTGCAAAACATTTATGTATTTATTTTTCAACGGGAGAGATACGCCTAGGTGGTAAACACATTTACAGCTATTAGTTTAAATATGAAATGTTAAATGAATGGATGTCCGTGTGTATGATTATGTAGAAACTTTTTTAGATATTTTGCATAAGGATTTTTATGCTCTCAGCATGCAAGCTGTTCCTAGGCCTGCATTTTAACTGTATCTGAAGATTTGTGCTAATGTAGGTGTACATTGTATGTGTATTTTTATTTTTATGTGTTATGGGCACAGGTGGGTGTGCATGTGTGTGTGGCTATTTGAATATATGTGCTTGTGTCCATATGTGCGTGTGTATATCACTGCTCTTGTTCTGCAGTAATTTGACTGCCAGCACTGTGCACTAGTTTTTAATATACTTTTAAAGTAATATTGATAAACGGGTCAAAAACAAGCTATGATAGATCTTTCAGATAGACAGAATCTTTAATATTGATTCTAACACATTATCCTTTATTACTTTTATTATTTTGTCACATGAGCGTTCACCTCCATCTGATGGACAAGCACTGCAGCCATTGACTGTCACTGTGAAGTAGATAGAGATTGAAAGAGTGGAAAAAACAAATAAATACATTTTAACATTTTTTGTAAATCAGGTGCACACATTGTGCAGTGATAACTCTGGAACACACAATACATTGTATATTTCAAAAATAATACAGTGTAATTAAAATAGTACATACAATCTAAATGTATGGTATAAAAATATATGTTTTGGCAGGTATGTTTTTGTTTATTTGAAATGTCATTCATATGTTTATTCATTCTTTATTGGTCTGCCAGGAGGGTAGAAGGTTATTTTGAAGTACCTACAAATATTTTATTCAGACAGTTTGATATCTTGCAGACACTGTGTTGTAAATATATAAACACAGATTTTAGTATACTAGAAATGTGGGAGGGAAACAGAAAATGTTAGCATGAAAAGCTAAATATTTTTATTACTACCTGACCAATCAGAGGCAGCCCATGGTGTCAGTCACTCAATAAAGACTCATTTTTATTGACTTAGGTTTTTTGACTTACCCTGCCACACATCATTATGGTGAGAACTTTCTTCTGATACAGAGACGGATTTAGGTTTGTTTAGCTTTGATTGAATTGCATATGCCCTAAAAGAGGCTAAGTGCATGTGATTGAATCCCGCCTGATGTCTAATCAGTGCATTTGATTTCTGGAACTTTGCAATTATCTCCAAGTGGGGTAAGCTCCGCGTAATCAGAGCTTTCAAATAATATGATTAATCAGTGTGCTGGTTTGGCGCGCTGCAGAAATGTGTCCCCGTAATCAGTCTCGAATAAGCTTTGATTTTGTGGGAATGCTCAGGATGCGAGAGAATGAAGAGGTATCATGGTAACGCTGGCTTTAAATAATTGACAGAAAGTTGTGTGCATGTATTTGGAAGTGTAGGGCCCTTATGGAGATGATAATTCACCATTTTGCTTTGAACAGGAGCTGATATGAGGGGAGACACTGATCCCGTTCATTAATTGTTTGGTCATTGCTCTATTGGTTTATTAATCAACTATGTTGTTTTACTCAAGCCATGAATAGAATACATTAAAAAAAATTTTTGCCCAAAAACAAAACAAAAATGCCTCATCTGGATTAGGAGATAAGGCGAGGAGAATGGTGACACACGATACCTTAGTGATGTGAAATCAATGTTTTTTTGGGGGTTTTTTTTTGCTTTGTTGTGTCATCCCCTAAGTTCTGCTTAACGATCGTTAAGTCTTCAGCTCCTATTGGTGTATATTTTGTGGCCTTTGGGGTTTGGTGTTGATGCTGCTTATCCCAGCGACTCACCTGAGCCCTGAGTGGGCTGGTGTGGGCAGAGCCGGTTAGTGCTGAGGCACCCTGGACCTTCTCTCAGTAGATGGGTTTCATGCAAGAGTATCTGTTTAAAAAGCACTGTTGCCCGCATATCCACACACACACACATACAGCAGACAAATCAAACACACATGCAAACAAGCGTGTACACACACATACAGCAGAGAGATGCACAAACACGCATGCAAACAGGCATGTGTGCACACATAGAGCAGACATACGCACAAACACGCATGTACACACACACACAGCATACACATGCATGAACACGCATGCAAACACGCATGTGCACACACACAGAAGACAGATGCACAAACATGAATGCAAACAGGCATGTACACACACAGCACTCACATGCACAACACACACACACACACACAAACAGGTATGTGCACACACGTTCACACATACAAACACACACACACAGACACGCACATTCAAACAATTGCTATGGTCATTACTATCTCTCCCTGAAATGACATTTAGACATTTAGTGAAAATCACCACCAGGACTATCCTGTGCCAAACACTCACCCTTGTTTTATTCTGATACAAAATGGATTATGACCAGTAATAAGATGCATTTATTCAGCACAATTGCTTCTTTTCAAGGTCCTGAAAGCCTACCTGTCAGTCAACCCATATTCATTTCCGAGACAATGCAGTTAACCATGTGAACTCTGTATCAAACTATGGTAAAAAGCAAAAGGGAGCAGGGTTATATGCAGCAGCTGCAGCTTTTCTTCCTGTAGTCTGTATCTGTGCCTGCTCTGCTTTCTTTCGGAACAGTTGGGTTGTATTTAATAACTGACTTTTAAGTACCATTACTTCATAAGTACCAATGTGTTTTCTGATTTTATTTTATCATTCTTTTTTTGTTGTTGCTCAAAACAACCCCTGGGTAATTTTGTGGCCACCTTATGGTGCTATACCGGTGATTTTCTAAGCATTTTCTGGAAAATTTCATTTTCTAAAAGGAATTTTCTAAGCAATCAAACTTCTACTGAATATCGTGTTATTTTACATATTTAAAACATGGTGCAGTACAATCCCCTTATTAGGGACATATATATGTGCTGTTTGGTTTGCTGCCATCTTGAATTTGTTGCAAATTGAAATTTAGGATTTTCCCCCCCTAAATATTCTACTACAATGTTTCAATCCCAACTGACACATATCCTCCAGAGCCACATTATTTCACCATTAGACTTGGATGAGTGAATATATTATTATGAGTTGAAAAAGCATTCACTTGTTAGTTGGGTGACCATTAGGACAAACAACCTGCCACTGAAAATTCTTTGTCTGTTTGACCAGGGTTGGTTAGAGAGGTTCTTATATTGAAGACAATTCTTTCTCTTAACTGATTTTCTAACCTCAGCATCTTTAATTGGCTGCTTCATTAACAATCATTTACTCCTCTTCTGTACAGATAGATGATAGATAGATAGATAGATAGTTAGACGGACATATGGAGCAGAGCGAATCATAAATCATCTGCTTTGAGAGAGTGAGTCTTGTGTGGAGACTCCCTTCGCTTTCCTAACTACAGAAGGATTGAGGAATGAGGAATTTGAAGCTCTGCTGGAGAGTTCTGCTCTAACAGAATTTTCCTTAGAGATTGATCCGTTTTTGCTCTGCAGTAGGCGGGGTGACCAAAGAACTATGTATGTTATTGTGTTTGAAGGGGTCACAGCCTTTTCTTTGAGAAGATGACATTTTACACCTCTGAACAGTTAACACATGATTTAGGAAAAATGCAAGGACACCTCTTTGTAATCTGTTAATACTGGTGGTTCTCTGAATAATGCAGCCCCTCCCCTTGTGAGCATGTGTGTTTGTGTGCGTGAGCGTGTGTGCATGAGTGTGTGCATGCGAGCATGCCTGCGTGTGTGTGTGTGCATTTTTCGCCTGTTTCTTGGGGAAATCTTTCAGTCACAAATCCCCAGCAGCGGCGCGGTGTGCACAGCTGCGTAGGTTCTGACATTTTCATGCGCAGTGTCACATCTTGTCTGAGAATGCCTCTCGCTTGTTCACTTGTGAACAATGGCAGCCGAGCAGAGGCCAGATCCAAGCCGACAGCAGTGTGCCGCACCGTAGAGGAAGAGACTTTTAAGAGAAATAACATGCGCTCCAGGATCCAACACAGCAAGGAGCCTAAATCACGACCGTGTGACACTTTGACAGGCGGGAATGGAAGAACACAAGATGCGTCCCTTCAGCTTGCACTTAAGATCTCCATAGTCATAGATCAGAATCCTGGCTTATTGTATGCGCAGCGTGACTGTGGAATGCTCACGGAGCAAGGCCATATGTGGAGGCAGTGCGCCATGGCTTTGTGGTCAGGGAACCACAATTGTAATCTGAGTGTTTTAGCTTTGACTCCCTTGAGAGGCCCCACCATTGTACCCTCAAGCAAAGTCCCCTAATCTGAGTTGTTTCTTTAAATATTCATATGTATAAATGAATGGTGTTTAAAAGTGTAACCTGCTACATAATGTATGTAAAGGCTATGTGAAAGCCTGCTATGCAAATTAATGCTGTAGTGCATGCAGGGCTTGTCGCCTGCTTTTCCTGGTGTTTGTGAAAAAAAAGGAAACCAGTAGCTATTTTTGCTCTTATAGAAACGGTTCTCTGGTCATCTCGCCACCAGCACTAGGCTCTTCCTGCCTCTGTTTCCAATCTCTCCAGCATCTTCCTCTCTAAAATCAATTCCCACGTCCAATTAGCAATTGTGTGTGGTGTAGAACATTTGCACGTGTTTGTTGCTTGACCCATTGCTCACCAAAGCTGGCTGTTATAAGTGGAAAATTGGAATTGATTAAAGGTAAGGGATGAAGAGGCTGAATTAGCATAGAGATGGAAGAGCGGTTGTTCAACGCAGTGTTGTACATTGGGTTTCAGTTCCCGCCCATCCATCAATCAGATGGGTAGGCTTCTCACCAAGTTTGAAATGGTCAAGGACACTCTTGTGGGAAACGGTGTCTGCTTTGCTCTGCACCAGTTCTTGTTACTACTAGCCAGAGATGGCAAAAATCAGTTTCTACGCCACTGGTGAAGAGAGAACTCCAATGAGATTCTGGGTGTGGCAGTGGGTTGTTAGATCAGAGCTCCTTGTTCTGGCTTGCTGTTCTGGAAACTCCATATTTCAGCCAGTCATAAACTGTGTGTTGAAACTGAAGCTGGTTCTGGCTCATTATTTTACTGTTTCACTCTGGGAGCTTAAACAATTCCTGCCATTTCATACTTGCAGGTTTTGGGAATGTTTTATGCCTGAGATGTAGGCCCTTTGAAATAACACGTACAATATCTAAAAAAAGAAAGGAAGAAGAAATCTAGTAATCCTGTTAGGAACAGAAAAAAAACTATCTGTAACAATGCGGGTGACCCAAGCCAATAGTTTAGCAGTTACCAATATTGTTTGCTTGCACAAATGGTTTTGTAGTTTGTGCATAGGAATAGCTTTTTATTTGTTAGCATACTCTGTAGGAATAGATTGGCATTGAGCACTATTACTATCACACAGGAATAAGCTGGCACTGACTGCTGTTTTTAACACACTTATGTTTATTTTAGTGGGTAGTGACCATGTTTAGATGCATTTGGAACACTTTTTCCTATACATCTATGAGAGAAAATATTGAATGCCCAGACAGTAGGTCTCAAAGTGAATTAAAAAGGTTCTTGGAGTGAATTAAAGAGAGTGAGACAATCTTGCCATTTGTCAAATTGCTATGGAAACATGGAAGAAACGATGCTTTCAGTGAGTTTTCTGTTCCTATTCTGAAATACCTTTATCTGTAACCTGTTTTTTTATCTCAGAACTGCAAATGACATTGCTTTTCTTAGGTGAAAGCGTCTAGGTGATTTTGTCCTGGTATTGGTTCATATTTTACTGAAGCAACAAGCATTTTGTCCTTATAAACCTAAATACAATTGAATTCATGAAGAAAACTTTTTTCTGATACTTTTAACCCCTGTAAGAAAAGAGACAATTATTCATGTATTATTTGCTTTTAATGTATTCCTTTGCTGTATTTTTACAGTTGGTGCAAAAAAGGTGGTACTCAAAATGTAACCTTGTGTGATCTTGAATTATTTTGTCCAAAATCAATTTACTTCTTATACAAGCACGAGTTCATGAATTCTCATTTGAATGGCCTAACATCTGAAAGGGTTAAAAGATAGTGCTCCAGTTGAAGAGACAACAGTGGCTCTCACATGATTCTGAACATTGGGTCCAATTTTCTTTGCTTTGATCTCACTATTTCACCACTTATGGCATGAAAGTGTCTGTCCTGTATTCCATAAAATGGGCTTCTCACCAGATGGCACATCAAAACAGAAAACCTATTGAATTAGAGCAGATGACCCCCAGTTTCCTGCTCACTGAAATATGCTGCTGTCATTAAATTGAGATGGCCAGTCCCCAGAAACACCTGCATTGTTGTCTTCAGCACTTTGCACTTGGTGTTGTACCAGCACTTTGCACACTTCTCCTCAGTTAGATTCTTTGGTGTCATATGTTAGTGGAAAAAAGGAGAATGCCCACTTACACACCAGGATAGTGTGTAAAATGACACTCCACATTGTGAAGCTTCCAGTTCCATCCATGGTTCTGCCAGCAATGGTGCATGCCCTCATCCCCCCACCTCTCTCTCTCTCTCTCTCACACACACACACACACACACACACACACACACACACACACACACACTCACTCACTCACATGAAAGAACACCACTGGCAGGCTAAAGCAGGGGCGGGGCTTAGGTAACAGATGTACCTTTTGGAAACCCTAAGGACATTGGTGATGACCCTGACACTTTGCTGAATGAAGTCGGGGGCAGGGATGAAACTGATCAATAAAGGCAATCAGCAGCGCTTGTTCCATTATCACCTCAGAGTTCCCTCTGTCCGCATCCCCATCACTGCTCAGGTAGAGTTAAACAATGCTGAGCGCTGTGTGGAACGGCTGGCTGTGTTTCTCGCCACTGCACAGGCTGCTGGCCAGCCTCTGGGTCTAATGGAAATCGACATTCTCATTTCATACAGATATGAAATTTTGTGAAATTACAGATTGGGATGGAAAGCCGTTTTCATCTTTGCTTCCATGTTCCCCTTTATGCTCTTAGAAGGGCTTACATTCTTAGGCTTCATGTATACATGAATATTAGGCCTTGCAATGGCTGGGAAATCTATTATTGTTTTTTTTATAATTCAGAGGTTAAAATAATTTGCATTCTGATTACTGTATTGTCACATTCAAATCTAGAGATAAGAGTCATGAAATATTACCCCATCACGTCCATACTCAACTGTAGCTGATGTGATTGGATGGCACTACACATTCTAAAACCCTTCGAAAGTAATGAGCCAAAGCCACATTAGTATGAGCACTGTTTTTTGTTTGTAGTTTTCTTGCCTTTTCATAAAATAAATAAATAAGAAATAAAAATAAATTCATTTAAAAAAAGTAATAGAAAATTGGCCTAGCCTCCAGCTCAAGAATAAAGCAGAAATTGATTTGATTTCTTCTAGATTGAACTAATGGCCATTTCCCATTCTCCCTGACTTCCCTCCCCCAATAGGAGAGTGGGTTTATTATGAGTGCGGCCATTTCACAGTGTCCCTTGCCACATCCTGAAAGCAGAATCCATCACTTCCTCTACTGGAGAGAATGATAGGAATTGTGGGAGCAGTGCCAAAGAAGAGCGAGAGAGGTTGGGGGGAAAGCAGGCATGGAAGGAGAGGAAAGAAAGAGGACGAAGGAATGAGGTCCAAAGAAAAAGAGTGAGGCTATAATATTATGTTCGCAGTATTATAAATGTGCATGTGTACTGTAAACCATGTGATCTGATTTGTTAACGTTATTCTCCTGCATTGCCCGAAATGGAAAGAGAATCCCCAGGAACCGGGTTGCTATTTCAGTCACGTTTCCTGGAAAATGGTAAATATAATGTTCTGCTGTGAGAGCTGAAAATGACGAGTGACTGCATTTCTGGAATGACTGCATTACCATAATCAGAGACCGTCAGTAATTCATGTAATGAAGGGCTTTCGTACGGATCGGGTTGGCTGGTAAATGACAGGCGGTGAGGAGGATGATGGTGGCGGTGATGAGGTAATGGACTGCCCGTCAGGCATGGATGGGTGGAGCCTGGCCGGATTAACTGAAGGAGATTCCACATGGCAAAGGGCAGAGCGAGATGTGAGACCATTAGTTCATTCCATCTGGGATCATGCCCGTTTACCTGAAGCCAATTGTTTTTTTACCCAATGATCTGGCTGCTAATTGAAAGAATTATTGAGCCTTTAGGACCTCAGTCCTTATGGACTGATTACCTTTCCCAGGGCTGGGTGGTTGACTCACTGAGATCCGGATAAAGATGTAATATGGTCAATGGACTGCATTTATATAGCGCTTTTATCCAAAGCGCTTTACAATTGATGCCTCTCATTCGCTAGAGCAGTTAGGGATTAGGTGTCTTGCTCAAGGACACTTCGACATGCCCAGGGCGGGGTTTGAACCGGCAACCCTCCGACTGCCAGACAATCGGTCTTACCTCCTGAGCTATGTCGCCCCAATACCACAATAATGCGCACAAAAAACCCATTACTTTGAAAGGCGGCCATGTCCTCTATCCTCTCTGATTGAAGACCCAGCACAATGCTGATTAAAAGTTTCCAGCCATGTGCAGTTTGCAAATGCCATTCTGTCTTTTCCTGCTAGGTCCACTAAGTCCTCCCAGCATGTGGTGAATTTCTCAGGATTGTAATTCATTGTTTCCTGTTGATAAGCCGTAACACCGTTTATGCAGTAGCCTTTCTACTGATTCTATACCACAGTCCTCCTTACCACCCAAAGTGTAAGGAGGAAAGGTTGGAGAAACTTACCACATCCTCACAGGTGTGCTCCATTTACGAAAACTGGCTTAGATGTTGAGGGATAAACTGTTTGGTGGAATACGTATCATTCTAATTTCCTTGCCATTCGTGTGGAAGCTTTTCAATGAAATCTGCCGGTTAAAATGGTATCTCTTGTTATTATCTTATAGCCCCTTAATACTTTCATGTGTTGTTCTCAGACACATCCACAAACTGCTAATATGTACAATTATTTAAACATTTGAAACACATTTCACAATACTGCCCATTACCCTTGATCCACATTGTTCCTGTCTCTATTCTTTTTTTCCTTTTGAAGAAAACCAGTTTAACAAAAGATTTGGTGCTGTGCTCTCTGACAGTATTCTTTTTTTTTCTTTTTCTTTTTTTTTTGAAAATTCAAGTAAACTGCACCTGAAACAATTTTACAGGCTGTTCCTGTCTTCTCGTGTTGTTGGGGATAAAATTGAATGAGAATTGTGGGTAGTTTTGTGATGGATCACGCTGCAGACGCTGGAGTGATTGCGGACTTGTACGAAGCCATCCAGAGAAACGGCAAACTCGGTGCAACGCTTCCAGTGAGGCTCCTGTCTCCGTATAGCAAATCAGCCAGCTGGAACTTCACAGGGCTAACCAGTAATGCACCGACAAAATACTGAGGCTTTGCAGCTACGTTGCAAAAAAACATTGTACAGACGTTGCTGAGCATAATTCCTGCAGTCAGAATAAGCGTACTAGTCATAAAAAACCACTGTTATTTCAGACAAGGGTGATTTAATTTCTGTGGCCTTCCTGTTGTTTTCCTGCAGAACATTAAAAGACACTGGTTTAATAATGAACATGATTATCTTGCAGCAGGCAGGGAAGTCTTTAGAGGTTTGTCTTGCGTTTTCCCTCCTCCAAAAGGTGATTTCATGACTCAGTGATGCAGGCAGGTCGCATACCCTGTATAACCCAGTGGCCATGCACCTTCGTGAATAACTACCACCAGGCAGCTAAAGGAATCAAACGTGATGATTTAGTGTTGAACATATTGTTTATAATTATTATTTTGAGTCTTAAGCTCTATTCCTATATGAGGCCTTGCAAGCCTAATTCTTTTGGTCTCCTGAGTTTGCTTATATCTGGAATCAACAGGATCCATTCAGTATGCAAAAATGTGACCCATTTCACATTGTTGATTGCAACATACAACTGAATCATTGATTTAATGCATATTCCTAAACCACACAGTTCAGTTCATATCCAGGGTAGATGACATGTGTCCTGATTTTGAGTGGGGAGAGAGAGAGTTCCTCTTTTTACTTACGTCTTACTCTACACACAGTTCTGACCAGCAGCCCCTTCAGAGGTCTAACTTTTTCATTGACTGTGGACCAATATCAGGAGATGAAGAGAGAGTGAGAGAGACAGAGAACCATTGATGGCAGAATCTGGAACAAACTTGGGAACTTCACTGTGTGGAGTGTCACTGCACACGACTTCACTTCATTTGTTTATTGGAAAGAAGTAAACATGAATGTTCAGCTCTGAAGCAATAAGACAACAATGCAGGTGTTTGTGGGGACTGACCATCTCAATTTAATGACAGCAGCATATTTCAGTGAGCAGAAAACGGGGTCATCTGCTCTAATTCAATAGGTTTTCTGTTTTGATGTGCCATCTGGTGAGAAGCCCATTTTATGGAATACAGGACAGACAATTTCATGCCATAAGTGGTGAGATAGCGAGATCAAAGCAAAGAAAATTGGACCCCAATGTTTATAATCCACTGTTGCCTCTTCAGCCAGAGCACTATCTTTTAACCCTTTCAGATTTAGACCACTGAAACCCCTTTCATTTCAGGCTGTGCAAATGAGAATACATGAAACTTATTTTGTTCAGCAAATTGAACAAAATAATCCAATATAACACAAGGTTACATTTTGAGCATAAACTTGCAACTAGAATACAGCACAGAAATATATTAAAAGAAAATAATAAAATAAGAATAGTTTTTTTAAGGGATTAAAGGTTTAAGGCTCTTGTCAACAAGGCAAAAGAAACAAAGAAGAAAGAATGGGGAAAGGAAGATGAATGAGGGAGCAGGAAGAGATTGGGGGAAAAGAGGGAGATGTAGCAAAGAGTGAGGAAGAGTATGTGACAGAGGTCAATAGGATGGATGGTTGAGGGGGAAAGGTAGGCAGTGCGAAGAGCAAACGAGGTACTGGGACGAGGGTGGCAGACAGTTAGGGAAGGATGACCTTCACAGTGATCTCTGTCTGCTGTCTGATTTAAGGTACCTCAATTTACCACAGTAGTAGGCAATGCAGCAGGCTGGGTATTTGTAGTCAACTGTGGACTTGTAAGGTGTAGTATTCCCTCTCTTGTGGACTCTAGTTTTGACTGGTCTTAGCAAATGGGGGGCAGGAAGCCATGGTTGTAACGGTACAGACCCAGAGAAACTTGGGCTGTCTTCTTCTGCTGAGAACATGGCTCAGGCGCTGTAGAGCTCTTACATTATCTGAAAACATGCATGATGCATTGGGCTTGGTGAAGCGGATAGCACTCTACATGTTCTTGACACAGTAACATTGCCAGAGTGCTACATATCTGTCATCTGCAGGTTTAACATGTATGCATGCAATGTGTGTGTTCTTGTAATTTAGAACCATGATGCAGCCATTGCATGCACAGCAATTACAGTCAAATAAACTACTTATTTCACAAACAGTATTTAGCAAGCAGTTGGCACTCTTGTCATGCTTCCTGAGTGTGGTACACCAAACCAAAAGCTTGTCAACATTTACCCGCATTTTAAACACTGTTAACTCTGGAGAGATGCCACGTTTTATGCCAGCATTTAAAAAAACGGTCTGCTCTACAGAGCAGAGGTGTCACTGGATATTAGCTAAATATAGCAGTTTAAACCTGATCATTAAAACAAGCTCTGTCTCTTGTCTCTCTTGCCTGGTTTGTCCTATTCAATGTAAGGATTTACTAAAATCAAGTTGCCCAATTTTGACCTTGATCCTGGGTCGCAAAAATGCTGCAATTTTTTTGCAGCATTGTCATCACTCATCAAAGATGTGCATGAAGACATTTTGACCACATGCCACTACCTGGTTTTTATGTCCATTGTGTAATTGTGCATTATGAAAATAAGGTATTGTGACAATACAAATCTGCTGACAAGATACTGTATATGATGTTAGCAAGTGGCCAGATTTTCTTTGCCACACAAAAGATTTTTTGTGCAATGCAACCATTGTCTTTTATGTTTGTCTTTTGTGTTTCTTATAGTGATTAAAGAACAGTGTGTTTCATGGAAAACTAGAGTAGATCTTTTTTTGTGAATGTATGCATGATTTATCCACATGGAGAACTCTGACAAAAATGTGTGCGGTCAGAGTCATGCAATGTACATAATGATATCCGTGTGATTGACAGAACTGGCCTTTGCTTTCACACAACTGCACATCTCACAAGAGGGAATATGTCTGCTTGTGTGTGAAGACAGTTTTTGTACATGTACACACACACACACAAATGTACATTCATGCATAGACATACATGCACACATTTAATACATTTATTTTTATGTCCACATACAGGAAGCAACATCAAAGGACATAAACAGTGAAAACACACAGTACAGAATAATGAAATGGAACCTGATATGGAATGGCTCATTAAGGCATAGGTAGCAGTTCCTATAATTGCTGACTAGGAACAGTGTCTTGCCAGCTGGTTTTTCTGCTGTTTTAACATCCAAGCCAGTTGCAGACCCTCACCTGTGAACATTGACAAGACTGCCAAATATAAATACTAGTAATTACGTTTATAGTCAGGTTGTTAAAGAGCTGCCACCAGAGGCTGATTCTTCAGTACCCTTGTGAGGAAGGACTCTTTTTGCCTGGAATCAAAAGTACAGCCTACTTCCCTACCAGACACCGCTCTGCTTTCCTCATTAGCAACAACAGCATCTGGAGAATTAGCAGACACTTATCATTATTGCTAAGGTTGAACATGATAGACATGATGCAGGAATGCTTTCACATTTTCACAGAAGATGGGCATAATGGTAATAGATCCTTAAATAACAATTCCACAATCATATTATGCATTGCTATGTACAAACCTTTGTATGCATGCATAGCAGCCATTTAGAAGTGATAGGGATTCAGTAACTTGTTTGTGATCATACTGGAGTGATTGAGTCTAGGTGGTAGGCCCTGCAATCTTGCTTTAACAGTGAAATGACAATATCATCATCAATTGCAATATTGTTAAATGCAGAATGTGATGTGAATGATCAGAGAGCAATGTAAACAAGTCCAGTTTTGCTGTTTTTGTTGCTGAAACAAATAAGGAAACTAGTGCTCTGAGTCCCTATATCCAGTAGTTCCTCTAACAGTAGTGAGCTGGTCAGTGATAATGTCCTCCAGAGTAACTCCTACCCAAACACGGGTCATTTAGGTCAGGCCAATTTGGCCAGACGCCATAGGCTGCAGAGTGTTTTCCATTTTGCCACTGGGTTGAGTTGCTGGCTAGAGGAACCTTTATTTCTGTCTTCACTGGAGGCTCACTAGACATCTGCATACCCCTGTACAGGACTGGGTGAAATCACATTGTGAGGGACATGTACATACATACATACACACAGATCCCAAATAGCCATATTTTTTATTTTTGGTAAATCTGGAAGAAACAACAGGGAGGCAGGATCTTTCCTTCAGAAATTCCAGCATATCTCTTTCTTGGCCTAATCGCTGTTTATTTTTTTAAAGGTGGTGGCTTGGCTCAAGCCTGTCTGACCTTTTGCGGAGGGTTTCGGACGGTTTGGTAGATCCCCTGTGTGCAGCCTGTGGCAGACGTGGTTAAGTAAGCTCCCTGGGTTGGGCTCTAATCAGTCCCCACAGTAGCCCTGCTTAGTCCCTAGTTTTTGCTCTTGTCGCTCTCTGGGAGATGTGAACGATATGAATACATTCATAGCAGGGGGACCTGCTGTTGATTAATGCAGAGAAGAGACTTCCCCGCTAGGTCAGTAACACTGAGAAAGAAATGTACAGAAAGGAGAGTCCGCATGGTAGCGTAATTCAGCAAAGGAAAGATTGATAAAATCTCTTCTTTTCTCTTTACTTCCTGCAATAAATTGGATTCTTGAAAATCAGTGGGAATCCGAGACAGCAGAAACAAATGCTTGGAAAATACCGGATGTGGCCAATAAGAAAAATGAAGTGTGATTAATGAAGGAGAGAAAAACATACTTCTCTCTGAGAGCAGATGTTACTTGTGATACATACTGGTTGCAATTCTCTCTCCCCCTCTCTCTCTCCCTCTCTCTTTCTCTCACTCTCACTCTCTTGGTGCCATCCAGAAGATCAGAAAAAAAAAAAAAAACTCTGTACTGACATTCATTGAAGTGGCTTTGGGTGGGTTCAGTGCCTGTCTTGTGATTTCCTTGCACTGTAAGTCATACTAAGTGGTAGTAAGTGGTGTATTTTGGTTCTTGATTTTAGCAATAAGTTGGTTAATGAAATATAATATATTCTCAGAATGGGGTCCTTTCAATACTGTTATAGACATTCATTTTATTACATACAAGTTAATTTGATTATATTACAGACATTTTGCAGATGCTCCTATCCAGAGCGACTTAAACAAATTTTTACATAGCATCCATTTATGCAGCTGAAGCAATGCAGGCTACGTTCCTTGCTCAAGGGTACAACAGCAGTGTCCAACCCAGGTATTGAACCTCTGATCTTCAGGTTACAAGGCCAGCTCCTTACCCATTATACTACATTGCCGCCTGACAGTTTGAGACAAAAGGGCTGCTGCTCCGCATTTCATTTTGTCTATGGTCCCTATTTCATGATTTGTTTGGTGAGCTTATAATGATCCTGCTGTTACAGCAAAGCACCAGTGATAACTGGGTCTAAACCTTTCTGCTGCTATGGTGCTGAAAAGAACTGCCACTGCAGTAGATGCAGATGGCTTTAGCCTCTGTGTGTATGAGCTGTGTGTATGTGCAGTTTAACTTCTGTGCAATCTGCATTCTGCCACTGGATATCGGCTTACCTCTTACACTGACTAGCTCTCGTGTGTCTGGGTGAAGGAGTAATTTGACCCGTGCGGTTTTTTTGACTCTCCTTTAGTTGTGCAGCTCACCACTAAGCCCCGTGAAAACCCAGTCAACCCAAGTGGGCTATCCACCTGCCCGTGCTGGGATCAGGTGGCATGTAATGACTAATAGGCATTCGGTGATTTATTTCCCCGTTTGAAAAATTATGCCCCCGCGCAAGGGCTGTGCTTTTGCTTTTTATTGACCCTCTTAACTGGTGAGGCACATGTTGAAAGTATGGTGAATAATGGACCGCATGTATATGGTGCTTTTCATCTCAGGACCTCAAAGCGTTTTACAGTGACCCCACCTCAAACGCAACCAGTGGTGGTTGAGGAAAACAAGCGGTTGAGGTTGAATGAACTGGTGTCAGGCACTGGCAATGGACAATCAGACAATAGTATAGTGATCTGCGGTGTCTCATGAGTAAAGGAAGAAACAGTTAGAAGACCCTCAGACTCTTCTTTTGGTTTGCAAAAATGACAGCAGGTTTTACAATCTCTACAATGGGAATGGATGAGAAATGGAACAGCATAGTCCCTTAACCAATATGCTGTGTGCAGGGAGAGAGAGGGAGCTGCGGGTTAGAGCCTGAATGGAGGTGAGAAGCACCCATCGGGGTCACTGCCTCGGCCATTCTCTCCCCGCCTTTCCTCCGCACTCCCCTCTCTCCAGCACCTTCCCTTCACCCCAGCCGTTAAATTTTAATGTCTTTCCTCTTGCCCTCAGTGCCTGCCTTCATGAGACACAGAGACATAGATTTTGATTTGACATTAAAATGCAATAATGCATACGGATACATGAATAAATAACGGCTGCTAAGTTCTTATTCGGGACACCAGGGCTTCCCTCGGTTTTACGACATCATACTAAATTAATATCGGCTGCGTGTGTGCGCCTCTGCTGTCCTGTGCCCTCGATATTTTACCTTTGGTCCACAGCAGACTTTCAGAGGAACTTGTATTTGTGTAGCGGAACACTAAAAATGTCCTAATTGCTAAGCTATTTTCCTGCGCAGGCTGTGTTTATGAGACCACAGTGACAAAGTTTACTTCGAAAGTCCATTGGATGTTTGGCCAGAAGGTGACAAATTTAATTTATTTTCCTGTTCAGTCTCAGAGCAGTATTTCTGACTGCCAGTGCAGACAGCGGCAGATAGAAGTTGATTGGCTCTCCTCATCTTCATGCAATAATTAATTCTAGGAAGTTCTCCCTCAGGATGCTGCTATTCTCATTAAGCAGGCATCACTATTAGCTATAAGTTGCTTAATTAACAATGCAGTTAATGCAGAACCGAGACAAGGCCCAGGAAAAACACGAGGCAGGGATGGCAGAGAGTGCTGGCTTTGAGGAAACAGTGCTGTGTCTGTCACCCTGGAGGTCATGTGCATCAATAGGGACTTCATTTCCTTACAAACAGAGTGTCGATCTGACATGTTTGCTCCACTGGGCCTTCCTGGAGTTGCCTGAATGTCATTCGTGTGAGTGCACTGGGTAACCAGTCCCCACCGTGGTTTCCAACAAGAGCTCACAAGAAGATTCACTTTGATGCCTGCTGATGCATTTCCTCATACCCCCTGCAGCTGTAGCTCCTTTACCCCTCCTCTCATTCGAGCTGGGGGGGTTCTTCTGGTTGGCTGGAGCCTGAGATTTCAGAGAGCACACCCCTTATAGGTGTGTTTAAAAAAAACAGGAAAAAAAATTCTAATCTCCATAAGAGCTTTTCCATCGATTTCTCTCCCCTCCTCCCTTTCTCTCTCTCTCTCACATACACACACATACACACACATACACATGCAGCCCCTTTCTGTGTTATCCTCAGAAGTAATCAATGCCCCCCCCTCACCTGTTCCCCGTTAACTCACATGGTTACAGCAACTGTTTCTCTGTTCGTCTGTCTGAGAAGAGCAGTGGTTATCGATTGTAAGTGGAGCCCAGCGCTCACTTGCACACCGTTAATTCACACTTTTTTCACGCTTGGCCTAAGCCTGGATCGCCGTGCTGGAGGCTTATTTAGGTGGCTTGCAGGGTGGAGTGGGTGGAGGTGGGTAGGAGAGAGAGGGTCAGTTCCCCAGCATTGACAGTGTTATAGGGAAATGCACAGCAGACCAGTCTGAGAGCAGAGAGAGACTAGGAAGTGCACGTAGCCTGGAAGACCGAAAGAAGACTTTAATCCCCTGGATACATCCACATCAGGGTGTATTCCTCCTCTTTAAATCTCACCTCTTTTATCCCACTCTCAGGTTAATTAGGGTAATGCACATGATTCTGCATGGATCTACCGACTAACCCTTTATGCCTCCTACCCAAACACGCACATGCACACATACACACACACACACACACACACGCGCACACACATTTTTATGCACACTAATGCACGTCTTTACACAGAAATGCACACACAGATACACACATGCGCAACACATAAACTCACATGTTCACACAAATACCCTAACATTCACATGCACCTCATGAAAGGAACAGGACTTACTTCTGTCTAAGAATAGGGATGTGGTTGGTCTGCTGGCCAAAACCGACACACACTCCCTGTGCAGGAGTGGATCAAAGCACCAAGAAACATAAAACAAGAGGAAATTAAAACATCTGTTGAATGTTAACCTTGTGTCTACCCCGTAGGACGCATAAAAGCTCATAGACAATGCACAATGAAGTGTGTAAAGAATGCTGCTCTGATTATAATCCTCTGATTTCTATTCAAAATTCTCAGACAATAGGAGTAAAGATTAGTGCTTAACAGTATTCAATCCTCATCCTAAAGCCAGAGATAACAGCTGGTCTGCACTTCCCCTCCAGTTATGTTTTTTTTAAGCCTTTGTGTTTTGCCTTGGGGAAAAAAAGAGAAAAAAAGTCTTGTACACAGGGTACATGACTGTTGTTTTAATTTTAATTTCTTATTTCATGGCCTGTTATTAATCCTTTTCCCCCCACAATCAATTCATGGAGATCAAAACAACAGTTAAGCTCATGGGGTCAATTTCCATGGAAACTGTCCACGTTTATCACCTTTAGGTGGATATTCATAGGAGATGACGTGCTGTATTTGTGTGAATCTTATGAACATCTTATCCCTCATTAGTGTTCTTATTTCCCTGATCCTCATCAGCTGTCACCCAGGCACACAAACATGCAGATAGTGCAGTCATACACACACATACATACACACAGAGACATACACATGCACACACATGCACATACACCGATCAGCCACAACATTAAAACCACCTGCATTTTTCTGCTTTTTTCTGATTTAATATTTTATATTCTCTGATTGTAATAAAACAATTCACACGTGGTGAAAGTGCAGACTCAGAGCTTTTATTAAAGGGTATTCTTATACATTTTGGTTTCACCATGTAGCAATTACAGTACTTTTTGTACGTAGTCCCCCATTTCAGTGTAGTAGGTATCAAATGAGCCTCAGACCACCGTGCTGCTGCCAGATATGCAGTATAAGTAGGAACGGAAACCTACGACCTGTAGGACTGGAAACCTACATTTCTAAATTCTGCCTTACAGAAGTGGGTACTGGCTTGTGATTGGTGCATGAGGAGTTACCACTAACTGAACAGACACACTGGGTTACTTGCGCTGAAGAAGGTAGCTAACATTAGACTCATGTGACTCATGAAGGAGATAACTGTGGATGAATTTGCCTGTTTCGATATGTTTGTTGTCAAATGTACACAAACTCGAACAGTGAGCAGTATATTTCACCTATTTAACATTTTATATGTGAATTAGAGATTTGAGGTTTTGAGCCTTGCAAGATCCCTGCTGTTACACTGGTGTCAGAAGGGGGGGGGGGGGGCATGGCCTTGGTGGATTGGGCAGTGCCCCACGGGAGAAATTTGTGTGATTTTATGATTTTAGTGTTTACTTATCATCAAAGTGTTGAACTTAAAATTTGTACTCTATTCAATTTAAACTTAAAGTACATACTACTTAATGGTTTTGGGAAATTAGTATCTGCGCAATTTTCTTGTAAAGAAAACTAATCTGGGATTACAGTGCACGCATGTAGTATCATATGAAATGAAGCCTGTGCCGCTCTGTTGCTGATCAACATCATGTGCTGAGGCTATTATGCTGAAGATGAGGGAGAACACCGAGTTAAATGGCTTGGAGAGGGTGCCGGTAAGAGCTTCAGTCACATGTTCCTGTTGAGGTACAAGTGGATGAATGCTCCAATCAGTGCTCAGTCCACACACTGATAAGAGAAAAAGCAATTGGCCTTGCTGCCTTGCTGGCTGGATGTGTTTCTAAGTAACAGAAAAATTAAGAGGGCAGCTTGCCTTTTAAAACAGATGAACAACTTATTGAAAGAACGAGCTTGAAACTGCGAGAGGTCTGTGTCATTCGGTGAAATCCAGCCACTGTTTGCCAATGAGAGAGGGAACTCTGAGAGAGGGGGAGAATAAAGAGAAGTGAAGAGGGGAGATAAATTGAGAATCAGGGAGACAGGAGGGGTGGATGGATGTAGAAAGAAAGACACGGGGAACATTATGGAGGATATTACTCTGCCCTATGTGGTAGTTCAGAGTGTTCCATTCATATCATGCATTTTACAGTGATGTCACCATCACACCCAAAATTTCATCTGTATGCTGTCCTGATTTTATGATGGGATGCATGCATATGGTCTCACTATTTTTTCATTGTCAACCACGATAAAAAGGCTAAACGACATCATTCTCTGGCAAATGTGCCAATCACAGCATGATGTATAAATGAAAACAAAAAGACAAAAAATAAAATACTTTTTAAAACAAGCTTCCTTTTTATGGCAGCTATCCAAGGGAGCCTCCAGAAACTCCATACTGTAGCGCTAATTTACAGCCTGTTCTCTCACACTCATTTTCAGATTCACTGCATGTGACTTAAAGTCTTTCATTAACATGTCTTTACATACTGAAGTGATACACACTGATTTATTTACTGCAGACCTGTGGACAATTTATTCATACAAAGCCTTCCCTATTCTATTCCTCTTCAGCTATCGGGGACATTGTGCTGTCATCTTGTCCTAATGTATCAACAGTGAAACGCACATATATGATGTACAAAAGTGAAGTTTGCACATGTGATGCTGCGGTTGCGCTCTCAGCTTCAGCACCCAATATTGAAGTAATCCGATTCCACTGTATCTAGGCTGCCCCAAGATTAAGAGACCCCGCCCCTCCCCACCCCCTGTGAAATTTCCTTTTAGGATTTCCCCCTGTATCTCTGCTTTGCACTCAAGTGTGCATAGTTCTGCATTTGCACCCATTATATCAAACGGTGCATGTATGACTTTCATGCTTGTTTTGGTTTTGTCTCACAATCTCTTTTACATACAAATTCAAATGTGGGCTTCAGTACGATTATAGGGACATTTATTTTCCTGGACACATTTTTTTTAACTTGATGGCTTTGTTTCTCATCATTGACTTGTGTAATAACTACCAGGGTTGACTGATCAAGGAAAGTTGTGAAAGGTCATTTACATACAGAAGTGAGTTGTAGGAAACAAGCCTGTAACGTTTCATTCAGAAAGCTGGACCTGGCGACTTTCTTGATTTCCGTAAATAAGCTTTCTCTGTGTCAAAGTGGATTTTGGTGTCGCACATCTCAGTCATGGCATTAGAACAATTGTTGAAGCGGGAGAGGCAGCTGACAACATGTGGAGATTAATTTCTAATGACCTTGCCTCGCTGACGCTACACGCGGTGAACAGACTCTGACTGTGCTCATTCCGTCGCCAAACAGCTTTCCTGCCAAGCTACTACCTAATTACGCGATCCTGCTCAGATAAAAGGGCGGATTAGTGTGGGGGGGCTGCGTTAAACTGAACGGCCAGACGGGCGTGTTTCTCCTTCACCGTAAGGTCACGCTGCAGAATGCACAGCCCTCACACAGGGAAAACAGTTACACAGAGGAAGCATAGATTGATTAAAGAAATCATCAAACGCAGGGGTTTTAAGCACAGGCAGCCTGATTAATGTACCGTACACACTGCGGAAAGCCTAGGGCAGAACAGGTCGTGCACCACGAAAGCAGCACTGACTACATTAGAGCAGTCCTTCTCCAGCGCGACCTGAGGAAATGAGGAGACCTTTAATTGTGTTAGCACGTGGCGAAATGAGAGTGCTCGTTTACAGTTAGCATACCTGTAAATGGCTGTACATTTTAAATGGGAATCGACTTTGGGCTTACAAGCCTGCTCAGCACACATTAAGACCACGGCAAAGCAGACGGTGACCCTCGCCGTCTCCTCACAGAGCCGACTGACTCTTGGTCTTATTGGAGGAATCAGCAGATCCAGCACATTTGAGAACTTATTTGGTGTAAATTGGCTGAGAGTGCTGAGTGTACTGTGGTGCTCTGCAGAGTGTGTCCGTGTGATAACCTCAGCTGCCCATGAGAGCCGAGAAGGGAACAGGAAATGAGGTGGGTGGAGGGGGGGAGTATGCCATTAAAATCCACACAGATCCTGACTTCAACACAGTGTCTCCTGAATTCTAACTGTAGTTTAGCTTCTCCACATTGCCGTATGATGTTGTATATACTAAGGTTTACTGGTCTAGAAAGCCTCTACTAATATCTTTGAGCACTGAACTTTTACACTCTGCTGTGATCTAGCAACTGTTAATTTTCTTTAGGAAAATATACCAAACTGATGATTACTGTTATGATTGTAGATGCTTTTGGATGGAATTGGTGATTTCTTTTTTGCTATCTTTTGTGCTACCTTTGCCAAAGCAGGCATGGACACAGCAGGAGTCAATTACTAATTAAAATTGCTAAAGCAAATTGGAATTTGTGAGGAATGACAAAAATATGGAGAGAGATTTGTCTCAATATTATTGACAAATATGTGTTTCATGGTCCGTAAGTTAGAGATGCACAAACTGCGAGAGAAAATTCTGAAAATCAATGAAAGAAAAAAGGCAACTCACGAGCTTCTATCACTCAATGCACATGTCTCTTGATCGACAAATGCAGATTCAACACTTTACAAGCCAATTTTATGTTTGTGAATATCTTACGTGAGGAATTGTAAACAGAAATTGGAAACATATTTTTCCTTTCCATATTAAAAGTATTTTTGGTTTTCATATGTAAAGTATGAGATATTTCTGCAAAAGGGAAAATATGTATTCACAAATGTGTTTGCATTTGTACGAATCAGTGCTCATTCATTTAAATGACAATTTGCAAGGCACAAGTTGAAAGATATTTGTTTGTGGATAGTGACATTTGTTACCTGTCTCTTATTTATGGATCATGAACTCTCGCCATACGAAAACAAATATTGCTTTAACTTTGCAGATTATTTATTACTTAACTTGTATTTAGGTTCATTTGAAAATGAATTTGTGGTTTCAAGATATCTTACCAATGACACCACCCCATTGTTTCCATTTTTTTGTCTTAGAAGATTAACCAAGGGAGGCTATAATGCTTTGAAGTAGGCACTGCTTATAAATTATTTGTATAATTAGCTATATTTAGCAGCAAGCTGGTTGTTAAATGTGACTGGCAAAGGTTTAAAGTTTGCGTAGTGTTACATATTTGTTTTCATGGTTGTCATTAATTCCAACCGATTAAAATGTTACACGCTTTTGCGGCTAGAGCCGTGTCTGCCACTTTTAGTCTATCTTGCTTCCTCTTGCACTCCTCTGTTGCCAAAATGTCACTAAAAAGCTTTCTTTTTTGTTTTACCCACAAATCTGTTGCAAAAACTCTTAGATGTGTGAACATACATTCAACGTGTCTTCAGAATAGCTTTACTCAATATCTGTACCAAAATAGTGCCAAAGCAATTGTAATTTTCAGTGTTTGTGATTGTCGCAGCTGTATTAAGCAACTTTACAGTGCTAAAATATAGAATGTATTTTATAATATAATGCATGTAATTTTATGCTATACTGTATTGTGTGTTATTGCATTTTTTCTGTGTAGTGTGCAACATAGATTTAAAAGTCCCAGACACAGTAGTGTTATATCATAATAAGTTCAATTATATTAAAAAAAGGTTATTTTTTCCATACTGGTAGTCTTACAAGGCACAACTAGAACACTGTAGTTTTTCAGCAGGATGACGTTCTGTGGAGCTGCAGGGCATCATGGGAGCTGTGTGCAGAAGCTGGTACTTTATCAATGCTCGTGGACAAACTAGTAAGTTTCACTCCATTAGAATCGGCGTGCTACTCCCTTATGGAGCTCAGAAGGGGAAACGCTTCCCATTTTAATGCATTTCATTAATAAGTAATAAGAAGATGTGCAGCGTTGAAGTGAGAAGAGGGACTGTACGGTGGCAATCAGAGTCTATAATTAAACTGCAGTGTCTCACTGGCATCATCCATAGGTTAAGATGAGCAATGTATCACAAATGTTATATTTGCATAATTTGCTAGGGAGGACGCAGGAGACCTGATTAACATCTTAAAGGTTATTTTTAATACCTAATTCCAGACATGCCCTCTGAATGACAACACGGGCCCCTTCATGAGGTCCGGATGATCAGCATCCAAATGGCAATGTAGGAATGGGCTGTGTTGCAGCTCTCTAAAGAAATTTAAAAAAGGAAGAAATTAAAATGCAATTAGAGTTGTACCATGGGGGATCCCCTGCTTTACTGAAGCAGGGGAAAACAGCTGTTGCAATCTCAGTGGTTTGCACAATGATTCTCAGTCTCCTAGTTTAAGCATCCATTGCCTGATTTTTCGACGGGGGTTGCTTGGACGTATCTGTAGAGGTACCATTTGGAGTCCGTGATCGCAATCTCCCCTCTGCCCGTCCGCAATGTCATTTTCTCCTCCCTTGATCCACGATCACAATCTTTACCACCCCCCCCATCCCCAAATCACAGTCTTTTTTAACTTATGATGGGTTACCCTGGGATGCCGTTGAGCCTGGGTGGGGGTCCCTGGATCAAAACCGGTTGAAAACCCCTGATATATAGTATTATGTCCCTCACTTTCTTAACAGACAACACTATTCAGGGAAAGCTACATAGCCTGAATTTGACACAATATCCTTTTTAAATTGAATGCAGGTTATGTTCTTCGCATAATGTACAGGTAAAGTTGACTTACAATGTATTTGTTCTCCATGCAAATAATCCGTATTCCACTGGAACTAATGAGGTTTGCTTGGGATACTTAGTGCCTATGCTAGCCAGTGCACAGGAGAACACCAATCATTCTGCACTGCTATAAGATTTCCATTTACAGGCCCACTGCTTAACAGGCTTATGGAGCACCTCATGGAGCTAATTCATCTTGGGTTTACAACAATACTCCTTTGTCATTGTTTCTTATTTCCGTTGAGTCGAGAGGCTTATGGGATTCTAAGCGTCGTGTTCTTTAAAGTCTCTTTGGACCAAACTCCAATGAGGCTAAAAAAGAGCTTGAGGCGCAGCTTGAAAGATTGCCTTGATGATTCCGAGAGATGTTACATGAGCACGGTATCAATTCTGCTTTCCAGCAGAAAGTCAAGAACAAGCACACTTATAAAGCAAAAAAAAAAAAAAACCAAGCAGGTTTTAAAACTTCAGAGATAATCAAGAAATTACATGCACAGTCATAAATCATTGATGCTGGCTTACTAGCTTAAGCATTTACTGTAGATTTGCTGCTGAAAAAAAAAAACTGATGTATATTGAATTAAAAACAACATACAATATACAAAATGTACATTAAACACATGCTTTAATGCATTGTTTAACACATTAATAGATGTTTTCATTCATTGACAGTACTCAAAACATTCAAGCTTGGTAGTAAGATCCTGCTGTCCTCCTTTAAATGTTCCTTCACTAATGTCCTGTTGGTAACAGTTACCAAGTGCAGGTGCAGGATATTATTTTGGCGATTTCGTACTCTTCAACACTGGAGCATCAAAGTAGATAGGTAGCCAAGCCTCCAAAGCAGGAATATATCTAGGGAGTTGTAATCTCAGAAATTGATGCTGAACGCTTGGCAGATCTTTTGAGTTGGAGTCTGTGTGAGCCCCAGACACACTGACAGTGTTTTTCCTCTGAGTAGGATGGGGTGTTTATTGTTTAGGATACTCTCTTTGCTCTTTTTATATGAGGAGAGCATGCCTTGTGGCAGTAGAACTACTCTCTTGTTTTTCTGATGGGATCTGTCTGGCAAGCAGCTTCCAACCAACAGTATTTTTGGTTCTTGATACGTTCCAAGAACATTAAGTAAGTTTGAGTAAATGTTCCCAGCATTACATTTATTTGGTTTCCTGGATGTCCCTTGAATGTTATGTTTATGTTGCACACAATTCAGGAACAACCTTACAACATCAATGACTTCTGTATTTTAATAGAAGATTATTCAAATTGTAGATTGTTAGCAATGTTGCCAGTGTTAAACAAACCAACTATTTAAATGTTTTATTTGGAACATTCTCATAACATTCTTTGAGCCATATCCTCCATTATGTTTTTTTTTCTTAGCAAAATGATAACCTTGACTGTATAAAAGGGCTGTAATTCCTACTATGATCACCTGATATGGATGCAAATACCCTCAAATTAATGCAGACACTCTGCACGTTAACCTCGTATTCATTGTTTTCATTTTATATCCAATCTGCTGGAGTACAGGGCCAAAATAACAAAAATTGCGTCCAAATGTGTACGGAATGTACTGCATGTGTTGCTTCATCATCCCCTTCATTTAAAACAGCCTATTGCATTTTCCAAGAGGGAACCAGCTAGGGAAATTTCTCACCTGCAGCAAAAATAAAATAAAACCCATGGCTCCTTTGTCGCACCAGCTGTTGAGCTCATGCATCTGCTCTGTAACGTGACATTCCCATTAATCTGCAAAAGGTTCAGTTTCTTCACACCAGCCATTCCACACATGCAATATACATCGAGTTCACTGTTCACAGTTGTTGCTTTGAGGTACAGAGCACGGTGGAATTATTTCCATACTGATATGCCTAATGTCGCTTGATGGGATTTATGCTCATGGTCTTCAGGGGTTGAAATGTACAGATTAAACATATTTCAGATTTTGAGCGCAGGTACGTGTGTAATTGGCTATAGATCTCATTTGTTCAATAAAATGCCTCTGTTCAGTATTTTACAGATTGAAAAAAATTCCAAAAGCCCTCCTATTATAATCATGGTTACTACTGAAGTAATCAGCAATATTAGGATAGGTAATGTAATGTAATATTGATGTAATGTTGTGTTTGATGCGGTTGTGTTTGGATAATCAGAGTATTGAAAGAGAAAATGTGTTGTGTGTGTGTCCGTGTGTGTGCAAGTGCATGCCTGCGTGTGTGGTAATTATAGTACTGCAATCAGATTCAGGGAGAAGGGACACTGAGCTGCTGTTACCAGGAACAGTTTCAGTTGCCTCTTTTCACAGACCCTGGTGTGAAAAGTGGTGGTGACTGGTGCTGCAGTATTTGTGTTTTTGTGTGAAGCTTATATGTTAGGAAATGAAAACAGGGCTACAATGGAACAGAGCCTTGTGGGTTAACAGGCGTTACACTAGGCACCTTAAAGTGACCCCACCCAAAACACACACACAGTGCCTGTGTGAAAATACCCCGTATGGGTATCTAATCCATGTTAACTAACAGGCCTCTTCTGAGTTAACGAAGGGAGAGTCCGCATCCAGTAAAGAGAGGCAGGATCCAGTAAAGATGAAAAGTCACTTAGGGTGGTTCCATGAGAATATAAACTCTTGGGGAGGTGATTTATTTGGACATACCAAGAGTTTATAAATCACCTTTGAAAGAGCCATATAATTGGTGTGTGCTCAGCACATTAAACGAATCACTTTCCCATTGGGTCCGTTTTTCAATATTTATTGACTCCATCCAAAAAGGTTCATGTTCATTTCAAGCTTCAAATAGACATACGTGTTAAAAGATAAGGTACAGGCCATTTTTCTGGTTCAAGGAAACTACCCCTTATGGCAGTTCTCTTTAAGTGAGACCTAGACTTTCATTCAGAACAGACTATAGGTTAATGGATGGGTTTATGTTGTACTTAAAGCTGGAGTGAGCCATGTTATGTTGCCGCTGCATGCATTGGGAATTGTGTGGAAATACTAGTGCACTGGCAAAGAGTGGCCTTGTCATTAAAATCACACTTAGGGGCTGCAGAAGGACACTTCAGTGAAGAGGGTGTTTATCTCCTATTTCTCCTACCCCCTCCTTTTCCTTTGTATTTAAGAAGATAATACCTTCTTCTTGATTGGCCTCTGGTTGTTTTCTCTGCTGTTGTGTTTATTGACTGCTGGCAGTGATGGCTCCATTATCTGCCAGCCACCAATGGGCAACAAGAGTTGTTTTGCGCGGAGCTGGCCCTGCTCCCCTGACTGCAAACCATGGTAGATGATTTTCAGTCATGTCTATGTATGCAGCATATGAACAGTGATGCGAAGTCTCACTCCATGCAGTATTTCCACATGCAGACAGTCCACTTCTAGTCCCTGTTTTTTCTTTTAAAATAAATTTCTCCAAATAAATGAGCTTTAACAATGTGCAATGCATAAATCGACTAAAAGGTCTATCTCTCCATTAATCAACCAATGAAAGGGCAATACAGTAAATACAGTACTGCGGAAAAAGTATTTGCCCCTTTCATGATTTCATTTATTATTGCATATTTGTCACACTGAATGGTTTCAGAGCTTTAGACAGCATGGAATATTAGACAAAGGGGTACAGAGAAAACTTAAAACACATTTTTAAAATTATTATTTCATTTATTCAATGAAAATAATGATCAAATACCTGTATTGCACATTTAAAAAAAACTAATTGCTCTCTTAGTTATTCAGTGAACCAATTAACCTGATTTAATTGATAATTAGAATCAGCTGATTGATAACAACCAGGCATGATTGCAGTCATCCTTATTGAATCAAAACCTCACTCATAATGAATCTTTATATCAAGTAAAACTATTTTGCTTTAGACTGGCTTTTAATTAATGTATTTCATTGATTTTTAATTGTAAATTTTTATTGTACAGCACTTTGTACTTATGTTTTGATAAGTGCTATATAAATAAAGCTATTATTATTATTAAAATTACTAAAAATTATTAAAATTATTATTATCATTATTATTATTATTATTATTATTATTATTATTAATAATAATAATAATAATAATAATAATAATAATAATAATATAATAATACTACTACTACTACTACTACTACTACTAATAAATACACTTAACAATTAAATTTAAGAAGAGATGAGAAAAAGAAAATGTTCAGTGTGACAAATATGCAATAATAGAGGGAATCAGGAAGGAGGCAGATACTTTTTCATGGCACTGTAAAACATGACCAGCAGAGAAAAGAGGGAGTTGTTATTACTGCCCTTATGAGCTGAGATGTGGCTTTATGAGATTATTATTTCTCTTCCGGTCCTGTATGTGAGTGTTCTGTACAAGATGGTCCCTTCACATCTGAGTGTACCTGATGTGGGGTGAAGGCCAGTGAATAATGGAAAACAGGCCTTCCTCATTCTAGTGCCAGAAACTTCATGTGAATATTTCACCCCAGAGCATTCTGTTATCTTCCTTATTTATACAAAGACTTCCTAGCTTCCCAGTGGTCCTGACCTACATTTACCCTTTTGATTTAGTGGCAACATGTCGATCTGCTGGAAATAAGCCTGCGTCCCAACCTTAAAGCCTACTGGGGCCTCGTAGTGTCAAGGTTGAGACGAGCAGCTCACATTACACACAACTCTGCAAAAAAACTTTAAAATGTGGCCCATTTGGGACAACCTAGGCATTGGATAATGTAATGAATGGATGGCACAACTGAAATCAGGCAGTGGGGCAGGTTGAATTTAGGTTGTTGGCAAAATCAGCATAAAAGCAGACAGAAGATAAAGCAGAACATCGAATCATGGGCAGCGGGGGTGCATAGGGAGGGTTCCTGCTTTATCAAGTTGTCAAGAAAAGGAGCATGAAAAATGTACTAATTTCTCAGGTGCCACAAACCTCACAGGAAGTGCTAGAAAGTATAGATTTAAAAACAAAAACTGTTAATAAGGAAGAGCACGTGCACATGCCGTCAGTTAGAAAAAAGGCAATGCTCAGACTATTACCAGCATTTAGCAATTGAGAAAAGAGGTAGGGTGGGGCACAGCAAAGATCACTGAAGGGACAGTACCGGGCGTGGTGGTGAGGATTAGGCACCCCCTTCTCTGTATCCGTCCTGCACTTTCCCTGGCATGGTCTCCCGAGCCTACCAAGTGCAGTGGACAGCAGCAGTGGTTGAGGAATCCTGAAAAATTAATGTGTGTGTGTTCTGCAGTAGATTTATTCAGCTACTAACAAGAGCGAAGGACGCTGCTTCCTTCATTTTTCACCACAGTGCTTGAACTACGAGAAAGACATCCATTTTCTTGTCTGTTTTCTTCATTCTTTTTTTACCAAGCAGTGTCAGGTTGAAGCCTACAGGCTTAATTTATATTTTTGAAAGTCAACCTTCCGGATTACAATCACTATACTCACTCATATTCATATGCACATGTGCACACCCACACATGGGTGAATGTTCACTCAGGCATGCATACATGCAAGTACACAAGTACTGGTACACAAATGTGTACACATGCGTGTGCAGATACACACACACACACACACACACACACACACACTTTCCTTTTGCCTTATTGCTTATTCTATCTCTTATTTATCCACAAGCACAAATAAGATGAGGGTGCTTGATTATGGTGAGGAAACTGTGACTCTTTAAAAGATATATGGCTGTGGTATTACTGAAAGACTCCTCTACCAGGAACCCCATCCTCTTAAGGGAATGCTGATACTTCATTGCTCAGTCTGTTGGTTACTTTTTTCATTCTCATTACTGTATTGGCACAACTGGGTACAATATCAAAGTGGGGATATTCATTAATAAAGCAAACAAGGGTATGGAATGTGGTTTGAAAATAATTGTAATATCATGTGTCAGAATATTTGAGCTTCTGGGCTGGTTTTCTGAAGGAATGTGTATGAAGATAGCAAATTCCAATCTTCTGTATGGGTAATGAATACATCTCTACTGTGAAAACCACTTTTGACAAAGCACAGCATGAAAACAACCAAAGTTTAGATTAGAACTGTTGGGTTTCTGACTCATGTTATTTAAATGTGAAGATGATCACAGAAAAATCTTAAAAAGTTACTATGAGAGAATTGCAATTTATATTGGGTAAACTCTGGTTCAGTTATGTCTTGAATTACTTTGAGACTGTTGGCAGATTTCTATTCTATTTTAAATGCATTGTACTGTGCTGTGAAAAAAGTATTTGCCCCCTTCCTGATTTCCTCTATTATTGCATATTTGTCACACTGAATGGTTTCAGATCTTTAGACAAAATGTAGTATTAGTCTTTCACATAGTGTAAATAACGTCAAATCACAAATAGACATTTTTGAACACATCATATGACAATTATCATACATAATACTGCATAGAATATTCTTGATAAGAATTATAGTATGATTCTTAAAAGTAATTCATCATTAAGACCTTTTGGTGTTAATGTTTGTAACGTAACTATCCAAAAGACCTCACATTTTGTAACAGCAAGCCAAAGTCTCTGCCTGTCTCCTTTAAGGTTTTGCCTTTTTATTAGACCTTTATCAAAAAATGAATGAATAAATTGCTAAAATGCTAAATATCCAATTATCATTTTTAAAGCAGAAAAGGGAAGTGGTCAGTAAATTAACTGATTAACTGCCTCACAAGAATCAATCCATTGACCAGACTTGTCTCTATTACACAGATACCTATACAGAAACTATGATATACAGTACTTCTGATAAAATTGGTTAATTTAAATGCATATTTATGGTTATATAGGTATGTAAACATCACAGTTTCTTGCTGTGAGACAAAGGTGAGATACATACTAAATACATACATTTTTATTGATCTTCATTTTATCATAGTAGAGTTTTTCTTATTCACAACCTCACCAATTTCCTCAGCATTACTGTATTTCTTTGGTATTGGTCTTTTTGTAGTATAATTGTGGATCGATGATGTAATTTACTCTACACCTTTTCCTGTAATAACCATTTCTTTGCTGATGCCAAAGGATGCCTGATGAAAAATATATTCAGTGTGCCATTATTTTGATTTGGTCATGCGTAGTGTATTCATATCTTTAAGTGTGGTAAATATCCCTGACAGTCCTAACAAGAAGTTAGGGTGATTCATAAGAGCTTTTCACTGCTGAGCCTTGGCAATGTAGAAAGGAATCATCACACACAAAGATGTTTCTGTGAATTTCATTGCCACAGGCCAGACTTCGATCCCCACACAGAAGGAAAGAATGAAATAAATTAAATATCCCAGAATCCTTCAACTGGCAGATCACTCTAGGTGACTTTCAAATATAGAGAACTCACATACAAAGATTATTCTTCATTTGAAAAACTACACACACACACACACGCATATACAGTATATATATATATATATATTTATTAAAAAGTAATAAATTCTGCTTTTCAAAAAAGATATTTCTGAATGTACCAAAATTTCAATTTCCTTAACCATCCTGAAGCTAATGAGAAAATGTTTCTAATTTACAATAAAACTAATAGCCATTCAGATAAAAACAAGCACGGAACCGTCCAGACCCACGGCGCAACTCACTTCCCCAGGCACATTTTAGCTGGCACCACCTGCGCATGTGTCCGACTAAACGTCCATGAGTGAGTGACCACAATTTGCCATGCATAGCCCATGGCGGCAGTCCTGCCTGCACGCCGTGGGAAAAATGGTTAGTTCTTCCTGTAAAAGAAACATCACCAACAGATCAAGCCTGCTGGTGTCTTGTGCTACATATTCAGACTACATTAAAAAACAAACATTTTAAACACATTCTTAATCTAATTACAATAAAGTATGCTTTATTATTCTATAATTATGCTGATTAGATGTACATCATACTTCTTCGTAATCAGCCTGTTTTTCATGGAGCTTTTGATTTTGGAATTAGCCAGCTCTTGATTATATTCAAATATGTTTATCTTTACTTACTTCCATTAAATGCTATGAGCAACTTAGTCATAAATAATCTGTGGTCTTTCAAATTCTTGCTGAAGTATACAGTCGTGGATTTTTTCTCTATGGAAAATGGTCCATATCAAATCAAATTATTCCCCAAGAGGGGAAAAATGTACTCTTTCAGAATTGAATCCATGCTGATCATTTTCCTGTACAGTGTTGAGTAACTTAGTGTTGACAAGTGCTGACTGTAATTGAAATTTCTTAGTCTCAAATAATGGCAAAATCTATCTTGAATTCTCCCTGCTGCTACAGCAGATTTTTTCTTCCTGTGCAGGCCAATGCTACTTCAGGGTGCTTGGTGTGGTATCAGAGCAAGTCCCTGGTGTCTAAGCAAAGGCACTTTAAGTGGTTGGAGGCGCATATTAATGGCATTTCAAAATATGTCCTGTACAGGAGGGAGATGAAAACTGCCAGTCATAAAAATGGTTGTGCTAAATTTTTGTCCCTTGCTCTTCTGTTGATCTCTGCTTGCACCATAGATTGCTGGTTACCCTCAATGTCATCTCTCTGCACTCGCTCTCAAATCTAAAGATTGAGACAGATGAATAAAGTGCAGTACTACAGCCATGACTTCTGGCAGCAGATTACTTTTCCTGTCTAACCTGCTCCTGAATTCCATCAATGTGCGTGTGTGTGTGTGTGTGTGTGTGTGTGTGTGTGTGTGCGCGTGCATGCGTATGTGTGTGTGTTTGTGTGTATAGGTGTGTGTGTGTGTATGAAATAAATTAGTGTCACAAACAAATGGTGGATACAATTCATTTTACTGGATTTTAAATTGACCATTGAGTGTAGTATATTTCAGTAATACAGTATACTTTTTCTTGCTACAGCACTAATGTAGCTCTTCTATTTCTCTTTTCAATGTAGTCACACCGACAGCACTTATGAGTGAAACAGCCATGCATTTCTCATGTAACCCTGGTGATATAGTACTGACTTAATGCCACATAGTTTAATGCCATTTTGTTGCGGACACTGAGGTTTCTATGTGGTTCATATAGTCTTTCTGTTAATAGTCAAGGTGTCTCCCTCAGGCTGGAATTTTCACTATGTAATGTGCAGATGAATTAATTCCCCTTCATCGAATTTGGGCATACGCACATGAACTGCTTGTTCACCAACCCACCAAAATATCCACTATACAAAACCTTTGAATCGTCTGTGTATTTCCAAAAAATTTTAAAAGATGCTCTGCAAAATAATTTCTTTCATGCTCAATTCAAATAATATCTTTTGAAAATTGCCCATCTGGTCTGCAAGCTGACAGACTTAAATCATGCCTACATAATAAAAAAAAAAAAACTGCATGACTACAAAGGTTTTACTCCTTGGCTATTTTATAACTGTGATGATGCTTCTTGGTCCAAACCAACCCCACGGCAGTCTTTGTGATAAATACATTATATGACTACAAGTGTTCTGAGGCTTTTTTTCAGGGTTTGGGCTAGGCCTGTTAGTTCCAGTGAAGGCAAATCTTAATGCTACAGCATGCAATCACATTCTAAATGACTGGGAAGGCCTTTGGCTGTTTCAGCATCACAGTGTTCCCGGGTACACTGTGAGGCCCATATAGAAATTGTTTGGAATAGAATGGTATATAATGGTGTGGAAGAACTTGACTGGCCCGCACAGAGCGCTGACCTCAAACCTATCCAACACCGTTGGGCTTAATTGGAAAGCCAACTGCGAGCCAGGCCTAATGGCCCAATCAGTGCCCGACCTCCCTAATGCTCTTCTGGCTGAATGGAAGCAAACCCTGCAACAATGGTCCTGCATCTAGTAATAAGCCTTCCCAGAAAAGAGGAAGTGAATGCCCAATAAAGAGTAAGTCAAGGGCTGCCTTCTTTTTAGAAGTATTGCCAATTTAATGTTTTCAGTCTGAAAATGATTTAGTAAGGCTTAGTAATGTGTGTGTGCATTTAAGATTAGACTACTGAAATGCTGTATTATCTGGCCATCCAAAATATTTATTGTCCCTTGTATGCTGGTCTAAAATTAGGTGGCAAGGCAACTGACTAAAACCAAGAACTACTAAATGTCTGTATAACACCAGTTGCTGCTTCTCTTCTTTTACTTAAAATCAAATAGCATCTTATTACAAAATCTTGCTACTAAGCTATTAGGTGGAGTGTAGGTTTGGACAAGTGCAAAATAGTGATCTTATTTCTCTATATAATCCAATTACTACTCCAAATACAATATGCTACTAAATACTATCTTGCTGGTCCAAAGCTTAAAACCAGCAACAGGCCTTTTAAATTCAGGGCTCCTAGCCAAGTCATTTGGAAGCAGAAATGTTTTTGATGCTTAAATAAACTCAAAATATGCATTTTTGAGCCTGTTGTTCAACACCTATCCCCTATAATCAAAATCAATGCCCTACCTGGTCATATTGTGTTGGAATTATGGCCTGGAAATGCCAATACTGTAGTCACACTAATTCATTAAAGGCATTTGTTCTAAAAAAAAATAAAATAAAAATCACCGGTCTGCTTTTACAGGACCTGATTCACCCATCTAAAATGAGTCATCTGTTTTAAGGGATATGATTCAGCTCATCATTCTTACCGATGAGTCAGACAACAGTTGTGGGACCTGATTCACACTGTGACCCTAAAACATTAATATTCCTATCTTGAAGGAAACTTAAGCATGTGTGACTAATATATTAAAATGGAAGATTGCCCTTCTGATCCAATGCGTTTTTGTTTCCCCTATGCTGTGGGACTGTGCTTTACAGTACCATGGTCCTGGATTGAGGTCCATTCCATCCCTGAAGTCAGGAGGCTGAGGTATCTCAGTTCACCTGGATCCCATTATAGGGTGTCAGGGAATCTTTTTTTTTCTACTAAATTGGCTCAGTGGGGCTTTTTTTCTTGTTTTTCTTTGTCTTGATTCACTCTGAAAAATGTTAAGTGCTATGTTACAAACTATTTGTAGATGGTGATATACAAAAATAATTAAGATTACGTGATTGATTTGCCTTTTCCCCTAGCTCATCATGCAGTGTGTTGTAATATTCCCATCTCTGTCTAATGGTTAGAACCCCTAATAATGTAACTACCCTGGCAGTCTGGTCATGTTAAACAGTATAAATCACCACTTACACTCTCACTCTGCAAAATCAATTCTCTTGCTGTTAATTGAGCTCTGGCACAGAGGGTTGATACACTCACATCTCCAGATCCAGAGATCCACGCACTCTGCCATGCATAATAAGACATAAAGATTACATACAGAAACATTCACTCGATACTAAACCACTAACCTTAGGGAAAAAGACACAGACACCGCAGTGTTGTAATGCATTTAAGTCTATTGGTTTCCTGGCTGGTTTTGTATTTATTGAGCATAGACAGTGATGGCAACCAAAATTCCACTAAATTGATGTATATTAATCAACGTTGCCAAATTACTGTCATTAAACTCGAAGTATGCTAATTTGGTTATATTAGCAGGTAATTTACCTTTTGAAATTGCACTACCTGGAAATAATTGTGATAGTAAACAATTATTATACTGCTGTGCATTCTCCAGATAATGGCCTGTTAGCACTGCCAGTATCGGTTTTTTATGGAGCTTTAAGTTCTTATGAGAGCCAGGCCTTGGTGCAGAAATCACCCTTCCAGTGACAAGTTATGCAATGAACTCCATAATGTTTGGGACAGACATATTTTTTCTTGATTTGGCTCTGTACTCCAAAAGTTTGGATTTGTAATCAAACAAGTTGCATGTGATTAAAGTACACATTCTCAGTTTTTATTTACGGGTATTTTTAATATATTTTAGTTTCGGCTATGGATAAATTACTTTCTTTTTTTACATTTTTAAAAAATTTTTTTACACATAGCCCCCTATTTTGAGGGCACCATCATGTTTAGGACATATTTGCGTTGTGTAAATGAAGATAGTCATGTTTAGTACTTTGCTGCATGTGCTGAGTATCCTCTCTGGTGATACTCCGCCAAGCCTGTACTGCAGCCACCTTCAGCTCCTGCTTGTTCCAGGGGCTAGTTGCCTTACATTTTCTCTTCAGTATATGAAATGCATGTTCAGTTGGATTCAGATCAGGTGACTTGGCTAGTCAATCATTTTTTCTGTTTTTGGCTTTGCAAAACTTTAAGAACTTTTATTAAGAGCAAAAATTTTATATTTATTTTATATAAAATAAAAGAAAAGATTTGTGAATCGGGCCCAATTTTTTGCTGTAGGATGAATTTCTGTCCAATGAGTTTGGATGCATTTGGTCGAATTTGAGCAGATAAGATGCTTCTGCACACTTCAGAATTCATACTGCTGCTGCTATCAGCAGTTAAATCATCAGTGAAGACGAGCAGGCCTTTACCTGTGGCATTACCTGTGGCATACATGCACAATCCATACCACTCCTGCCTGCATGTTTCACAGATGAGTGGGGTGATTTGGATCTTGGGCAGTTCCTTTAGGCCTCTACACTTTGCTCTTGCAGATGCTCTGGCAGAGAATAGTGAATAGTACACATGTACCTGAATTTTTACTGGGTCTGTCTGAATGAACTCCCATCGTTCAAAATGCATCCAAATTTGATCATAAATAGAAGTTCTGGCATGGACATTAATTATGTAACTGGTGGATTCACCTAATTCATGAATTATATAAAACATATACCTACTATTTTTAAATGTTATGTTTATTTTCCCATTTGCTTCATCTTGCCATGGTTATCTCTGCCTATCCTCCCATAATAATCTAACTTCCTTGGCTGCTTTTCTGAACAGACACCTTTTTTAGCTATTTGACTGCACTGTATGTCATAATCTCTCTCGCTTACTGTTTCTCTCTCGCTCAAATTGCTTCAAACCTGCTTTCTGTTTGATGGTGAGGTGACTTTGAGCTTGGGGCATCTTCATCAGGGAGGGTAAATCTGCTGTGTGCTCGGTGGTGATCATGAGACTGTGTCACAGCTGTCCTGGAATCCAGATGAGAGGTTATGAATCAGATCTTTACCACTGAATTCATGTCTTGCTGTTGCACCAGAACTTCATTAAAACAAATAATGATGATTCATATCAACTTTATTTAACTGATGTTTAAACTGCATCCTTTAATTCCCCATTCTTGGCAAAATCCTGTTTAAGAGATTTTTTGGGGCATTGCTCACAACTGTAAAGCTGGTTTATACATAGCATGTGTGACTCATTGATGTTCACTTTGGATTTACATTAGCTCTACAGATTGTTACTGTTGGAAATGGTGGACAGCAGGGGGCACAATATCTTGTGTGCTATTCTTGTTTTTAATTGAATTCTTTTTGGGATTAATTTAGTCTAAAGTCCTGCTATTCTTTTTCCTCTTTTCAAGCAGAAGGACTATAGGCCATTCTGTATATAGTCTTTACAGCCCATATTGTGTTGTTCAATTTGATACTGAAAATTGTAATGGATTACAGTATATTTTTACAGCAGGGATAGCAAATGTATTTTTCTCCATAACATGCGATATTGCATTCATTAAAAATGAGCCTTCCAATGGATTCAAATTTATATTTCACCACCTAAGAAGCTGTATAATGAGTGTAGAACATGATCCCTTTTTTTAGCTTCACCATTGAATCTCATCTTTTCCTCTAGGCAATCTTTGTTCAAATGCAAAACAAGTTACAATCACACTTAGAATTATACCCTTCATTCTTATCAAAACAGAATACACAAACAAATTAAAATACCTCTGAAATCCACTTGTCAAAATAATGGATATCTCAATGATAGTTGATTCCATCCAATAAAAAAACACTTGAATAGGATGAAAGGGTAATATACTGAGTGTTTTATTCCTGGAGATGAAGCAGTGGCAATTGTCTGTACTTCCTTGACGTTAACATGTCCATTCTTCGCCTGGCTGTACAGAAGTCAGGGAATACATGGCATTGCAACATATGATGTCACTTGTCTTGCACCAATCAGAAGGCTTTTCTAAATGACACTCCAAACAGTCATTTAATGTGGCGGGAGTTGCCTGTGTATTAACCAGAGTTGAATTTAATACAAAATAATAAAAACAATAACAATAATATGTATTTTAAATTCAATTGGTTATTATTATTATTATTATTATTATTATTATTATTATTATCATTATTATTACTTTCTGTTGTGCATGTGTATAAATTCACTGAAGTGGGAAGGTGAGAGGTGGGTCAGGGTAAAGTGGTGCTTCTTTAAGTAACGGCAGCAGCTTAGTAAATCCTCTTGAATTGTCGCTCTACCCTGGAATTCCATCAACAATTTTGACAGACCTTGCAATCACAGACGACAGACCTGCCTTTATAATTATTTTGAGTGGTGGTCTTTTCTCATCACCCTTTCAATCCTTCCTTTGTGGGATTGATCTGTCTCTAATTTCCATCCACCTCTCATTACTGTTGTGTGCATGCTTTCTCAGATGATGAAAAATGTCAGTTCAAGTGACAGATAATAGTGGGAGGGCATCCTAACCAGCTAGCATCAGCGCTGATGAAAAGAGAGATGTACAAGCACAAAATTTTGCAATAAATGAAAGTACATTTAAATAATAATAATAATAATAATAATAAAAAAACATTAATTACATTTCCATGTACTGTGCATTCAGTGCAAAAATATAACTCATAATGGAAAGAATAAGGTAGATCAGGAAAATGAGTATGAAGCTATAAAAGTGGTATAGTCATAATGGTACATTGTGGAAAAGCTGCTGTAATAGGTGTCATTGCTGTAACTGGATATTTGATTACCTCCTGCAGAAAATTATTTACCGATGAATACATCCCCTTTTTAATAAACATGTCAATTCAGTTTTGTGTGCGGAATAAGCACTGCGTTGAAGCAGTGACTGTGCTTCAAACATCCATAGCACCTGTTCCAGATCAAACCTCCTTGCTGAAATATTATGACAGTTCTCATTTATTCAATGAAAAAAGCAAGCAAAAGTCTGTGTGTGTGTGTGTGTGTATATAATGGATGTCCTTGGGAATTTTGGTCCACGCAGTTCCTGTAGATTTTTCGACCAGACATGCTGCGAACTTCCCATTCCACCTCATCACAAAAGTGCTCTTTTGGATTGAGATCTGAGGAGTGTGCAAGCCATTGGGGTAAACTGAAGTCACTGTCATGTTCATGGAAGGTACATAAAGATATATAAAACATATATAAATAATGCACCACAAAGACAAATATGATATTTATTATATTTATTTAGTAGTTCCTGCATGGCACTGGGGTGGCTCTCAATCCACTTAAACTGCAGTCAGGCCCTTGGCCTGGCATAGCTAGGAGGGCCAGCTGCAAACATTTGTCACAGTGTCTGAGTAATTACCCTGTGCATACAAATAAGTCTGCTTTGAACTTAATGATGGCCAGCATATGCATGGGCTTTTAGAAAGTTATATTTAAGTACTTTTTGATGGCGCTGCCGGTGTGATGTTGGACTGAGCCCCAGGAAGCAACAGAATTTAACTTGTGATTTATTGGTAAATCAGTCAATCTCTCTCTCTCTCTCTTTCTCTCTCTCTCTCTCGTGTCTCTTGTGAACCCCACAGTGGACAGGGGCTGCCCTTTCTGTGCTGTCAGAGAGACAATTTCCCTCTGTTTTAAAGACTGTGTGAGGCTGGGTCCCCTTTTTAGTATGGCTAGCTCGTTGGTGGCTGCTCTCGGGGAAGTGTTCACGGCTTGGGGGTTTATTTTTGGCACCCACAGCAGCAAGAAAAGGAAAAAAGTGGGCTGCATCGTGAACTTCTTGCTGGGACAGGGTAAGATGGTGGGGTGTCTCAGCAGGAAGGAAAAAATGAATATGGGTTTCACAGTGAACATCACTGGGGTGTATTAATCTCTGGTCAAATCAAGCATGGTCATTGACTTTGAGTATTACAGAAGGATGCTGGACCTAGGAGTTTTTCAAGATAGGGGGTGCCATTGTGTAGACTGGAGGGAGGAGATTTAATATTTAATAAAATACTAAGCTGATAGTGTTATAAATGCCGATATGACACTAGGTATTGTACAATACAGGCTTGCTAATACTCTCTCTCTCTCTCTCCCTCTCTCTCCCTCTCTCTCTCTCTCTCTCTCTCTCTCTCTCTCGATCTCTCTTGATCTCTCTCGAAGGGATGAAATGTATGGCTGTACCCCAAACAGTGCTATGATGTATATTTTCTTCAACTGGGTTTCACAGAATGAATTGCTCGTATACAAAAAGGATGGAGTGTGGAGCCTCTTCTGGGAGCTGCTGTTGGACATGTCCAAGCATCCAGAACAGGCGATAACTCAGTGCAGCTGTTAGGTGGATTAAAACCTCTTTCGATGAATACAGAGCTGAGCTGCTACATCTTTCAAAGCATTAACATCAATTTAAGATGGCTGCAATTGCATTAGCACACCCAGATGCTAACATGGCATTCACCACATGTGCACAAAACCTCTGTTATGTACTGTATTTGGCCTCAGCTGTTGTTGCCAGTTTCCTTTCCCTTTTCATAAAATAGCTTGTAGCCCTTGGTCACTATCCACTTAAATCAAATTCCATGCTTTCCGGTTTCTGGACGGGGAAGCAGGCAAATATCTTGGAAGTGTTGAGCCACATTGTTATGACAGATCAGACAATTATGAAAGGTTACTGCAGTGACAGTTTGTCTTGAAGCACATCAGGCGATACAGGGTCTGCACGATGCCATTGAGCCCTGCATTTATCAAAGGTCGTTATCCAGAGCAACTAACACAGATTCCATTCTTTATACTGCAAACCATTTATGTAGCTGGATATTTACTCCAGCAGTACCTTGCTTGTGGGTACAACGGCAGTGGCCCACCTTCGATCGAACCAATAACCTTGGAGTTGCAAGCCCTGTTCCAAACCTTTGCTTCACACAGCCTATGAGGTTTGCTCTGACAATGCTGTCAACGTGTCAGTCAAACGGGCCTGCTTTTTTCTTTTTTTTTCCATTGCTTGGGTGTGCCCTTGACCTCAGGATGCTTTCGCAAACCATGGGTTCTTTGCACAGGGAATTAGCCTCTCGGAGGTGATGGTGGCATGGTCATGCTGGCTGCCGTGGTCCTCTGCTGTTCAAACAACTGAGCTGAGAAACAGCAAAGCAAACATCTGTCCTGTAACTACAGACAGCATCTGAGCTGATATGAGCATATGTTTGTATGTGTGTGTGTGTGCGTGCATGTCTCCATTGTCTGAACGACACTACAGAGACAACCCGCACAAAACACATGCATATGCATACTAATACGCAAGACGTGTGCACAAGGTAACCTCCATACACAGATGCCCCATACACACACACATACCGGTCACCTAAAATATAACAACAAAAACTTTCCTAAAGCTATTCAATCACAGGCACATAGTGTGCAATACTTGACTTGCTATACTGCGTATGAGCTCGCTGTGTGTTGTAAAAGAGTTGGACTGGTGAGGACCTGCTTCCTTTCTTGTTAAAGCTGGAAAGCTGATCTTCTTTAATTACTAGAACAGAAAAGACATTCTCATGTGAATGTTACTCATCATGTTTGAATGTGTGGCTTTTTGTTTTGTTTGAGCTGCATTGTGGGGACTGCTGTTGTTAGCCGTTATGTTTGCTGCCATGAATCACTCTGTCAAGGCCGAATGCACAGAGTGGGAGGGAGGAGGGAGATTGATGTTGCAGGCACTTGCCTGTATTCCTCCTGCACCAGACAGGAGAGGAGAGAGCTGTCTTCATTTTCCCCCCTTCCCTCTTCCAGCACAGCTGCCCCTCAGAAACTAGTTTCAAGTTTTTCTGGAGCAGCCAGTAAATAATAGCTTAGGAGGAAAAACAGCAGTCCAGCCCAGGAGTTAAATAGTTTGAATAAGATTCTCATATAGACAGCATGGATCATTGCACAGCTGGCCTCCAGCCAGAGACAGCATTTTCTCTGTGTGATACTCTGTTTTTTTTTCAGGATAATTTACTCCTGTGATAACTCAGACATGAACTACCCTCTTGGAAAATAAATATATTGCAATATATTGTAAACTCTTAGCCTTCTTAATAACACAATGACACACATGTTTCACAGCAGTGTACTTAAACTGTATTGACACTGCATTAATACTATTGAAAATAGCTAAACAAAGCAATCATATCTGTACATGCTCTGAAGTCGCAATATTATATTTATTATATCCATATATTTTCAGGAGTGAAGGGATGAACTGAACTCCAGTAGCCTTTTTTGTAGCCGTAGGTGAATACCTCTCCCAAGTGATCTGTTGGGTACCTGGTTTATATACTATGGCAGGGATGGTATGTTTTGATATTGGGTTATTTGTGGTCTGTACAATATTTCAGTGTTACAACATGGCATGTTCTCTTTATCCTGATTGCCAACTTGTGTCCAGTACGTCTTTTTGTTCCCTTGCCAAACATCACAGGAAATTAATTTGGAAATTAAATACATGATGCAGCTTATATATGAATAATATGAATGCAAGCTGTCTGGAGGCCAGACTTGCTGAAAGGTATTGTTACTTCTTTGAAGGAACACCACAGCAATAAAAAGCACTTTGATTCTGAGGGCCCAGCATGGCCACACCATACCACAGAGTTTCCACTGCCTATTTGGAGGCCTTTAAAGTTTGAATGCCCAAAGCCCATTGTGATACTCGGTCTGCTTGAGAAGTGGATTTGTCTTGGCCATGCCGGCTGATGGAGAGAGCACACGCACCTGGGTCGCGTTGACCAAACAGTCCAGGTGCTTAAAGACAAGTCTGTTTGAGTTTCGTTTGTCCCAGCTGGCGTGACCAAGACAAATCCGCTTCTCAAGTATCACACTCATATTGAAATAAAAAGATCTTAATTCCCATATGAGGTTTCTGGATGGTTACCCTGTTTGAAATGTGCATTTTTGAGGCTGCGCAATATTAAGGAGCAGGTCTGCGTGTCACGATTGGCCTTATAAGATGAGAATGATATTCTTTGTCTAAAAAATTGGAGATTCCCCTACTTATTGGACTTAATAATCGTTTATACACATTTCCTCCATAATCGAGAGCAGAAGTTTCCCATTTTTATTACAGTAGCCATACTGAATTACCTCCTAACAATATGTTTGGTCTTCTTGAAAAAAAGCTTTAAGAACGAACATTTTGGTAATCACATTATGGTGCTCAGCTCTCCTTTGAACATCCGAGAGTTAATTAAATTTAATTAGTTAATAAGACTGCACCTTGGTTCCTCTGCCATCCCCACCCCTTAATACTTCTATGTTTTTTATGGTTTTAGGTTTTTCTTATTAGAGCTTGTTATGGATGTGATCTGTATGTCAAGGATTAGTATATTGTTTATCATAGTTAATTTACAGTAGTGCTGGAGGGATATTTTAATTACGTACTGTGTAAACTTACTGGTCTGGGATGTTGTTAGCCAAGTCAGGCTTTATTACTCAAATGAATCAGGTAAATGCATTTATGCTCTCCAACACTTTAGGTCACTCTGGATAAGAGCATCTGCTAAATTAATGTAATGTAATATATTGGGTTCATTTTGACTCATGTATTGCTTCCTCCACTTTCATTTTTAAGTTTTAAATTAGGATTCTCATCTTTAATAACAACAGATTATTTATAATGTATGTACATGTATATACAGTTAAAATCAAAAGTATTGGGACAGTGACAATTTTTGTTGTTTTGGCTCAGTACTCCACTCCACATTGGATTTTAAATAAAACATTGAAAATGAGGTTGAAGTGCAGGCTTTAATTTGAGGGTATTGGTTGCAGACCCGTTGCATTTGATGACTGTCTGAAGTCTGTGACCCAGTGACACTGTGCATCTTCCCTGACGATGCTTTGTCAGACCTGTACTGCAGCCATCTTCAGTCGCTGTTTGTTTCTTGGGTGTTTTGCCTTGATCCTTATCTTCAAGCAAGTGAAACGCATGATCAGTCGTATTCAGGATGGGTGATTGACTTGGACAGTCAAGAACATCCCACTCTTTGGCCCTGCTTCTACTTTATAATTCACCCTGCTTTTGCCGTCAGCAGTCACATCATCAATGAAGACAAGTGAGCCAGTTCCAATGTGCAACCATACATGCCCGAGCAATAACACTACCTCCACCATTACATTACATTACATTACATTACATGTTTTACCATGTTTTACAAATGTGTGGAGTTACTGTCTTTATCATATATATATATATATATATATATCAGATCAGAGACTAGAGTAGTAAATGGAATAGGTGGTGGCTGTTGTGTGTTTGGAGTTTTAAAAACATTAGACAGGTGCTCAGTATTATTTTTAAAAGGCTTCACGCTAATTATGGTACTTTCAGCAGAATTTGTTAACACTGCTACAAATGAGTGAGAGTTCACAAAAACAAAAACATATGTACCCAAGCAAATTCAGTAGGATATTTGCTAAGTACAGTAATTAGTGAACCTTGCTATAATACATTGCAGCAAAAACTTGCATGTCAAGCAATATAAATTTCAGAAAAACAAGAAACATGCTGCAAGATTTGTACCATCTCGACCTGAACAGTAGTGGCGCTAGGCTAGCCCATGAAATGCTGCATCTTTTGAACGTAGGTCATTTCAAAATCTGCTTTTTAACACTAATTCTCTTGTGGTCTGATAAATAACTATTTTTTCCATAATATAACAACTCACAATGATTACACAATAAAAGCATGTCATTCATAATTTTATTATGACACTTGTAATGGAAGCAGGATGAAACAGCCAGATTAAATAAAGATCAAATGATGTTTTGGCAGTCTGATCAAAACACATTTTTATTTATAATATTGAAAAAACCTAGGAGCATTTACTGTTTTAATTTGCTCATGATGAGCAAGCTAGCTAGAGTGTGACATCTTGTCTTTGACTTTTCATTCAAATTAAGCACTTTCGTTTTGAATCTCGCAATGCTACCAATGGCTGTGTAAATATTCTGATCAACAAACAACCCAAATTTCCGACACCGAAAGACGACTGGCTCAAAGAAACAGGAGTATTTGCTTTGTTGTGGTTCAAGTCTGGGTCATCACCTGTTGTAATCTGCAGGTCCAGGTGTGATTTAGGAGCTTTTAATAATTCTTTTTTCAAACAACTAAAAGATGGACATTTTGGTAGAAAATGTTTCCTTCGTTCAAATGTGTAATCACTGATGCTGTATGTCTTTCCTTCTACCTACAATTACTGCAGCCATGACAATATTCTTGCGCTAAACTGTAGAACAATATACACAATTTTCCCAGTCGCATGTGTGTTAGCCCTGCCACAAAAAGTCAGTCACCACTTGCTCTTGGCTCAATTCATGTGAACCACCTTATTAAACAGGGAAAGACTTCTTATTGCAAATTGTGACAGTTTCACTTTGTATTAATCCTCGCTCTGATGGTTAGCACATCTGGACAATAATGTTTAGTGATCCGGAATTGTGGCAATTTATTCAGTGCTTTGGTTGTACAGATGTTTCAAATTTTGTGACATTATATCTGATTGCTTGCCTGTAAAATTTAAGTTTGTTGTTTAAATTTATTATGCTTTTGATTAACACTTAAGCAGAAAAAAACAGACCTTCTGGTGTTAATAAAGCTAAAACAGGCGTAGTTAAGATGACATGGAAGCAAAACACTGTACACATTACTGTTCACAGTTTCAGGAATGAGGAATAATGTCCTCAACACATGGAGGGCAGCTGACAATGGTATGTCTCAGAAAAATGTAGTGTGATGAAAGGAATTGGCATTTGTGGGACAATGCTTGAACCCATTTGCAATGCATTTTCAGTAGTGTGTCTTTGTGGGCTTCACATATTTAACCCCCAGTAACGGGACAGCTGGCCCATAATCAGGTGACTGCTTTTCAGATGTATGCAACACCCTCCTAATCATTGCTTATCACTATTCCGTTGATTTATGCTTCCCTGAAAGTCAGGGTCCTAATTAGCAAGGTGAATGAAAAGTGATTTATTCTCTGTTTGATGTAAACAACTGCAAACATTACCATAGGACTCTGATGATAACACAAATGGCCTTTCTAATTATGCTATTTGGAAACCTCAAGGTGTACAAGTAAAATCAATACTGTGAGTGAATTTCCTTCTAGGTAGACTGCGTGCTCTGGACAAACTGCAGTTTTTTTTATTTTTATTTTTTTTTTATTTTTTATTTTTTATTTTTTTGGAGTACAGAGACACCTGTCTGAGCTCTAGCAGGACAGAGCAGCACAAACTAGGCAAGGGCAATTAAGCCTGGCTCACAGTTGGCTTTCCATTGATCCCAAAGGTGTTGGATGGGGTTGAGGTCAGGGCTCAGTGTAGGCCAGTCAAATTCATTCACACTATCGACATTTCTATATGTACCTCCTGCCTAGGGGCATTGTCATGCTGAAACAGGAAAGGGCCTTCCCCAAGCTGTTGGGGAAGCACATAATTGTCTAGAATTGCCATTGTATGCTGTAGCATTAAGGTTTGCCTTCTCTGGAAATATGGGGCCTAGCCCAAATCATGAACAATAGCCCCAGACCAAGGGCTGTCCTTTGGTCATATAGGGTACGTTGTCAATACAAATCACATCATGTCTTAATGCCATGCTGATATCACAAACTCTGTCTCTGTTTAAGTAAAAGGCAACAAGGGCAGAAATCTGCTTCAAGAAACTGTCAGTGAACAATGGGTTTAGAATTTATGTGCTGCAAACAGAACCGACCAGCACACATATCGCAGATAAGTAGAACCTTGCAGTCTTGTCTTTCTCTGTAAGATTAATTACTGATCCTAGGGTTTGCTGCACAGAGTGAAATAAATAAAGAAAGGTGATTTGATAAATGAGAGGCTGAGTTCAGCTTCTCGTTATAGTCGGTGAATTATCCAGACCATCTGTACATTCCAAGAATGAAAAGAACACGTGAAATTTAGAGTTCACCTTTTTATTTTGCTTGTTTTTTTGTGCCTGAAGAATGATTTTGTGTCAGACACAGTGATAATGAGAAAGAGATGGGAGGCAAAACTCCAGACCCGCCCCCTGCTATACTACATGAACCAGTGAGAGAGAAGGATGTCAGTTCCTGACAGAGGACTGCTTTCAATGGCATCTCTAGCAGATCCTGAAAGCTTGCATGCGTGACTGCTGTTCAGATAATGTCTGGCTTATTTCTTGGCCTGTACAGCAAATAGCCTATTTTATATGCTAGACTGAGTATCAGAATTATCAACAATAAAGTGGCATACGGGATTTAATAACCTTAATATAGAGCTTGTTATGTACTGGTCAAGATGTTAATCTGAATTGTTCTCTGCTTGAAATTGCTTTCCTGCCCCCAAAACTATGACCGTCTGTCTATTGAATTTACACACGGCCATGACCAAATACTTAGCTCAGCCAATATAGCTGACACTGCCACTGGTCTTGATATACTACCCCATCAAGAATGGGAGTGTTTGATCTTATCTAAGTGTTATCATCAACCTCACTTATGAAAACCATTTAGCATGTATGAGAAATGACATAACATCAATTTTGTTTCCATCATTTTATGCACAATAAATTAGAACCAAAAGTGAGGTGAGTTCGTCAGAGAATAAATTGACATTTTGCTTCAAGCCTGCTCCAGGAGCTGGGAAAGTCATAGCCAAAGAGTAAAAACTCCAGGGACAGTTAATTGGTTGCAAAGGTTATGGAGTGTCTTATAATTTGCTAAAGGCTACTGTATACTCAGACATTTCAAATATTTGCTGGGACGTGAAGAGATTGACTTGGGTCACTCAGTCAGTGAACTGCTTAATATTTGGATGAAAAATGTGAAATTAGATTCTTATTGCAGTGGATCTCTCTTTCTATGTTCATGGTTGTGAACTGGGAAGACCTATATTAAGATATTATTATTGAGTTCATTTTGTGCAGGCTTCTCAAAAACAAAAATGAAAAAGAATGGAAGGGTGAGAATACCATTTTGTCATTTGGTATTTAATTTTATACTACTTTTTATACGTGCACACACATCATCAGTGATGCAATAGAAACCTGAGTAGTTCACTGCCTTTATGCTACTGTATGAAAGGTGAAAAAGAAATGGACATGAAACCACCCCCCCCCCCCCCCCAAACACTGTCAGCAAAATTGGCAAAAGCCGAAGTGGCACATCTGTGACAGGGAAGGGGGTGGGGTTTGATCCGGTGTACCTGGGGGGGCCATTTATCGCAATGCCCATGGGCACCAGCTCACCCAGGTCCCAATGCATTGAGATCTCTTGCCTGTGGTACCTTTGCCTGTATGACAAATTAAATTGCAATTTTGTGAAGACTGTGTGTAGGTGTCACCGGGTGAAAGTGAAAGATGAAAGCACACAGAGGAACACTGTGCAACTGGAGGGCACATTCAAAAAGAATCTACAGCCAGTAGCAAGTGTGTGTGTGTGTGTGTGTGTGAGAGAGAGACTGTTTGTGTTTAGTACTGAGTGGTAACAAATTCAATTTTCCTTGTGGGTGATGCAAGTCATTGTTCTATTAAGACTAAATTATGCCTCAGGAACCATTTTCCCATCTGAGTAATCAGCACTGGTACAAATCAAGCAAATTTAAGCAAAGCCAAATGCCAAATTTTGAGCCCTGTAGCAATATTTCTATAGTACAGTCCTAAATATGCTGTTTGCAAGGTCTGTGACATCACCGGAGAGCTAAGACCTGAAAATGTCAGAGCTGTATTACTTCCTGGAGGAGGACTGTGAGGGTGTTTGATTGCATGTTTGTTACATATTTAATTACGCAGTTTGTCTTTGGTACTTGTCATTGAGCCGTTGATGAGGTGTGCTAACTGACGGTTCAATGAAAGCATGGTTTAGGAGGTGACTTCAGATCTGCGAGAGGAGAGAGGACTTGTCAAAGGGATTTGTTTGTTTATTCTTCTGGAGAATGGATTTATCCTTTGGCAGGCAAAGAAATAACCTCCCATCACAGAACCAACTCTTTACAGGTTTATGAGCCATGAGGCTTTTCGCCCTGGGAAAAAGAAAATATTGATCAAGATTTGACCCTTTTGACCGCAGGTATCAATTGGGGCCAGAAATCTACGCTGTGCCTTCTTTGTGCTGTGACCAGAAAAGGTCCTCGGTTGGGTGCACATTTTTCATAAAAACAGATCTGACTCTTTTTGATAAAATGAACATGACTGCACTCGTGAGAACCCCAGGTTTACGTTAGTTTTCTTCCCTCTCACGGTGAATGTACAGACGCGGAAGAATGAGAGTCTTTCTGCCGCGGTGAAAACTTTACCAACCGCTGTGCGTGCAGGTTGTGAGACTGTGAACTTCGCAGCCAGTCTGTCCACATCGTGAGCTCAGAAACATTCTAGGCACTTTCCACTGACAGACACTTTGTGTGCCATTTGCGTGATTAACACGGCAGAAACAACCTTTTGCGCTCCTAGGGTAACAGCGGCCTGTCTGCTCACCTTCATGTGTCTGAAGAGCACTCAGGCCCAGTCAGTGGGCCTTTTCTTCCCCCTCCCCCGCTTCCTACTTCCTCCGCCTCCTTTACCCATTCCCCCAAGATGCCGTCATCCTGGGGACTGGAGACAGCAGGCTGTTATTATCCTGGTCTAACTGCATTAGCTCACCTCCAGTGCGTCATCAGAACAATAAGAGCTGGGTATGAAGCTGCAGGAGCAGCTGTGGCTGCGTGTAGGCTTATGCTCGCTAGCCCCCGGGACTTGCACACACACACTCTCATAGAAGTGCAGAGTGCAGGTCGACACGCCCTTCAGGTCAGGCCGCTATTCACCATGGTGACGGGGTTAGCGGGATCACCATGGGTAACACTACCGTAGAGGCATTGGGCACATTGCAGAAGGAGACGGCCTCATTCATTAATATTCGGAGGCGTGCAGATGAAAGGTCCCGGGAGGTTTCATCACAGGGCAGAAGGAGCCATGAAATGAACTCAGCGGAAATAAAGACAGTTTATCTTTCCTGTTTTATACAGTCCAGTTTCTCATGTCTCTGCTGTTACTCGTATCTGGAAAACACTGTGGCTGATGTAAACATGACTGATGATCAAATGGCAGCATTTTTAAAAAAAAATCTTTGAATCACAGTTTGAAGAGTTCAGCCATCATCAAAATGAACCTGCCAAACTGATTTTATGAAGAAAAAAACAACTCTTGCATTTATTTATTAAGAAACGTTGATGAAACGTGGCCTGGGAATCCTGGGCACCATGCCACTAAAACACTTGCCTGTGCACTGCTGTTCAGTAAAGTAACTAGTTGCTCTTGCCACTGGTTCATTTGCTGTTTTTGGATGACCATCAACCTAACGCTAAGCTAAGCTAACGCTAAGGTGCTGCAATGTCCTTCAGCACAGAAATATATCAGATCAGTATTGTTATAATTACATGCTCAGGTAAGCTGTGCCTCACTGCAGACCCTCATAGATGAGACAGGTATACACAGGTGAGAAGTGGCTAAAAAAACAGCTACTACAGTAGTAAGGCAGGGCACAGTGATGGCATAATGCAACTGCTATTCCATTTCTAGCTTCATTTGATTTTCAGGTACCATTCTCCAGCTACTCCTCTGTGTGTACCAGAGAAATCACAGCATGCTTCTTTTAGTATAATATCTGCCAGTATCTCCTGACTGTGTGTCACGGTACTGGCAGTATATTCTGTCTGCTTGTTAGGGTGCTGGCAGTATTCTGTCAGCTTGTTAGGGTGCTGGTAGTATTCTGTCTGCTTTTTAGGGTACTAGCAGTATTCTGTCTGCTTGTTAGGGTGCCGGCAGTATTCTGTCTGCTTGTTAGGGTACTGGCAGTATCTCCTGACTGTGTATCGTGGTACTGGCAGTATATTCTGTCTGCTTGTTAGGGTGCTGGCAGTATTCTGTATGCTTGTTAGGGTGCTGGCAGTATCTCCTGCCTGTGTGTTAGGGTACTGGCGGTATATCATGACTGCATTTTAGCAGCATTTGGCGGTGTTTCTTAAATGTAGAGGACTTGTGCAAACAAAGGAAATAATTAAGCACTGTAGTAAAACTAATGCTCCCCCCTTTCCCTACATATATTCTCTCAATTTCTAACCATGCAAGGAGTAAAACAGACCTTCTTCAGATGGAAGTTCAGCTGAAGGGCTTTGATGATGGTTCCTGGCTTCTGATGACTGTTCTATTTTTTTATTTTCTGTACCATTTTATAAAATAAAGTGAACTGCATTTGACAAATAGCTGGCAATTATGCTTCTGAATTTACTGGCTCTGCACAACTGCATCTTACATACCCACGATTATGTTACTTATTGGATGTGTTACATTTTTATGTATTTTATTTTAAAAGTTTATTTAATAGGGACCACATATAATAAAACATTTTATCCATCCTTTATCCATCCTTTTAACATTGTGGAAAAAGAATAATAATCTGGGGACGTTTTAATATGGGAGGGGAGAGAGTTCCATTTTTTAACTGCCTTAATGGAGAAGCCCGCAAATTCTGTGACAACACAGTCACCCATGGTTGAGGACCTTGTAATTCTGCTGTTGTTATCAGAGCAGAACTTAATGAACTGTTTCAAAGCGAGTGGTGCCATGTTGTGAAAGATCTTAAAAACGAACTGTACATCAGAGCAGAATATGAGATTTTCACAGATGAACATATTAAATTTAGTATGTTGCAGTAGCTTTTTCTGGCATTGGAAAAGACCTGGTAAAAAAAGAGTGGCATGCTGTGCTCATTATACATGTCACCATTTTCATCAATAACCAGTCATCCCTTATGAACTCAGCAGCCCGCCTGACAAATTCAATTCCTTTTTTAAAATATTTGTGGGATTGCGGCATGTGATGAGTAGGCTGCAGTATATTACAGGCAGGAAAAATGGGGCTGTCGTTTTGGGAGCACTGGCTGAGCTTATTGGGTTCCTTGCTGTATATCACTTTAATGCATACATTTGTTTTCTGCCTTAATGGGTGAACCCTCAGGCTTTTAACAGAGCTCAGATGGTCTTTTGCTTTTGTTATTCAAGTAAAACACCCCCCCCCCCCACTCCTGCACTTCGACAGGTTAATAAGACCCATCTGCAAAAATGGCTGGGTCGCCGAACAGCAAAACAAAACAGCCAGTGGTTCTTTTTTCCGAAGAAAGAAACATGAAAAGGGCAGGAAACATGCATTTACGAGAACAGAGGATCTACTATCCTCAGACCTCCTCTTAAGACACGACAAACAAATGAAACTGCTGTGACCTTTTCAGCCAAGCATATTCTAATTTCAGGAGGCAAATGACAAAGATGAAAAAAAAAAGAAATAGAAACAACTTTTTTGTTGCTATTTTGCAATTTTCAAAAACTACCACTGATAGATTGGCAGATTTAATTTAACACACAGACATTTTGACATTAATAGAAAGTGGATGTAGCAGATTTTGTGGAATTGTGTGTTTTGCATTTTCACTTGAACCAACAAAATATTTTACAAGTAATGCTGTGTCCTACATCTGCTGTAATTTGTAATTTGGCACATCCCCATTAATATTAATGTTGTTAAACTACACCAGCCTATGTCCAACAGACTAACTGTTGCTAGTATACAAGCATTGGCTTAACGCACCTCATATCCAAATCGTACTTGCTTTCTCCTTTATTTGTAGTACAAGTTCAAACATATATGGCATTTTATTACTGAGCTGTGTGGCTAGTACTAATGCTGTTGTAGCTAAATTGCGCTCATGCTAGTGAAATAAAAGTTAAACTGCCTCTGCTTGAGAAAAATGAAAATACTGGTGTGTAGCTTGATGAGCAATGCTGGTCTGGAGGTGTTTCCCTTGTCTAGATTTCTTGCGTTGTGCGCTGGGTGGTACATTGCAGGGGTTCTGGACATCTGCTGGTGTCATTCGGTCAGCGCTGCCACGGAGTTTAAATATTTAGAACGCTGCACAGAAAGCTGGAGGCAGACCTTTGAGAGACCGCCTTGACAAAATGATACAAAGTAGGTCCAGTGGCGCACGCAAACAGAAATATTAATAAATAAAGAGCTGCAGTCTGCGCCTGGCTTCATATCAGATCGTATCTCTCAACGGGAATCCACAGACTACACCTGACAGTGAGACAGATTGGTTCTAATATAATTACATGTGTCATGACTCTCAGATATGTCCCCTTGCAGTTAAATGAAAGAAAACTGACTTTCCCTCCGGTCCATTACTAATTCATAGAGATTTGATTGGCCCAGGCCGATATTCACTTTTCAATCCATTTAGGATATCCTCACACGGACATGAATGGAACAACTGAAATGTCTGCACATGCCTTAGAGCTAGAAAGAAAGATTTTCCTCTTACAGAGGAGAACAAATTCCTGTGAATGTCAGCTTGGCGAAAAAAGTGCCTCCACAGTAAGGGTGAAAATATGACAGAACATCGCACCAGTGAAAATAAATAGCATATCCAAGGATGAGCCATTGTATATTATTCTATTTTCATGTATTCCATATTATTGTGAGATCTTCAGCTTTTCTTGACTAAGCATTTGACAGCATGTCCCTTTTGCCTCAACAAAGAAGTCTTCTGGGTTAAAGAACACTTACTGAAGCAAAGTGTAAGCAGTATGTTGTAGCTGTGCAATTCAGTGCTGGGATTGGTTGCGTGTAACCATGTCATCTTAAATTTGCACATGGATGTGAATTAATTAACTAAAACTCTAATCAAAATAAAAAAACAGTAATTCAGGCCAGCACACCCCAAACCTGATTTCATTCACCACATGATGATTGGCTCAAAGAAACAGGAGTGATGTATTTTTTGTGGTTTAAGTCTGGGTCATTGCCCGTTGTAGGCTCATCTTAAAACAGAATCTACGCTTCATCTCTTACTGCTTAGTGAGGACTGGCAAGCCCTTCAGATCATGTACACTACATACTGTGCGTTATGTCAGCCCTATTCACAGGCACCCTGCTCTCTGAATCAAAGGTACAGAGATACTCAAGGGAAAGAGCATCTAAGAGTGTATGCGAGAGAAGGAAAGCGGTGACAATCTTCGCTGTTCTGTTAAATACTGTATAGCACATATACTGAAGAAGGGAGCAAACACAAGCCGCTGAAATTGACACATGAGAAACACACACTGTTGGTTCAGGTTACTTGCTCGTGATGTAACTGTAATTGCCTTTGGGGCAAGGTGATGGCAAACAATCCTCTGTGCATTTGCTTTTCATCAAGATAATTTATTCAGCGTAGCTTCTATGTTGACTCTATCTGTCAAAGTTTAATTTGTTGCAGATCTCTTTTTAATTAGACGTGTTTCTCTTTTCCTTTCCTGGGAGTGCTTGCCTCCATCGTCCATTAAGCCATGTGGTTTGAGGCAGTGATAACTGCTACCATGTCATCTGGTCAGAGATTAATAACATGTTGCATCATCTTAGAGATGCTTGAAATGATCTGTCAAGTTAAATCTGTGGTTCTGGATTTAATTACTGTTGAAGTGAGAGGGAAAATCAGAAAGACAGCTGAAAGGTCAGTCACATAATTTGCTGCAGCATACCATGTCCATTTCACTCTACAAGATCGGCAAACATATCTATTCCTCCTTTCTTGAGAAAATTAATTCACTTGCATTTTGGTTTATGCTTGTGTTGTTGATTACCCCCTACTTTACACTTTGGAAATAGGAGTCATTTGTAACTATAAATTGATCAAATAAAATAAATATCAAAATATATCTATTATACGTAGGTTCCTTAAAACAGTTACATCATTCATTATTCAGTTACATTATACTATATATGTAGTGAGTGAGAGAGACATTTTAAAAGGAGTAAAAAAACTGAGATGTGTGACTAGTATTTGCCTATGTTTGCTTTGATGTAGGGTAGGGCAGGTGAAGATATGGTTCATTATACAGCATGCATGACTGTTTTCACAATTATATATGTAAAGGATAAACCAAGAAAACCCATGTTATCAATATATTTGATGAGTAAAGCCTCATGACTCGTTGTGAGGTCTTAAGTCCTGTGACATATGAGTGAAGATTATTCATTCATATGTCATTTTTCAACAGTTGATCAATAACAGGTTTAATTTATTATAATTGATCTGTGTGACATTTCCTAAGCATTACTTTTAAAGTAAATATAGTCTATACCTCTGGATGACTCAAGACATAAACTTGATGTATCTTGTTATATCTTATCCAAATTTACAATGTGCTTATAAGTGCCTTTACATAACTTGTACCTACATATATTGCTAAGAGACTAATTTAGAGTACATAAGGGGGAATGTTATTTTTGGCTATAAACAGCAAACAATGCTCAAGGGCGATCTGAATTGAACAAACTGCAGAAAAATAACAGTCTGAAAAAGTCAGACGGACAGCAAATGAATACTTTGCCAATCTTCTGTTCCTGCCACTGCTGATGCAGGAGGCAGCCAGAGGGTGAATCCAGTCTTTTCTTCCTCAATCAATCACAGAACGGTTCACAGCAGTACATCCCTCTGAATTCACATGGCCTGACCTCACTCGTCATGACTAGAGGAGTCCAGCACGTGCTCAAACCTGCGTCCTGCGCTCCCGTTACCAGGCATGTGACTACGGCCATCTTCCATGTCCATCTGCCAATGAGAGCGGCCATCTCCGAGATACCCAGAGCCCCACAGTAGATCCTGTGCTGCCATTTCTATAAGGCACCAGCGCTGGAAAGGTCACAATATTTGAATCTCTGCTTGGGTGAAAGTAAAAGAAAAAAACACTGATAAAAACAGGTGAAAACTAAAAAACAGGAACAAAAAAAAAAGGGAATGACATGTCCGTTCATTTAAATATGCCTGGCCAGTGTTTGGCAAAAAATCGACTCACCATTCCCAAATTTTGGTTATCAAATGCCATTTAACTTCTGTTTTATGTAGATGTTGGATGTGTTTCTTTGTTAAAATGAGGTCACACAATTAGAGAGGATCATTCCCCCACCTCCCTGGGTTTTCTGTTCTCTGTTTAGCCTTCATCAGTGTGCACCAACAGGTGGATTGTGTGAGAATTCAGCCTCTGGCTACTGCAGCATGCAGCATACATCACGTGGGAGACAAGACAACAATCAGTTATTTCAGATTAACACTACAGATGTCATCTGAATGGGCTCACAAGGTCACAAGTTAAAAAAGAAGCCCCTCTGCACTACATTATATTTTTTAAAGAATATTCAATCTCGTGTTTAAAATGTTATACATTATATAATGTTTTGTAGTTTTTATGTTTGAATAGAAAGGTTGGTTTAAATTAAGAGTGTAAAAACCTTTGAAGAAAATGATGCATGTTTATTCATTTTTTCATCTGATTATTGCCAAAGTTGTCATTACGTACCCATCAAAGAGAACCTTTGATTTCTCAGTTTACTAGGAGAATAATATATCCATTTGTTACTTTTCAGTCATATGAAACGGCTGGTCTCTCGAACATGGTTAAAGCCTATTTAGATGGTTCAATGGACCTCCCATGATGGAAACTGTATCTGTATCAATTTGCCTCCATTAGTATGAACGAATAGATAATTATTCCAAAGCCCCCTCTAATATTTGAGAATTAAGGCAAACATGTTGTTGATGTTTACATCACTATTAAAAATAATAAAATCTTATTAAGGAAAAACAGAAAGGTCTGTGATGTCATTACCCCTCATTAACCATGCAGGGTGCTGCCGGAGATGACAAATGGAGCAAAGTAACACAATCACAAAACAAAGATATTGAGGAAGTAAAAACCTGGGAAGCCAGTCTTTACCTTTTAGCAGGAGCACAGATTTTATCATTTAGCCATGTTGTGAATGGATAGATTGAAATTCTTGAACCTGGTGAAATCTGAGCCTTTCCTCTCCTGCAGGAATTGCCGTTTCTTTAAGTCACAGCGTCAGTATGGCCTAGATTTAGCAGAGTCTCAACAGAGCCTCTCCTACCACTCAGGGATGGGTACAGTCACCTCTTCCATTCCATTCTCAGCCTCCTAGTCACCCCAGCGTGTTAACAGCACCAATTTCCTCTGCCGATAAGGACTGAGCGGTGTGCTGCCTCAACACACCCCTCAGGTGATCTGATGGGCCTTGTTTCCCCTGCTGAGATTCCACACCCCCAGTGTTTACAATATATCATATTTATATGTCTGTTTATTTAAGTCTTATTTTTCCTAATATCATGGCTGCTTTACCATGTGGCTGGTGCAGTCAGTGACACTGTTCTGGCTTTCGTTTTACCTCAAAATGTAACCCGGATGTGTTTTTTTAATTTATTTTTTTATTTTTTATTTTTTTACTTATGCCAGGCAGCTGGGTCATTATCCTCTTGACTAATCATTTGTGCCTGTGAACCAGACAGTGTGTTCCTCTCTGGATTAAAAAGGCAATTAGACTTGCAAAAAAAAAAAAAAAAAAAAAAAAAACATAACATCGAGTTTGGGCTCCCTTTGAAACAGTGTTATTTAATTCTATTCTTTTCAGTGAGGAGATGTGATTTCAGATTTGGTGTATTTTCTGATTAGAATACTGCTTACTCACAATATGCCTGGCTGCATACAGTAGTAATGTTTGAGTCAGTTATTTTTTAACCGTGCAAAATTTTGTGAACCCTTTACTTGGATTTCTACATTCATTACTCATTAATTGTCGTCTGATCTTCATTTAGTCACAGTAATAGACAATCACAATCTGCTTAAACTAATAACAAACAAATAATTGTACTTCTTCCTTTGGAAAAAGTATGTGAACCTCAAAATAATGACTTCTCCAAAAGCTAATTGGAGTCAGGGGTTCCAATCAATGAGATGAGATTGGAGGTGTGGCTAGGAGGTGCCCTGGCCTATAAGAAAGGCACACAAAATTTGGTTATATATATAACTTTTTTGTATGCCTTTTTTATATATATTGTGTGTGTGATTGTGCATTTATGAGTATTATTAACATGCAGTCCTGTAATTTACTTGCAGACATTGCAATTTGGTTTACATAGAAAATATTAAACATCTTTTATATATTTCAGACCTTGAAGGAAATTGGTTTCCCTTTCATTTATATTCACTGAATGTACAGAATAGCATTTTTACATAATTACACCTTTACATTTTACACCGGAATACATCTCTCTTTTGAATGCATTGAAAAATCAGTGTGCTGCATCTAGTTGATTAGCCCATAAGGGTTTGCTTGATTATAGCCTGCTAATTGTCTGCTGTTTATGAACTTTGTTTGGCCTTGTGTAGTGAAGATTACACTGTTGGCAGCTCAATTGTGGTCATTGATCAACTTGTTTAGTGCTTTGTATCTGCAGGGGTCATCTGGAAGAAAAAGAAACAGGAAAGAAATCTTTTAAATGTTTCTTACAGAATGAGTTGGTCTCCTTGGAGCTTGGAAAGTGGCCTGTGCTTATTGGACTAATGCTTATTGATGGTTTCATTTAAAAAAAAATATAAAGCAGAGAAACAAATACTGCAATATCACTTAATACCTTCGCTGGAAATAATCAATTGACATTAACCCCCCCCCCCCTTTCCCCTCTTATTTTCTCTTCTGTAGTGAACAAACACAAGCCCTGGATTGAGACATCGTACCACGGAGTCATATCAGAGAACACAGACACCGTCCTGTTAGATCCTCCACTGGTGGCCCTTGACAAGGATGCACCAGTGCCCTTCGCAGGTAAGACCCATGGGTGTCTGATCCAGTGAGCCAGGGAAAAGGGAGGGAATGAATAATCAGGAATGGAGACATCTGCAGCCACCTCCTGCTAGAGAAGTGACAGAGTGGGTCATGGCCCTGGCTGTCATGATTGGCTCCCTTCTCCTGGCTTTGAAGGATGCCGCTGATTGATTGGCTGCCTTTCTCAAGCATTTAAAGGAAACTTCTGTTTGTTTCCTTGGCCAAGATTTCTGCGGGTTGTGTGAAATACCTCAGCTGGCATTTGTGCTTCTGGTGTGAAACCACACTGTGCCTGACTCAGCTCGCTGTTTAAATCCCTGTCCTTCAAACAGAACTGGACAGGGCTCGTTTATTTGTTTTCCTTGCTCACAGACACTGTGAGGCATATCTCTGTGGTCATGCTGCTGCCACGACTGACCGAGAGGAAATGTAAGGTATAGTGAAATGACAGAGAAGCTGGTTAAAAAACCAGCCTGCAAGTGGCCAGCCTTTTACCCACTCAGCATATGGCCTGGGGCTCTGGGGAATCTCACCTCACTGTCCCTATAGCTGAGTGGCCACTAAAGACAGTTGGGTCATTGGCTGCTCATTGGGCAGGTGACTCCATCATTTAATCTGATATTATCTTGGGATCTTTATCTTGTGAGTTTTATCTATGCAAATTGTCTATGCAGCAGCTTGGAATTTTTTTTAAAAGATAATTCAGTAAGAATGCAGATGGGCGCAATGTGCTGTGTAATTAACCCAAGTTATTTTCCCTGAAACCTTTGTCAGCTAAACAAGGAGCCTGTGAACAGATAGCCTTTACACCTCATTAATTACAATGGCTGAAATTGAACTCTGTGGCAGCTATGAAATACTCATGCTTGCTTGTTGATGTGTATGTCTTTTCCGAAGCACGTCCCAACAGAGTGAACGTAAAGGTTAGGTTAACAAACAAATGCTGCCTATAATAAAAACAGATGACACAAACATGAATATACAAACAAAGATAAATTATTATAAATATGGTATCTTGGAAAGTTAATCGCGTATTGGAAAGCTGTGCTGGACAGTGTGTAGAACTTACGTTCCACTTATATCCTCTATTAGTATGTGGATGTGCAACATGACTGTATCGCTATTTACTGTTCAGTTGACCCATTGAGACTGTTTAGTAAAACAAATGTGCATATGCTGTTGCACCACTACTATATATGGAGTCTTCCAGGCACCTCTGCTGGGGCCAAATATGCTCTGATTTATATGCCACTTTATTCATAATCATACTGTAGCATCTGCTTTGACTATAATGCTGATGGCATGCGACTGTTTTTGTAGATACTGAATAAAGTATCTAATCTTCATAATAATCTCATCAATATTAAGATTACTGTATGTCAACTCCAGTATATCTGGCAGAAGTCTTTTCTGTTATCTTGTATTGACAGTCTACATGCTAATTAAGGCATTAACAGATATTAGTAAAATAGTTATTTAAAATGCATGCATGTTGTGAAGTTTGAAGCTAAGCTAATTAAATGGGTGAAAACCAGTTATACTTTTTTATAAATGTTTAAAAATGGTAATAATTGTCCACTTGCCCAGCTTCAGGCTGAATTTGTTGTGTATACTATAAAAGAATGAATTAACCATAATTGACCATTCACTAAACATATCCCTCTCCTAACTGTTCATAAATGCATAAGAGAGTTTAATAGGCAACAATAAACCATAATTAACCATTCATTAATGCACTGTGTGACTCTTATTGTAAAGTTGAAAACATACATCCCTTCAGTAACATTATCTAAAATTTTGAAATTATTTAATATTGTATTTATTAATACATTAGTTACTGTATGCACACCATTAGTGAATGATTAACGAATGTTAATTAATGCACCCTTATTGTAAAGTGTTGTCAATGTGGTGTATCTTCAGTTAATGATCCTGACATTTCATGAAAGTTGTGCATAGAAAGAACCAGAAACTTTATAGCCTTTTTGTTATTTATCATGGCATGATAATTCTTGTCAAAATGAAGCTCCTAAATACCATATAGAGCTGCCAGGGAGATTAAGTAAAGGAGCCTTCTTTCTTCCACCATCTCGGCCTTCCAATCCTGTCTGAAATGCTTCACTTGAAGCATTGTTATCAATCCTGGCTTTGTTTTGTTTGAGGAAAGAGACGTGTGTCCCCTTGGTACCACATTAATTACTGTGGGGATGTGACACGTGATTGCTAAGTGCCCATCGTTGTTGCCTGCTTTCATGTAAAACAACAATGAACCCAAAGTGTACACCACTTGCTGGAGCAAGCGGTCCAAGATGACTTGTCATTTCTAGGTAGGCGATCTCCATGGGGAACGGAGAGTAGGTCTGCTTGTATGCACAGAGTGTTCTCAATCAAATTACTTTGAAGGATGACTCTGGTTTATACTACAAGCCATGCAGGTTTCATTCATTTAGGCTGCCATTATGCCAGAGCTTCCTGTATCCATCCAGATTTACCACCATCTCCACCCCCTAGCATTATAGTGTTCCTGCAAAACCTGCAATTGTATGAATTGAATTGTATTTTTAAAAGAGACAAGAAATTCATCCAAAAAAGAAAAGAAAAAATGTTCTTTATGTTCTGGGATATAATCAAGTTTTAGATAATTAGTAGTCTGTGTGCTCATTTTCATTCCCTGTGTAATCAAAATCATATTTTAAATATTGTACATAAAGAACAAAGGAAATACTCATACTATATTGCAAAGACTATTTTATTCAGTTGAGGTTTTTAATGAGTTTTTAATCCTGAAATATTTTATAGACAATGTGATTATACTCCCCACAAAAGGAGGATTTGGTATTGGTCTTTTGGAGACCATGTTGCTTGTGTAAGTAACAGTGATTTATTTTTTAACTAATCGTGTATCTATTTAGTGGGCTGCGAGACTGAAGTGAACTTGATGTGTATGTCCATACAGAGCTGACATGCCATGTCAGATCTCCAGCACTCATGCTTTGTAATGACAAAATTAAAGGAAATTATTTTTGTATCTATAACGGAAGTATACTTCTTTAATATAAATTTGGTTCCCAACTTAGGTCCCGAGCAAGTCCAATTCCCACCCTACTTTGGATGGCCAACTGTCTGCAACCACAGCCACATTCATGCGTGAACCCCTCTGCTGATTCTGGACAGTGTAGGCATATTTACAACCCTAAGCTTACTGTTAATTTAGAGATTACAGGGAGGTAGGGAGGGATGGGGAGAGGTGCAGCCTGAAGAGGTGAGTCTTCAGGTGTCGCTTGAAGTGGGTCAGTGTCTCAGCTGTTCTGACCTCCACGGGGATGTCATTCCACCATCATGGGGCCAGAACAGACAGGAGACGTGTTCGGGAAGTGCAGGTGCGAAGAGGGGGAGGTGCCAGGCATCCTGAGGTAGCGGAACGGAGGGGTCTGGCTGGCATGTAGGGTTTGAAGATCTTGTGGAGGTATTCTGGAGCTGATCCCTTGACTGCCTGGTATGCTAGGACCAATGTTTTATTCAAGTGGAAGTCCATTCTATGGCTCAAATGGGAATAATTACCCACATTCATATAAATTATCTTCCACTAAAAGAGTATATGTGGTATGCAGTGAGAATCACAGTACTCTGGTCAATTAAAACAGTTTGTTTAGGAGATGGATTTACTATAAGAGAATAAGAGAAGTTTTTCAAACTGAAAATGTGTCCTATTACACCCTATTTGTTGATGTATTATAATTTTATTTTTAAAAAAGAATGGAGTCCTTGATAATCTCATTGGTTGTAGGGTATTTACGTCGGTTTTATTGGTAACAGTGAATATTACAGACATAGGCCAGGATCAATACTTGTCCTTAAATTTGTCTTAAAGTGTTAATTTCATTCTTCACAAACACAGTTTGGCATGTAGGATGTTTACTAAATTCACCATGCTGTGTCTGTGTGGAAGGAAATCAAAACTTGATTTTTAAACAAAGTTGGGGACAAATGTTGATTGAATCCAAGGCATAGTGTGGAGAATTATCTTGTAGGAAATCTCACAATGTGTTTTATTTATATGAGTAGCAGTTATAGCTACTCATCTACATTTTTACCCAGGAAAAAAGAAAATACATTGAATGACATGTTGCAGTATAAATCAAAGGCTGCAATTGGCAATCTCCAATTCAGATCTCTTGAATTCAGGTACCCAATTAAAATCCGTAAGAAATGTAATTTTAATTGAAGTTGAATGAAGTTTTACCAAATTTAGTGTGGCAGCTCTGAATCCAGCCAAGGTACTGTACATTGGTAGTTATCTGACTTCCACAGAATGCCCTTCTGAAAGATAGCAAAACTGAACAAAAAAACTCATAAATGCTGCACACGTTTTAAAATATATGACATAAATTAAAATTATACGTTATCTTCCTCAGATTTTGGTCATTTTGCTCATACATTTATTTTATCTACTTCATTTATGAAAATGTATTGGATTAGATGACATCTTTTGAGTTATTGTTTTATTTCAGAAAATGTTTTTTCATAACTCAGTTCACATTGGTTATCAGCCTTCCCCTCAGAACAATGTTTCAAGCCAAACATAGACAGGACTTTTGCCAAACTTTGCACTGCAGGAATACGATTGATTTTTTCCCCTACTACTTGAATGTGCCAGTATGAGACACATCGAGGGAAATAAACAAACTGCAAAATGAGCTACCCATCTAAAATGTGTCACATCTGTGCTTACTTTTAGCAAATTGTTTATTATACAGTGATATACTGTATACTGAAAGTGTGCAGTTTCCATGGATAGTGAAGTGAATTGTTCTTTCTTTTTTTAATCGACAAGCTAATTTGAGCCACTGTAAATGGATATTTGTTGAACTGTTGAGCATTGCAATGCAATGCTCCCAAAAAAAAAAAGAACACCCAGTTTCTGGAATGAGAGCATGCATTCTGTTACTACAGGTGAAATGGTTATGTTGAGTCAGCTACATCAGCAGAATTATGTGATAAAAGACCGTATTGCTTTCAGCAAGCCAGATTTACACTGCATTTTCATAATGATATTACTCATTATAGATGTTCTTCATGCCTGAAATCCTCCCCTCCCCTCCCCTCCCCGTCATGTTGGTGTGCAAACAGGTATAAAATGTGGACAATCAAGCTGTCTAATGTATGAACCAATGCATTACAATTTGTAATTAAAGCCGGTCATAGTTTCATCGTTTTAGAAAAAGAAGGATGTTTGCTCCGCTGCCTGTACTACACACCTCACTGCCCTTTCATTTATGCATGTGATCAGGATGAGAGAAGAGGACCGTATGGGGCTGCCCTTTGCAGGTTATTCAATTAATTATAAATTACAGTATAGCATTGTTTTCATGCATTTAATTATTGTTGAGACAGGTCCAGTGACTAGGAAGTGTCAGTGATGCAGAGAATTCCTCTAAAGCTCATTACTGAATCTTTTGTTCTTTACTGATGCTTGACTGGACAAAACCTGTCCGGTCACATGACAGTTAATATGCAAATTAATAGAATACCATGTGAATGTTAATTTAGTTCCTCCATTCAATCTGACCACGGCATAAATAAAATGCAATGGCTTCACTTTCAAACTAACTAGAAAACTTAACTTTTTAAAAATAATTACTTTTCTGCTGAATACGTACATTGTGGAGTACAGCAGAGTGCCAGCCTGACTGTTTCGGAGATTTTCTATTGGGACAAGTATGTACAGGCAAGGACAAATGTAAAGTCAAACAGACTTTGTCCATCAGATATCTCCTAGGTTTTTTTTAATGAATTTATTATTATTAATTAAAATTTCTCAAATTTCATGTGAGAAATCCCCACATGCCTTTCCCATAAGCCCAAGGCCATAGCAACTTAAACACAGCTCTCAGTTGTGCTTTGGGTTGCATCTGCTCTAGTGATTGATACAAATATTGAACCTGTAAAAAAACGCTGCTTTTATCTTAAAACACTCGGGTTCTGAAATCTATGTGATTTATTTATTTTTATCATCTGGATTTCCAAAAAGTACATTAATAATAGGCAACAATATCACCATTTGTTCTCATAATTAACATAGTAAACAGTAAAATACAGTAAAAAAATTAAACAACAAAAAAACAACAACGGTAAAATAGATAGAATGATACACCACAGATTAACATGTCCAGTCTGACTAATCCTTCAAGACAGAACAATCTGATAACAGTGAGAGGTGATGTCGTTCCCTCCTGTCTGCTGGCATGATGAAAGGTCTGTGAGATTCATTCCCGCTTTGTGCTGATGGAGCCTTCCTCTTTGCTCTCAGCAGGCTGCTCTCTCTCCAGAGTGTGATACCTCTTCAGCTATTAGACTTTTTGTTTGGTAAATCAATATTGCTAAACAGTAAATTAAAATACATTCTGTTAACAAAAGAAAAAAACATCCCTCTTGATGGCATTTCTTACTGTGCTCCAAAGATGGGAGCATGATGATCAAGAGTGAAAATGATTATTTTTCTCCAAGTGGAGTGAATCTGGAATGATTATGCCTCTTAGAGACAATCAGGTTGAATTGTGGAAGCTCATCTGTGAATTATTGAAGCTAACTAAATCATCAGTCTCTTCTCGAGTGTGCTCTGAACAGCTTTATTTCTGAATTTGTTATTTCTCAGAGTAGGAAAATCACATGAAAGCTTTCCGGAATGTGTATAGGCAGGGGCATGGATTTCTAGTGAACATCGGTGGAGTAGACTGCTATCACACCTCCCACCTGATCAGTGCTACTTTACGTCATAGTGCAGCAACAGAGCTTTCAAACTCTATGTAAGCAAACGCACATACTCTAGGGGGAGATCAAGCCCACATTGACTGTAGTAAAAGATGATGGGTGGGCACCCATAACAAAAGTCTACTGAAGTTCATTGCATGCACTTTCAGGGAAATATTGTCGAGGTAGGAGCAGTTTGACTACTGGCTTGTCAACAGAAAGCCTTGACTGGTTTTTTCTATTGAAAAGCCTTCCAAGCTGGTGCAAAAAGGGGAAAGCTATATTTTACAATGTATAGTAACATGGCATATCATTACAAGTGCCTCAAATAAATAAAGTCTTTCAGTTAAACATTCACAATTAAGTGAAATAATCTTGGCTTGACTCTCTCTTGAAAAATAAATGCATATACCACCTATAGGCCAGTATTTGTCCAGGCCTCCTTTTTGTCCATCAAAACCCTGAATGGCAGATAGGCTACAACATTCAAGACTGTGTTTTTGTGTGCTTTTATGTGTATGCAAGTATGTTTTTATTCTATTCTTTATGCATGTACATGTATAGTATATATATATATGTGTGTATGCATAGGTATGCACAGTATGTGTATGGATGCAAGTAAATGTATGCATATTTGTGCATGACATTGTTGTGATGTTGTGTACACACTGTAGTTATAATCGTCCAAGACAAATTCCCCCAAGGGACAAGGGGACAAATAAACTAGTCAATCAATCAATCAATCAATCTTTTGCTGCTATGAATTCCCTGGGCTATGAAATGTTATAATTTATAGAAAATATATGAAAAACAACACACATAGTCAGCAGTATAAAAGCAATGAATCCAGTGTGGATACATGGTACTTGATAACTAGCCTTAACAGCTATTAACAGCTATTTTAACAGATATAGTAGCTAATAATGACAGGTATGCTGAATTTGTGTGTTTATCAACTAAACCAAGAAAATATATTTCAATTAACTCCACAGTGTATATACTGTATGTACAGTATGCATGTATATTACCTGATTATTAAAAATAGTTTAATATCTTTTTTGGTTGGAATTTTATGGGGCATACAATTATACAACTGCTGTGTCCAAGAAGGAAGTACCAGCATGATATATAAAAAAATATATAAAATATCCTTCACACAGAAACTGTCTGGGCCAATCAAAAACTGAGACTGAAACTGACATAATTAAAAAAAAAAAAAAAAAAAACTGACACTACTTTTCTCACTAGATATATTGCATGCCATCATAAATAGCACTGCAATCAAAAAAGGCGAGTTGCCTCAGCATGTCTGTTTCTCGTTTGCGCTTTTTCATTTTCCCCACACAGTCAGGAGCCTCACCTTCCTCTCTGAAAGTGATTTTTTTTTGTGACAGAGCTTGTGGGGCCATTTTGGCGAAGAGCTCCATGCTGAGTGGCATCAGCGCTGCTCTTCGGCTGGCTCTGAGTAATCACAGGGACCTAATGTCATTACGGGGCCCAGCCACACCGGGGCTGACAGCAATCACTCAGGCCAGATGTCCCTCATGTACACTCATATGATTACTCTTTTTAATGGCCCTGAATACATCCCGCCTCGCCAGGGCTTCCGTCGGCAATGCAATTTCACCCCTGTAATCCACAAGATCAATATGAGACAGATCAGCTGAAGGCTCCAGACCCATATATCTCCCCCACGATATTCAAAGAAAGTGTCCCGTTATTTGATTACGCCTTAAACAGAGGAGAAAAAACACAATTTTCAGAGCACCATAAACATAAGGGAGCGGAAACATCAGCCAGTAAAAGGATCCTGGTAACCTGCTTAGGATTCTGAAACATCAATGTTCATGCAATTTATTTTCCCTTTTTTTTCTTCTTCAGGCTGTGGTGCATTTGTAGTGATGCTGTAGTATGAGTAAAATCACCATGCCCCATCTGCTGCTTCTGTTAGTCAGAAGACTGTCAATGGTTGGGTGTCCTGTGGTAGGACCCTGCCCTTAAAATCACTGAGTGTGGAGAACAGAAACTATTCCCAACCCCATGGTTTTCTGGTCCGCAGGAGTGAGAGCTGAGACTATTCCCAACCTCATAGCTTTAGATCCTCAGTAGTGAGTTTGTAGACTATTGTCGAGGAGAGAAAAACAATACACAATGACAACAGTAGCTGAATAACAGGACTAGACACATCCAGATAGACAATGATGAAATAACAACAGTAACAACAATGATAAAAAAAAACAAAGATAATGCTGGCGCACAACTACCAGGATGTAAAGCTACACATTGAAATGGCAGCTGTTGAAAAGAGTGATATCCTACAAAGACTCGGGGCAGCAGCCTGACCAAAGAAAAAAAATAAAAAATGAGTTGGAATACATGAGAGAATGTTTGAGCTCAATATCCCATTTCAGTGTCACAGATTATGTTTCCCATTTACTGTTACAGAATCTTTGCCCCTCAATTTTTATTTTCTAAATAATAGTGATGCTTAAGGAAATATAAATGAGAATTAGCATGATGTTGTTTAAAGTCTTGAAAATAAATAACTTGCTAAGCAGTACAGCAGTGTTCAGTAATGTATTCTGGGCAAAACAATCTTCCCAAAGAGTCATAAGTGGGGCCAAAGGTAAGATACTGCTTACATAGATAGCGAGTCTGCCACCAGCTACTGAAAGGAGACATCAGAAGGACAGCACCAGAAAAAAGCACAATATCCTCCTCCTCTTCAACACAAAATCTACAAAGACTTTTGCCTGTCACGGCTATAAGGGATCTGACTTTAGTTGGGTCTGACATCATTCTCTTACTGCAGTCGGAAGGGGGTCACCCATAGCAACGAAGGCATCCAAGATGGGACAATCAATGACATTTGACTGTGAGATGCAGTATGAGCAAAGGGTTTGATTGTGATCTTATTTAACACATAAGTTTACAGGTTTGTGTCTTTTATTTAACTTATTTTTACAGAAAATTGACATTATTCCATCTTACTTCTGATTCCTCTACTGGCTTTAGGCCTGATATGCGAGAGAAATCATTAAGCTCTTTAATAAGTGCTGCCAAGGAAAACACATCTGGACTTATATGGAAGGTAACATAATCAGCATAAAAAGACATTGACTCTATGCTGTTAATATCTGAACCTATAATATCAGTAGTATTTCTGATTTGTATCACCAGTATTTTAATGACAATGATAAAAAGATATACACAAAACAGGCATGCTTCTCTACCATATCTTGAGAGCTTAGTGGTAGCTGAGATGTGACCATTATTAATAATTCTGCTGACACGATCTTGATGCAGAATACATGAATCCAGTTAATGAAAGATTCACCAAAATTAAAGCACTGATACGTGAAATTCCACTGAACCTTGTCAAAGGCTTTTTCAGTATCAGCGATAAGTATCAAACCAGCCACATCTTGTTTTTCATAGTATTCAGTGATTTCCAAAAGGCATCTAATATTGTCACCATGTCACCAAATGCTCTTTCAAAAAGCCAGTTTGATAATAATATATGAAATACTGAATTACAAAGGTTATCCTTAATACAACACATTTGGCCAGTATGCGAGTTTCACAGCACAAAAGAATCAAAGTCTCCAATTGTTCAGTGTGGAGACTATTCCAGATTTCTTGGTTTCCGGTACTCAGCAGTGAGTGTGGAGACCACTCCCAGCCTCACAGTTTCTCAGCCTCCCGCTGCTGCCATTCTTGTCACTTTCCTTTTTTCCTTGGCTCCGTTTTATTTCTTTAGCTCTGATTATTGCGACCGGAAGCAATAATCACAATATTTTTGCATTATTTCTTTGCTTAGGAGACACCCCAAGTCATGCGTAAAATTAAAGAGTTTGCTGTGCAGCTGACATTTCACTAATACTATAAAACTGGATAATTGCAAACCCAAGTGATTGAAACTTCTGAATAAAGGTCCAGATATTAACTACAACACAACATGAAGCCATACCTTTATCTGCAATCAAATTGCCTGAAAAATTATACCAGTCACGTAACAGACGTGAGTGCCAGAACCAACTGCGCAACCGTTTTCAAATGCAAACAGGAGAACTGGGTCTTGTAGTCTTGTGATTGTGTGTACCAGGGTAATGAAATCTGTCTGGCAGGAAGCCATATTCAGTTATACAGTGAATTATGTACTTCAGAGTAACATACAGTATACTCCCTTAATTGTATATCTCAAGGGTGCCCTATGTTGTTTAAAAAGGGTTGGTTTGCGTGCAGGTTTTTGTTTTAGCCTAGAACTAAGACACCTAATTCTGCTTATCGAGGTCTTGATTTAAGACCATAGTAACTTGAATCAAGTGTCATAGTGTTGGTCTACAACAAAAACCTGCACTGGCCCTTTTCGGATAAGTCTATAACCTGCAGAATATTTTTTAACCCAATATGGATTTTTACCCTAAGGATCCCAAGTACTGCGGTGGCAACCTTTACAAATTGAAAAATGGTTAATAGATTTTCATGTCTAACTAGCTGACTTAGGGTATTTTAAAATAATCCCCACACAGTGGTAAACCACATCTGTGGCCTACCTCTCAGGCTTGACACAGCAAGAGCATTAAACTCAATAACTGGGATGACCTGGTGCTGACCTGCACCAGTGAGGCCATGCTGCTCTTGGTTTAAATCGTATCATCCCTTGAAAATACACTTTTATTGGTTATTGTCACCCAGTGTGTGACAAGAAAAACCCAAAAGAAACAATAATGGTTCCTTAATGTAGACTTCAGGATCATTGTGTGCTGCATGACATTGCTTAATTGAATATTTTATTCTGAAATTATTTATTCTTGGTGGTGGTTACTAATGATTATGGAGATGATAAATTTGTCACTTAAATTGGTCCTACTTAGTAATAATTCACTCAACATTTAGAGGGCAATTTATATTTCTGCTAATTGGATCTTTCTAATCATCCAGCTGTTTTTTTCAATGATCAGCAATATGCTTGCAGGCACGACTTCTCATTAGCTGCTCACTTTGGGGAGGGGGGGACAAGAAACTCCTGGAGAGTTGAGAAATGTTTATTTGCACCACCGCTGAAAATCTGGAGATGGAAGAATGCGGATTTAACAGGAGTGAAGTCAGTGCAGTGCGGTGAACGTTCATTTCCCATTTCATTATGATAGATGTCTCTGTGGGGAACAGGACTCTGAAGTGAGCTGTTGATATTAACATCGCAGTCAGAAATAAATATGGTTGGTCAGGCAGAACAAAAGTGGATGTTTCTGCTGCAGAGGTGTGTGCGTGCGTGCGTGTGTAAAGTTGATGTGTATGTGTGTTTTGTGTGTGTGAACATGCATTTCAGTAACAGGTTGTCTTAATGAATTCCTGAAAGGTGTGGAAGTATTTTCTTTGTAAAAAGAGTGAGGATGAGAGCGTGTGAGGCAAACTTGTGACTCATCAGTTCTCCCTCCTGAAAACTGTATGAAACAGTCTTTACCAGCTCCACATTGCAGCCCCGCTCATTTTAAATCCGCCCGTCTCTGCTGATATGTCAGTCCGAATGTGTTCCTGAACACTCGCTCTTTATTCTCTCTGACACACTGCAATTAAGATTTCCTCAAAATTATTATTCTGTTTTCAGTTTCAAAGATTTAATTAGTATGTGTCTAATTTGTGTGTGTGTGTATGTGTGTGTGTGTTCTTTACATACATCCAATGCTTAATGTTTTGCATGCTCTCTGAAGTGACATGCACTTTGAACCACAGAGCTGTGTTACGGAAGCGGATATACTTTGGGGTGTGCTGTGGATAGGCCATTAATTTTGGATTGTTGTGGGGCCCCTACATCCGCTCTGCCTTTCGTTGTTCCGGCCTTACCACAGAGGGTGTGCTTCCTGCACAGATTGATTTTAAGCAGGACAGCATAATCAAAAATGTCATAACACAGACATTGCTCAGGTAAAGTTTTAACAAATATGAGGGCGTTGAACTGCACTGCAGAGCACACCTGCTACCTTTTTCCAGTAATGCGGTTTTCCAGCTTTGCCTAAGATGACTTGGCTCCTGGGTTACGCTTCAAATAAAAATACACGGATAGATGTATTCAGCCTGGTTCTTTTAATCCACTCTTCAGTGCTCTTGGACACACATTCAGTGCTGTACACGTGGGTGTTTTGGGTATTTCAATGTCAGACGCCCTCGCCAAGCTGACACGAGTAAGGTTCACCAGGCCTCAGCGTGAGCCCAAGTGTCGTTGCAGCAGCCGACACTGACTAGGGGCAGGGCTGTTCACTCGCCTGCAGATTCTTAATTGCTTAGAAAAAAATGTAAACAGAAAATCTTATTTTTGTTTTTGTATAAAGCTACATGGTGCAACCAATATACACAAATAAATACAAATAAACTAACGTCACATTGTGTGCGTGTGTGTGTGTGTGTGTGTATGCGTGTGTGCATGTGCATATCTGTGTGTGTGTGTGTATGTGTGGCACATATGTTTACATGCAGCCATAGTACAGACGCTACTGATATCCAGCTCAGTTTGCCAGTCAGTTCTTTTTATTATTTTCAGGTGAAAAATGTCATTAAAATGTTCACGTTATGTCAATCTGGCTAAATTGCTGAAATGTCATAAAAATGTGTTGTCATATTTTATCAATAGTTTAATTAACTAGCGTAGTAGCAGTAGTGTTAGTCACTACCGTGTACACTAGCAACTGAAATCTGTTACGATTTCATAATGTCATTATTTGGAGTCAAAAGTAGTATTAGCTTTATACTTCTATGATAATTTGATATTTGGGCATACTGGTATGTAAACACACACACACACACATACATGTATATACTGTATATCTGTAAGTGTAGATGAATGATGGCTTTATATTTTGTATTTGTTTCATCCAGGCTAATATAATGGTAGCTAATCAGTGACAGGATGAGTCTGTTCAGTCGACCGCAATTCAATTTAAACAAAAAAGTTTCATTATGTATGACTGTTACAAGAAAAAAACTCAAGATAAAATATTCATGGTCTGTTTTTACATGGTTGTGTTATTTTGTTTCTTTTAAAGCAATTGCCTTGAAGAAGATGAACATTAACCACTGTTTATTTTAGGCTATTCAAAAAGTAGTCCTGAAAGTAGTTCACAGACATGTCACAATGATCTCAGAATATGATACAAATCATCTCTTGCAGCATACATTTATACCTTGTAAGCCAAAGCAAGTTGCATATGCAGGTGTTGCTTACAAGGTCAGATCGCACGTAGTGTGGGAGACATTTTCACACATTCCTGTAAGGATCTTACATTTGTGTTCTTAATTGTCACCCTCACTCTTTTTTATTGTTCTGAAAACTTTGTGAAGTGTAAGAGATGGTTAACTTAATTCTGTACATTTATTTTCCATAATGCCTCATAATTAATAATTAAGTTGGTGTCCTCCGTCCCCTTGAGTGCAGTGCACACGAGAGACACAAACTATAGGCTGAAGGCTAAATGTTTTGCAATTGTGTTTTCTCTTTTTTTCCTGCAACGACTTCTGTTATGTTGCCTAGCTTCACCTATTTTTATGTGTTCATTTGCCAGAATTTCTAAATGAAACATTCATCAAACAATGTCTGTAGCCTGTCAGCCTGATGAAAGCCTGATAATTATTGGAAGGGAGACGGCTCTCTGTTGGGTGCTTATTCGCTTATTTTGGTCCCCATGTTCTGTGTACAGTAAAGTCTCTGTGATGCCTTCAAGTGGGTCTGCTGCTGAAAAATGGTCTTTGGGCACCCAAAAAAAAGTGCGCTTTTGTAATGGCAAGGGCAAAGCTTGTCATCGTGTAGAAACAATAGTAAAATATCCCATCCCTACTCCTGACCCAGAGACATCCACCGGCTCTCTGTGCTGCCTCCACGGTGCCCTTGTTTGCCCCTACGATGCCCAGTGTGTCATAGACCCTGTAGAGGGATTGTGCAGCAAACCCCCTACATCCTAATTGTCTGGGCACACACATGGTCCTCCAGTGTTGCCTGCAGCGCCCACTGAGCAGCCCCACATGCCTTCTGTGTTTTCACAGTAGGGCATGTTTGTATATTATAGGTCTGGCACCAGCTGGATGGGACAGATTACAGCTGGGGTTAATGGAAGATCAGGATTATGAAGTATATATAATCTGTTATATTAAAAGTATGTATAATGTGAGAAAACGTGTGTTCTTTATCGAGATGCACATATGCAGCGGGGCTGTACTAACTAGAATATATGTTTTTACTGGTAAATCAGCCGCCAGAAATGAAAGGATGATTTCTTTAATTTTTTTATTCTTAGGCCATTTTATTCTTTGGCCTTCTTGGTCCATCCCCTTGGCATCACATGACACAACCTTACAACAATAATAGTAAGTCCAGTATGCCAGAGAACATTGAGGAGTGAGCTCTGATGCATTAGCTCTCAAAATAAACAATAAGAGCGCCAAAATGCCAACGCTTTGAAGTAGTTTGTATGTCCAAAGCATCTCCTCCTCAGCGGCGTTTGCTGTGACAGACCGCAGTGCCTTCCACTGCCCTCAGAAGTTTGGATGTCTGCTAGAGCAGTGATTGAAGTTCTTTTTTTTTTTTTTTCATCATGGGCAAGGCCACAGGGGGAAGAGATCAACAAGTATGAAGCGTGAAACCGTTTGGCTTCCTTAGATGTGTAATTTTTTAACTGCCTAAATGAGCAAATAAATATCAACAAACCCTGCGTGAGCTCCTGGGCTGCTCTGTGAATAATCTGCCTTGATTAATTACCCCCTTGCATTCTGTCTGATTGAAAAGCAGACCTAATGCACAGTCAACAAGCACTCATTTGTTATTAACTTTCATTATTTGGAATTCTTATTCTTATTCTTAGTAGTTGTCATGGTAGTATACAATAGGTATCTACGTCTGAATGTATTTGCACACTGCTGAATCTGCCCTGTGTTGATGTATTCTTGTGCAGAGGACACATGCATATGATTTGACAGTTGACTCATTCTCCTCAGACAGTGAGTAATGCTCTTGCCCCTGCCCTCTCTTTACACCTCAGTCCTGTTTATGTTTGTATGTGTCTGCACTACATGTCCTCCTCTGCTGTGGACCTTCTGTTTGTGCTGTTTCTGGAATGTGCAAACGCTGAGTCTGCACATTCCGCTTTCTGCGTCCCCATTCAGGAACTCAGGGGTGTTGGCGAAAAGCCAGAGCACAGATTAAAGAGTGCAATCCATTTCCCAGGAGGGGTTGGGGGGGGGTTCATATAGATCATCTCCCGCAGCTCTTAGGCCTCATCAGAACTCCCTGAATCATTGTGGAGTAAGCAGGCCAATAGATGGGCCGTTCTGTCCATTTAACAAGGCAAGCGTGGGCATGGACTTTAATATGGTGCCTCTTTAGGAGGGGAAGAAAGCAAACCTTTCAGCAGCGCTCACTGGTAAACACAACGACATAAATTTTTAATCTGTCTGTCTGAGAGGTCAGTACGGACTGCAAGTGAGAGATACTACACAATGTCATTGGGGGCTTGTAGGGTGGTTATATTGGAGTAAAGAGTTCCTATTGGGAATTTAAATTGACCCAGTTAAAAAAAATAAAAAAATAAATACCTTTAACTGTAATTTTATGGGGTTTTTTTCTGCTTAGTCGGGGGAAATAGTCGTAAGACATCCACAAGGCTTGCCACTTCTGAAATATAAATGCAGGAGCAGGTGTGGAGAGCAATTCTGTATTGGAAATCTATGCATTTTATGTAATGTCAATATCATTTCTATTCTACTCTCTAGTTAAATGTCAGAAATGTCAGCCTTTTATGTAAAGTGTACTGACGATTACTGTAGGAATAAGCATTACAAGAAGCCTGTGTTTTCTTTTTCTATGTGTCCTTGGGCTAGACAAAGCAGTGGTAGTCATGATTGCCTTCTGACTCACTTTTTTCCAACCTCCCAAAAGGAGCTATTTAATACTAAACAGAGGACTAGTTTTCATTATTTTCTATCAAACTAAAACTGCCTTCTGACTAACTGTTTGCAGTTAGTTGTAACATTCTGTCAAAACACAATATTTTCCTGTCAGTACATGTTTCCCAATTAAAAATTGAAAAGCTGGATGAAAATAACTACAACCATCTGCATACAATATTACAGACACAGTGGCAGAGAAGCTGTCACTACCAAAACCATTGGTGGGTCATAGGGATGCAATACTTCTGATGTTATCATCCATGCAGATGATGGAATGGCAGATAGATGAACTGGCTACCGTGTGAATAGACCTATGCAGTGGGATATAATCTGTGTATCAGAACCGTTTGGATGTCATACTACAAGCACGTAACTCTTACTCCAGACTTAATGTCATAAATAATAAAATGATAAAATTGAGGACTGAATTGACAAGTGCCTTGAAAAGACCTTTGGAGAAAGAATGAATGACATAATAGAAAGATATGAAAGGCTAGAGGGGTAGTTTTAATTAGCCTGCTGATTTTACACAGGTACTGTTGCTTGTACTTGTTTTTTTTCAGAATCTGACAGTTCAAAGCCATTCTTAAAAGACAGGGATTTAGTTAATTCACTAGGAGAGAATCTGATGACTAGGTTGTGTCATTAGCCATAGTCTGCTTTTAGTCTGCTCTATCTCTCTCTTGATAAAGAGGGCAGTTCATCATATAGAACAAGACTTAAGTAAATCGATATGAAGCTGCACTATTGCATTGTTAAAATTCAATTATATTATGTGCATGGCAGATCAGTTTTGAACTTGCCTACTATGTGACATTCAGAATGTCTCAATAGGAAAGGATTTCCATTTCTTGAGGGGGGGGGGAAATGAATCGAATTGACCCATTACCTTCTTTCCACTTACAATGTGCTGGCATTTTGACTAGCCTTTGTGTCTCAGCTCAGGTGAAGCTCCTGTACTATCAGGGCAGCTAAAAATATTGTAGGGATGTAATCTGAATGGGAAGGAAAGGGTGTCTCTCTCAGGTAAGCTTTGTCTCTTGACCATGAGGCCATTACTCTGTTTACAGGCTAATTTCACAGAGCTTAAGCTTAAGGATATCAATCTCCGGTCAAACATTTAAATATGTGTTTATGCAGATGGAATCACTTATCTTGTCTGGGATGATGTGCAGTCTCTGAGCTCTTTTCTGACTGAATATGAAAAGCCTTATCAGCTGCCAGTGAAGCTTTGTTGCCTGTCCAAGGCCAGTATGAAACCCAGAGTGGCCTGAAGGTCAGGGGGCTGCAATGCTTTGGACTGAAATTAGGTTTCTGGGGGCATTTTCAGGGGGCATTGCAGAGATGGTATGGTGTGTGTCTCTCACATATTTGAATAATTGACCATTCATTTTCCATTATCTTACTACACATCACCATCCTTGAGTGCCCTGAGTGACTTGTTGTGGATTTGCACAAAGCTCTGTTTGACATTATTCCCTCTGTGTAGCAGTGGTTATTTTCAGCTCTGTAGGCTGATCACCGACAGGAAGGCGAAAAAGACTTCTGACGTGGGTGGCTACATATTAGCCAGAGTGACTCAAAACCACTGCAACCTTGTATGGATAAAATAGGCATTACCATGCTGGTAACTGCAGCTGTTATTATGGCAGTTATTTTCATTCTTCGGGGAGGGGACCACGCCTGGCAGTGTAGGCGCTGCATGGATTTTTTTCCTCCGGAAATGAAGGTACTGAAAACTGCAGGACCGGATGGGAGCTCCTCGTTGGAGCCCAGGGGTACTGAGCACTGCTGGAATGTCTGGTGGCTTTTGTTTGAGGTGCCTGAACAGTGCTATTGTGTGGGTGACTTGGTGAGAGCTGTTTAATTTGGTGTGCTTGGTACTGGAACTGGTTTGGAAATATTGAACAAGAGCCAGCATCCAATTTGAGTCTGTCCTGCAGTCTAAAGGCATATATACATTCTCGGCATATAATCTGATAATACGTATATTGTAATCTAGTGGTGTGAATCTTGCAGTGTAGCCTCAGTAGTTCTTTTCCTGAAATTGTCAGCAGACAGTAGTCACTGATGCATCCACTCCTGCCTCTTCAAGAGTGTTTCTAATCTGTCGGACAGATGTTTGGGGGGGTTTTCTTCATTATGGCGAGAATTATTCAACTGTAGGTCTTCCTTGGCCTCCTAGGCCCAAGCGCTCCTTCTTAATGATGTTCCAAACAGTTGATGTTGGTAAGCCTAGGTTTTGGCCTAGTCTTGGTCATGTCTCTGACTGTTTTTTAAATTTATATCTCAGCCTCATAATAGCTTCCTTGACATTTGTTAGAACAATTCTGGTCCTCATGTTGACAAACGCCAATAACAGACTCCAAAGGCAATCAAGCGCCTAAAATCAAGACTGATTATCTTTTCTCAAGATACTGAAAGCTCTCTTATACCTACACCAAGGAAGCAATTGAACACACCTTACTAATCAGAAACACCTGTGAAGCCATTTGTCCCAAACATTATGGTACCCTGAAATGTATAACAGTGCATAGTTCCCCCACTATGTATAAAAATGCTGTAATTTCTACATTTTCTAAATGTATAAAAATACCTGTCTGAGTGTGGCATTTTATTTGAATGATCCTGTGTGAGTAGGAGCCAGGGTAACGTGGTATGTCTGGGGAGTGGGTGTGTGTGGCCTGTATTTGTGGGTGGGTCTGACCTGACTTGAGGTGGTGCTTCTGTCCAAGCTCTGTCTGCTTTGCATACTGGTTTCCAATTTTAATTCATCTCGTAATGTGTAACTGCACATGGGGCCAATTGTCCTATTTGGTGCATATACAGTGCATTCTGAGTGTAAGCCATTGCCACCTCTTCACATCTATCTCATTGTCCATCTGCTAACCACTTTCAACCTGTCCTGACTCGGTGAAAGTTGTTATCTTTTCTCAAGTCATGTGTCTCTTTCAGGAAAATGCCTTTCCCCTTAGTTCACCACCACTAGGCCATCTCAAATGCTTCCAAATCACTGTGGCAAGCTTATCAAATTGCTTCTGTATCACATGCTTCTGAGTTATGAGAGTTTTAAACACTTCCAAAAAACTGGCTAAGAGTGGTTACTGCTGGCAAGCAGTGCACTCCTACAAGTTCTGTGAATTAAAAAATTACATCCAAGATATTAGAAAATGAACCTCCCTGTGTCCCTTCCTCCCTCAGTTTAGTGAGGTCTCTCCAAACATGTAAATGTAATCTAATGCCGATCAATATTCTTTTAAATTATTTCAGTTGGAATAATTGCAGCTGCATGTAAAAGCCAAATGTCATCAGGTGCCAATACCACAAAGCATCCAACAAGAAGAGACAAATGAAAATCAATGCCTCTTCCATGAAACCTATTTACAACTTTTTTTCTAATTGCCTGTTTTGTCATGAGATTTGTGTTGCATTATTAGCCTAGTCTAGTCCAGCCCAAAGCAAAATGCCAGAAAAACATATCCTGACTGCAAATGCACACCCCTACTTTGAGCTGTAAGCAGAACTGAAGTAATGGTACTTTGAGATTAGAAGGAGGATAGTTAGAGCCATTTATTCAGTTAAAAATGCAAGACTGCATATGTAGTTGTACAAGGCAGAGACATTTGTTGAATCGCCAAATTTATCTATCTTGCCTTTTTCTCTCTTAACCTTGTTACACAATTGACATTTATGTTTTATTTCACTGACAACAACAATGGTTTTTGATGGATATTCATTTTTATTTGTTGGTTTTATTTCTTGTTGGTGAAAGTGTTTTTTTCACCAGTTGGCATTTCTGTTCAATGCAGGGTTCACTGCATCACTGTACCCTGTCATTCTTTTTTTCTTAACAGTTATAGAGTATGAAAAGTTTTCCTGTGATATGTGTGTGTGTGTGTGTGTGTGTGTGTGTGAGAAAGAGAGAGAGAGAGAGAGAGAGAGAGAGAGAGACCTCATAAATCAACAGAGAGAGGAGGTAAAGCAGGTAAAATAGGAGGCAAGAACATCCACCTCACTGCTGAGAGACCCATACATCAGGCACATCTATCCACCCAGCAGTCCCAATAACTTATTTTTTGGTTGTTCAAAGAGCTATGCACCACAATGTCATTCCTAAAATGTTACTGTAGTTGTTTTAAAGAAGACCAAACAAATTGTTAGGCGGTAATTCAGCTTAGCTACTGTATTGTATTGTTAAAAAATATGAAACTTCTGCTTCCGATTATGGAGAAAATGTGCATAGGTAATTATTCAGTCCAGCCAGTAGGTAAATCTCCATTTTCAGGCAGGGCTTATCACTCCCATCTTATAAGACCAATCATGACATGCAGACCTGCTCTTTAATATTGTGCAGCCTCAAAAATGCACATTTCAAACTGGGAAACCAAACAGCAACCTCATATGGGAATTAAGATATTTTTAATTTAATATGGACTTTGGGCATTCAAACTTTAAAGGCCTCCAAATAGGCAGTGGAAACTCTGTGGTATGGTGTGGCCATGCTGGGCCCTCAGAATCAAAGTGCTTTTTTTGCTGTGGTGTTCCTTCAAAGAAGTAACAATACCTTTCAGCAAGTCTGGCCTCCAGAATAGCCTGCATTCATATTATTCATATATATGCTGCACCATGTATTTAATTGCCAACTTAGTCCCTGCAAGCTAATACAAGAGCAATAAACCTTGGATTGAGTGCTGTTTATGAGTTATGGTTGTAGGACTATTACACCAGTCTATTTCCTAATGTCAAGCAAAGTCTTTCTCAAGGGGCTACTAGTGAGTCCACCCCACCCACTCAACTTCTGGCCTTTGTTTTAATTTAATAACGGTAAAGGTAAATAAAGGTATTTTATTTTGAGGATTCTTTTGGAATGTATCTTGACTCTCAGCTAATTATGTTTTATAGACGCATTGTCTCATTTTCTTAATTTGTGGCTTCTAATGACAGAAATAATGTGGGGAGCTATTCAGTGTGCACTTGACCAATTAATCATGTACCTCCACAGCAACTAGGCTGTGTTGATATCAAGGTCAGCCATCATCAGAGGCTATACCTGAATACACCATGCTCTGCTGGAGGCTGGTGGTTCTCTGGGGGTTGTGTGTGTGTGTGTGTGTGCGTGCGTGCGTGTGTGCGTGCGTGTGCATGTGAGCATGCGTGTGTAGCAGGGACAGCCCTAGCTGAGCCTCTGTATGTCTGCATTGGTGTAGTTCAGTGAAAGATGCTCTGTTAATGGCTCCTCCCAGAGTGTATTGATTGCAGACACACTCCCCTCCTCAGAGCCTCTACAGTGTCGGCAGGGATGTGCAGTCTTTATCACTCTGTGTTACTTTATTCATTCAAAAATTTTGAGATCGAAAGAAAATGAGAGACTGGTAGAGGTGGGATGGACTCATGGTGAAGATAGAATGCTTAACAAGAAGAACTCTTTCTCTTTCAATACCTACATCAAAATCCATTCCATCTGTAAACACTCGTCTCCAAATTCAAAAACACTAAAAGCATGCCGTGATGTTTATTTGAGTAAGAACCAAAAGAAAAAAAATATGTCTCCCATGATAGCTGTTTTCCTTGGAGTGGTTGTATTTTATTTCTGTCTGGTTCAATCCCAAGCAAGGCCAACCATGAAAATACACGTTAAAAAGAAGCAAAAAAATAAACATCAATGCAGTCTCCTTTTACACATTTTCACGCTATCACAGTCGCGGCAAGAAAAAAAGCAGAGAACCACTCTCTTTTAAGTCCTGCTCATCACATAATATTAGGGTTGTAAGAAGCTGGTCTTTTCAATCCTAAATCAAGCGATATCATCGGCGTACACATCGGGCACTTAGCACTGGTGCATTACAAAGCTTGCGCAAATTAAAGTGCTCTATATTTTATTTATCTGGCTCTTTCACTCACACGCGTTTCTCTGCGTACACAACATTTAGAGGAAGTTTACGCATGAGAGGATGTAGGATGTAAGTCTCACAGCTGCGGAAATGCAACATCAGCCAATGTATTGATTCCCCTCTGAAGTGTGAACTTTGTTTCAAGGCAGCGCAACACAACGTATACAAGAAGGAGGCGACCGTATTGTTTGGAATGAGGTGGTGCAGGAGGTTGTTAGTGTTCAGGACCATGGACAGCACATCCACCTCAATCAAGCATGTGAAAAGCTGCAGATACTGTACTACTGTATGCACGCCATTTTAATTCCTGCACCAAATGCCACCGTGGAGGGTGGTTGGGACATTGCTGAAGTAACAGCGGCTGTGGTTTATGTGCTTCAGACAAGCCTAATATCTAGCAGTTGGTGGCTTGAACTAATTATTAACACATGAGAATGGTAGGTTTTTGTAATGCAGCCAAAATTTGGGACAGGTCTCACATGAATTGCAACTGTGGGAACTGTGTTCCCTTATCTGAATGCACATTTAGACCAGTTATTTGGTGTTTTCCCAGATTGTCGAGTCAGTAGACGCAATGTGGTTTCATTTTTAAGTCAAGTTAGTCATCTTGATGTGCACAACTTTTCTTTTCCATTTGAAAATTACATTTGTGTACACAATTGTGAATCAACAGTGTAATGTCACATAAATTTAGAAATGGAATGTAAATGTGACTAATGGAAAGTAGCTACCGCTTGGGGTCTGTGTGATACCTCATTATTCTCATTTAATCTCATCTTGTGCTAAGGATGATGAGGAAAACCTATCCCACTCGCCCTGGCGATACTGGGGAAATGAACACATGATAGTATGCTGCTCCTGTCTGCTGCAATCGTAATTGTTTATCCAGGGTCATTTTCTATTAGCTATTCTGTATTATTTCTATGTGGAAATACTGCTCATTATTTCCTTTTTTTGCATTAAAAAAAAAACTCATGAGATATAGCGGTTCTGCTTGTGAAAGTCATGTTTGTTTTTTTTAATGCAAAAATCTGTCCCTCCCAACAACAAGTCTCAGCTTCATCGGAGTCGCATGGCAATGCAGTATCTTCACACTGAGCTTCTAAACAGCTAGCTTTATTTTTCGGTAGGCTCCTCTGTGGCCTGCTGTGGCCTCGGGTGACTGTTATGCACCCCATAGCTAAGGGGTCTAAGCCCTGTTAGAGATATGCTAATGATCATGTTGACAGTATGAAAGTCCCCTGGGAGCAACGTGATTATCATAATTACTGTATTATTGAGACTTTTTAACAGCCTTCTGAATTATCTGATATGAAATCCAGAACTCCTCTCCAAGCGATGATTAGCCCATGGGAGCATGCTGAATTCATGATCATAGACATGTTATAGTTTAATTTGTTATCTATCTCTGGTGCAGTATTCCATGTTCTTATATTTAATATAATTTTGTCATGTTCAGTAGCATGTAAATCAAAGGCCGAATGAAATGATATCCAAGTGCAGATTAGCCCCCTAGGAAATGGATAGGGAGATACAAATAGGCCATGTTTCACTTCATTTGGAGGTGTCCTTTATTCATGCTTATTTGCTTCAGGCTAGAGGGTTAGAGGTTTTCATATTCTGGAAGTGGCTTTTAATTGTTTAGAGCTTGTGCTCATTGTGGTGCTCACACTTTCCCTTGTTCTATCTCCAGTTGCATTATACGTGTGTGGTTAGTCTTGCAGGTTCATCACACACACACAGACACACACACACTCACAGTGTGCAGGGGTTGGAGAGACCGTGATTGTGGAAAATTCCTCACTACCATTGCTTCACATAATTTACTTACTGATTAAATAAAACATAATTTTTTTAATCAGTCCGGACAGCCGTCTTGCTTTCAGAATGAGAATGAGGAGAATGAGGAGATTTGGTGTGAACAGAGAGTAAGGGATTTCAGGCTTTTTGTGATCATGTCCTGCATTTCTCCTTTCCTTCGCAATGACATCCTCTTTTTACTTCAATCAGCATTATTTAATCATTCTCATTTTCTTAGAGATGATGTTATTGTCTACAGCTAAACCACAGCTATTGATTTTCCCTTGCCTGTTACTCAATTCACATTGACTCGCACAACGACTGATCCCCTAAATAAAGGCGTCATCTCATTGAACAGCGTTTCATTGACTTCTCAAGGACATTTATCTGTAATGTGTAAGTTTTGTCTTTCAGTTCCTCAGCTTGCGTTTCCCCTTCCATGTTTAAACAGTGCCCAGAACTAACATGCAGTTTCTCTGACCTGCATGTGTACTGTATAGGTTTTTTAAGATTGAAACATTGCTGGAATTCTTTTTGAAGGACAAGTGTTCCAGATGGGTGACATAGGTCATTGGTCTTCTGAGCACAGAGGAATAGTTCTTCAGCATGGAATTTTGTGTACTTTAGAGAGAATGAGGATGGTGTCTTCCCTGCAACTATAAACTTATTTATTTGACTGCTTCCTAACACTAACCGATATTGTTAGAAACACATTTGGATCATTGGTTGGCCCAGTGATAACATTAGCAAGCAGTTCTGCACCTGTCTCTATAATGGCTTTACATTTAAAAAGATATTCAGCATAAAATATGTGTAACCAGCTGCAAAAAAAAGACTTATGCAAATATCACAATGAAGCAAGAAGAGCAGTCTTGTTAGGCATGTGACGTGACTGAACACCGCAAACCTTTTCAGCAACACTCTGTGGATATGCACCAAGCATGTTTAATCTACCCCATCTCCTTTTGTGGCTGGTTAAATGTCTTCAGCTTCTTTCATTTCAGATGGAAATGTGGACTAAGTTAGCCTCCCATTGCAATATTAGTAGCTATGTGTCATTATAATGTGGTAGTTGACTGAAAGGAAAGACAATAAATCTACTCTTGAAGACCTAGCGAGAAGGCCACATTAATAACAGTCTAGCTAATGTATACTTTATGTCTCAGAATGTGGCATCACATTGTTACTAATGATGTCGACCGTAAAAGTAATCTAGGTGATGTCTATGTGCTCGTATTATGAGATTGGACTAAATGGCAAACTGTGTCCTCTCACTTAGTAATAATCACTATTTCTGCGTGCGATGGCTCTTTATATACGATGTGGCTAAGACACACATACTGGGAGAGAGGCAGAGAAATTGAAGCCTGCATTGTGGTTTGTGCTATTGGCATTCTGGCAATTCTGCCCTTATTATAATAATTACTTGGGCTATATTAGCAATTTATTTCCACTATCACACTTAAGTAACAGTCCCGTTATGTATATCCTGAAATTAAGATCAATATTCCCATTAGAAATATAATGCAATGATTACATTGAAAACCCTATTTGTGTGTTATGAACTTAAATTCTGCAACAATTTCATTCATTCACAATTTCAGTCATTTATGACCTTTCCCTCAGATGGCTGAGCAATATCAAAGTGAAGAGTGTGTACTTACTTTAAAGATGTGTAAGGAGTGGAACTGTGTAACCACTACAGTGAGGCAATAAGCATGAGATCTAAAACAGCGTTCAAAAAATAATTTTCTCATAGGAATTTCTTTTAAAAATTCACAATAATAAATATTATTGGCCATCGGACACTGCAGTTATTATGATTGGTAATTGGTATGGGCTGAAAAGACCCATATCCGTCAATCACAAATGTGATTAGGAAAGGAAACCAGTCCTTTTCTTCCTCCTTCCCCATTTAAAGCACTCATGAATTTGACAAGGCAAAGACTTTCCTGACAGTCCAATTAGACACATTTGCATATCTTGCGTACTAAATTAAAATTGTCCGCAGAAGCGTAAATTGGAGGTGTAATTTTGTAAAATCCACGCTCAGAAAGACTGTAAATTTTGTGTTTGATGGAAGTTATTTTCCGTAGGTGTATCTGAAACCCTGCCGTTTATAGAACATTGTGAGATATATCCTCAATAACAGCTTTCTAATGAGGAGAGGGGGTGAGCTGTGTTATTCTCTACTCTATTACTTAATCCCCTGGTACTGTGTATGCACAGACAGGTAGAACAGCGAGAGGACTCACAGTGTCAGGTTCTGTAAGGACTTACATGGTTACACATCATGGAACAGCTCTGCTGTTGCTTTAGCTTTAAAGTATTCATGAGGTTCTATTGGTGCTGCAAAGAGGATATAAGTAATCAGTGAGTTTTCCGTGCCCTTGGTGCTCAGTTTGATCTCTCTGGTATTTGTCTATGAAATGTGAATGGAGGTAGAGGTGATAAAGGTGGGTAGTCTCATTAGCCATAGTCTGCAATCACACCAGGTAATGTTCATTCCCCCCCTCCATTTCTCTGCATTATTACATTATTACCTCCCATTTTTCATCCAGCAGTATCTTACTGTATTTATTCAGAAAACAAGGAGTACTCGCTGAATACAAAATGAACTGTCAGAAATAAATATTCATTGAAGGAGAATGTAAGAATAGATTCTTTATAAAGAGAAGAGATTGCATCTAATATGCTTCAGATTATTTTATTTTTTTTTAAACAAAAATTCAGTTTGGATATTACAAGCAAATGTAAAAATGTAAATCCTCACTGAACCCACAAATTCTGAAAATGAGGGCTACTCCACTAAACGATTGTAGTAAAAGATGGACTTGAAGTTTTTCATGCTTCCTGTTTTGCAAGGCTTAGTTGTATATTTGTCAAAATTTTCATTTAGCGTCAGCGAGCTATGCCTCAAAGCTAAAAAATAACCAGGCAAATTGCACTGAACAATAAATGGAAAGTTCTTCTACTGTACAAGTGGCTCCAGAACCACTTTGATATATAGTAGGCATCAATAATTTTTCCATAGAAAGGCAGATTTCTTAGGATCTATGAATTTAATCAAATCTGTATTGCATCATTCCTCCCAGACTCCATTTTAATCAATGGAAGGTTGGGATGTGTTGGGTGGCTCGCCAGACACTCATCGAGAAGCCAGCAGACCCAGTACGGAAAAAGCAATGCGCTTCACCAGGAAAGCGTCTGCTGCAGGAGCATTTAATCTTTAATCCAGCGTCCAATGGGTTGTTTCGGCCCTGACCCGCATCAGCGGCCGGACTCCGCGCTCTAAACGAGAGAAGATGGCTGGGATTGTTCAAAGCCGCGTGACCGCAGCGCCACTGCCACGGAAGACAAACGAGAGTGATTTCCGAGGTGGACGGGGATTGGATTGAGATCCGGGCGCTGCTGGAGCGTGGGGCGGGGTGGCGCGGTCACTGGTTCAGCTGGGTCTGCTTTGTGGGAGTGGGGGAAAATGCGTCAGTGGATACCCTCACAGCCACCTCACTCAAGTCCAGCATGCATTGCCTTGCCTTTCTATTGGGATGAATAGATAACAGATTTGCTTACATGGTTGATTGATCATCAACTGTTAGCAATGTCAGGAGCACATTATCAACAATACTAATAGCAGTGGAATCTGGTTGTATTAGCAATAGTGTAGCAGTTGCAGTTTGAGCTATTGACTTACCAGGCTTGCTGTAGCAGCACATGTAGAAGTAGAATCCCCAGTAACAGCTCTGCCATGTCTCCATGACAACTCTGCTTCAGGGTGGGGAATGTGTGATATGGGTGGGGTCATGTGGATCATGCCCCTAGATGTAATAGCTGACAGCTAGACGATTGTCTGGAAGTGACAGACTGACATGTTTTAACAAATGAGTACAAATCCACCCTGACCTGGCTCACCCCTTGTGGCGTTGCCGCTGTCCGGTAAAACAAGGCTTAATTCTCAGGCCGCAGCCGTAACTTACACTGATAAGCCAGAATAATTTAAACCACTTCCACCACTAAGTAATTACCTACTGTCTCCCTGTTTCCCTTTGTGCATTTAATCAAAGCAAAGGGCTTTACACCAGCACTACCAGGGTGATGCCTTCACACCACGCCAATAAATCTAAAAATCTGTCTTTTAAAAGAAATGCAATCATTGAGTTCTCTAATTTCTCTCTTCTTGGTACCTTAAACCAGAGGCATGCATGTGCTGAGTCGCAACAGCAAGGTAAGAAGAGAGAGCCGTTTGCTTTCCTCCTTGGTTAATACATTCCCCTTTCCTTCATTGCTATCCAGGGATATGGAGCACAAACATCAAACACACCCCCTTATCTGTGCCTCCTGCTTCCTGGTCCCTTTTGCTGTTACCCAGGGACCAGCACTGCAAACAGTATCATAGCTAAATTTGGAGGCAATGCATCCAGCCGTCTGATGCCAGGGTTTGAGGAATCACCTGCAGTCTTCCCAAATGGAATTAATATATTCGGAAAGGGCGTCTTTTCCAGTGTACCCACGTTACAAGAATTCATTAATGTCAGATGAAGACTTGAGGACAGAGCCCATGTGCTTTAGTTGTTTTTTTGTCATCTGTACCCACACCCCTGTCTCTTTTTAAGTAGAGTAAAAAGGGCACTGAAAGGGGAGCGCTCCTTCACTATGTTTGTCATGTGTCATTTGCGCAAAGAGAGCAATGTGAAAGACTTACAAGAAAAAAGAGACTCAGAGGTTTAGAAAGGAGACACAAGAGGAAAATATTTTTAAAAGGGAAGGGAAAACAGATTTATCCCCAGTCAGTGGAATCAGTGGTTCATAAAGTCTAATGTCGAAGTAATTCAGAATTTTGCAGACAGTCTATATTTAATTTAATAACACAATCAATCACCCAAAAAAGGCAGAAAACTGTTGCTTTTTATATCCTTGTTGAGGTATGCAGCACCAACTGTTCAAGACATCAACGGTCTTGAACAAATGGAAAAAAATGAGTCTTGTTGGTTTTGTTGCTTGGTTGCCTGGCTGTTATTCTACATACTGACAGAGCACTCAGGACTGTCAGTCAATAGCTGTAGTGAGGCAGTGTGAAACAATGTACGCATGTGATCTGTCTGTGTGTGTATGTGTGTGTGTCTGAGAGAGAGAGAGCGAGAGATTGAAAGACAAATTCTTCTGTTGCTCAGATTTGGAGTCTTCCATTTGTTTCAGCTTGCAGAGCAATTATGGTTCAATCTGAGCCAAGTCAGCTATAGGTCCTACTTGTGCATTTTGCTCAGAATTGCTCAGTAAGCTGGTAAGCCTATCTGAGTACTGCTACTCTGCCCATTTGATTGCCTAATCCATTTTAATATGGTTAAAATCAGTAAGTATAACTCTAAATGTCACTTGTACCCATCTCTGTTGAGCCCCACTTAGGCTAAATTAAATGTACAGTGTATTCCCAAAATAATATTAAACAAATGAAAAATGATTGGGTAAAGGTGGCTCAGTTGGTGAAAGCACAGATTGGACCCTGCATCACAAGTTCAGTTTATGGCTGTGCTATAGGTCAAATACACTTAGGAGTCCACAATGGAAAGATTTCTCTAGAATGGGGTAAATTAGGCGCAATTCAGCCAAGTTTCTTTTGAGTGCACCATGGTACACCAGGCTACTAGTGGTTAGAAAGAGAAGCACCTCTCCAATCAGTTACAATTCTGTCCTGCATTATGGAGTGGCTTGGAGGTAAACAATTTTGTAACGTTAATTTATATATAACACACTTGAAAAATAATTACTCTTTGACATATTTATACAGTAGCAGTCTAAAAATATTAAATACATGCACCCAAAGATGGGTGCTAAAATGTCTCTGTAACTGAATGAAAAGCTGATAAAATTAAAGGCCGTTATTATTTATATTTATATCATGAGATTATTTGATTTATGTGAGTGTGAATGTGTGAAAGAAATAGCATTTAATCTTCTCTGTGAGGAGGAAGTCAGCCTATGAAAGAGCTAAGAGGAGGTTGTGTTGTGTGGAAGGTGAGGCTTCACCACATTACATTTTTATTCACACTCCGGCAAAGGACCTGTTTTAGAGAGAGCATGACCTCGATTGATTGGTTTTACCACATGATTAAATATGAACCTCTGTTTAGGTCTATTTGTGCATCATATCATGAAATAACTTTGGAGCTGAGGGAATATTTTGATATAAAAATTTCTTAGCTGGCACCAGGATATTTTTCCCGGGCTGCTATTTTCATGCTGGGTGGGTCATTTGGAGATGTGGATTGGCACAAGGATATTGTTTAATATTTTAACAGATTGAAAAGGTCTTAAAATTGCCTCAGGAAACCTGGTCTTCAAACAGATTCAGCCATCAGCCTTGATATGAGTGATTAAGAACAATATGCTGAATAAGATTACAGTACATCCCTACTACAGTAACATCACAAATAAATGTAATATAGAAAAATAAATCATTGTGATGTAAATTTGGTATTCTACTATTTCATGCTATATTCACAAAAAATAGGATTTTGTGAAAAACACACAATGTGGAATGGAAAAACATGAATGAGTAAAACATCAGTGACAAGACACGATTTAAAATCGTTCACAGAATTGCAATGCAATTCTACAGTTCACATGGTCAAGGTAGCCCACTGTAGAGAAGTGTTCTGTCAGCAGAATCAAGCACCTAGTTCAGTTGAAACTCCATGGTCAGTTTTGCCCGGGGATTAATTGCCATCGAATAATTATTATAATCAACTGAATCAGAGTCTCATTACCCCTCTTAAGAACATGCTTAACATTTGGTAATTCCATCTGATGACAATAAGAAGCTTCTAGTCACATGCAGGGACTTGTTAATAGACAGTGGTTTGGTTGCGTCAGTGCATTTGGATGCAGTGGCAGACACTAGCATGGTTGTCCTGGAAACCTTGTTGCCTGCTGTGCCTTTGTTGGCGGTGGAGTCTTGGGGATGTGACAGGATGTGCAGCTGAAACGGTGAAAAGGCCCAGAGGTGACATCACTTGGGAGCTTTGCACCCACCAGAGGCACAAAATGCTCTAGTGTGCTGTAAAAAATAAAATTAAATAAAAAAACTGCAGTCACCAGCTCTCCTGCTGCCAATGGCTACCACACACCAAAATACACTGCAGCCAGACAGGCAGCATGGCTGCCAGACTGCACTGCTAAAGTACAGGCTTGCAACAAGTTAAAGGAACAAATACATTTCAGTAGTAATGGATACAGGACATGCTGGCTTGTCTTTGTCATTTCATCTGGTTTAACTAGTGTGATTAAAGTTAGATCCAGACATTATGAGAGGCATTTTTACTGGTGTCTCCTCTCAGATCGCTGAAACAATTCCCTAAAAGGCCATCTGTTATCTTGTTATTTTTCTTTAGAGATTCCAAGTGCATCCCATAATTATAACAACAGGGGTCTTTGGCAGAGGCACTGCTACTGTTTCCATGCTGTTATTAAAATTAATATCATTACTGAGATAGAGAAACATTCATTACTTCCAATATGGAGTGGTAATGGGATGCAACGCAAGAGGTACTTTAATGAGAATGGATTTTTTCCCTTTTTGTATTTTAAAATGCATATTATGAACAATCATGTATTTAATGAAGATTGGAAAACCACTAACTGTATACCGTGCACAGGGGTCTTAAAATAATGACATAAAACAGATTTAGTAATTTTGTGGATGAAAAGCATCATTTAACTTTGGGGGGGAAAAAAGAAAAAAAAGTGCGCTTGGCTCTCATAAATAGTTCAGAATCCTGCCTTTTTGTGTCTTTGCAAGAAGAGAATTAACACGAGTAGACTCCTGGTTCATGCAATGCTCAGCTCCCTGTTTTGTTATTCTGAGAATAATAATGACATTCAAAATGAACCATTAACAATGACAATGACTAAATGCAGTGTTATTTACACCTTAGAACAAAATGTTTTGCACTAAGCTGTTGTCACGCGCGATAAGCGGAGACATGTGTTAATTATCATTAACACACTATTAATATTGTTTTGGCTTTGTATTGGAGTATAGCCTGTGTTTGCAGTGGAGATTAAATTGTTTCCAGCTTTAGATAAGGGAAATTACTTAATGGGCTGATTTGGCTTCATAAGTGAGCATTGTGGGAATGTGTTAGCTATTGAAAAACTTATTCCCTGAGTGAATGTCCTCATTATCCCTCATTATGATTGAGAAAAAAATCATAAGAGAGCAAATAGAGTGTGTGAACACATGTGCACGTGTGTACTTGCATGCATACTGTACCTGCATGCATATAGTATGTATATGTGTATATAGGTGTAAGTAGATAAGCCAATCGAAATTTACGGTAAGTCAAAGAGAAAGTTATAAAATTACATATTTAAAATATCGGGATTAAATGACAGTGGTCTAACCTTGGGAGATTAATTAAGAACTTGATATTCATAGTGGGAGAGTGTGATGATGAGAAAGAGATAAGGATGATCAGGGGACAGGAACTGCGCTGTACTCTGAAATTAGTGGCCTGTTAACCTCTCCCCTACAGCAGGATATCAATAATCCTTTCTAGTGATAAATATAATTCCTCAAACAGAACCAGGCTGTGTCCCCTCCATCACGTTGGTAAGATGGCCTGATTTGCTGTATGAGATGTTTGCCCCTTATATGCTGATGAAGCATATAAGTTCCTTTGTACTCATTTTGATTAGTACAGAGTAAAAAACAACCAATTTTCCACAACTGTCCCAATATATGCCCTGATGTCCATCCATTACATAGCCCACTTATTCCTGGTCAGGGTCACGGGGGGCACTGGAACCTATCCCAGCATGCACTGGACTAGAGGCAGGAATACACACTGGGCAGATAGCCAGTCTATTGCAGGGCACACACATCATTTACTCACACACTCATACCTAGGGGCAATTTAGACTCTCCAATTAACCTGACCTGCATGTCTTTGGACTGTCGGAGGAAACCGGAGTACTTGGAGGAAACCCACGCAGACACAGGGAGAACAGGCAAACTCTACACAGAAAGGCCATGACCAAGATTCGAACCAAGGACCTTCTTGCTACCTACTGCTGCCCTGCCCCATGCCCAAATATATGCCGTTATATATTTTGGAAGGAGACAAGAATACATGTCATCCCAAATATTTCCATCTGAATGAATTACTAGTCTAGCTACTATGCTTTTGAGACTTGACATCTAACTGCATGAGACTAGGTGGTCGAGCAGTGCATCTCCCCCAAAGTTGAAATAAAACCTCCACCCATGCACATATCACGTCAACGGCTCCCAGAAAAAAAAATTTCAGTGTCATTCATTGGTAGCTTGTAACAGCTTTCCTTTTCTATAAAATGATTGCAGTAGTGACACATTCATTGCATTTCATTTAGCTTTCAATTTCCTTGACATTTGTTTGTTGTCTGCTGAACTAAACAGCTACCGTGTCAAGTACATTGCCATTACGTAGTGCCTATTGCTGTCGTTAATAACCATATACTATGGCTGAATTTTGATTATAAATGTGGGGTATGACGCTTTTTAAGGTAATGGAGGTAATATCTTACTTAATGCATTTTTGTGACTTTTGGGAGGTCAAATATCGACCAAATTTCTATAAAACTAATATTTCTCAACTCAGTCTCCAATGGTCAAATTAAATGGCTTTTCTATCACTGGTTAAAATCTGTGAGAACACTGATTCTCAGATGGTATTCACTACAGTATGTCTGGTGAGTAGAAAAAACAGCACCTTCTACTAGTGAAGCCAAGCTGTAGTGTAAGGCCAAGATTTAGAATCAGCCAGTTGTGGAGAGAACTAACTAATTTAAATCATTCAGCACTGACAAGCAAATAGTTTTTGCAACCTATGAAGCTATCAAATTGTAGCCTCCCCTCCTTACGTGAAATGACAGTGTGGACAATATATGACCATTGTGGCTAACATATTTGTATTACATATTTTTAGGAATCAAAACTTGGCTTCAGGAATATTTGAAAACATTTTTTCTCCCAGCTAGCTCTCAAAAGTTGGCTAGCTCATATTGAGTTATAAGGCTGGTAACTGCTAGCACACAAATAACATTCTGAAATTCAGACATTTAAATCTAAACTAGTATTGTTCACACATGAATACAATGTCCTTCACTTTACAGTTAGCTTCCAATTCCTTATGTGTCACCACTTCTCTCGAAAGATTAAACTGTCTGCTCTCACCTTAGAGGGCTGTGTGAGCACACTTCGAGACCCATTTTTCCACACGGTCCTAATGCCATTTGGCTCTTGGCCTTAGTGTACAGGTTATTTTCAGACAGACTTTTCAACAGAAATGTATACATTTTCATGACATTTTAGAAGTGCTGGGGGGGAAAAAAAATCGGTGTTTTTGAAAATATTCAGGGGACATGTCCCCAGAGTACCTGACAAACATGTCACCGGTGTCCCTGCGGAAATTGCTCCTATGACTGTGTATAAATTTTACATGCCTTTAAATGGCTGCCATTTCACTTTGCCACCTGTTTCCATAAAAAAAGGAACTCGAAATTTATGACATTGACATTTTCTCGCCTTACCCCAGTGAATTTAGGGGTTATTTCCTCTTGTTTGGCAAATAGGAAACCAGATTAGGCCCTGTTTAGTATTTGTTCAGTGGCATGTGCCTTAAGGACAGGGCTGAATAATACACTCAATCACTCTATTAACTAGAGTAGGAAGGAATGCTGAAGGCTCTGAGTGCTTATTAGAGGATGATTTGAGAGCCTAAGCATTCACTTCTGTAAACAGGAAATTTTGCTGCCTCGCCTCCTCTGCTCTTGTACTTTTCCCTTGGCCACAGCTGCCCGTCATCCTGGCAGTGCATTTTCAGGAGCGCTGATGTCTGTGAAAGGCATTGTAGGTGGGTGATAGAGTAATGAGGGTGTACAGAAGCATCAATAATGGCTTGAAAAAGAAAAAAAGAGAAAAGGTTCAGCTGCAAACGTATACTTACGTAAAGCTTTTTTCTGTTGACATTTTGAATGGATCAATCCTTGCTTTTTATTATTTATTTTTTATATTGTGTGACAAGAAATTGCCTTTTATTTTGTATGAGCACTTTGCTAAAGAATGAGTGGGGGAAATGAATTGTCAGACACACATTGTTTTTTTTTTGACATCCAGTAAAGTGCCACTTGTATGTATGACTGCATTGTGCTTTCATTTTCATAACATTTCACACTTCAGAAATAAGCCAGCATAAGACAAGTGTTATTTTATCAATTGCTTAGTATTCCCTATAATGACATTAAGCGACCTGATGTGATCTGATGCTGCCAAACTGCCAGTATCAGCTGTAATCAATCAGCTGTAACAAATCTTTTCTCAACTAAACATTGGAATACATGTCTATATTAATTCATTGGTAAACAAGATGAATAATTGAAATTTACTGTTTTTCCAGTCATTTTGAGCTTCCATGTTCCATATCTAGACAGTTTAGCCATGTGGCAGGGGTATGGAACACATGTGACTAAGGCCCAATACACTCTTCAAACATCCCTGCATTTCAAACAGGTGTGTTTTCAGCTGTTTTCAGCTTCAGCAGGTGTGTTTTCAGCTTACAGCTGAAGAACGGCAGGGACTCTGCTCTCCTGATTGGAGTGGGGAGCTCATTCCACCACTGGGGGCTAGAGTAGAGAAAACGGGGAGGAGGGAGCTTTAACAGAAGACAGTAGGAAGGAATAGTGCCAACTCACATTTCTTTCAAATAAAATGCTGGATACTTATTTTTAATTATGCCTCCCTGTGATCTTGTGTCTGTACTTAGCAATTCCTTTTTAAATTAAGCATTGTTAATTCATTTTGTTATCTGTGATGGGTACGAAATTAATCACTCGTATAAAAAATTATAAATCTTGTGCTACAGAAAAATGCATCTTACACTTACACTTAACTGAAATTCTGGTATTACATTTCTGCATTTGTGCAGCTTCACATATGCATTTCATATTAGTTATACAGTACGCCCTGTGCACTGAAATCATTTTTTAATATATTTATGTTTCTGATCAGTACGAGTTGGGCTACAGTGTATCCATTGGCCATTTTTACAAGCCCAGAGACTATAGTCTTTTTGTGTACTGTATCATTTGAACGGTGCAAAGTGCTCCCTTACAACAGCCCCCAACTGCCCCCCGCCAAGATCTAAACCCACAGCCCTCCGTTTGGTGAACTCCACACTGCTCTCTTCGTTTAGATTTCATCTTTCCTTTACAAAAAAAAAAAAGCATGGCATCTGTGTATTCCAGACTAAGTGTTATCATCGATAAATCGATCTATAGAAGGGTGAACCTCAGCATCTCACATTACACTGTATGCAAGTATAGCCCAACCCCCCGGTAGGCCAACATCACTAACTGTAGTTCTGTGGAACAGAGTGAATTCAGCCTTCAGACTCCAATTAATCTTCTGCTTGGTTCACTGGTGAGAGCATGATAGCTGCCCCTCGGTGTTGCTGTGAGACCAATACCCCCCCCCCCCCCCCCCCCCTTACCCCCAATGTCTGTTACAGCAATTTACTGCTGCTTAGTTAAAATGCTATTGACACTTTCTGCTTGAGCTACATTGTGTCTCTCTGGTGTTGGAGGATTGGATAGTTAACAGTGTGGTGAGAACCTCCAGGGAGGCATACATTATTCCCAACTTTTAAACTAACGCTCTCTCTCTCTCTCTCTCTCTCTCTCTCTCTCTCTCTCTCTCTCTCTCTCTCTCATCTCTCTCTCTCTCTCTCTCTCTCTCTCTCTCTCTCTCTCTCTCTCTCTCTCTCTCTCTCTCTCTCTCTCTCTCTCTCTCTCTCTCTCTCTCTCTCTCTCTCTCTCTCTCTCTCTCTCTCTCTCTCTCTCTCTCTCTCTCTCTCTCTCTCTGTTTACAGCCATGAGTCAATGGCAAAATTTAGTAGGAAAAAAGTAGACTTAATAATGACATGGTGTTCCTCCCATCTTTGTGTTTCTCAAGAGAGCAAGAAAAACATTTTACTTAAACAAAAAGTACTGTTTGCTGTGATTCATGATTTTGTATTACTCAATAAAACAACGCATTCTCTCTTTTTTTTACTACCATAGATACACTCCTAGGTGTACTGTAAGTGGAGATTATGCTGAAGGTCTGTTGTGTGGTCTTCAGGTGTTAAACTGTGGCTGTCTTCACAAGGTGCTCAAGGTGTTTGTCCATTTGTGCTGTGAAGATGAATCGGGAGCTGTTTCAGTGCAATGCGTCAGATGGCTGTGAACCTGAGGCTCTCTCACAGCCCATAAAACAGATGAATGTGGACCTGCATGCGGAAATGGGGAAAACAGCAAACAAATAACAAGCTTTAAAGTAGACGCTGCTAAAAGGCGTTTGCTTTTCAAATAACAAATAATTGTTTTTCAAATAGCCTCACAAAAACAAGTAGCATATACATACACTACATGGCCAAAAGTATGTGGACACCTGACATCCATCACCTCATCCAAAATTGTGGGCATTAATATGGAGTTTGGCCACCCTTTCTTGCTATAAGAACCTTAACTCTTCTTGTAAAGCTTTATACTAGATGTTGGAGCATTGCTACAGGCATTTGCTGCCATTCAGCCAGAAGGGCATTAGTGAGGTCGGGCACTGATTTGGCGAGTAGGCCTGGCTTGCAGTTGACTTTCCAATTGATGCCAAAGGTGTTGGATGGAGTTGAGGTCAGGGCTTTGTGCATGCCCATATAAAAAGTGCTGTAATTTATACATGGTGAAATCAAAATGTAAAGCAGTACTCTTCAATAAAAGCTGAGAATGTGCACTTTAATCACATCACTTCAAATGCCCTGATGAACAGTGCACATTGCTACGTGCGTCTTGGAGATAGCCACTTCATTATGGATTTCAGCCTGTGCGTGTCTGTCTAAGCACAGCACTACGTCCTGCTGTGCTATGAGTCATCCTGAGTCTAAAAGGCTCAGGGGAGGTGACTGTGCTGTGAGCATGATGGCCTTCAACATGGGCTTGAAAAGTGATTGAAATTGTTCTTCTTTTTTTTTGTTTTTTTTTTAACAGCATTTTATAGGTATGGCATTTGTGCCTTCTGTCAACAGTTACTTATATCTCATTCTCACTTCACTGGTCTCAGGTGAAAATGGTTATCATATTCACAGTCTTTAAATCTTAGATTTGAGTCCATATTGGATTCTGGTTGGCCTTGATTTGAGGAGGTGTACACAGTTGGGTCTGAGATGCTGGGATAGATTCAATCAAATGTGATTAGATTGTTTAAGGGCCTTGGACAATCCAGTATCTTATCTCAATAAAGACTACTCTGCTCACACTTGTTACACTGACTGCAGGAAGCAAGCTATTCCTGCCAAGAAAATTAATGTTCATCAAATGATTGTGAGTCGTTATGATTAATTGGTTGGACCACTTTAAAAAAACCGAAAAAAAAAAAAACCTGCCTTTCATGGTGAAAGCTCTGTTTGGGTCAGACATCAAGTATGCTAAATTCAGTCAGATATACTTCCTAGTGCAGGAACATATAAACCTATGAGAAAAATAGACTGTTGGTACTTAAAGATGACTTTCTACTGTCCTGGTACTGTAATAAAAAATAAGTGAGTTTTATGTCATTGCTTTTTTTTATGGCATAAAAATCACCAGGACAAAGTTAATTCCACTTTTGTTTGTAGATATAGCCAAATATTTGAATGTACCACAGCTTAAGTTTATTCCCTAAAATAGCTGTGTCAGTATGTAATTCACATTTTCAATTGAAATGTACAAAAATGATTTTCACAGCTACCTCATTACCTGTCCTATGTGGTCAGAAATGGTACTGAATTAAAGACCAGCAAGCCATTCCTGTCACTGTAGCCAAGACTTAAGAACAGGGGTCCTCAATCTTATCCAGAAAGGGCCGGTGTGGGTGCAGGCTTTTGTTCCAACCAAGCAGTTACACACCTGACTCTGCTAGTCAAGATCCTTTGCAAAGACTCCAGTGGTTGATTAGTAGAATCAGGTGTGTAACTGCTTGGTTGGAACAAAAGCCTGCACCCACACCGGCCCTTTCTGGATAAGATTGAGGACCCCTGCTTAAGAATAAGGGTTGCTTTTACTTTTTTTTTTTTTTTACCCATGAACCTCAATGTAATATGAACTGTAGTTTCACCCATAATGATCAGTGAGGATTTATTTCCAACTTTGTAAATGACAATGATTTAAGGGTTAGTACAACATCGACTTCAAGTCATCATCAAGAGAAATGCAAATAGGAACAGTTCATGATGGGAATTTATCATGTCTTGGGAATAAGCATCCCAAGCCTTTTCCCATTTTCCACTCTGTAAAACAGCCAGAGAAACAAGTGCTTGTCTTTGCCAAGGGCTCTGTGCTTGGAATTAAATAGATATCCCCACAAGCCCCTCTGTGCAAAGCGGGGGCAAGACAGAATAACCTGGCAAATCTTGGCAGGCATTTTAAAGTATATATAATATATATCAAGCAATAAGAGACGAGGGAAAGGGCACATTAACTGCCTCGCTTTGGGCCGAGAAGCTGATGCAGCAGTGTGCATTCTTCCATACATGCCTGCTGCCCTGGAAGCACTCAGGACTAGATAAAGCACAGGGAGGCTTTCTCTCACACACACACACACGCACACACACAGATTGCTGAGCCCCAGAAATCTCCAAAAGATATAGTGGATTTATTTTGGGTACAGTCATCACTGTCACCCAATTTCTCTGCCCATTTGCTTCCTACATTAAAAGCACCCAGCTGTTTCTAGAATCCCTCTGCATTATTGATGGTCAGGCAGCCACTCACTGTACTGTAAGTGGGCAGCCAAACCAGTGCTCAGCACTCTGCTATATATGTGCATTTTCACACAGTTTTACTTGCATGCGTGCACACACACACATGCACACACACACACGTGCACACGCATGCACGCACACACTCGCACATGAGCGCACACACACAAACTTTAATATGCACAGCAAAATCATAGAAAGTCAGGGGAATTCATGTTTAGTTGATGGGATTGGAAAAACAATGTCTTGGGCATCATTCCCCGGTATCTCATAAATTTGGCTCAGATCTGGCAAATGAGAAGGCCATGACGTGAATAACGTCAGTCATGCTCAACCTATTGTCTGGCTACTCTTGTTTTTTGGATGGGAGCACTGTAATCTTGAAAGACACGTGCCTCCAAAGAAAATAAATTCTTTAATGCGGGTTGAAGATAATCACGCAGTACCATTAAAAGGTAGGAATGGCAATGACTTTGCCTTCTGAGGGTAGTGAGTGCCCCGATGTAGTAAAATCCACTCTACACCATTTTGGAGTCACTAGAACCCCTAATTGATGGAATCAAGCACTGGACTGAAGAATAATAAAGATTTTACACCAAACACGCACCTTGCCATTTCCATTAGTCGGCAATAAGGTGAAGGGCGCTTCATCTAACTAGACCACATTTTGCTAGTGGTTGGTATTCTTATGCTCTTTGTACCTCTGAATGTATGATCACAGCCAGGTGTGATGCTAAGTCTCTTTACAACAATACAATTATTGTGTCCTGCTCGTTGCAGTTATCGCTGGACTGCTCTTAATGGCTGCTGTCACACAAGGTTGAAATATTAATTGTTTTAGTATCAGCCTCCAATTGTTCATGTTTTAGAATGTGTGAGTAGTAGTTTTCCAATAATGCTTACAATAACTGAATCCGAAACATGAATCCAACTACTGTCCTTCCTTGATGCATACTGTTGCTTTAATTTGCTTTGCCGTTACAATTTGTTTAATTGTGTTAAAAACAACAATGCATTTTTTGTATTAAAAAAGTGTAAGATTGCTGTTAATATGCTACCATGTTAGTTAATACCTAGCACCAAATACAGTAGGTAGCCAGCTACTTAGGAAGCTTGCTGCAGAACATGTACCGTTAAGTAGCTTGCCTGCTAACTACCTATTGTGTTTGGTTCAAGAGTGCTGAATAAATCTCTATTTGCTAGTGAGCTGCAGCTGATTTATAGTTGACCGGCTCACTTGCTACATATTAACAGGTACTAGCTAACATAAAAAACCAATAAGAGGCTAAAAAAAGCTTGCATGCTGGCAACAGTGCATTTATTCCTCATTAGTTTGTTAGCTTTGCCTGGCTTCTGTTAAGAGCAGAAAATAAAGCAAATAATACCCTTAGAAGTCAAGGGTATCGCCTCAGTGCAGCTTGAGCTCTTAAACCCCAGCAACCATTTTCAGGGTTAAGTGGTAATCTGAGACTCAACTGATGTAGTAACTAGACATTTTGGGGAATTCATTTCACTCCCTTTAGAGCCAGAGTCCTTTGCTTTTGCAGAAAAATAAGTTTTTTTTTATTGCCCAATATGCGAATTACCTCAAATTTATGATGCCTTGGTGGAACTTAAACTCCAGCAACAATATGTAGGGTGAAGCAGTGATCTAATTTTCAGCTGATTTAGAAACCAGGCATTCAGTGGAATCTATTTCAGACTATTTCTACTTGAATTCAGTTAAATTCATTTGCATTTGCAGGGGAGCAATATTTATAATGGCTGATATACACACCTGGTTTATTTTAGATGCAGCAGTGAACATTGTATCACATTGTATCATGATAGGGTGAAGCAATGATCTAGAATTCCATTGATTTTAGAAATGAGAAGAATTGAGTATAAACTGAATTCAATATTTTGCTTTTTCTGAAGAGATCTTGGACTAGACAGCTCAAGTATATAGTCAAATTTGGAAGTAACATAAAACAGTTGGTTAAATTGAGTGAATCATCAAAGAAAAGGAATTGGAAATTATATATGCATGTAGTTTTGAGGTGGTTAAATATGTAATAATTACTGGAGGATATGGAAAGGGGACCAGCACTCTGGTCCCCTTTGCATGTCCCCCCTTATTTACACCTTTAGGATTTTAGTTTATATGAGTTTGTTTGTTTAATCAATTCAGTTTTATTATACCTCATCGTTGGTCTGATTATTGTTTGGATAAATGAACTTGCGCCTGTTAAGTTATTGGTTATTATTTCAATATTTTATGTTGACTTTCGTAATTATGATTTAACAATTAATTTTATGAGATTATACTTCTGCACCATTTAGTCACTGAGGTTTTATGTATGTATATTCTCTTCACTAGTGGATTCTTGTATGTGAGTAGGAGTGTATTACCAGCATAGTTGATAACTTTTTGTGAGACTATATACGTTTATATTTATATCCCCTGCATTCCTTGTTGCCTGTGTATACGTATATGTGTGTCTGGGTTTGTGCGTGTGTTTGTACAGAGAGAGAATTCAACAGAATTTTTGTTGTTTTTCCCAGTCCCTACAATGGCACCGTTCAAAGTGAGCTGAGCTCCCAGGCTTATGCTTGTTAGTCTGCGGTGACTTGGTGACATTTAACAGAGATGATGGCTTTGTGTGTGTGTCATGTGGATGACACATGAGAGACTTACAGCCTGCAAACCTGCAGAATCAATCTTCTTCGTTCCCAGCAGAACAAAGCATCAGAAAACAGCAAATACCTGGGGAGTCTTTCTGGTGATATGACTTTGAGGGGTGTTTCGGGGGCAATGACCATCCAAAATGTATTCGTTTGCTTAAGGGTAGTGTGAAATAAAAGGGTGACATTTTCATTCATTGCCATTGTTGTTATAATTATGATAATATGATAATGTGGGTATTATTGCGAGGCTGCCTATGAGGGTTATGTTTGCATAGTCACGCCTTGTCTCTCCGGCATACTGCCTGCTCTGACTATTCCCCTGGCCCTCTCCACGCAAGATCAATGACAGGGCCATTTCCATGCCAAGCTGACCTTTACTTAATGGATCTCATTTTTTTTCTGCACTCATACAGAGAGGTCTATATTTGTTACACCATGTACCACCAGCCAGCTGACATATTAATCTCTACAGTGGCAAACGATCCACCAGTGTAAGGACAAAAAACATGGAGCTTTTTTCACAATTCTTTGTGGTAATATTAAATTGGCCATCTTATTTATTTATTTATTTTTCGCAAAAATGTGAAAACAGGTCAAAGTTTGAGAAAAGAATATATTTTGGATGCAGTGTGACATTTTTCAAGCACAACGTGATTTAGGCAAGTAGGATATGTTCTTGGATCAACATCACTATTGTCATTCCCGGAACAACATTCCTTTAACCAATCATTGCCCTCTGATGTCACCAGTGTGTGGGCACAAAACAACTTTCCCCTGAGCTATTTCAAAATTATCCAAAACTCCCTGCTTTCCAGAGAGATAAGCTATTGTGCAGCAAGCCCATTTCAGTTCATAACACTGAACAAAATGGATTTTGTAGATTTAAAACAAAAACAAATAAATAAATAAAACAGGGTGCTCTTGTAAAAACATTATAGAGATGTAAAATGGGTGCTCTTGGAACTGGGGGAACAAAGCAATAGTAAAAAAAAAAACTGATTGGTGTTCTGGGCACTCCAAAAATAAAAGCATTAGGAAAATAAGGATTAAAAAGCCTTTATTGTAATGGCTATAATATTAAAAATACCAGGACATAAGAAAAGCCTAAATGTTTTGCCAACAACTGATCTTCATCAGGGCTTAAAAGAAGGAAGTTCAGGTGTGGTCTGATCTATATAGACAAGGTGACTGATTGGAGGCAAATGCGTCACATGAATATAACAAGAATCTGAATATATACACCAATGCTGATCCACGGACCACTGAATGGTGGAAACAAGATGCCACAGAAATATTTTTACTTAATCTATTATTTTGTTCAATTTTTCTAACAGAAATTTTGAGATTTGGTACACATAGTAGCGTACCTCTCTGGAAACCTGGGCATTTTAGAGGGAATTTTTTTTGTCAAACCCTCCATGCACATGTGAATGTAACCAATCTATAGCATGGAACACATCCAGGGTCATAGAGGCCATGAACACTGTCTGGTTTGAGGAAACTGACTGCCTTGAATAATTTGAGTAGGGCAACTTAATCTGTTCTCAAATAAAATCAGTTTTATTTGTATAGCACTTTTTACAGAAAACTGTAACAAAGAAGCTTTACAAGAGTAGCAGAAAAAGTGCGAAAGCCAGGCCTGAACCCCAAAATAGCAAGCATGAGGTAAACAAAAAAGAACTCCCCAGTGGGGAAAACCTCTGAAACAGTCATGAGAAAAACTCTCAGATGGGAAGAAATCTCAAAACGAGCCCACCTATAGAGGGCAAAGCTCATCCTCCACTGGCCAGCGCGCTGTAAAGTAGCGGTAGAATGGATGTAACAGAAATGTAATAAGAGATCTATCACAGCAAATAAAATGGGTTGAGCCGGTTACAGTTGAGGCAATAAAGTAACTGGAAAAGTAGAAGTCCAGATGAAGGGAAGTATAGTGCAGTTTAGAGGGGTAGGATGATACATCTGGAGCTCCAGGCTCTGTCAAGGTGTGGGCATGGACCAGGGGAGGAACAGGGGTACAGCAGGGAAAAAGAAACAGAGAAGGTTAGGTAGTATAAACATGATCAACACACGGAGTAAGCATCGTCTGTCTGACAAAAAATGAGGATAAACACTTTTGAGGACTCAGACCATGAATTTGTGGACAAGGCTAAGCTACCTTGCTGCCTCTGTGCCATAGCCCAGGACAATGAGCTGGGCTAGGCTGATAAGCGAACATCTGGTCCTGCTACCATGCGAGGATTTACTACTAGGATGCTCAGCAGTCCAGACATCTGCATCTAACTTCCTAAACTGGATGATTCAACTTGACCATTTATCAGGATATAGGACTATTGGATTAGCAAACTATAGAATTGACTATAGAGGTATGTTTCAAGGCTACACTTAAAGACAGAGACTATGTCTTGAAGTGTGAACATTCATATGGAGATTGTTCTATAAAACACAAGCTGTGTAAGAGAAGGCTCTACCTCCCATTGTGATTCCCATGTTCTATTGTAAAAACTGAAATGTCTAAATCAGAGTATTCAGGTAGTGCACCAATACAGTTTGTAGCAGTGGAGGTAGTAATAGTGTGACCTGTGTACATCTTTGGTTCAAATGTTATGGGATGGATCAATTGTAGATGCAGTGTTATAAGAAAGTAGTTTGAAAGAATAGGATTATGTGGATAAAATATTGCATCAATAATATTAACACCAAATCTTAACACCAGGTCTAATGTTTGACTGCAATAATGTTTTGAGTAAAGCCAACTGATTCTAAAATGTTCATGCAAGAGAATCATCTGCATTTTCAAAATGCAGGTTAAAACCATCTAACTTCACCACTTTGTTGTATTACAGCTAAGTGAGAAAGAAATCCTGCAAAGTCAGAAATAAAGCCAGAGTATGGGCCAGGAAGTCTATAGACAGTGACCAGGGCAATAGGCTGAAAAAAAGTGGTTCACTAGTACTTCAAAGGTATCAAATTTATACTCTGAATTTGGAATAAGGTAATTGTGAATAGTAGCAACGCCACCCCCTCTTTGACAGTCCAAGTATTCACTGATCTTATCCTCTTAAAATATAAATGTACTGTTTACTGTTTTTAAATGACTTATTACATTTTTAATTTTTGACGATTCATTTAGTTACACTACAGTAAAGTTTTTTCAGTGTCCATCAAGATGCGTGGCAAAACAAAAGAAATTGGTGAGATTCCTGCTAGGTGAGATCCTGTGAGGGTCATAGCTGTGCCCAGTCCAAATACTGCCCTGAAATATGCAAAACTGGCTCAGTGGGATGATATTAATCAATATGCCATGACAGTCTTCTTTCATCTTTAGTCCACTGTTTGACATACTCCCAAATTTGGAATGTCCAGTTGTATTTGGAAGCCTGTTCTGTCACTTTGACGTTCTTTTTTAATTCAGGAGATGGCAGCCTGGCAAGAATGGCCCTGGAGGCATGTTCTGCCAAATGCCATTACTTCTCTCTCTGTAATTCTCCCGGCTCAGCTGCACAGCCATTATGTTGGAGAACTATACTTCATGTACGGTTGGCATAGGCAGACCTCAGTCGCCCTGTGTTGACCAACGTAGATGTAAATTATTGTATGATCTATGAATCAAATATTGGAACACGGGCTGCTATGTCATTGTGACCTTTTTATTAAGTGTCCTGTGGTTGGACAACTTAGTTTAGTAAGAAAGATCACCATAGTGACAGCAGAAAATTCCATTCTTTGGCCTCATCAGTGGTGGGAGGAGAGCACTGCTCTTTGTGCATAGGAAAGAGCACTTTTTAGCTCTCTGACAATACAGCACTATGGGCTCCAAGGACAGCCCTATTAGGTTCTGTAAAAAAAAAAATCACTTCAACTTCTCAGCCCCCTCAAGTGGCTGGTAACCACAAATGGACTTATACGGGAGAGAGGAAATACTTGAGAAAGCAGAAAGGAAAAAATACTGCCAGACCTCTGCGATTATGACATTATTTATGGCGACTCCTTCACTCCCTGTTCCTTGCATGGCTTTCGTGTCCTTTTTAATATTCGTCTCTTCTTGCAGCTTTATAACCGAAAGCTTGGATGTGGGTTTTCTGAGGATCTGTATTTTATATTTGTGTCTGTGGCCAGGTCCTTTTACTGGGACATGACTGAGAATGGCATTGTGCTGCCATGTCTGATGATGATGACAGTGCTGTCACATCTCCCCGCAATGTTGCATGTGGAGAATAATTGTTTATTGCATTTTGTAACTACGGTGAAATGCTGATAAGGACAGAGCAGCATGTTTTGTATTTTGTGCACCGATTTATCTTTTTTTTTCTTTCTCTCTGCACCAAATGTGTTAATCTGGCAGTGGCATGATTTATTCTTGAGTTTGCAAATTCGTTTAGAAAAGCGGTTGAGGGAACAAGCGAAAGATACAGCGGTGCATGAAAATGGAGATAAATTTGGCACATCTCACAATGACCCACAGAGAACACTGGGTATAGAGGAGGAGTGAGGTCGTCTTCTGCTTTCCCTCTGTCTTCTGAAAAGTGTGCCTGATAAAAGCGCATCGCACATATCCAGACTGTCAGAAAAGGAAGCAGTGTACTTTCCCTGTCTGAATGACCATAATTGAGGTTGGGACTGCTATTTAATTTGAGGGTGCCATTCCTTCTGCTATGAGGAGTTGGTTGCTTTCATACTTTTTTCTTAGGTTTAGGTTTTCTTAGTTTTTTTCACATTTTTAATTTTAATGAAAACATCACAACTCTTCAGGATATTCCAAGCATAGTGGTAGTAGGTTCAAACCATTAAAATATATAGTTATTTATAGTATTTATAGGTTTATGTATGGGAGAAATCGGGGTGGCAGGTATGCCATCCACCAAGTTAAACCATGGTGGAGCACACCTCATACCTGTATTTTAACAACTGTTGGCTGAAGCATTTAATTGATAATATCACCATAGTAACCTAAAATCCACATCCAGCCTGATGTATTCCATGCATTTTTATACTTGATAACTATTACAACAAACAGCATAACATTTTATATCAGTCGTATTCAAATCTGTGGCATCAGTAAAAATTTCTCATCAGTGGAAAATGACAGATGGTCTTCTTCTTGGATAATGGGGGTAGTTTCAGTATTTCCAGAGATGCATGAAACCTATAACCCTGAAAAAGACACACTTTATTGTTATGTATTAGTTCCCTTGTCTCTGAAATAGCTTGTAATGAAAGGAAATTAGCATTGAAATGAATCATTATACCTCTACTGTTGCTGCTTAATTAGTCTGTACAGCACTAATAATGACAACTGTAATAATGCCATGCCTATCAACTTTATTTCTTACCTCATTAATTTTCCTAATTTTAGACTTTGAATAATTTGTTTTGTTCAGATGTTAAATATGTTGTTATTTGTGCCTGTTTAATTAAGACATTTAATTCTTTACTTAATTAGGCTTAGGTAAGATTTGATATTGATCTGGCTTACAGAATATTTTTTTAAAAATACCTTCAATATATTGAAACACTTATATTTACAAATTCATTTCTTTTCTTTATCTTCTTTGGCAGATTATTGTGGCCATAACAACTAAAAAAAACAATCACTGGATGATGCATTAAATGCTTAACATGGAAGCAATAAACATAACAAAATAGATGCAAGAATATCATATGATATCAAGACCATAGACACACACAATATCCTAAGAACTTGGTAAGCCTACTTCAGCATTGCAATGAGAACAAAGCACAATAAATTACCCATCGACTCCCATAAGACTCATCATTATCTGTCTTTCTGAAACAATGCTCCTTCTTCATGTAATGCTTCAGGTAAGTCTTAAGTATGTATTCATTTGTTTATTTAGGCATGAATGCCCCTGCTGTTATTTTACTCCATTTTCAGACTACTGATGATGTTGTTCACCTGTGCTGGTATTGGCAAAGAAAAATGATGTTGAAAAATGCACTTGCACATGCAAAATCTGATCCAGGGGTACAGGCGCAAATAGCACATGAGCTGAAACAGACAAATGCAGTGATTGAGGTATAAATCAGCATTATCAGACTCCAAGTGATTTATGTGCCATTTTGAGGTTGAGCGGTAAATCAGATCTTTATCAGATATGTCAAAAAATCATGTTTATGTTTGAAGCTACCAGTGTAAACATAGCATTCCATATCTGGAGAAATGCATGTCCATTCTTATGTTCTCTGGTTGCTGGTTAATGTGTGAAACTTAAGAGGATGGACTCATCTTCAGTTTCCTTATAAACCCTTGAACTCTTTAGCGACATAATGGAATTGCTTAATTAGTACTTGTTAGTTCATAATGTAGTGGCTACAGAGATGCTGGGTGGACACAGTTTGCAGTGTGCTGTGCTGGGGTTTAAACTCTAGACCACAGAACTGCATTACAACTGGAACAGCTAATACTTATAAAGCATCACATATTTCCAGTTGTAACGCAGTTCTGTAGTCTAGAGGTTTAAACTCCAGCTAAGCACATTAATGGACCCAGTAGTGTCAAAGAAGCAATGCAGAGAAACACATGACCGCAGTCATAACAAAAGGGTATAATTACCGAGTCATAATTACAGTATGAAACCAATTTAACAGATTCTCCACAGGTTATAGCCATGGCAATTTACACTCTGTTTTTCAAACCTAGAAATGAAAATTTCAGCCAGTTAGTAATTAACTGTTATATTACTTCTTTATGATACTGTCCAGGAAGTGTTCATATAAGTCCTATTATTGTATTGCTGTATTACTCGGGGTTTGGTGAAGGAAGTGCATTGGGGCACAGGTGTCTCATGAGTTCAAATCATATCCTCATATCTGGTTGTGACAGCAGAACATTGTAGAGTTTACATGACATAGACTGGTTGGAACACACTACCCTCCAAAATGTTAGGATGGCTGCTATAATCATGCCATATATGTGCCATAGTCTGCTTTGAGATAATGGGACACTTATGGATGTAACACCAGCCTGTGCTGCTTCCCTTCTCCCTGATGAAAGCTTGACCATGGGAGCTGTGCAGAGCAAATCCCATTTGTGTCTCATTTTGTCTTTGAGTTGACGTGATGATAACAATGTAACGGGTGACATTTCATTTAATCAGGTTGAGATCACACTGTGGGCTGTAACGGAATAGTGGAGTGAGCTGAGGGATGCATGCCTCAATGTGAGATGCTCTCTCCTATAACAAGATGTAGATCAGTGATTGCACCAAGACTCAAAGCACATGTACAATATAACAGTAGGGTTGTGTGGTATATTGGTACTTAATATACTACATATTTAAAAACAGTACAATTCCAGAAATTGTGCAAAATGTGGTACTTTATCAAAACTTGCCTGATTTTGCTTTCTGTTGCAGCAAAATGATTGCAATATATTAGAAAAATAAACACTGTGCCTTTAAGAATTGAAGGGAACATTGATGTAGTGGGCATGCCTAGTGATCTGTAAGTGGGTCATATCTATATTACATGGTCTATATGGGATACAGGAGAATTCCAGAGGTGTCGTCCTGTCCGATAGGTTCACCATGACAGAAAAATTTTATCAGGAGGAAAGTTTGACCTCATTTGTTAGCTAAACTACAGATAAATTGTCTGGACAGAAAGATAGCCAAACAAAATATGGAGAAACTATTAACATTAGCTAGCTAGCTAACTCCCTAGTGTTACTAGGTTACCCATATGTTATAGTTAATTTGACTACCTTTCTGTCCAAAAGATTTATTCTTAGTTTGACTAACAAGTAAGGTAAAACTTTCTTAAATTTTTCCATCGTGGCGAACCTATCAGATAGGACACCACTTCCTAAAATCTGTTTCCAAGACCTGAAATCAACCTTGCTCACTCTTCCTAACACAAGCTGTGTGGGAGAGAAAACTTGCTGTGTAGTTCTGTTTCAAAGCTAGATATAATAACATCAGTAGATCACAATGACCATCCCCAACTTGTTGAAAAACAAGACACTAAGTGGTAAGCAAGTGTACATGCACAGCAAAAACGATTATACTGTCTATTTTTTGGTACCCTTCTGTTTTTAGGTGTGCTTTTCATTAAGACACAAAATTGCTACAAATTTTTGTCTTTTTGTCATTCAAGTATTTATGTAGTCTACTTGTTATTTTACTCCATGGAAGTTGTCTGCCTACAAAGCCATTGATAACGATGAACCAGGCAACTATATTACAATGCCGGTTTGCAAAAAAAAACAAAAAAAAAACTTGAAATCCTGACAGGTGTGATAGGATAGATACAGGTATTGTATTTGGAAGTGCAGTGCTATTGTTTGCAAAGTGCTCACATCTTTATACCAGATTTTGTGTGTCAGATGAATCAATATTTTTGAAAAGATGTAAAGTTTACATTTCATTTTAAGTCTAATTCTTGATTTGATGGGTATAAAAGTCAGAAATTAGGTATTGGAACATTACAATTTAGTCATCAGTAAGGAATTGTGATGATTAGACATCAAGTTTGTATAAATGACATGTCTCAATGTCTGGTCCCAGTTGTCAGTCAGCAAACACGTTTATAGAGAGCTGCTTCTTCTTCATGCATTTCTGCATGTCTACCTATCTCCCTCATCTCACGCTGTTGCCTTCATTCAAAGTGTGTCTAAATCTGTCATTTTAGGTGACTCTGGATTAACTTCAATTGTGATCTTATGATTGGTTTAAACATTTATTTTTCACTCAAAGCTTATTTGTTATATCTGCTCATGTAGGTGGCATTAGGTGTGTGTGTGTGCGCGTGCGCATGTGTGTGTGTGTGTGTGTATGTGTGCATGTGTGTCTTTTCTTCCACTCAAAGTAGCTTGCTAAAGGCTATGCACAGACAGTTTTGAAAAAAAAAAAAACTGAAGAAAATTGAAATTAGTCTTTCAAAGTTTTTTTCCAAAAGAAAAGCAAAAGAAATGGGATGCCTTTTCGCAGTTTTTAGAGAGGAATTGGGTTCTACTGCAGAGTTGAAACTGATGACTCAGTTTGTAGCCCTGGGTCTGTTGAAAGCAGTGATATGCTACATTAGTGTATGTGTTGAACAGATGGGGCTGTATTGGAGCTAAAATAAAAGTAACTTAAAATGGGCAAAAAAGAACTTCTGGGACTAAGATATGCCTAATTAAATCATATGTTGATGAAGCACAATTAGAAGTTAACAGCACATTTTCCATTGGATAATTCTGTTTCCATTGGCCATTTGTAGAGTGCTCACACCTTGAACTTGGGCATAGTTGCTAATTTTGATAAGTGTGATTCATTATGACCATGGCCTCTTTGTGATACAAATGTCTTTTTTACAGGGAAGAAATATTTATTCAAATGAGTGTGAAAAGCTTTGACCACATGCTGCTACCTTTTGATAAGTATTTTAATTAAGCCTCGTGCAACATCCTATTTGTACTGTTTAATATAGCTTGAAGCCTTGGCATTGAATCAAAGTTGTTGTGGGGAAGGATGGACTAAAGACTAATATTCAGCTTGAAAGTTACACATTGGCCCTGATCATAAGAACCTCAGCTAATAGACTTGTTGTGCTGGCCCACAGCCCCCAGTTGGCGTTCAGCCGTCACTGTTAATGTTCAATCTGTTTTATCTGTCAGGTGTTAGTATTGCTAATGAAGATGCACAAGAGAAGAGATATGCAGGAAGGAGATAGAAATCATCTCTGAAAATGCACAAGAGTACATGTGCACACACACACATACACACACACACATGCACAGTTGCATGCAGGCATGCATGCACAGTTGCACACACACACTCATGCACAGTTGCACGCACATGCACACACCCACACACACACACACACACGCTTGCTCTCATAATAGTTTTATGTTTGAGTGTGTTGGTTTCAGAATTCCCAGCATTAGCTTACAAAGGATGCTGTGCACTTTGAACCCTTGCTTAAGAATGGGCATATTTTAGGCTTCAAGCTCATATATATGTATTGTGATAAACAAAGTATATATTTTTTGTAAATGGATGGTCACGTTTTTGAAGTGAATGAAATAGTATAAATAATAGACAAATTACATCAGAAAACCTGTCTGGTTTTCTTTGTTACACTTGTATTAAACAAGCATATCACTGTGATATTAGTCACAAGGCTACAGGACTGGAAATACAGCTTGCCAGCCGATATGTTGGATTGCACTCTCTCCCACATACTCTGGTTTACGTTGTCTCAGATTTACTAATGAAAATTAACTAGACTATATCAGCGCTCAACAAATTACCATCTGCTTTCATAAGTTCATGCAGAGAGGAGAGCTGTGAGGCATTCTTTTGGAAATTAGGCAGAATACATAATTGGCTTAATTAAAAAAAAAAAAAAATCACAACCCTCTTTTGGTACAGTATGGTCACCCCATGTATACATATGCATGAGAAAATTTGCTAGTGTATCAAAAGGAAAGACATAGAGCCATGTAATCGCAGAAAAGAACATCCTAATAGTGGTGTTAACCTAGTGTGACCATTACGTAAGTCCAACATGTATTTCAAGCTTATAGCGACTGATTTTCAAAAAGCAGTCATAATCCTTTAACAAATCTGTCCCTCTGGCAACCGTGAGGAAAATAATATTTGAATTTACACATCAGGAAATAGTTGATGGCCAATGAGGCGTAGTGTCACAACCTGCATGCAACTGCAACAGAGGGGAACCGAATTTGCAGTTACATCACAAACAAAATCAATCAAAAGAAATGGTGGATGATGTAGAGAAAGTATGGTACAATGTTTGGCAGCGTAAAAAAGGAAAATGTTCCTTCAGCCTAATGCCGGCAAAAGACACAGGCAGTGGTCCAGCCAAGGAAGGAATATTAACACCCATAAAACAAGAAATGGAACAATGCCTTCAAAATGAGCCAGACATGAGAGTGGAACTTGGAAGGAATAGACAAGACTGAATTTGTGGCTGGATGAGGCTGCAGAGTGTCTGAAGGTAAAACTGCACTGAAGATTCATTCTATACCCGACTGAACACATTTATGCAATAAGACAATTGTTCAGAACTGCCTTTTTATACTACTGTAACTACTAGCTCACGAAGGATTGGCTAATTTAAGCCCTCCATCCTTTCAATAAAAATATTTCATTGATAGAAAAAAAAAATTCTGGGGTGTTCAGCACCTAGGGTAGTGTAGTACAAAATCTGGATTGTGAGATCTTTGCAGCTGGCTACTTTGAAAAGATCCAGGCGCAAGGTAATGTACACAACAACTTCACCATAGCCAGCACGGATTTTGATCTTTGGATGCATGCCTCAATTTCCCCTTTTATATTCTCCAGAACTCTGATTATTGTGTGGCTGATTATCTTAACTGTATCACTTCACTATCCTTCCTCCTCTGTCCTTCTGGTTCTGATGACTCCTGCTGTGTCTTGTAGAGATAACTTGGAAAGTTAACTTTCTCAAGTTTTTGAAGTATTTCCATTTTAGTGTTTGTTTGAATTGGACAGAGTTTCTGTGTGTTATGAAGGATATTTTAGATATTTGCATGAGCTTTCGATGACCTGCCGCCCTTATATTGTCTGGCATCGGGGCAAGTTCAACGCAGCTGGTACAGTGATACTATACCTCCAGAGGTTGTACACATGAGCACATTCATTTTATAATGTCTAAGCACAGTTAAATTCATAAATATCCATTTTATTTCATGCTGGTACATGCTGGTTCATAAAGGAAACAAGTTCTTCACTCCCAGAGACAGAGAGTTATGGTACAGATGCAGCTAGCCTGGCCAAGGGGTAGCCAGATTGCCTGAGCTGCTGCCTGTTAACCAACCTACTTACAAATTGAAATTAAAGCTATGATTATATCTGACTATAAAGCAGAAGAGTTTCCACTATGTTGCCAAAGCATATTTACTGAAGCTAAACTTTTTCAATAGATATTGGTTGTCTAAAGGTAATTGGTGAAAGATATATGAAGACCATTTCATGATTGTGTCCCCAATTTCAGTCCCAGGCACATGGGGAAAACTCCTTCCAGAAGACCACATTTTCCACAGGGAAGGTTGAAGAAATGCTGTGTAATCAAAGACAGAAACTTTAATGAACAACACTGGATGGGGTGAGATGTGGTGCGGTCCATAGCACTGCTAACTCTTGACCATATGTAATCCATCCACACGGGTAGGGGTTCAAGCCCTGCCATGGTAGGTTCTTAGCTGTCGATCCTTCTCTGTCTGTTACGCTCACTGCTTTATATCTGCCTGAATAAAGCACAAAAAACAATACAGAAGGAGAGTGGTCTGTCCTGACCTTCATTTTAAACAAAAAAATAAAATAAAAAAACAATGGAATGGAGTAAAACTTTGTCAGCGTACTATAGTTCAGTTACTGAGCTGTTCAATAGGTGGATAATTACTTTCAAATACAATTTTAAAAACAATGAAATTTTCTTTGTCAAATTCTAGTTCTCACCTGTGCTTTATTTGCAGCAAAAGTTCAAGTTCTTTAAAAAACCAACGGACAACCAAAGCAGTTCTCGTTTCACACTCATGGCTTATCTCTCTCTCTCTCTCTCTCTCTCTCAAACACACACTCACATATGGCAACTTTATAAATGTATGTATATTGTTTATGGTAAGGGTGTTTAACAATGTTACACACCATTTTCAATTTGGTTCCTTTCTTACCACCTCAAACCACTGCTTTCCCACTATATTGTAAAACAGGAAGGAACAGAACGCTTCACAGCTCCAGGTAATGCAAACCGTTTGGCCAATTTGTCGAGCCCAATGTCCAAAAGAGGCTGAAAGTTCAGGAGGGTGTTACAGGTCCTATCTGAAGGACAGGGATGAGGGGAGCACGTGCTGTCAGGCTGAAGAGCTGAATAATTAATGGTCTTTAAGCAAAGGGCATCTGGAGGGGAAGAGGGAGGCAACAAGGCTCTATATTTCCTGAAACAAGTTAGCACAGGGGAGTGGATCTCGTCTATTTTTAGAAAACGTCTCTCGTTTTCTCTCCCCCTTGCTCCCTGTCTCCCCTCCTGCTGTAAATAGACTGTGTAAACATGCTGCACCTCCTAATGTTGCCCAGCTCATCGCTGTGCATCCATCCATGCAGGCATTTTGTACGCAGCGAATGCTAACTGTTGATGTGGACACCACAAAGCGTGGAGTCTGTCTTTGAGCAGGCTGAGAACTGAGACCAGTGTTCATTTCTGTGCCCTACCTTGCTCAGAGCGTGCTTGTTTTAATTATCTTGTTGGAATCTTAGTGTTGTTCTGTGGCCCGCTCTACTGGCTGAGCAGATTTATGTGCATGGTTTTGATGGGTTTTTTGGACCCAAGCCTGAGCAACACTTAGTGGGCAATCATTGTCAGCAGCTGTGCTGAGATCGGCAGAGGAACACTGCCGTTTGGCGAGGTGACATGATCAGTGGTGTTTGAATGGTCACTGTTACTGTATGTGGTTTAACTGGAGATTCCCTTGAATGCTGCACTGACCAAAATGGAAAAAAAAAACCCACCTATGCAGCTGAGGTTCACATAAAGTGCAACAATTAATGATGCATATTAAAGGCACATAAAAAACATGGGTTGTCGCTTGTGTCAGTTATTTTCATTGGGATGCTTCATTAATTGTGTGTTGTGTAAACTCAAGTGTTTATTAGCTCCAGGTCAAATGGATGTTATCATCCCTGATAAGGTAGTTATTCTAACTTAATGCATGCCTACGGATCCCATTTATATCCAACCAATTTCAAACAGTAAAAGCTGCCCTGGGGTTTTAATACTGAGTTATAAAGTACTCCAAAGTACTTGTGTTAGCTAATCAGCCCAAACACAAAGCACTCCTATAGTAAGTGCATTTTTTAAAACCAAAAGAGCTACTCTTTTTGTTTTATTTTCAATATTATTTGATGTTGTATTTCTCTCTACCCCCCAGGGAGGCGTGCACCATTCCCTATTTTTTTTTAACTTAATCTCTCTCTCTCTCTCTCTCTCTGTCTAGCAATAGGTGGCTCTAAATGCTGTTATTATCATTAAAGCGCTGTTATATTGGAAGAAATAATTAGGTAGCCTTCATTTCTTCCACTTTTATGGATAATAAATTACTGTGATGAGACTCCGAATGGTTTGTGTGTCAGGCTTGTTATATTGCGTTGACTGGATTTATTGAATGTTCGCTTAGACTGAAGCAGTTGATAGTTATGCTCCACCCCCTGCATTTCAGCACCACATACAGGGGCCCTGAAAGAAGAGCGTCCCCTCTAGGCTCAGCAAGATCTCTTCCAGCAACTGCTTAGCTTTCCCAAACGTTCCACTAGTCAAGTTCCCTGCCTTGTGAACTGCTCTCACGCAGCTGTTATCATTACTGTTACAGACCAGCCTCTCACTATGGGCTGCCAAAAATCTAGTTTGCTGAAGACCATGGCAATGATGGTCCAATGCTGAAGACCATGGCAATGATGACAATCATGACATCAGTTAGTAGTAGTAGTAGTAGTAGTAGTAGTAGTAGTAGCAGCAGCAGCAGCAGCAGTAGTAGAAGAAGAAGATTCTTTGATTTGTTGAATTATGGGCAGTTTCCTATCTCCCTTAATCGAATCCACAGCTCCATGTTGTCTTGAACCCCTTACCCCTTATTCACCCAGAAGAACTGTCGTATGCTTCCAACTATTGCAGTAGTTTGAGTGCCTTAGCATTGTCAGAGAGACAGCAGGACACCATTAAACCGTATGAGTGAGAATGAGATTCTTTTGGTAATTAAGAGCGGGGGAGAGAACAGCCTGAAAGCATCGCTGGAAGGTCGAACAAATCATGTCTAAGCCTCACAACATGCTGCGGGAGAGTGTTTTTAATTAAAATCCCTCCCTCCCCTGACTATATTCAGAATACAGAACGAGAATGGGTATTAATTCTTATCTCAGAAATGGAAAGCTCCAATAATGTTTTTCTCCCCCTACTAATTTCATGAAGAGCATAATTACAGCCTTTTCATTTTCAGTCTGTATGTAAAGTTAGTGGCTCATCTCATTGTGCCCGGCGAGCCAGAGAAATTCAGGTAAAGTGCAAAAGAAGTGAAAATGTCTAACCGGAGCCACTTTAGATACATCCTTACATTTTACGCCAACAAGGTTGCTTCTGTTACTTGGTACAAACTATTCAATGGAACTCGTGCAAACTATTAGAATTTTAGATAATAACAATCACCATATTATTCGTTTAAAATGTGGATTATCGTTTACTTTAGCATAGTTGGGTGGAAAATGCTCAAGTGTTGCTGCAGGGGCAGTAGAGTTGCACAGCATTTCAGGCCCATGTTCATTATTTTTACTGAACTTTTATTTTCACCTGTTTAGCGAGTTGACATCAGAGAATATATGATATCGAAAAGGGTGTACAGTATGTGTCCAATCTAGTAAATTGCCTGCATTTATTTATGTGCAATAGAAATAACATTCTAAACCTGTGGAGATTGTCAATTTTATGGTTCCCTAGAAGAATTGCAGGTCCACTTTGCCCTTTTCCTTTTTGAAATTGGATGTAGTATAGACCCCTGTAGACATGTGATACAGTCCTGTTTGTGTGTATTGTATTGCAAATTGAAAAATGGCATCCATTATAATTGCACTCTTGTCTGACTCTGTGGAATTTCTGCTCTGGCATGCTCTAGTTATAGCAGACATAGTTGCAGTGACATTACATTAGGGTAGTTATGGTGTCAGTACATAGGCATAGTTATGAACGCAGTTCACAAGCACAGCTATAATAGCAGCACACTGGTATGATTGTGTTTGTGTTGCAAAAGCACTGGCGTTTTTCCTGTGCATATTGAAAAATTTGTGTAAAAATACATGCCACAGTGCTCTCTGAACATGTCTAGGAGTAATGAGGTTGGTGAAATTGTCTCGGGTATGGATTGGGGTCTATTTTGTTCAAGCATATTCTCCTACATGTTGCTGCTAGTCAATTTCAAAAACCAATAAAGACTTCGCTGAGAAGATGAGAAAAATATTATGTTCTTTTTATGCCATTAAGATAGCTTCATTGTTTTTGGAGCTGCATCGTAAATTGCATTCCAAAAGTGCTGGGAAGTTTGCGGGGTGCCTGAATATAACCGCAAATTCCTTGAGTGCTGAGCTGCTTCATTTTTTCTGTCAAATTTTAAATAAAACAGTTCAAGTGGTCACATGCTTGTGCTCTTACTCTGTTATTTGTTCATTTTCATTTTAGTTTCATATGGGAATTTTTCATTTATTGTTCATTTATTGTTGCATAGTACATGTGTTGTAAGTTATCCTAGGTAAATGGTGGGCGTTGCTCATGCTCATTATCTCAGGACGAGTACATGAAATTATTATAATGCAATATAAATAAGCACATGAAACTATTATTATTATTATTATTATTATTATTATTATTATTAGTAGTAGTAGTAGTAGTAGTAATAGTAGCAGCTAATCAGTAATAATAATAATAATAATAATAATAGATAAATAGACAGATAGATAGAGGCACATCTCTGTTGCATGTGTGTGGGATGAAAGCAGGCTTGTGCAGAGGATGCAGGGGGGCTCCCTGCAGTTTGAGCATTTTGCAGCAGGTTGATGGGGTTTATCCTCAGGCAGTGCCTGTTTCTCTGAAGCGGGCTTTCTACTCTTCACTGACCAGTATCATTGCTCTTGTCCTGCTTGATGTTTTCACATTCATGGTACAAATTAAAGATCCGTAAACCATTTGGGTGAGGCCTCAGACATGGGCCACTGCGTCCCTATTTGTGATTCTCCTTAAGAGGGTCTGTTTAACCAGAAAATAATGGATGCTACAGTAACTTCTGGCTGTGTGGTCTAGCACAGCAATTAACTTGAGCTGGCATCTTTGCTTTGAGAAAAAGAAAGTCTGTCAAAAATTGCTGTGTTTCTGGCATAGGAGACCTACTTTTTCAGAACCTGTGACTTATATCATGGCTGTGCCCATGGTCTTTTCCCAAGTATAACTTCCTCAATAGAAAATTAAATAATGAATAATAAAAAAACTGTGAAACATGGGTTTTATTGCTGGCATTTTTCCTTAAATACTCACATGTAGAGGCCCTTCGGGAGTAATCATTAATGCTACATGTACATCTGGATGTGTTGCACACCTACCTTTTAATTAACTACATTTATAGATATAAATGTGAGATACTGACCTAACAAGCCACATATGGTGCAATGCACAAATGAGGAGGAAATGAATCTGTGATGGAGGTATGAGCCTGTAGGAAGCAGATACAGATCTTCAAATATCATAAAGGTTTTATGAAATCAAATTTAAATGACACTACGTCTGTCATAACACCAGTGCTGCTCACCTTGACCCTGTTGACCTTTTGTGAAATGTAATCCTGAAATGCATTTGCTGAGTTGGAAAACGATTCTGGATATTCTCAAACTCTTCTGTGGAAATGTTTCAGTTTGGTGCATTTCTTAGATATCATTATATTTCTCCTAATGGATTTTTCCCCTGCCTTTTCCCTCTATGAGAATTCCGAAGGCACGGTATTGGATGTGCAGAAGCCACATCAAACCTGTATCTTTCTTCAGTGCGGTTATCTCTCTCGTCACACACAGTCTGTCAGGAATTTATTATTATTTTCTACACACGCTGTCCCATTGTGTAGCCCATTTAATTTTGATAAGTCATTGTGCAGGTGATAAAGGGGGGAATTTAAAGAGCTCTCTGCGTCGCAGTCCGCTCCCGACGGCGGAGGGTAAATTGTTATTTCAACACTACAGGAGGAGGGAGATGGGATTATAACGGAAAAGGATGAAAAAAGCGAAAAAGAAACACTGGGAAAATAAAGTTTGGCTTATCAGGAGTCGCCAGCAGCAATGTGCACACAAAGCCAAGCAGAATCCAATTTACTCTTTCCTGTTAGTTTTAGCGATATCAGTGCAATTAGCCGTCACGGGTCAGAGTTATGCGGCTTGGAAAGTGATTTCCAAAATCCCCAGAGAGAGCGCTCTTTTCGCGGTACTCAAACACTGGGAAAGGACGCCAGGATTGGACACGGTCATGCGCTGAATGGCACTGGCCTTTGTTGTGGACATCTTTGCCGCTCGTTATTTATTTATTTATTTATCTTAAAATAAGGGCGATTTTGCACTGCCAAAATAATTTTGCTGTGTTTATGAAATCTGGCTTAATGTGGGTAGTGTGTGGCGGCAGTGCCCTGGATGGGAGGTAACACATAGTGTGAGTTCAGGTGTCCTGCATCCCCTGTGTCTGGTGAGGAGTGATTATGGAACGAGTGAGCAAGTATGTTTCTGGCATTTATACTACGTGACCTTGGCCTATTAAGCTGATGCATGGAGAAAAACAGTCAGTGTTTCCCCCCCTCTGCCTCAAATTAAACCTCAGCCTCCATGAAGGGAATGACAGAGTTCCTTTAAAAAAAAGAATAAAAGTCAGTGCAAATCCCATGCTGCAGCTGGGAGTCTGTTTTTGTGAACCCTTTGCAGACTAAATTGCCATTTCAGATCTCTCTCTGTCTCTCTGCCTCTCTTCTTCTCGAACAACATGGACACACACGTTTTTCACACACAAAAAGAACATCACTGTATCATGGGACATAGGTCTGATCTGCATACGTTGAGACTGTGTTAAATGACACGCAGTAAAGTTGTGGTACAGTGACAAGCTTACAGTAAACCTAATGGAAGGTTCCCTCTTTCTTTATTTGTCTGTCCTTCTGCAGGTGAGATCTGCGCATTTAAAATCCATGGGCAGGATGCTCCATTTCAGGCCGTGGTTCTCAACAAGACGTCGGGTATTGGCCTGCTTCAGGCAAAGAGCCCCATCGACTGTGAACTGCAGAAGGAGTACACGTTCATCATCCAGGCCTATGACTGTGGCTCTGGCCCCAGTGGCTCTGGCTGGAAAAAGTCACACAAGTGAGTTTCAAAAGAGCAGGTAGTCTACAGTATGTACAGTGTGTGTGCAGGGCTGCCCTTACAGTATGTTTGTGGCAGTTTTGTTCTCCTTTCTTTATTTTGGTATACAAACTACAGCATGTCCCATTGGCTGAATACATTGCCGTTGTATTAATATTGCTGCACATCCTCCAGAAACATATGGTAATAATTAGCAGGCGTTCAGGGTCTTATATTTTCATTAATAGCAAATTGAACCGAAACAGATAAAAATGTAATCCTGTTATCCCTCTTGCTGAGCACGGCAAGCTTAAATTAAATTTGTTCTGAATTACACTGGGAAAATTCATTCCTACAACAGAACACAGTCAGTATATTGTTTACCCCTATTTTGTTTGATAAAGTCCTTAGCTGGAAACTGTAAAATATGACTTAGTCAACTGAGAGCAACAGTAAGCATGTAGAGCTCTCAAGAGGGAAAATGGTAAAACAGTCCTTTAGATTCAATGAAATGCATCAAAGACTCTTTAAATGTAAAAGCAATTTAGTAAAAAATAAATAAATAACCAGCCTTATGCTCATAAGGACTGAAAAGCTATGAAACAAGAAAACATCTGAAGGCCTGATAATTGTGAACCCGTTTAACTTTATCTTTATATACCTTATATTTAATATATATTTTGGTTTTTAAATGAATCATTATTTTATTATAATGATATACCTTCTATGAATATGAACATAAGATTTACTGTATCTTAGGGTTGTCTTTTGTCATCCAGAAATGCCTTTGAATACTCTTTCATAAAAAAAGTGACACTTTAAAATATACTCAAAGATATACATGAATATTATATTTACATGTAATTAAATGCCAACACCACCAATCAGTATGCACACATACATGTTTAGTGGGATTAGTGTGCCCAATGGTCTTGTGGTACTCAGCACCCATATGGATGGAGGTGAAGGAAAACAAGAATGGCTGTTAAGATGCAGGTGCCACTGACTTGGTTGTCTCTCCAAGCCCTGCTGGATGCATATTTTGCAGGTGAGCCCTCAGATTGCTTCTTGTCCTTTGATATCTGGGCTCCATTTCACAAATGCAAACTACTTTGTCCTTCTCTGAACCTTTGCATTCGCTGCAAAGAATCCAAATGCTTTCCAAACATTACATCTTCGATTTTCAGGAGAGATAATCTCCTTGTTGACGGTTGGTTCAGAGTTCTCGGCCTTGATGCTGCTGCTTTAGTGTAGTTGGCTTGGCATTCAAATTATGTTTGCAATGTGAAATCTGTTCTGACAGCTCTACTGCAAATACATGCTGTTACACCCGTAATAGTATGCCATGTAAGAAACACAAGCTATAATAGGAGTAATATTATGTCTATAATGGAGTCAGTGTTAGTTATAGTTAGCTTTATACAGAAATGTTTTTTACAGTACAGACGTACGCACACACACACACACACATGCACGGATGCACATGTGCACACACGCACACACGCACGTGCACATACACACACACACACACACACACACACACCATATTATTTGAGAGCTGGTGTAAAACTGCCAATGTAGTTTGACAAACAGGTTGGTCCTGACTTGCTAACCACTGTTCTAAAGGGCTTGTCAGCTCTTTGATAAACACCCTGCGCTACTCTCCACAGTCTTCCATCACCAAGTGTTTCTTCCAACCCTCACCCTTTCATAGGCATGCTGTCAGCACTGCTGTAAAAGTAATCCCCCACTTCATCACAGGGCCAAGTGCTCCTCCAACAGTCCAACCACCTCTCCATCACTGAGCCCAATGCCCCTCCATCAATCCTTACCCCTCCTTCACAGAGCCCAATGCCCCTCCATCATTCATCACCCCTCCATCACAGAGCCCATTACCCCACCAATACTCCTCATCCCTCCATCCTTGAGCCCAGTGCCCCTCCACCACAGAGCCCATTGCCCCTGCATCATTCTTTACCCCTCCATCACAAAGCACAATACTTCTCCAGTAGCCCCTCTGGGGGCTTTAGTGAGTCTAGTTTTATATCCTATTTAATTAAAAATGTATTTCTTTATTCAATCACCAGAGTTTCTCCAGAGATCTTTTTTTAGATATATTACTTTGCATTAAATCAGTAAATTCTGTGTGTGCATGTGTCTGTGGGTTCAAATCCAGCTCTTACATAAGCTAGATCTTTTTCACACATCATCTGTCAGTCGCCGGTTGAAGTAATCAATGTCATTATTTACCATCAGCCTCACAGTGTTAATATGTGCTAGTTAGCCCGTGGGGGATACGCGCCCCCCAGGGCACCGGCGGGGGTGGCTCTGACTCGACGCCGGGCCACAGTCAGCACGCACTTGCTCGCGCAGCAGGGAAGCCGCAGTAAATAACTCCACTGTGACAGTAATGCAGTACAGTACCACTGTTCCTCTCAGTCTCTCCCTCCCAGACATTAAAGTGCTGTGAAACAGCACCTGGCAGGCCATGGCAGCCAATCTACAGCAGCTCCAGAGATTTCCTTTCCCACTCATTTAAGCGCAAATTTGAAGAAATGTTTAGTAGTCACGATCCTCATGTTGCTCACTTTGTGCCTGTCTCTTATTTTGGGCAGTGGGATTCTGGTGTCAGTCCCTGCACCCCTGTGCTGGAAATGAGCTGTAAAGCAGGGCTCATCCGTGCTCCCCAAAGTCCCTGCTTTTTCCGCAGTGTAAATTACACTTGACATGTTGAGGTAGAAGCAGAAGAACAGTCAAGAGAATTATGCAGTGGTGATGACAATGAGCAAGATTAGGGATGACATGGGGAACTGGGAATCTCAGTGTGTGGTTTCTTCTCTCAGAAGGCTTCTCTTTCCCCTCTCTATCTGCCTTACCCTCTCTTTCACCTTTTTCTTACCCATTCTGCATCTTTTTCTACCCCCATCTCTCTTGCTCTGTCTGTCTCTCTCTTTCTCTCTCAAACACACACATTTGTATGCTTTATTGGCTTGAAATGCATGACACATTTTTCAATACACCTAGCAAAAGCCTTCACAGTGGTACGCCCAGCTAAAAGCACCCATCTCTCCTGTGATGTCTCGCCCCGTGATCCGTAAGAAAACGCTGACCACGCCGCTGGTCCCAGGGGGTGACTCATAATTCCCCGCTGTCCTGCCTGGAGAGTACAGGTTCAGCTGGCAGTCAGGTGTCTCATCGCCTCCCTGCAGTCTGCCTGTACCAGCTGTGTGTGGACTGCAGCTCCAATGACTGTGCATCTCTGATGGTGGCCTGCGTAGTAAAGAGAGACAGCAGCACTGCAGGGCTCCAGGGGATGCTTGCTGGAGTGCACTTCACTTAAACTGAAGTCAAACATTACAGGTCTGCGGATATTATTGGTCTTTTCAAATTTGGTAGAAAGGTTATAGACTTATTACATTTATGAAGGTTATTAACTCATAAAAGGTCAAACTAAATTTGTTGAGGATTTTTTCGGCACGTTACATGGTGCACATCCACAACTACTCAAATCCACACAGGCATTGCAGTGGCTCCTTCTAGTCCATTACCTGGCTGTTAAGCAGATAAACCCATACAGAGGGGCTACTGAACATTTTACAACCCTGCAGTTCACTTTGGTGATTCGATTTTACAGGAGCAAATCTGATTAACCACCTGGCAGCTGTGGTCAATGGCTCCTGGGATTTGAACCCATGACCCTGAGTCTGGTGTTCTGACCATTAATCAATATGGCTGCCTCATCACACTGCTTTGCACTATGGCTCGTGCTTGCATTTGTAAAGACAGATACGAGAGAGCTAATTATCACTCTATTCCCCTGAGCCCTTATGTAGTCTCTTCTAAGAGCAGTAGGAAAGGAAATGACCACATCCAGTCTTCCTGCATATTCAAACAGGCCAGGACTGCTGTAATAAGACTGGCTACCAGTCAAAGAAAAAATAAACCTATTTTTCAGTTCAGATCAGTTTTAATGCTGCTCGTGAACATCCCGTTGTGCAGGGAGCTGTCAAAAAGTTGAGTCATATCCACCGGGGATGTATGAAAGAAGTCTGTCTGCTGTCTGTGTGGTTATTTACTGTGAGCATTATTTAACGCTCACTGGCAGTGGAAGACTGTCTAAGGGACTTTGTGCGCAGGATGGAAAATAAAACACCGCTAATGAAATGACACTTTATTTTATCCTCCGTGCACAAACTGTTTGCGCAGCACTACGGCTGCGACTGAGCTAACCCAAATATGCAACTGGAATATGCTGCCAGCGCTAATGAACGGCTGCTAAATGCACGTTTGTGGCTGCCTGCCCACCTGTATGTAGCGCGGTACGGGAGTGCTCCTTTCCAGGTGCGTGCCGTCAGAACGCCCTCCCCCACAGCTCGGCGCTTGGCATATGTCTGCCCTTCCTCCCCCTCGAGCCAGAGCCGGAATGAAAGGTACAAGCCCTGTGCATTAATATGACAAGACAAGCACTTGTGAAGGATTTATGGGCCCCCCGCTGGCACCACGCTCGTCGGCCGTCTGTCATTGTTTGCCCATCCTTATTCACAGCCTTCTGATTTATTCCACACTTCTTTCTCCGGGAGAATGAAGTGGAGAGGGAAAAGACAGCGCTGCGTGTGTGTCAATGTGTGTGTGTGCGTGTGTGTACGTGTGTGTAGGGGTATACATGTGAATGTGAGTGCGTATAGTTGTGTGAGACATAGACTGGGATGCAATCGAAAGTTTCCTTAACTTCGACAATCAATTGAAAACAAGAACAGATAGCAAGAGTAAATATGCTTTTATTGGTGTAGTGGTTAAAGAAATTGGATGCAGGCCACAAGATTTAGTTTAGTACAAAGGGTGCTCATTTTGAATTATTTTCAGTAAATTTACATATGTATGACTCCCTAAAATGAACTGTGCTGATCATGTAATTAAAGGCAGAGAGAAAATATGAATACATTCTTCTCTGTTACTTTTTTATGATCTGAGGAAAGCCATTTTTAAGTGTGACATCCCTCAGTGAATACATTTTCATAATGGATTTCTGTGACTACCAGATGTTCAGAGGAGTTTAATATGGGGAACATACTGCTATTGTTGTCATTTTAATCATTTCAGTCAAATCATCTTACACAGTCTACAGTCTGTTCATGTATGCATTTTTAATGGTCTTTGTTACTGGAGGACATTTCAGGTGAAAGGTACAGGGGCTAGGTCCCAGTTGACCAAACTGAACACCGCGAGAGCACTTGTAGGCATCTAAGCTGCGCTTCCGGTGCTTTTGAGGGTAGCTTGACATAAACGAATGTATCCTCACGCTTGATTTTGACTATTCATTCAAGGATGATAAACAGTTCATAAAGAACCATTACCGGAACCTGCACTTTATATGGAATCTCCCCCCGTCAACCTCCCACCCATCACCTTAGCCGCTTTGACTCATTGTCTCCCCCTGCTGTCTCTCCCCTGCCAGGGCAGTGGTGCACATCCAGGTGAACGACGTGAACGAGTTTCCACCCGCGTTTCGAGAGCCCATGTACCACGCAGCGGTGACGGAGGGGAAAATCTACGACAGCATCCTGCAGGTGGAGGCCACTGACCAGGACTGCTCGCCACAATACAGCCAGATCTGCAACTATGATATTGTTACCCCGGACACGCCCTTCGCCATAGACCGCAATGGTATGCTGCTGTTACGTCCTGTTCATACAGATTTGTCCACTTTCTACCATCTGCCATTCAGTCCCCTTTGCCCATACTCACTCTTCATAGTATTCTCTCTGGCACTTGGGGGGTGGGGGTGGGATGACAGAGGCCCTAAAAACTTTGTGCTCTAATTGCGCAGGGATGGGGTGGTCTGGGCTGGTAGGGCCCAATGTGACATATTTTCACAAAGCCCAAAATCCTTTGCCCATGCCCACCTCCAGAAATATGTCTTCTTGTGTATGCCTTTTGATATGTCATGTTTTCAGTGTCACACTGGCTTTGATACGACTGTTGGGCATGTACCCTTTTTTTTTTTTTTGTGATGCATAAGGTTACAAAGAAGTGTTTTCTCATCTCATAGAAAGGAGAAGGGTCATGGCATCGTATCGCTTTCTCGGAGCTGCAAAACGGCACCGTGTTTTCCTGTGTGTCCGAGGTTCTTGGGCAGAACTTGTTCAGTTTGACCCAGAATGACTGCAAGGGCAAGGTCAGCTTTAGCCTTAAGATCCCTTTCGCTGAATCAGACCAGACACTTTCCCATTTAGCCGTTTCCTGCAGTGCCCCTCTCCCCATTACTCCTCTCTCTCATCCATCAGTACGGGGAGGGGAGGGGAGGGGCTGGGGGGGCGGGGGGGTGGGGTAGTGCGGCTGCCTCTTTCTGACTCTCAGGGGAGGGCTGCTTTGCTCGCTCTGGCTCCGGATCCTCGGCCCGGCAGCCGCAGTGCTGCACAGGATTCTTCCCGCCGTCTGGACCACGAGCGGCGCTCTGTGCTCAATTAGGGCCGAACTCACACAGAATGATGCATGGGGACCACCAGACTGCATTTTGTTCCGAGGGCTTTCGTGCCATCATTAACAGTGGATCAGAGACCTGGGAGGGTTATTAAATACAACAGGACCTCTGGCTTTTGGTGGCTGTGAGAGAGGGAGGACGGGAGAGGCAGAGAAGAGTGCCTTTCATCTGCAGGCTCTCGGTGATAGAATTGGTGGAATATATTTTTATCTTTTTCTTAGAACACGGGCAGAAAAAAAAAATATATTACATTCTAAACAGGATAGAAAATGCCTTTCTGATCGAAGATATATTGCCATGCACCCACTTTGCACATCCTATAGTAAAACTTAATTCAGTTCATGTGCATATTATATGCAGACCTGGAGAAGTGAGAGAGTGATCACATGTCCAATGCCCTCCCCAGCCCCGGTGCCCTTTACAGCATGGCACCCACTACATCATTTACAATAACTGTGGGAATTATTCTTCATAGAAATATTACAAATATAACAAGTGATGCTTGTTTCTTTTCAATACTGAAACATATCCCAATAGTATCCTTTTTAGACGTCCTGAGACATGGACAAACCTGCCATCTTCAGTGAAATGCAGAGACGTCTGTTACAGCCGGAAGGGGGTAAAAAATGCAATTTGTTATCTCACCACAGTTGTCAGCAGTCACAGAACATTTCGTCTGCTGACACGGATAACTTGATGTTGCAATTTAAAAGAGGGAAATTGCGTCTCCATCAACCGGAAAGCATTGCAGACGCGGACGAAGGCAACAAGGGGTGAAATGGGACGCAGGGCCCCCTCAGTCCCAAAAGCTCCACTCCGTACACCAGGGGCATGAGGTTATTTCCGCGAACTCGAGACTGGGGGCCCCGCCTGGCGTCTCGCTCGCCCATCTCATTAGTGCGCCGTTACTTCCGCAGCTCCTCTGTGCCCACGCGGAGGGGTGAAGGAGAAAGAGAGGGAGGCTCCGGACTGCGCTGCTCGCGCGCTGTAGGGTGCTGGTCTTGCTCTTCCACGTCCCCGCTGTGCCATGACTTACCAAGCGTTTCGTGTGCCGCAGCTCATCAAGAAACAAAAAGCGTGAGAAAGGCTGCTTATCCCACATTCTTCGAAGTACTATGTGTTGTACAAGATCAAAAAAAGTTAACCCTGCCCTCAGGCACCCTTACAACACAGCTCTGAGCTCTCGACAGCAGAGTAGCTGTGATCCACTCCTTACTGGGCCTCAAATCCCTTCTGTCCATAATCCCATCATCTTGTCAAGGTCAATTTTATCATATTTACCAGAAAGTTATTATTTCAAGCTATTTTTGATGAAACCTTTCAAAAGCAGATCAAACCACTGACGTTGACACGGTTTGCTTACTCTTTTTACTTTTTTAAAGATAGGATTCATCGCACAGTGTTGTGTTTAATAATGTAGAATCCTCCCCAAGGCACCATTATATGTTCTAATAAATAACTTATTATTTTTTGAAGCAATTTTTGTGAAAGAAAATATTTTGTTTTTTTCCATGTTTTGTTTTCTCCGTGAATCAATTCTTTATCTGTACATGCTCTCTTTTAGGTAACATCAGAAACACAGAGAAGCTCAGCTATGATCGACAGCAGCAGTACAAAATCATGGTGACGGCATTTGACTGCGGCCAGAAGAGGGCAACAGAGAGTGTCCTGGTTCGCATTGATGTCAAACCTGTCTGCAAACCTGGCTGGCAAGGTAAGGATCACTACATTTGTGGTACACCTGTACCTACCACTAACTACTCTACAATGATGAAGTACTGCCTCTTTACAAATCCAAGCACTTGGTTCCACAGCTTTTTAACATCCACCAATCATTTACCAGTTTCTACGATCATGGTCCATTAAATGTATAAGCCACAAATAGACCATTAATATCAATATCATATATCATCTGCTCGGCAGACATCCTTTTCCAGGCTGGCAAAATTCTCCCCAGAGAAATGTTCCATTAGGATATTTGAGTTTATAGATGATCATTTGTGTCTGAATGAATGATAATAAGAGGGGACTGCCATTTTAAGATTATAGCAATGTCATATTTCAGAGTTCAATTTTTTGTAAAGATAAAAATGTGCTGCGTTACAGAAGCAGAGTGAGATGTACCAGGGCTCTGGGAGGGGTGAGCTGACTCGGCTTGGATTCGCATGGTTACATTTTTCACTGGGGTTTTTAAGCGAGTGCTCTGATAGGTTCAGAAATGCCATAAACCCATGACTCAGATTTGACATTTCTCATTTCTGTCACCACCTTTAAATTTACCCATAGAGTCTAGAGTGCATCAGCACTATGTCAAACCGGGTTCTGAACACCCAAAGGGTCCGGTAATCTATTCCATGCTTTGATAGCTGTGTAAAATACCTCCACAAAGCTGACCACCTTTTCCTCTTGTTCTGCTGACTGAACTGAACTTTAAATAACCTGTAGTAAGTTATCATATATATCTCTATCTGATGCACCCTGTGTTTCCTTTTCCTTCACTGAGTCTCTCTTCATAGCTTTAACTGTAAGCTTGATATCCAGACCCAGTGTTGTGCATTGCGTATGTGTGTGTGTCCATCAGTGGAGCCCAGAACTGAACACAGTACTCTACTGTGGCCTGAAGAAAGGCACTGCATAACATTGAAATATACTCAGTGTATTTCCATATAGTGCATAATGACCTGCATTCTATCTTTTTTCAATCGACCAATCAGTTTTTATTTATAAAGTGCATTTTGCAAAGGATTTGTCCACACTTTACCAGTTAACAGTTTACCCTGATCAAAACCCCACAGAGCAAGCCTGAGGGCAACAGTGGCAAGGACATTTTTCTGGAAGACATGTAGGAAGAAATCTTGGAAGGAACCACGATGGGGGTGGGGGGGTTGTATAAGGGGGGGGGGGGGGGGGGCGTCCTCATCTGGCTGCCTCAGGGTGTGGGTTCACAAATACAAAGTCAGTCAGTTATAGACAGGTTACATGCAGCATCCAAAGGTGGTGGTCAATGGGTAGGTGGAAGGCTGGAGCTGTGGACATGCGGGGGACAGACAGCTGGCCTCGGGGTGACTCTGGAAAGGGGGCAGTTTGTGGGAAACAACAACAAAAAAAAGAGTTAGGCAGCAGCTATGAGTAAAAAACAAGGGTATAGAGAGAAGACAGTGTAGAGTGGTAAACCCCTGACAGGGGTTTGCTATGGCAGCATAGCTACTAGGAGAGAGACGGAGAACCCACACAGGCATAATAAAGGAAAGAAACTGCCCTTCCCCCCAAGAGCCTGCTTGTGAAAAAGGGGGTCACAAATGAACCTTCTTGCTGCTTTGGCACAATGTTGAGATCCAGATAAACATGACTCAACTTTATACCTTTTTCATTCTGCGCACACTAATTTAGTGCCCAAGAACAGAGACGGAGAGAGAGAATAACAGTCAATAGAGCTCACGATTTATTTATCAGTTCCAGTTTCCTATGATGCATCATGCTGTTTTAAGTAGGGGAATCTGCTACACTTGCACTGAAAAATGTGTCATCCTCTGGGACGATGTCCAGCAGAAAATCTGGCTTTGCCGTTGTTAATGTCATTAGAGTCTGCATGGGTGCGAGAGGGAAGGAGAGATGCCATAGGCCGGGCACTTCTCACCACAGCACCACACTTCTCCCCTTGCAATGCAACTGATAAACACAGACTGAGAAACTGCTGCCATGCATGAGCACAGATGGTTTCAAATGCCTCACTTTCTAGCACCGGGCAGGTCCTGCATCATTCCCTTGTGAGACTGCACATGTCAGAGGAGCCTTAAGCCTACATTAGCAAATTGTATTTAACCAGAGCTTTGAGCCCAGTGGAGTCCTGAATACCAAATCTTTGCACAGGCTGCGTTGATCCGGATGTAAACATTTAAAGAATTTAAGAAATTTGTTTGACTTGGAAACATGATGAGAGGATTCACAAGTCTGACCACACTTGTCCCTTCTTGTCTCTCATGTCCCAAATTCAAAACGTTCCCTCAGCTACCCTAAGTCTCCAATGACATGATGCATCTGTCCCGCCTTTAAGCTCTCTGAGATTTCAGTTTCCTTTTCACCAATCCACACTACAGAGAGAGCTCTGGAGCCATTATCCAAACATCTGAGAGGGTATGAACAGACAATAGGACAATATGCCGTTTTATTGCACACAGAATGGCATGGATGTTTTTCCAATAACAGAGTTAATCTCTTGTAAGCCAATCTGCTGGATTTTTTCTGCCAGTGAGGATTTAGGCTTGTCATTAGGCTATTTCCATTAGCGGGAGTGAGTGGTCCACATAGCTGTGCAGGACCTTATCCAATCAGCAAAGGGCAGTCCTCTTTGTGCACGGCAGTGACACTGGAGTATAAATGCCACCTGCCATAGATTAAGCACAGGTCACACGCATGTAATGTCACCACCTCGGCAACAACAGCATAATAGTCAGCTTCTCAATCTGTTAAAGTGTGTTGGGTCGGTTCTCTCCAGATAAGAGAACGTGTCCCTAAAGCCCCCGCACAATGCTTAAATTGACAGTCAAGGCTGGGTCACATCATTGCTGAAACATTTAGCCAGTTAACACCCCCCGGGTTCCCCCCCCCCCCCCCCCCCCCAACCCCCCCCCCCCCCCCCTCCCCCCCTTGCCCCTTCCCATCTCCTCTCTCTGTCAGCCTGCTCTTACCACCTTTGTCATTATGGATGATGCATTTTACAATGTCTGGGTCACACGTTGCCCTTTCACAAGCATATCAGAGACATGTGCCACCCGCTTTTATATATCAACTGGATTTACGGTGCAGCAACTGAATTAAACAAGTCACAAATGGGTGCTGCTAGTGAAGTGGAAGCAATCGTCAACATAGCATGAGTGTTCTTGAGGAAATTCAGAGAAGGTGGTGAGGACGCTGTGTGTTGTAAGGAGGAGATTAAATAAAAAAATGCAGGTATGTAACGGAAAGGATCCAAAAGGAAAGACTGTGGTACAAACAGAGCCTGACCAATACTCTTATTCCAGCTCCTATAATCTTTGTCCCCTGGACTGAGTTCTTCTGTCAGTGCAGATAACTCCAGTGCGACAGAGTGGAGCGACAGCATTCTGAGCAAACCACCCTCCCCTTCACTGACAGTGTCCTGGAACCCTCCCAGATTCTTTTTCAAATGGGTTTTAGAAGAGTGATATTTTCTCCCCTCCCCTGTCATTCTAACTCCACTCACATTTGACAAGTTCTTATAGTTCCTTTAAAAGTGTTTCTTTCTGTTGTCTTTCACAAAAAAAAAGTTTCTCCTCACTGCACAGCGATATGTGGAAACTAAGGAAAGGCAGGAAAGGTTCTCTGCATCACCCTGCAGTCCCAGACTTACAGGCAACTCCAGCACTAATGTAGGGGAAAAGGCAGCAAACCAAAATGTACTTTTCCTTTTTTTGTTGGGGGGGCAGGAGTCCTGAAAATCCCCAAAGCCTAAATGTGATGTGAGAAGCATACCGTATTTCTGCAGTTGGCTTGCTTTAAGAATTCAACTGTTTATTGCTCCGCATACAGCATTCAGTGATAGATTGGAGAAGCATAAAATATGACACTGAATGATTATTATTGGAGAGAAAACAAACAATGAATTATAGCTTTTTAAACAGAAGCACACAATATGTATATGTATGTATTAAATGAATTATTGCTCATTGTGTGTGTGTGTGTGTGTGTGTGTGTGTGTGTGTGCATGTGCTTGTGTGCGTGCGTGCGCGTGTGTGTGTGTTTGTGTGTGTGCATGTGCATGTGCATGTGTGTGTGTGTGTGTGTGTGTATGTACATTTAATGGTGCTGAATAGGAGTTTTCCAGGCTGTCCACTTTGTGGGGCTCATTTGACCTATCTTGGTTTGGATGCATTTACATCTTTAAAATGTTCTACTGTATGTCAATTGTTAATTAAAAGGTGTGTCTTTCAAGATAACTATGCCCCATGCCCACAGTACAATTAGTCACCCAATAGTTATGATGATTATGTATGGGATATTATGGAACCACACCCAACACAGCGTTTTCAACTTCCGTCAGTTAAGCAGGTTTTGATTTATTTTTTATTTATTTATTATTTTTTTGACAGTATTGCTGTGTTCTTTTTGCAGAATTCCTGATGCTGGCAGACTGGTACAGACTCTTCTGGCCAAACCATTTATGTTATGATTTTTCTGTATATTAATTCAAGAGCAGAACCTTATGTAACACAATAAATTATGAATTGAAAACACAGAGCCAGTCTCCAGATTCCAAAGACATGTCTTCTGAAGTATTTTGTGAACATATGAGCTTTGCCACTGAATATTGCATATTGAATATTGTTCACATATTCAGAAAATACGCATTTCCACTCAAAACCTCCTTCAAACACATTTTATTTTTCAAATCAGGAGAGGGAAGCATGATTTAAATCCTTCACTGCTTGCCTTCTGGAAACCTTTTTGAAGCTTGTGTGACCGGGAGGGCTGATCAGCTGTAAAGTCATTTCAGATAAGACCAGGAAGGAAAAATTAAAGAACAGGAAAAAAAAAATCAGAAATGGGTTTTCTTCCATGAAGTTCTTGCCCCTTTGCTGTGTTTGCTGTCTTTGTTGCTGCCGTGCTCTACAGAGAAAAAGCTTCCCTTTTTTAAGATACCCTCCAGTGTTCTGTTCAGATCTGCGTGTTTGATACGACCCACTGGCAATCAGCATGCTGACCTGCTCAGCCGTCCTCAGTGCAGACCGATCCATTCTGTTGCCTCCTGCTTAAAACTCCCTGATTAAACTGTTGAAGCCACCATTTCTAGAATATTGCAAGAGAAATGCAGAAGTCTTCCTTTCTGAATGTGATTTGCACAGTTTGCTGTATTCCTGTTTCTGAGAGCACAGACGAGCTATCTGACGGGGCACGTGCTGATAGCTGACATTGCATCTTTATCAGGGTGGAAAAGGTACAGGCAATGAAATAGGGAAAAGATGATTGATATCCCCCCCTCCCCTCTTTTACCCTGATGCTTCAGAGTGATTGCATTCACAGAATTCCTCCACTTGGAGATTGGAATTTTCTGTGGTGAGATTGGAGTACCATTGATGCTAAGCTTTTGAATGAAAGTGAAAGAGAAGGCAGGTGATTACTGGGGTGGAGAGAGACATCATCTCCCATTCTGTCTATTGTACCTATTGTATGTGTGCACCATTTACTATTGTTAAAGTGTTCAGCCCTTGAAGTCCCCTAAACTCTATTCTTAAGTGAGACAGAGCCGATGTCTTAGACTCACTTCTTTAGAGATAAAGGTAATGACGAAGTGTCTGCTGCGACTTGGTGTGGCTGCCTTACCCGTTGGCTAAATACTGCAGAAAACTCAGATGATCTTTGCTGACCACAGTTAAGACCTTTAAGTCAGGACCTCAGTTTAATGTGCCATCACAAAGAGTATCCCTATTACATTGTACTAAGACTATAGTGTGAATCTGTCGGGCAGTGAGTTTCCCCATTTTAGACAGAAGCCTTTCACATTTTATGAAGAACATAAGTTAGGACAATAAAAGTGCTAAAATCAACAGACTATGTCACTAAAGTTCAATCATTTTTCTACATTGTATCCTGTGGTTAATTGTAATGTATGTCAAAGACCCCAACACAAACCAGCAAGTTGTAATATTTTTGATAAATAGTGAGAAAGCCTGAGGCTACTGATTGTCCTGAGCATGTGTCTCCTCACGTATAACCAGCAATTGTTCTCTCCCTTCACCTCATGGGAAATGTGGTTTTTGTCTTCAGTCCAACCCATATAAAAACTGCTGTATGCAGTAGTATGAATACTGTATGCAGAGAGTGTGTGCTTCCATAACAGTACACTCGGGTAGTGTAAAGTGAGTGTCCTGAGTCGATGTCGAGGCTGCAGACAAGGAAAGAGAAGGACCTCCTGGAAATGGGGTCATTGGGGATTACAGAAGTAGCGACATTCTCCACAGCCCCCCCTGGGGTTTGTCACTGCTCTAAAAGTAGTGTGCCCTGTGAACTCCATCCATGTGCAAGTGGTGCAAGCTCATTTTTCCTGTCACTGAGCATTCTTCTGGGGTTTTGTCATACAGCTTTGAATGCTGAAAGCCATTTCCTCAAAATAACTAAGTGAGTATAAAGATACTATTTGGATAAAAGCATCTATCAAAGTGCACCCCCCCCTAAAGCATCTATCTAAGTGCATCCCTGTAAATGGAAGTGTAGGTTTAGCCTGACAGATGGCTGAGCATGGTACCCTGTAGACTGACACTCAAAAAGATCATTACATCATCATCATCATCATTTCCTTTACCATATGTATTGCGATGTTGTTTAAACTTTTTTTGGATGCTAGGTAAATTACATAGCTGCTTGCCAGGTCTGTTTTGCAAAAAAAAAAAAAAAAAAAAGATTTTAATGTCAATTAGATTAATCTGGGTCAATAAAAGGATACATGAAATTACAATGTGCAGTTTGTCCTTCAGGGGTGGGGCTGTTCACTGTAATTCACTAAAGTTCTCAGTGTGATGAAGAATTTATATGAACAAAATGACCAGTGATTGAAGAATGTGCAGTGACATGCTGGAACACAACAATGTGTACACTGCTGCCCTCCAGGCGTAGAAATGAAGCTAGCCATGTCTGTCTCGAAGAGTAGGGAAGTCTGAGAAGAAGACCTGCTGCATGAGGTCAATGTTGACTTTATATCACTGTCCATTCATTGTCATCCTCTTTACTAGCAGGGACTATTCAATATCTGTTCTCCAAAAAAAATCTGTCTGTCCTTCTAATATGTTTGAATTACAAAGGTATATGGTTAGGAACAGACATAAACAGAGCTTATAAATATTGTACCATATTGACAGGAAGTCCATTTCTATTTTTGAGCATGGTGGGGAAATGACTGGGCAGCATATATGTAATAGTTCTAATTACTTATTTTGTTTAAATAACAGTAAAACAGCAAACAGCAAATAGCACATGAGAAATGCTCTTGGAAAATTCTGCACAGTGAGACTCCAACCTATGCTAGCGCAGAGAAGACTAGAAGTGCAGCAGCAGTTATGAATTTGCTTGGTTAAACAAACGGCACGGCACCCTGCCATGTCTCATAAATAGGAGTAAAATATTTAGCAGGGGGGACAAATGGAATGTGCAGCTATGAAGTGTTTCACTGTAGGACCATGAGACCAGCATTCTGTTCCTGCCCTTGTACAATGAAATTTCAAGAACACCCCTACTGGCTGTCTCCAACACTAGTAATTGACTCAGACACTGAGTCAACCGGTCAAGTTTCAAGCTGAGTCAAGTTTTTGTTCTGTTTTTCTTCAGAGAACATATTTTAAGCATCACTTCCACAGCACACCGCTATCTGTTACTGTCTGTCTGGCAATAATATTAGTATTAACAATGTCCTGCCAGCCAGCTGACTGTCCTAAGAAAGCATGTACAGCTAACTGCCAGAATAGGAAACACCAAGCATTGTATCCCTCTCTGTGAAATTTTAACAGACCGTTTTTGATTAAACGGCCTTCTCACACGGTAGACAGATACAGTATTTGCAGTCAGCTGATTGAGACTTGCTCGTCTGTTTCACTTCATATCCCAAATCACTGACATCATGATCGAGGAGTATGCGCTTTTGAACATTACCCCTACTTGATCATGTCTTTCCCTCGGCCTGCCATGCCAACATCAGCGTAGCCAATGTTCCTAGCGAAACAGCAAGTTCAGCAGTCTTAGTCACTGAGGCTCCTGTCACCAATCTTTCAAAGTCACTGAATTCTCTTCTTCTGCCCATGGTATCCAAAATAACAGGTACCTGGCCTGTCCTGAATTTGTAAACGCAACCTTGAGCATGCTGGAATATTAATTGATGTTGGAAACCACATCTGTGTGGAAGCATGTGGTTACAATATACTTTTGTAACCCTCATTTAATCATGTGTTTACTTTATTTTTGAAGTTACCGGTATATATATATACGCATCACATAGACCAACTGGAACTGAACTGCATAAATGAACTTAAAGATAGTAATTTCCCTGACTGAGATTATCTTATTTGAGGTTTTATCACATTGTTTTATTTAGAAAGACTGGAAATGTTTGTATAGTAGCAGCGTGCTGATTACTGTGACCACAGCAGAAAACATTCAATGTGACATTTTGTAGTAGAAGCATACTTGGAAAATAACCTTCAACCAAAATTAAGGACAGAAAGTGGTTTTAGAGGAGGAGAAACAATGCTGCTTGAATAGTGTGATAAACAAAGGCATGCTCTTTTCTGTCCAGTCTACCTCTCGCTTTACGTACTGATGCTTTTGCCTTCAAACTGTGTCTAGCAGTTTTGGTAGGAAGGGTAGAAAAGTTTCCATGGGTTCTTTTGTCAACAGTCCAGTCTGAGCCTCCATGAACGTTTTTTATTATGCTGAAGACCAGAAGCAAAAGATTCTCATGAGACACAGGGACAGAATAGTGGCTGCGCATTTGGCTTTTCTAAAACAACTGCCTCAGGCACTCTGAAGCCACTGAATGCTGGCCAGTGTTTCAGGGTTTCTGGCGGAGATTTCAACTATTGATCCAATGTAATGTAATGTGAGGGAAAGGAAGACCATGGCCACAAATCTAAAACGTATTATTGTTTCCAATATCAAGTATTGACGTGAATACCATAAACTGGGATTTTCTTTTACATGATGTTAGAATGTTGTCATGTTCATGCTAAAATCTGATACAGGTAACAAATCAGATTTGTTTAAATCTTCCCGTAAGTGGACATTTCTTCACACATCTGCATAATGTGTATTTCAACCAAGATGGCATTTACCTGTCTTCCAGTAGAACCATTTTACAACTTATTATAACTCACTAGCTAACTATCTGCTACTTGAAAATATCCCACTGCACTGTTTGGTCTATAGAGAAATTGCTGACAAATAACTTGACTAGCCAGCAAATTCAAAGAACATATACACTGACCCAGAAAATAAGATGTTGCAAATGAAGACAAATGTAAATGGGGCTTTTGTATGATAATACAAATAATACTTTCAGTCATAAATTGAATACCTGTTCTGGCATAGACTGCACGTATGACCTTAGCTGCACTTCATACTTATTTTGCATAGATCAGCTATTGTCTGTTTTTAAATAATTGCCTCTAAACATAGGCACCAACGAACACTGTGGTGCCTGTACTGAAGTACTTATACTTTGAGTTTCTGTTTCCCAGGTTGGAACAAACGTGTGGATTATGAACCAGGAACTGGCAGCAAGCAACTGTTTCCCAAGATGCACTTGGAGACATGTGATGAACCGTTGTCCTCAGTCAGAGCTACAGTGGAGCTGCAAACCAGCCATATCGGAAAGGGCTGTGACCGTGAGACCTACTCTGAGAAATCCCTGCAAAAACTGTGTGGTATGTTCAGCCTGGATAGTGATGGTGCATCTGAACTGGTCATCTGGGACATAATAATTGTAAATAAATAAGCATGCACACTTAAACACACAGAAAATTTTGGCCGTCAGATTATGACTGAGTGGGTTTAATGTGGAGATGCTTCTGTGTGGTAGTTATAGGTACCTTCACCATCCTAATCTGATCCCAATGATATCTCCTTAAAACAGCAATTGCTGCATCCGTATCAGTGCTCTCTCATATCTAAGGGTCTCTGAACTGCTTCCTGTAGGTGGAAAAACATGCAGTTGCATTTCCACAACTGAAGCCAGCTGTGATAAATCACACATCGTTCATATACATCTGCCCTAAATGCAGGTGAACCCCTTTATCCTATAATGACACGTTATTTTTGCTTATGAAGGCAGTATTGTGTATAGTTTACTCCCTCAGTTCCTTGGCAGATCTGGTCCTTATTAAAAAATGTGATGGCAGCAGTAGTGAAGGACAGAGTGAATTCAGCACATGGTTTAAACCTGGTAGTAGTGTTGGATGGAGAGCAAGACAATCAGGAATGTGTAAGGTATGTCTGCTTTTCCTATGTCAAATCCTATTAAATTCCAAACACCTTTCTTTGTTAGCTCCTAGAAGTTGTTTCACCATAACTTACAGTACAAGAACAAGCTTTTTCGCTTAATAAATTTGAATCTAGGATCCTTCATTCTAAAATACAGCATGCCACTGTTACAACTTACAAAGTGTGAAGTTATGTTTGAGCAACGATCTTAATGCCTCTTGATACCCTTATCAAAGCACATATGTTTCTTCAATCTTATTATTTATGCATGGTTTACTCTTAGAGTGATTCATAGCTCCATAATCATTATCTAATACAAAACAGACTAAACTGTAATTGCTTTCAAGTGCTATTAATTTAAAATGACACATTCATAACCATATAACAAAACAGAGTGCACATCATTCACCACAAAAAAACTGGAAGATTTCCTTGTAAACAATAAAAATAAAATTCTAAAGAATTTAAGTCAGTAGCTTTGTACCATCAGAAATAATATGAGCTTGGGAAGCCAGAGTTTGCATAAATGTTCTGAATTAGAAATACGGACAAATATGTTTACGTTCTACTATTATACCTCTATTTTTGCTACTGTAATAACTAGACATACTGTAGGTTAGTATTGAATTCTGTCACCAGGCAACCATCCTTTTATGTCATTTTATTAGATTTCTATGATTATTCTTGACTGATAAGGATTTTTTAACATGTTAATGTTTTATACAAAACCTTCTGTTTTTAGTACAGTAATCAATCAGGATTCTGATGTGGGATTCACAGTTGAATGATATCTATGAACCTTGTTGCCCTGTTACATTCACAATCCACAATCTCCTTTGGAGATAAAATACCAAAATCTTTCACAAAAAGCCTAAAGAATTAACTCTGGAAAAGAAGGTAACTCTACAGGAGGTGGTAGAAAAAGACAAAATAAAGTGATGTAATTTAGTTGGATCGATCAATTTTTCCTTCGAAAAGTCTCTTTGCTTGAGATCATTAAGCATCACACTTGTATCATACACAAAGCTTGTGTATTAAAGGTGTCAATTCTATAAGCCATTCCCAGCACAAAAGCACTCATTGGTATGCCATATCATAATCCCCTTTGTTGCCATAGTGGTTTTTTGTGCCCTTGCACAATTGAATGCATTCCTTTCTGATCTCATCATGCACTTAATGAGTAAATTTTCTTCTTAAATATACCCTAACATTTGTTTAGTCATGGAAGTAGAATATTTTAATAAAACATCTGCATGTGTGGCGCAAGTATTGCACGGCATATAACAAATTCAATGTTTAGTTTTGCATGTCAGTGGAGAATGTTTTATACATAATATTTTCTTCATGCATTCTTCATGAACCACCCCAACCCCTCCACAAATCACCAGCGAGTAATGGCCTACAGTTTTGGAACCGCCGGTCTAGATGTATGCAGGATGACTGATGGGAATATGTTTTGCCTCTTGTTTATTTGATCATAACAGCTAAACTTGAAATGGCAAGCTTTCAGTAATTATAGTGACTATATTGTACAAAATTGTGCAATCAGTAAATATAATTACATTGTGCTATGTATGAATTGAAGAGTCCAAGTCTTAAAGCTTTCCATTGTCCTACCCCAGGAGCCTCATCTGGCAGCACAGATCTACTACCAGCCCCAAGTGCCTCTACCAACTGGACAGCCTCGCTCCTGACGGACAGTGGCCGGGACAGCGACCTCATCTTCCGCTTCGATGGGCGGCAGGCAGCAAAGATTCCAGACCAGGTGGTTCCCCAGAACCTGACGGATCAGTTCACTATCGCCACCTGGATGAAACATGGTCCGAGCCCGGGCCTGCGGGCTGAGAAGGAGACGCTTCTCTGCAACTCCGATAAAACTGGTGAGTCACTGCAGAAGTAGATCCCACTGAGGGTTATTTCTGAACGGCCAGGTTAAGCCTGGGAATTCAGTGAGCCTCAATCACAGAAAAAAGACAAAGTGAAAAGACCAAGGTTTTATAAATAGGGCCCAGAATACACAATGTTTAATCCATTTATATAAAAACGTTATCTGATTGGAAGTGTTGCTCTGTAAATTGACCTAGATAAGGCCATCTTCTTAATGTAAAATCAGTAAACTGGATAACAGAAAATGTGAGAAACCCTAAGTCTGGTGTACCATTGATGCCTGTTCTCCAAGCTTTTGCTAAACTGGGTAAATTATAAAGTGGAAGTGGCGAGGTGTGACCATTTTCTCAAGGCACAGTATGTAGCAGTTGATTAGTTTGATTAGGTGATTAGAAAAATACATGCATCACTCATAAAATGAGCTTTGGGCTCGCAATACTGGGAGAACATTCCACATGCCCAAGGCACAGGGTCATTATGTGCAGGCCACATGTTCAAAATTAGAAAGGGATCAATGATTTTTTTTTCTGTGAAGATGACTTTTTGTTTTTCCATGATGACACACGTGACAGCGCTCAGTTACTGTGTTCACCTACTATACTGTTGGTACACAGACTCCTTGAGGCACCTGCCTTTTTTCTGGTCAAAGTCCTGAGATCAAAGGACATCAAACAGCAGTGATCAGAGAAGGCAGCCCTTGGGATTTTAATGGGCAGATCAATCATTCACATCAAAGCCAGTCTAAGGCAAAGTAAATCAATAGACAGTAAGAATGACAGACTGGGATAGGCAATCCTCAGTAGTACTCTGTAAGGAAACATAGACAGATTGATTGAGGGGTGCATCCTTGCAGAGCAAGCAAGTTGCTGGTCCTTATAAGCAGGTAGCTTTGCTCCACACTGTAAGCGTTATAAGTGAGGGAACCACAGTACTGTGGCCTGTCACAAGCTTATTTATTGGATGATAATCATTTAGAAGCAGCGAGGATCTGCAGAAATGCTGGCTTTTTCTGCATCTTGCACAGAGATGAACCGCCACCACTACGCACTCTACGTTCATAACTGTCGGCTGGTCTTCCTACTGAGAAGGGACTTCACCCAGGTGGACACCTTCCGGCCGGCCGAGTTCCATTGGAAGCTGGACCAGGTCAGTGCCCTCATGTCACCCTAACTCAATGATCAGTTTGTATGCAAGTTTCCATCACTGCATAAGTTTGTGGTGCCATTTTTTAAATTGTGTTTGAGGAGTTTATACAGGCTCAAACCATGACAAAGCTTCAAATTTTTAGTAGGAAAAAAAACTGTCCTGGGTTTTAACAATAAGAGACAGAGTGGCTGTCTGTATAATTTCTATATTGAAGTATTTCATCCTTCCCCTGCAGCCTGGTAAAGGTGAACTTGCTGAGAACTAAAGAAAGAAGGAGTAGGCTGGGGCCATGTGACAGTCATTGAGACTCAGGCAGCAGAAGGGGGGGGGGGGGGGGGGGCAGAAGAAGAAACAAGTCATTGGCCAAGGGCATGGGGGTCAGACCAGCTGTCAAACTCCACATAGTGCGACCTGATTGGAGTAGAGACACACACAGCTGAGGCCTGGGCAGAGGGTGGCAGCATATGCTTTGCTCACTGATCTGAAGGGACGATGCTGACTGTGAGGAATGTGAGGTGCATGAAGAGGTGAGGATGTCACCATTGTGCTGTTTCTCTAAAGGTTGAATAAAAAAGCACTCTACAGGAAGTTTAACCTTGTCAGAATAAATATAGGTTGTTTGAGCTTTACACTGAATTATTATTATTATTATCATTATTATTATTATTATTAGGGAGATGCTATTGTTAATATTATAAAACAACATATAAGGATATAGGGTTATATTTTCACAGTCAAGGCACAATTTTGAAAAGCTAGCAGTTACTCAAGGTGCCAGCAAATTAGGGCATGTCCGACACAATTTAGGTAATTTCATGGGTCCAGGCATTGGTATGGTGAAAATAAGTCAACGGTGGGTGTAGTAGTGGTTTGGTTTCCTTATTGCCAATGGGATCGCCCCATTTCTTTCTCTGTAAAAAGAACTGTGTTTTCGCGCCAAAGCCGACTGCTAATTTTGTCATGGCCGAAGAGGGAGCATGTTATGAGAAGCTCTGTTATGAGCGTTTCTATGAGCCATTACTTGTGATATCAAAAGAAAGGTGAGACTGAATAGTTTTCATTTTAATATTTATTTCCCTCCCCAAACAAAATATATTTTCCATTTATATGCCAATGTTGAAAACTATAATAAATGAGCAATTGCATGAGGTCAATATTCCCAGACTGCCCAGGAGCAGGTGGCAGCTGGCAGATACATCCTCTAGTCGGCCTCTCCATTGTTTCAATTTGGCAGGCTTCACACTTTCAAAACAGAAGACGGGAAAGCAGAAAGGGTTTTTAGTTTGAATTTACTATAGCTTTATTGTTTACTGTCAATTTTTGTTTCATACCACTATTAAAATAATGATTTTCCAATTCAACTAAGTTTCGTTCATTATGGACATGCACTTCATGGATGCACACAAACTAGGGAAACAGCTCCACAGTCAACCAGCCCCTGCTTACTTGTGCACTCTGTACTTCTGTAGTCTCCATCACAATCATCTCTGCCTCTCTCCATATGAAAGTCCTATATCATGTCCTCTGAGAGGTTTATGTCATATCCAAGGTGTATGTCTATGTGGTGTGGAACACAGAACTACACAAAGAGTGCATTGACTTTATGCGTGCTGTATTGTAATATACCACCTGAACCGTCCAACCATCTGAAACACATTTTCACATTCCAAAGCTTCGCTCAGGCATTGACCTAGCCCTGCCAATTGTACAACTGTTGGCACGCCAGTTGCTGGTGTGTTGTGAATTCATTTATGGAGTACGTAGATACGATATTAACATATGCATGTCTTACTCTATTTGATTAGTGTAGAGCTGGTCTCCTACCTTCCTTGCGTCTCTCATTCAAGTAGCTTACACTGTTAACTCCATACAGATGCATTGCCTAAATAGCCAAAATTGGACTGCATAACTGAACACTTAAAACTTGCATTTCAAATAGTCGTATTGAAGTAAACAAAATATTTCTCACATTGGTGTTATGTGTTCATGCAATCATATGTGCAGCACATTCATGATGCCACGAAAATAGCACAATGAGCCAGAATTTGAGTTATAACCTGGTTTTTGTTGGTTTAAATACAAACTAATTATTCAACACCAAACTTGCACAGCAATAAATGTTTCTGTTGACACATCCTCTGTGTTGACACAAATGGGTTTACTGCAGACAACAAAACAGGCAAAAAATATTGCATTTGTGCAAGACACCAAAAAAAAGGTCGATAACAGTAATTGCTTAGTTTACTTATTGTTCCAGATATATATTTTCAAGAGTTTATCAGAAATATTCTACCATAATCACAATTCCTAAAAGTAATCTATAAATGCTCCATTACTGATTTTACTAAATGATGTGAGTGTTCAATTATTGCATTCTATTGCAGTGTGTGTTCTTGCATATTCCGGTAGATGTGATAAATTCTGCTGTAAGGATGGGTGATGCACAATGCCATGTAGTTCTGAGGGGTGAAGAGATGAGTGGAGTCTGATGGGTTCATTGCAGGAAGGAGCTGTTTCCCCTCACTTCCTACTAAGCTAGCAACAGGTTCTTCAATTTGAACCAACACCAAAAGCAAGTCACTGAGGACTGAGATGCATTTCAGTAGGATTTGGACAAGGATCAAGTAAGGGGTAATTGTGAGTAAGTGGTGAAAAACCGATTGTTCTGTCTAATGTTGTTGAGGAATAACATCTAAGTAAAGGGAACTCCACACATTAGCAAACAATTAATATTCATGAGGTCCTCAACAAAAGAAGACAAATGATCACTGTTATTACAAATATAGAGGACCTGCCTGTAAATAAATCAGTGTTGGGGCATACACTGCTGAGCCATTGGAGAGTCGGAAAAATGACCAATTAAGAAACACCCAGAGTTATTTAGATGTGTTGCAGAGACGATGGATATGGGAGTGTGCCTGTGTTTTCTCTGGGTCAAACAGATGGTGAACAAAAGAAATTAAATCATGAAATTAATTGGACCACATCTCCCAGAGGTCTGTTAACAATTTTTCTTTTCAAAGCACCATATAGTTAGAGCTGACACCTTTCAGTGTTTTTCTATCAGCGCTGACTGTATGATTCTTTGTTAATGGACCTCTGGGACCGGTGGACCAGAACCTTGATGTACTGTAACTGACAAGCCATGTGTTATAAATGAACTAGTTTATCTTCTCATGAGGTTGTGCAGTCACAGTACATCAAGGTTCTGGCCCACTGGTCCCAAGTAAGTGCTAAGTGTGAGCAACTGATTTTTTAAACTCAGATTCATACAAATTATATATTATACCATGTAGACCACAGGTGTCATCGAGGGCCAGGAGTATGCAGGTATTCATTTCAAAACAGGCTCTACAGCAGCCTATGTAATTTATTAGCTCTCCTTCCCTGGTTGATTGTCCACAATATGTTGAACTCACCTGCTGCAGTGCTTAGTAGAACCGAAAACCTGCATACTCTTGGCCTTTGATGGAAGCAGTTTGACACCACTTCTGTAGATGAAATACTGAAAATCGATAGTCTGGGAAAGCGAGGTATGATCTTATGTTGTGATTGCCAAACTGTGCATAATATTTTTGAGCTATCTGTATTATACGGCTACAGGGTCAGGCTTTCCCACAAGTTGGTGTACTTAAGTATGATTTTTACAAATTTCTGGAGACAAATAATGTCATGCTATGACATAGTTCAACAATCACAAAAAGCAGAATTGTACATCTCAAAAAACATGAGAATGCTTATTTGCAGTCATTTATTTGCACAAGGTACTCTTTTCTCCCAGATATGTATGAGTGTGAGTTGGAAGCATTGGTTCAATAGCCTACTTTAGCTGCGGTTATTTAAACTCAATGAATAACAGATTTAAAGTAGTTAACTATTTCATGAAATCTTAATGAATTCTCAGACAGAGAGATGATGTTTGTAGCTCTGTCAAGTTGGCAGTTGACTGGCAAAAGTTGAAATCATTCATCAATGACTTATCATTTGGCTGTGTTATTTTCTGCAATGCTAGTAGCAATACTTAATTTTAATTGTCATGCTTAATCCACCTTCTAAAGCTATAACAACAAGTATAAAACATTTAAACTAGCATTCACTAGCGTTGGTTTTTCTGCAGAATCTATTAAAATACTTATTGGAATGGTACAGTTAATCAATTTGTCAGAGGTAAAATTATTCTCAATAATCAATTTCTACTTTTTTAAAATGGTTTCAATATAAAGAATTAAATTGTCATGCCACAAGCAGCCATTTCCATTTTTTCTTTTTTTTTTTGGATGTTTTTCACTTTATTCAGACAGAAGGAAAGTAGAAAGGTCCACAGAAATGGGATCAGGCCACAGAAATAGCCATAGCTGGCACACAAACTCCCAGCTGCATGGGTGGCTTGCTCATGGGTTGAGAGTCAGCCGACCCATGTCACATCTCATCCACCATTTGCAATTTTAGCTTTTATTGCATAGTATGCATATTGCTTAGTGGGGAGAAGAAGCATATTACAGTCTAGTCCTATTACAGTGTAGTTACTTGTTATAGTGGTCCCTAATTAATTGCCCTTTATACAGGTCACTGAGTGAACCATGCCTAATCCTAGTGATGGAGTGCAGGGAAAGACACTGGTAATATTTAAAGGTACAGGGAAGGAACGTTTACTCAGTCATTGAAAGATTGTTCATCCCATGCAAAGTTTTAGTACCTCACATTATGACCAGACCAATATAAATCACCTACTTTTCTTTTCTGTCTCGACATAGCATGCCCATGTTTGAGTCTCTCTCTTTCTCTCTCTCTCTCTCTCTCTCTCTCTCTCTCTCTCTCTCTCTCTCTCTCTCTCTCTCTCTCTCGCATACAGCTTATCTGTGATTTATAATTACGTTTGGCAAAATTCAATCACAGACTGCAGATTTTGTGGGAACGCTCAAACTGTAATCCGAAGACGGGGGATGAAAATCCTGTGGGATATCATTTCACCCGGCCTTAAATTAGCAAGCTGTCAAAGAGTGTGCTCCCGGGAACCGCTCATCAGGCACTTCCCAGCTCTGCTTCCTGACCTGCTTTCACTCTTTGTTAAGGTATGCATCTGTCTGTGGAGATGCTGTGGAAAGGTGTGCGCAACCTTCTCAAGCCTCTCTCATGATCAGGTTGCTCTGTTTGTATGCATGGCAACATCCACTGCCTCATTAAGTGGCTTCAAGGAAGGGGAAACATGTTTTTCACCAGCACAACGTGCTTGCTTCAGCTTCAGTAAACTGTCAATTTTGTTTAAAGCTTCATTGTTCATATGTAGCCGTGTCTTCTCATCTGACCATAAAATGTCCTGCAGCCATATGACCATGTACCCTGCTCCTGTCAATTGGCTGAAGCTAAGCAGGTGTGGGCTTGTTTAGTACTTGGGTGGGAGACCTCCAGGTCAAACTGTTGTTGCTGGATGTGGTGTTACTGGGCTAGTATGGAATAACAGGGTATTGATAAGGTCTTTTCTATAACCTATTTCTCTGAGCTATATGTTCTTCACATGCCTGCTCACATTCCTTTTGGTTTCATTCAAAAATAGACCCACTCTGCATTATATAAGCTCAGCTCAAAATGAATCCATTGAAAGAGGTGGATTCTCCCGTTTCTCTCAATAGCCAGTCCAGGGCTGGGTGAAGTACATTCTCTAACTCTTCACTTTGGTGAAAGGAAAGTGTTTTTTTTACTCATATCATGGCATCCCCATGTTTGTGGACACTCTCCTTGTTTGTTAAATTACCAGGATCAGGTCCGTGATTAGCTTGTGTGATTGAGTGGTCTGCACAGAATCTCAACAGAAGTGCACTTAACTGAAATGGCCGTGATGTGCAGGGGGCATTAATGCCAGTCAACCAGATTCTTCAAGTAGAAAAGAGCATACAGCATTTCACATAGGGGCAGATGGAGATCAGTGCTCAACTACACCCCATACTGAATTCTCAAGGGCACTTAAGATCCCACACAGCCTCCCCAGCAAAGTGTAGGTTCTTGTTACTTGTCTGAAAAGGAACACAATTCACCACACAGAAACAAAGAAATGGCAGCTATTTTCTTTAAAAAGTTTTGATACATTAAATTAAAAAATCTGTGATGCTGCTTTTCACAGCTAGAATTGTTTTCACTCAGACAGCTACTTGGAATAATCATGATGCTTTCACTGGCATTTCAATTGTGTAAAATTCCTTACTTTTTAAAACATGTGGCAAGGAACTAAATGAGCAGTCAGCTGGCTGGCTAAACTCAGTCACGACTTTTTTTCATGACACTTGTTACATGTTGCCCCATCCCAGCACTTTTTGGTAATTTGTATTTGTCCTAATACTGTAGCTTATTCTTCTGCCTAGTTGGCTTTGCAGAGGTTAGGTCTGAATAGTGTTCACTGTGTGAACTAAACTGTGTTCTTGGCTAGAAATAGCTGTACAAAATAAGTATTGTATCTTACTGAACCTGTGTTTAGTAGTTGTCTATGACCATGAAATGCACTTTTTGTACGTCCCTTTGGGTAAAAGCGTCTGTCAAATAAATGTAATGACTTGGTTTTTAAGGTGGAGAATCACCTAGTTCATATCTCAAAACCCCTTATGCCATACAGCCATTGGTTTGGTTTGTCTGGCACCCAGTCATCAGTTTCCATGCCAGTCCTCAGGCTCTCAAATGGCAGTTATCAACTGCTCACATTTCACTCATCAACTGCTTATATGCCAATCATCAACTGCTCATGTGCTGATCATCAACAGTTTGTGACTGCTTTTAATGCTTGTTAATCATCTTGGCCAGTTTCCTTTTCCATGTTGCACTCCTACCAGAGTCATTGCAGAATGCTTATGTGTTGCAAAATTAACAGTATGGAATGTCCTAAAGAAGAGACTAACTGCTGGAGAACTTAGGAATCACCAGTGAGCAGGCTATCCACAGAAGACTTCACGAAGTGATGACAGGATGATTATAAGAGCTGTGAAAAAAATCCTAAATTGTCAGCTTGAGTAATTGCTAATGATCTCCATATATTGAGAGTGACAGCATCACAAGACATTGTGTGCAGAAGACTGAGAGAGGCAAATTACAGAGGCTGCACTGTCAGATGTAAACCACTCATCTGCACTAAGAACAGAAAGGTGCGATTAGATTTTAAATACGAGCTTGATGAGTTTTGGGAAGCCTTTTGGACTGATAAGACTGATATACCTTTACCAGAGTGATGTAAAAGTGAAAGTGTGGAGAAAGAGAGGGACTTCTCTGAATATAAATCTGGTGAATGACCGGGCCATGGCAAACACTTCCACCTTTTCTTCCTGATAAGCTCCTTGGTTAAGTTTGCGGTATGTTTTTGGTTGTTGTGTTGCTGCATGATAAACATTCTTCCGTTGAGTTTGGTGGCATTTCTCTGAATACTGTTTGCAATATGTTTCTCTACATTTCAACTGCCGTTCTGTTGCTGCCATCACTGGGGTTACATCATCATTGAACCGGCATATATATAATTTGAATATTTTTATCAATTAATCAGTTTCTAGAATGTTGATACTATGTAATTTAATATTGCTTTTTTTGTAATACTACAATGACCAAGCATGCTCAAGATACAGTTATGTCTGCACTAAGTTGAAAACTGATGTTATAACAGGAAAGCACATCTATACAGTATTCCATACAATAAATGAATAACTCAGTGGTGGTAAATAACCCGTGTGCTGATTTACTAAACTGATGACATTGTCCTGAGAGTCAGAGAGAGGCCCGTCACGCTTCTGCTCTTTCACAGGAAGATGAATGTAGAAAGCCAGTGGAACACAGCAGTTATGCAAGGCAACATGGCAGTTGACAAAATCCTGGATAAACATGATTAAAAACTCCTGTCTCCTGGGAAACTGAGAACCTTTGGGGATGCAAACTACAATGCGTTGCAGCATGAGAGAAAGGCATTTCGCTACATACAGGGAGCTCTCCTTCCACCGAATCCATCATTCTCCCTATGCTGCTTCTCATTGCATGATTTTGTTTTCTTTTTCCATCATCTGAAGCTGTTTCAGGGGATACAAATTCATTAAAATGCCAGTTTTTAGTATATCTTTTATGCATGCAATTAAGGCAGCATTAAAACAGCCCCATATAAAGGTGAACAGTGACATACTAGGATGCTGCACAAATGTAGCTTCCTAAGAATGTTTGCAATTAACAGAAAACCACACTGATGAGGTGGGCATTTGTCAACATGAGGACCAGATTTGTGGCAGTGAAAGTAAAGGAAGCCATTATGTGGCTGAGAAATATGAAAAAAACAATCAAAGACATAGGCCAAAAATTAGGCATACCAAAATCAGCTGTCTGGAACATCCTTAAGAAGAAAGAGAGTAATGTTGAGCTCAGTAATCGCAAAGGCCCTGTTAGGCCAAGGAACACAGTGCAGTGGATGACTGAAGGATTCTCACCACAATGAAGAAAAAGCTGTCCAACACATCAGAAATACTCTTCAGGAGGCAGGCCTGGTTGTGTCTGTGTCTACAAGCTATAGAGTCTACACTGCAAAATGCAAACCACTAGTTAACCGCAAACCATCCAGTTAACCTGCAATACAGCCATCGGAAAGTCAGTGCAATCTTTGTGGTCTGTGTTCTACAGTACATAGTCATGTGCATGGGATGTGACATAGACCCCACAGAGGACACAGTACAGGACTTTCATAGGGAGAAGAGACAGAGTTGCCTGTGATGATTGCGATGGAGCGAATAGAGCAGAGACTGGTTGGCTGCGAAGCTGTTTTCCCCAGTGAGTGTACATTCATCAAATGCATGTCTGAAATGAAAGAAACTTAGTTGAAGCGCTTAATTTTTTGGTTAATTTTAAATAATGGCATTAAGCAAAAATAATAATAATAATAATAATGACAAACACAGCATCTTCTTCCCCATCTACTGGTTTGCAAGTGTGATGCCTGCCAGTACAGTAAGCCTGATACAGTATCTACAGCAGGTCAATGGAAAGGTCAACTGGAAGGTGTCTTTGCCAGCTGCCACCTGCTCCTGGCTAGTCTGGGAATATTCAACAAGTGGAATTGTTCATGGGAACCATTTTTATCATATTTAGCACAGTTTGTATCCAAAATAAATAAATGTAACTGACCCACAAATAAATGTAGCTGATCCACAAGTTAATGCACTGGATCTGCAAATAAATTCAGGTGATCTACAAATAAATGCAGCTTATGCACAAATAAATGCAACAGATCCACAAATAAATGTATCTGATCTACAAATACATGCAGCTGGTTCACATCTGTGCATCACCTGTCACTTTCATTTATTTGTGGTTTTTTGAGACAATCCTCGTGGCACAATTTGCCAACAAGGTAGGTCTTTGTATCATCCCTTGACTTGTTTAGTTTTTCTGATTTTTCTTTCTCTTATTTACATCTCCCTGGTGTTGTCCAATCTCTTAGCAGTGATATCCACTTGAAATTGCAGTGAGGATAATAGGCACTCTCACAGTGAAGAAAGGCTTTAATCATCCAGCCCCGCACTACAATTTAGATGCGTTTTAAATTTGCCATCTTCAAGAAGCTTTCTATATCTAAATGTTTCTCCTTTCTTTTTGTTGCTGTTAATGGCAAGACTATTTGCGTTTGAAATAGCCTATATTTTCAGTTGGATTACATTCCTGGTGGGTTTATCTAAAACAATATCATGCTCTGGCAAAAGACACAATTCGGACTGATCTAGTAGCAAAAAGATTATTTTTAAAATTAATTAATTAATTAATTTTTTTTTTGTCTAGCTCATTTTTCTCCCTCAATGTTAATCTTAGTAAATAAATCACATAGACAAGAAGAGTAAGCTACACTACTTTGGTTGGTACAACAAGCTAAAATGTCCTATTTTAGATAGCTGGATGCGAATCGGTGCATAATAATACGTCTAGGGATGGACGTTCCTGCCCTCAGCATCGCAATGGCAGTTCCCTACCACATGCAAACCGTTATGGCTTTTATGTTTCAGTCATAATTGCAGAATATTTTGTATATCCATGGTCAGACATCTTATAATATTCTAATATCTTGATGAAAATATCCACCTTTATATCTGCAAACCATTGTGATCTATACATCTAAGGTTTTAATTGCATTTTCATTATCTGCAAATGGTTAAACATCTCTTAAAGTTTCAGCAAAAATCCCATAAAGTTAATTTAGATGTTTTTTTTTTTTATATTAACCATGTCAAGTGCACCAGGCACAAAATTAGCTTCTGTTAGCTATCTTCAATGAACCTGTGTTGCTAAGGCTATAGGACTGACCCTGTTGAATAATTATTCCCGGGAGCGCAAAGTTAGCTCAGATATGTGTAGGTATTTCCTTTGGAATTGTTACAATGGTTCTTGAAAAATAGGTAGTTAACTACAATTTTATTGGTTACAGGTGTTAAAGTGCTTTTTCTGGTGTTGCGATTGGTTAGATTGTAAAACCAGTATTTCCCCACTTGGCTTGCCTTCACACACTTGCCTATGTAACACATTGAATACAGTGTGTTATCCTTCTGTAAAAAATAGAAAATAAATAAAAAACTTTAATGCCATTTCTCAGTTTCCTGTATGAAACAAAAAACTTTTTTCCAACCTGACTACAGATATATTGAGCAAATTTAGCATGGTGCTTCTTAACCAAAATTGTTGGTAATTTACAGGATGTAATTTCTATTCTAAGGGGTATTTTTTGGGGAAAAGTAGCAAAAATTTAATTTTTATGGATATACACATGTTCATTAATAAAACAAAATTTTGAAAAATCCCTTTGTAAATTACTAGCTATTAACTGTTATTCATCACATTGAGACAGAAAAATTAAGTATGGCTTAATCCACCTATGAAAAAAGTGTTCTAACTATTTTGAAAATTTGCACTTTTAAATTATGCATTAGCTAATTTCCATATGTTCTTAAAATAATAGATATGTCATAATACAAAAAATGTTTGAATTTGTGCCCACATTAAAAATCTAAAATTTCATTTTGATTGAAGAAAATTATTATTTTTTTCTTTTTTATTCACCTGTGGTACCTCTCATTCATTAATTTATTTTTCAGTCATGAGTCATTTCCTGCAAAGTTCCCCTTCTGCCTTCAGCACCATTATTAGCATGGAACTCAACACAAGATCCTTACGCGGTAACCGGTTTGAAGGCCTCAAATTTGAAATTTGTCCATTGTTCATGCGTGAGCAAAAGGAGCCATTGGGTCTTTTATGCAGGGCCATGACACAAGTTAATTTCTGATTTAAAAAAAGACTTCTCCTACATCACTGTGTCCCTATCACTACACTGGGGAACTGGGCTTTTTTAAACTGGAGGGGAAGAGCACTGGCTTTTTTGTAAGGAGCAGGATAGTGGTCATGTATACTTTGTGTTGGTGTTGGAGAGTGATGTAAAATGGCTACCTCACTGTATATTTTCAGAGAGCGGGAGATTGTCTCTGTTCCCCTATTGGCATTTCAGAGGAAAACTGGTCTGTTACCATGTCATCATGCAGTTTGTTATGTTTGACCTTCAGTGTTAAGTTCCCACTTTGGTAAATCACCCTGGATAAGAGCAGCTGCTAAGTGATTGTAATGTCATGTAATGTCATGTTAAGGATGGCAGTATCCTCTTCAATGAGTGGATTTATCCTCTTGTACACTCGCTTACCATTGTGCATTCTACAAAAGTGCTCTTCATTCGCCTGCCAAGGAGACAGTCCAGTTAAAAGCAGGGTTGCACAGAGTTTTGACTACTATCGCCATGCAGGTCTGTTCTGATAAAGAGTATACAAATAACTGCATACCTGATCCTTCCCTGGTCCTGAACACACATTTTTTAACTTTAATTTGTGGATTGTGATATTAAATTGCACATTCCACTTTGAAGGGTCATGCAATTATGCTAGAACAGCTAAGAGTTTTAACATTGTAGTTCCATATTTACAATCAAAAAGATTGTAAGGCTTGGCGTTTGGCAGGGTACAGTGAGGAATGTAAGAAGCAAGATTCAGGCTCTACACATAAGTGCGCTGTAGTCAGGTCAGGTCAGGTGTGAGTTGAATCAGACGACTGGGCTACTGCAGAAAACGGCACAGCTGTGAAGGGTGTCATTAGCAGGTACAGCTAGAACAGTTTGATTGGCAGCCATATTGACTCAGCCTCTAGTACAAGGTTGGCAATCCCTTCCTGTTTCTGGCAGGTCATTGATCTACTGACAGCAAGGAGTGAAGTTCAGATCTGACAATTAAAGGAGAACTTGTCACAGCAGTGACAAAAAGGCATCCTTTCCAAATCTCACCCATTTCTCAATTAGACCCACATCCCTACTTCTACATCAAACTTCTTCTGCAACTCCATTTTCATCAGTGATTTAATTTCTTCATACTTCATGCTGTCATGTAAAAACACTAAGATTTTTTTAGATTTTAACCCCAAGAATAAAAAACTTCTATACTTTTGTGGCTTTGTAAAATGATTTTGTTTTCTTGACTTGGTTTGTTGAAGCACCCTTTCCATAGGACAAAGGCATGTTAATCCCACTGCACTGCAGTCAGTACACTGTAGTAATGGTTCATTTGAGCAAAGAATTTCTACTATAGCAACAAACAATTTGCTCATTTTATATCTTGTATTAATCAAATATAACAGTTAAATTAGCTAGCTAAATAAAACTGTAGTTGTAATATACAAAAACAAAACCTTACCGCACAAACAAATGTGTTCATATTCCAATTTACAAAGAATAAAGCAAAATATTAACTACACTGTCCTGACAATCCATTCTCATTAAGGTGATCAAATAAAAACTAAATGCCATGGCCTTTCAAGAATTTGCTGAAAAATCGAATGTTCTGGTTGTCAGATTTTGCCAAAAACTGGCAGTTTAAATTGCAGTTTACCTTCAATAGGCACTATTAAACCTGAATTGTAGTCATGTCAGCATACCATAGTGCATTGTTGTTGATTCTAATTGCTAATGGGTATGATATTGGTAGTGAAACTTGATATTTGTTCAATCAAAAAAGGACCTCCACTGTACAGCATTCACTAATATGATGTTTAAATATGTATTTCTTTTGAATCACAAGTAAAAAAGCATACCAAAGTAGCAATAAAATTGACACTAATGCCCTATTCAGTAAGGACAGCCTTCTTTTATGTCAAGACAGGAAATACATTTTGCGGTGTTTTCCAGCAGACAAAACAGGAAACAAGAACTGAAACAGAATCTTGTAGGAAAATGCCGGTGAGGCTGAATTACTATGAGCTGACACACAGGAGGTTCAGAGACAATTCACTGGACCATATTTAATCAAGAAGGCTGTATAAGAGGATATGCAACTCAGTCAACCCTCAGGATTAATCCAGCGCTTTATCTCAATAATGGCTACTTAGCTTGCTCTCAATATAGCATCATTAATTACAAGTTTCAAGTTGAAGATATGTATTTTTCATAGAATGAGTGATGACCATGCTTCCTATTGAACTATCTATTCATTCATCCATTATCTAAACCCGCTTATCCTGGTCAGGTTCGCTGTGGGTGCTGGAGCCTATCCCAGCATGAATTGCAGGAATACACTCTGGAAGGGTCACCAATGTATCGCAGGGCAGTGAGTGCAACTAATATCAACAAAATCCAGAAAGTAAACTATTCTTTTTGTATAGTTAATTCTAGCAAGTTATGTTGTTACCACCAAACCTCTAAATAATTAGTGAAGACATAAAAGTGAGCCCATTAATTTGGAGATGCACAATATTATGCAATATAATACATGTAATAATAATAATAATAATAATTATTATTATTATTACTAGTAATAATAATAATAATTCCTTTCATTTATATACTGCTTTTCAAAGCACTTTACAGTGATGGGAAGGAAACTGTCTTCAGATTTTATTAATGTGTAGCACCCACCTGTGGAATAACTGTATTAAAACAGTAAGGCTTGCGAAGTTGGAGACAGGCAAACAGATCATTTGTAAAGGGTAAGTTCCTTTGGTTTGTTTTATTGAATTTGAAACAACTTCAGTCTTGTTTCATTGAATTGCATACACCATTAAAATGGCTATGTGCATTTGATTGAATCTCTGAGAGTGTTTTCAACCATTCTCTGTTGCTGGGTGGCTGCTTCAAAAGTTTGAATCCCAGAGTTAAATCATCCTACTCATCCGTCAAATGTCGATTCGCAGAAAAGTTCTTTAAAGTAAAGGGGATTCTTCAAAAAATATAGTGAAGGGCAGATGCAATTTCAAAGACTTTTTTCATTTAATAATTCTATATCAAGATTTATTGTCTCAGCATAATTCCTGAAATAGTGAGAGAGTAGACATTTTCCATTGTGAGGAAATTTTGGTATGGTAGCTGGCTGCTTCAGGCAATTGCTCCCCCTCCAACCCCAGCCTATGGGTAATGACTAGGTTTTGTGGGTTGACCCAGTGAGACCCAAGACTGCTATGTCTCACCTTGGGTGCTCTTAATCTATGCCACCTCTCTAAAAATCAGTCATCCTGGCATCGTAAGGTGCCAATCTCTCCCTCTGACACCTATCAGTCATGGTTATGGTAACCTGTATTTCAGACCATTTTAAAACAGAAGGAGGGTAACAACCAAAGGACAGGAAAAAGCATAAGTCTTTTTTCAACTGTTGCTAAGTTGTTAATGGCTTAGTTGGCTTTGTCAATGGTTTTGAAACAAGGAACACCAGTGGCAACCGTGTGACAGTTGTGAGTCAGATGTTATGCTGCAAACAACACACATTCAGCTCTGAGCTTAGTCCATTCAAAAGACTTGTTATAATGAATTGCTCAGCCCTAACATCAAAAAATAAGTCTGAGGCATTTAGGCAAATCTTGTCCATATAGGAATTCATAAGGCCTCATGACTGAGTTTATTTATTTATTTATTTATTTATTTATTTCCTTGGATCTCACTGAATTCTTTAATGGAATGATCTACTCAACTAACCATTTGTGGTATTTGGGCGAAATAAAAGTGATTCCAAAGAATATTTCAGACACAATCATTCCTCATTGTACCCTGCCATACACTCCCCCCCCCCCCCCCCCAACACACCGCTCATAACAGCCTGAATCTTAGCAAATTAATAGTAAACATAAATTCAGAGCATAATTCATTTTTGGTGGCACTAGACTTCAGTCAGTCCAACCTCAGTTTGCATTGACATGTAATGCATTTACATAAGAATATATGAAAGCAACATCGACTCATGCAAGAGAGCTGGGTGTAGACCTCAGACTGTATTAGTTCAGGGAGAATGGGAATGTGCAAGACGATGAGTGGAATCCTGATTCTGGCCTTCCCCAGTTTCACCAGCTCAAACATGTCCCTCTACCCTCTCTACCCTTCCTCTGTTCATTGTATTGCTGTGTTTTTCTTTTTTTTGACCTCACTCCCTCTGCAGTCACACACACACACACAATCACATGCATTTTGTATTGTTTTGTACCCAGAACACACAATGTATGAATGTTAGAGGAGAATATTGGCCGATTGCAGTGAAGACTGAGGAAATTAGCCAATTTCAGGAAATAACAAAATGAATGACTCACCCTCTGGCTTGAAAATAAACTAGACATTGATGTTATCATTGTGCTTTAATTGACTTAATATTGGTAGTGAATAAGACAATGTAAACATAATGGTGCTATAACAGTGAAGAGTTCTGCAATGCTATCACATCTCATCTGAACTCACTAGAGAATGATGAATGTGAGCGATTCTGGAACAGCAGTTGAGACAGTTCGCCACTTTTATTACCTAAGCCTTTTGTGGTGTGGTGGAGTGGTGTCATATTGGTTGAACTGGATTCCTGTGTCTTTTAGAATAGGTTTTAAAGTTATTTCATTGGTATTTAACACACTTAATAGTATAGCCCCTGAATACATTAATGGCTGTTTGATTATGTGTCAGGCTCGGGGAATGCTCCTACCCTGCTAGATAGTCCTAGTGTTAAAAAAGGAGAGGCTACGTTTATGCAAAGATGTTATGGAACTTTTGATAACTGTATGGAACTAAGTTTGAATATTTTACTATCTTTTATTAGTATATAGTTCAATATATATTAACCTTCTTTTCTAAGTATTTAACCTTATGACCAGGGGTTTGGGTGTTTTTTTCACTGACTATAATTAATGTAGTGTGTTCCATTTTTGCATTTTTCTTTTTTTCATTTGCCACCCCTCAGATGGTTACCACCCACCCATATCGGTGCCACCCTAGGCAACTGTCTATAACGGCTATGCCTATAACTGGTGAATGGTGCCAAAATACCTTGTTACGTGACTTTTTCATTGGTCTTGCCATTTTATTTTCCGGCCCTATTCATCCAGAACTTTGAATTTCACTTAGGCTATCCAACACACTGCAGGGAAGGTAAAAGCAGAATTTAAAACCCTTTCTCATTGCTAGAGTGAACAATAGCAATGATGCAGTAGCAATTATGTCTTGTGTAAGGCAGGAATTATGACACAATTGGAAAAAAATAAAATGCTTTTCATATCCTATTATTTATATCAGGTTCACCATTTTTTTTACAGCCTAGAATATTCAGAGCAAGGATTTCTGACTCATTAAGCTAATAGTGTTTTGTTGTTACATTCCATCAATGAAGAGGCAAAAAAGCACTTGCAGCCCCAGAGAAATCAAGAGATCAGATCTGCGCAGTTATTGATACCCTAATGCCTCTGCCTCAAGGTCTGATTTCCTGCTGCTCCCTTGCTGAACAACTCAGTAAAAATGTGTATGTGCATGTGTGTTTCTGCTTTGCGTGTGTGTGTGTGTGAGTATGTGTGCGTCTCTTTGTCTGATAACCAACTTTTTCCCTCTTGATGTAAGGCAATTGCCGTATGTATTTTTCCTTATCCTTTTATATCTTTCATTGAATTAATAGTGATGATTAAGTGTTTTTTCATCAATCTAAATAGAAATATGTAATTTAAGATGACTCTTTAAGATGAGTGTTAGGGCTTTGGGTTAGATTTAGGGTTTAATTTAGGGTAATGGTTAGGGTTAGGAATTTGGTTAGCGTTAACTTGAACAAATATTCAGGTTATGTTTATGAGCTCAGGAAATGGTTAGTGCAAGCAGATAATAATTTTGGATTTTGGACCTTTTTTTTTTTTTTTTTTTTTTTGGTGAAACACATTTTTCTTAAGAAATGTCTTCAAACACATTTTTGTTAATTTTAGAATCAACTCTTGTTTTACCCACGCCTTATAGTGACTGATTAGGTAGTGTGTTCCCAGCTGGATTACAAACCCTTCCACTGTGACACTATTTTGTTATTTTGCTTTATTTTCTTTATTATTTTTGAAGGTACTCTGGGTGGAATTTTTTATGTCCATTGGGGGTACGCTATTCAGACTCTTGGTCTCCGACTGCAGACTGATTGTCCTGAAGTTCAGTGTTCAAAACCACCCTGTGCCCAGCAACCCTTCGAAGACAAGCCAGGTTTTAGGACAAGCAGATAGGGACTGGAGTTACTTATCGGTCTGAAGTTTAATTTCCCTTACCCATTCCCCACTCATTTCCCTTATCCTACTTCCTGTTACAGTCTGACCCTAGACGGAGTCATATTATTATGTATTATAATGGCTCGGATTAAGGTTACGATAATGGTGTTCATGTTCAGGAGCTAGCATCAGTGCAAATGTAGTGCAAGAGTTCATTTTTATAGTGTTGCACTTACACAACATTATAGCCTTGTTCTTTTAATGTAATTTTTTTTAGGTAAAATACATTTTCATTGTAAATGACTTCAATTGCATTTTCTTGTGCATATGTTGCTTGACAATAACAATAAACAATATGCAGGCACACTATTGGGTGACTGGATATTTATACACTCACAGGAAAACAAATAATTTATATGAAGTAAATGAAATCTGCCTTTAAAATATGAATTCAATCTACAGTACCCCCTTGGAACAGTGGCCAGTCATAAGGTGATGCCCTGTATGTTTGTGTGATTACACTGGTTGTCTTTCAGCCATTTCTTACTTTTTTCCCTGTCTGCTGTCAGCGCTTGCATTGCAGCCTTTATTGTATACAGTGGATTCCTTTCCCTGGGTGAGGCATGTCACTTTTACATAAACTAAGACAACCTCTATGAACACCCAGTTTTCTCTCGCTGATTTTAAAATATTCAGTAAACTGCAGCATTTTCATTTTTGATTCAACATGCACCATTTTTTCCTTGGTTCTCTGAATTGCATAATGCTTTCGCTACAGCGGTCTTTTCCCCATGTCCTGGTCTTGAATCCATGGCCAGGAGCCCCGCAGGGCTGTGCATAATTGCCTGTTGTGTTGGGAGGGAGGGATTTCATTTGGTGGGATGTCCATGTCTCATCACACATCAGAGACCTCACACTGGTCAGCCAGGTGCCCACAGTCTGCCTGCACACACTGTACATAGAATGCCTTCCTTCAGTCATCAAAAATACAACCATGAAAACTTTCAATGGCTATCACTGGAAAGCTAAATTTAAGTACATTGATAATAAAAAGACTACTAGGCAAAAAATGATTTATTTTGTGGAGACTTTATTAGTGAGTTGGCATTTTGGCAAGGATTATACTTTCCAAAGCAACCTGTGCATTGATTTGCTCCTGCTTAAATATAATTGGTTTCAATCATGCAATGAATATCAATCATCCAATCAATTAGTCAAAATTTGATTAAATAAACTACTTTTTTTAGAATATTTACTAATATATATATATATATATTCTCCAATTGCTATGTTAAATAACAAATAACCTGCTCACAAAATGAGACCATCAAGTCATCACCTTTTGACTGAATAATGTCCAATATGTACATCCAAATATCAAATATCGCTCCCTGGGCGGCATAGTGGCTGGAGAGCCATGATTGGCTTGTGGGTAATGATGAGCGATTACATATTTTTGATTTGTATTTTATACACTTGCTTTATGCTCTGCTTTGCCTTGTTTTAATGTCCTCATAATTTGCCCTACATAGACCATCCCACAGGGACATTTAAGCATATAAATAACGTGTATTGCTGCAATTTGATATAAGTTTTTTAACTTGCACTCTATGCCCATTCTAGGGTGGAAAAATAATTTGCTGTTGCTTGTATTATCAAAATGCACACAATTACCACATTTATACCTAGTGGGGGTCTCAGGAGCTACGTTCTTTGAAACTTTGGAGGTAGCATACTGTGTGTGATGGCATCTCCAATATTATGTGCTCTCATAAAAATAAAGAGGGGTAACGAAGCTGCAATATCTTGAAGCTTTGAGTCACTTGAAAGGTTAGGCTACTGCTTCAGGACTGTGTCACTGCAGTCAAATAGGGCACATAATGAAACTCCATATGAAGTAGTGCATTTACAGTGGCTGTTAGGGGAGTGTCTAACCATTAAAATTGTGGCTACTTAGTCCAGCCATTGAGTCCAGGACACAGTGACAGCTCTTTTATTTGTGCATTTGGCAGGGCTAGGTCAATGACTGAGTGAGCCTTTGGGATGTCTGGAGCAATCAGGCTGATAAATTCTTGCTATTGTCTATCATCATGTCAATGATCCAGCTCATATATTGCGGTAAAACATTTCCTGGAAAAACACAATATTCGTAGGTTCGATTTAGCGACCTGGCCCAAAAATGTTTGACATGTAGATGACCACTGCCAATGGAAGGTGCCCATTAATCCACAGTATTTCATCATGTCACTCTCAACAAACGGGCGCCTTATTGTATGGATACAGGAGCACATTGGCTGGGTAGACTGGAGTGACATTCGAGGGAAGTGGCAAGGATCACTGAAAAATGTCAGCCAAACCCAACACTACAGATGACACTCACTGAAAAACAATAACTAAAATGACTGCTATTGTTAACTATATTTCTAACTAGCTAGAAAGCTTCAAACAGCCTCAGACTTACTGCTAGTTTTTCTACTGCTGCAATATGCAATGAACTAGATACCGTCAACATATTTATTATTGGCAATATTACATTGCTATGTTCCATCATTTTACTACCACTGTGCCGTATCTACCATACACATACTAGCCACATGTTGGCTACCATCAACGTATTACTGCCATTAATAAATGGTGTTATAATTACATTTAAAGTGCATTTTTGTGTCTTCTGTAGTGGGTTAACAGCACAAAATAAATCTGGCTGAAGTCATCTGCCTTTATTATGAAATTTGACGAATACTTGTGAATCTCACCCAGAGACTATAAGCCTAAACGCATGGGAAAATTGGTTCAATTAGGCACAGCGTGTGATTTCAGAAATAAATCTCTTCATACATAACATACTCCATTTCTACAATAAACATTATGCTTTGGCGTATTGGCTGTACAAGCATCAGACGAATGTGTTTTAAACACATTCAAAGAATGTGTTTAAAAGAACAGCACAGCAACAAACTCTTTTGGCTACTGAAAGCATTTAAGTCCATGCTTGCAGAATAATAGCCATGCAAATTGAGGTAACTGACTGAAATAGTGTAGACAGTAACACATGACGTGACTAAATCCCTACATTGAAAACATTCAATATTTATCTGGCATAAGAACCTGTGATACTGCAAATTGATTTCTCAGTCCCACATACCTCTGTCTTTATTTTACTAAAATGACAAGTCAAGCAGGTTGACTGTGTGTTTTGCTGTTGATGTGTCCTTAGAAAAGCAATAGAAAATGAATTGACAAAGTAACTCTCCCACAGGCTCTCAGATAAATGAATAATAAATAAATAAATAAATAAATAAGAAGCAAATAGATATTGTATTTTCTTTGAATGTTTGCAGTCAGATTATTTTTGGACTGCATATATATAGCGCATTTTCCAGCAACAACTACACAAAGCACTTTACAATGAATGCCTCTCATTCACCCATTCACACACCGATGGTGATCAAGGCTGTCATACCAAGGCAACAACCAGCTTGTTGGGAGCAACTGGGGGTTAGTTGTCTTGCACAAGGACACTTTGACACACCCAGAGGACCGCTTTACCTCCTGAGCTAATGTCGCCATATTGTTGATATGTACTTGAACAGAATAAAGATAATGAATTTTGAGTGATAGCACTCTTTTTTCAGTGATTTCAATACATTACAATAGATATCATGATAATATCATTATCATATGTTTTGCCCTATCTAGGAAGTTTATCTTTTTCATGCTACTTCCTGTGGTAAATTGTAAATAGGTGTCTCGAGACTTGATGCATTTTCCAGTGACTGGTCGTTGAAAGTTTTATTTTGTATAGTTTTGTTGGTCTGCAGCTATAGAGCACCCCTCCAGTTCCATTAGTGATTAATCATGGTAGACACAATAAAACTGCCTTCCTCTAGTGTTGGTGTGAAATTATTGGGTGAACTGTGGAGGGGAAAGTAGCTGTGCTGGACTTTACATGTTTCAAAGGAATGTCTTCATATCTGTACTCTCCCAAACTGACAAACCTGAGTGGGTTACGGTGATTATGTGAGCTTACAAATACTATTGGACATTCCGAATTGGGAGAAAATCAGGGGTACTCATTAGGTTGTCTCTTCCCTAGTTTCTAGCTGTGCAACTGAATTTATATTCATTTTTATCATTTTAATTTATATTAATTTTTTTATATTAATTTGTTTTGGCAATAAAATAGTCAATTTGGGGTCACAATTCTATTATTGGCGAATCTGCATCTACAGTAAGTGACACAGTGGTGGACTGTGTGCCTGTGCTAAATGGTTGAATCAATGGCTTTGTGTTGCCAAAATGGAATGATGCCATAGAATCTTTCGATGTCTGATTTGCACTCAGGTGCCTGCATTATAACTGAAGTGCTCATTTTTTTAAATGTAGAATTATGAAATATTTCCATTTATCATGCCAAAAGTTGGAGGGTTTTCTTTGTTTTGTTTGTTGTTGTTTTTTTTTTAGAAGAAAAAAAAACAGATCTGAGTCTCAGAGAACTTCCTCTTGGGGAGGCTCTGAATTAGAGGGCAGCAACAAGGTCATTTTTTCTGTTGACTTTTGTCCCCCAGGGGAGTAGCATGTAATTACCGCTCTAATTAGTCACTTTGCCAGGCATTAATTTATAGTCACCAAGCAATTTCCACACAGAATGACCACTGTGTTGACCTCTCCATCCACAGTCAGACTCAGTAGCTTAATGCAGCACTCCCACTGCCTGAAAACAAACACACCTCATAAACACATCATCTATCAATACCCACAGGAACTATAAATGCCTGGTTGAGCAGGCAATCAGTGAAACTGAACCAAGAGCAACAAGTGCGTGGTCACAATGACAAGAATGCAGGCATCAGGGAAGGGAGATAATGATGCCATCCCAAGTCACTCATAAGCCTTAGCTCCGCAGCCAATGGGATGGGCTGGCCGCAGCTGTGCAGAAGATTGACAGGTAGCAATTTGAACAGTTTATGCTGCTCAAATATTCTGCATAAACCACTGTTCTTAAACTGAACATGAATACATCGCATCAGGTAAAATGTGATTGTGTTCTGTCCTGAATCATCTGGTAGTATAGCTGGTATTCATTCTTAATTTTTCTACCATGCATTTAGCTTGTATGCCGCCAAGCTTTGTGAAAGTAGTAGTATATAACTCCCAGCACACGTTGAAGCATTGCTGAGAAAATAAATAATAACCAGGCAGGATGTGACATCATTTATATGAGTCGCAAGTTACTTCCCTAGTGACAGAAAGCCCTGGCCTGTGCACAGGCAATGATACAACTGGGAAGGTGGTGCAGACAGATCTTGGCCTGGCCTCTGGCATTAGACGAGAGGCCTTGAGGAGGATCATTTGTATGCACAGAATTCTGCTTCTTTTCCCACTTCCCTTCTTTTTTAATACATGCTTTTTTTCATTTTGTTTGTGTTCTTCCTGCAATGAGATGGAATGATTCAGTCTACCAAGGACAGGTGTGACTTGTTTCATCTATTCTGTCTCTCACACACACACTCTCTCTCTCTCTCCTGTATTCCACACTCACCTTGAAGTCACCTTGTTCCCAGGGCACAGCAATATGTGCTTTCAGAATGCATTAGATTGCATAACTCATAACTGTGCATCCCTCATCTGGCAAACAGTAATATTAATAGCTGCAGGTTTTTGTGCACTTATTTATTTATATCTCCCTATGCACAGATATGATTTTAAAACTCAACCAGAACAACACTTGACTTTGAAGACAGATGAGGACAGGGTGTGTAGAAATCTGTCCATTTCAGTCTTTCAACTCCAAAGGACTTCTAGAGATCTCAGACTGAGGCACTAAAGGAGAGAACATGCAGAAATAGTTTTTTTTCATGCCCAGGAGATGAGGTATTTGAAGTACAATGTTTGGATGGAGATTTTCTCTTTAGTTCAGTGTCCAGAAATAACCGTTTTGCTTTTGTTCTTTGTCTGTTTTTTAATTGTTTATTTTTCTTTTATCCTGTGAGGTGGAGTGGGTGTATTTTTATTTATTTATTTTGACCACCTCTAGTATTTCTTGCCATCGTGGAAATGAGTGATATGGGCTAAAGTTTAATATTTTCTTTGGTCTCATGTTTGAATGTAAGTTGTGGGCCATTTATTGGTGGGAGGTGACATGTGAACACTACTGTGGATCCATGGCAGGGTAATGTCCGACTCTTAATGGGCTCTCCTGTTCAGTGGAGCTGAACATATGGATACCCCCACCAATTAGGCATACACCGAAATGATTTTTTTTTGGCCAAAACAGATACTATTTTTTTAAACCACTAGGCCAATCCAGATACCAATATTTTTTAAATTCATTGTATGCCATTAGAATTTAAATCAGTTTTTTACATTTCTGCTCTTTAATGAAAAAAGTGATATTATAAAACTGCGAGGTGATGGAAAAACTATTTATTTTCCCATTTATTTCACATTCAATCATTTCCATAGGATTATTCCAAAAAAGGCACAATAATTGAAACTAGACAATTCCTGCAGAAATTGTGAAGTGTGGTTGCTGCCAATGCAAAGTCGACTTTGTGCTGAACAGAGCTTTATACATTATGTAAACATTATTCTTACGTAAGTATTCAGTATTACTATTTTGGAAGAAGACAACGTATTTCAGGTTTCGTATGCTAGGTAGATGACATGTTGTTCTAGGCAGTTGCTAGGGTGTTCTAAGTGGTTTCGAGGGTGTTGCCAGGTGGTAGCTATGGAATTCTAGAAGGTTGCTAGGGAGTTGTTAGGTAGTTGATATGGTGTTCTAGGCAGTTACTAGGGTGTTCTCGATGGTTGCTAGGGTGTTGATAGGTGGTTGCTATGATATCTAGGTGGTTGCTAGGGTGTTGCTAGGTAGTTGATATGGTGTTCTAGGCAGTTGCTAGGGTTTTGCTAGGTGGTTGCTATGGAGTTCTAGGCGGTTGCTATGGTGTTCTAGGTGGTTGCTAGGGTGTTCTAGGAGGTTGCTACAGCTAGGGTTAGGGTTAGGGTTACAGACAGAGTTAGGGTAAGGGTTATAGCTAGGGTTAGGTTTAGGGTTACAGCTATGATTAGGTTTACAGCTAGGGTTAAGGTTAGGGTTACAGCTAGGGTTAGGGTTATGGTTACAGCTTGGGTTAGGGTTACAGCTACTGCTACGGTTAGGGTTAGGGTTACAGCTAGGGTTAGGGTTACAGGCAGGGTTATGTTTAAGGTTAAGGTTTCAGCTAGGGTTGGGGTTACAGCTAAGGTAAGGTTTAGGGTTACAACTAGGGTTAGGGATAGGGTTACAGCTAGGGTTAGATTTTGGGTTAGGGTTACATCTAGGCTTAGGGCTAGGGTTACAGCTAGGATTAGGGTTATAGCTAGGGGTAGGGTTAGGGTTAAAGCTAGGGTTAGGGTTACAGCTAGGGTTAGGGTTAGGGTTACCACTAGGGTTAGGGTTAGGATTATGGGTACAACGAGGGATAGGGTTAGGCTAACAGCTAGGCTTAGGGTTATGGTTACAGCTAGGGTCATTGTTACAGCTGGGGATAGGTTTAGGGTTAGGGTTATGTTTACAGCTAGGGTTAGGGCTACAACTAGGGTTAGGGTTACATCTAGTGTTAGGGTTACGGTTAGGGGTACAGCTAGTGTTAAGGTTACAGTTATGGTTAGGGTTAGGGTTACAGCTAGGGTTAGGGTTCGGGGTAAAGCTAGGGTTAGGGTTATGGTTAGGGTTACAGCTAGGGTTAGGGTTACGGCTAGGGATAGGGTTTGGCTTAGGGTTACCGTTAGGGTTAGGATTATAGCTAAGGTTAGGGTTAGAGTTACAGCTAAGTTTAGCTGTCGCGTACCGGCTGCGAAGCTCGCGCGACACAAGCGAACTGAAGCGTAGTTTTTCGCTTCTGTTCTATTTTTTCGGCTTGTCGCGCGTCACGATGGCCTGTTTATACACAGAAATATGCTCTAAAATGCTAGGTATACATGCTCTGATTTATATTTCATCCTTATATTACTGGGGGTGTGTCCCTAGTTACCTCCCAGATATTTTATAAGCAGCTAAAAAAATACAAGCCTTTTCGTTTTGTAAAAATAAATAAATAAATAAATAACTGGAACCTGGGGAAAAGGCAAACTTAGTTTCGCTGTCTTATTTTGCGGAGGGGGTGGGGTAAATTTGAAAATACACCACAGAAAGACGTAGCCTATTGAATGACGTAGAAGTGAATGCACCGAGCAGCGGTTTGTTAGCTCGAGTGTTGGAAGGTAGTTTTTAACCAACCATTGCTCAGCCTATTTGACTTCTCCGATGTCTTCGTTCGCCGTGCTTGCCAAAGGCAACCACACTAAAAATAAAATGCAACATAAATTTTAATTTGCTTCCCTGAATATACTGTAAACTGCACTCGATATTATTTTAACCCCTTCTGTAGTGCCCCTTTTTAACAAAAAAATTACATATGCAAAATAAAATGGTTACTCTTCTTGAAGCCTTTTGACTACCGGCATAATCCTGGTCTTTTCTGAAAGGTAACCCTTGAGAGTTTGTTTTCCAAGAGTCTGAATTGCTCTACATATTAATGAAACAGTAATAGAAGCTCAGACACAGTGGGAGTTGAAGTTTCTTTTTCTTTTTACACCTAAAGGATTTTTGAGTGGATACAGATGCTTGTTCCTGTGCCTGTTAGGCTTTGAAGCAAGGTCTGGAAGATTGTGAAAATACCAATATTAGCCATATAGTTTACTAATCCATTCACTGAGGTCCTTTGATTGAAGTTTCAGTCAAATACCTCACCTCCACCACCATGTCAAACACATCCCACAATTCCACATCCCACATTTATTATTGAAAATCAGGCCTACGGATTTTTATAAACATAAAATATCCATAGGCCTTTATATATAAACTGGAGATAGTACCGTTTCATATATATACACTACTGTCACCATATATGCAACAGTAAAACAGACAACAATGATAATTCCTCTGGAGAATTGCTATGTAAACAATGGACATTCTATCTGTATTTCAATAGAGTTAGTATGTTTTTGGGATAGAAAATACTATGGATTTTGTTCTCTGGACCCTTGCTGTGGGAAGTATACTGACTTTACCATGATTCCATGTGGATTTCCAAGACATATAGAAGGTGAGGACCACCCAAGCATGTTTTGCCTCCCCACATTACAAAACTGTTGTCGCAAAACATTGGCATCATTAAACAGTTTATAGAACTGTGATATATAGAACTGTGAGTTTTAACACTTTCAAGCAAGTATATTGTATGCCCAGATTGATTTAAAATTTCACTGTAAAAAAAAAATGGAATGAATGCAAAGAAACCCACTCCGGCCGAGATACAGGCCGGTGTGACTTAAGATGCTAACACAAAAAGGTAAACATAACAACAAAGTGTATAGTAGTAGCCATCAATCCAACTTTAGGCACTATGTAAACACAGATGTTTTAGCTCATTTCTTTTAAAAAGGCACAATAATAAAAACAACCATAAAAAGACCAGGTTAAAACCTAGTATATGGCTGGACCTAACACACGTGATCCGACCGACCAATGGTGTAACTTCATCACTCACTCACTCAGTTACTCACTCAGTCACAGACATTCGCGTTTGTAGGGCTGTCCCCACTGTTGCAGTCCAGCCAATAAAGTGCAACATAAATTTTCCAATCTGTCTGCATTAGTCGTTTTCCTGAATACAGCCTACTGTATACTGCCTGAATGTTAAACAATAAATGACATGCTATAAAATTTGTGCTTGAGCTTGTTATCAGTATAATAACAACAGCATACTGTGTCCCGTGCTGTATTTTGGCTGTAATACTAACAGAGCATACCAAAGAAATCCTTAAGGGCTAAGGAGTAATTTTTATGCATAATTTAATCATGCATATAATACTGAAATACTTCAGGAAAAGTCGCATGTTCTTTAAAAGATGGAGAAAATCTGATGTCTTTTTAGATCAAAAGTTACATTTGGGGTGGAGAAGTTCATTGGCCTGTCATACTTTGGCAGGACAGATTTTAGAAATGACAAGTCTCCATCAAAAACCATTAAAATATGTCAAAACTGCTGACATGTTTGTTTACATTCATCCACCTCGTGTGGCGCCATTTGAATACGTCATTAATATGCAGCAAGGGGAGAGCAAGAAGAGCAGAAACTTGTGTACAACCTTTTGATTTTATTTTGGAAAACTGACAAAACTATGAAGCAGTGCAAGCAGTCAGAAATATGGCCACTTTCACAATATGCCTGTCAGCCGATCTCCAACAGTACCTATTTTGGCCAATGTCCATATGTGAATGAAATTTTTATGCATCCCTACGACCCATCAATCATTTTTTCTCATCAGGCACATGCCCCTCCCCCAACAAGAAGTCACTGTACATCAGGAGCCTTACACAATTTATATTAGTCAGTACTTGGCTGCAAGACAGCATTTGTTTGGAACGAGTTTTCATGTTCTGCACTTCTGGATCTCAGCCTTAGCTAAGGAAATGTGTGTAGATCTGCTGAACTTACTGCCTGTGAGAGCAATGCGCTCAACTGAGCTGTCACTTTTCTTTGCCTTCTAGTTTCTTTAAACTTTCTTTGGCATGAAACATGAAAATTAGTTTTAAATTACATTTAAATACATTTTATTTCTGATATTTGTTTTCTTTTGTGTTTCAGTTTTTACAAGTGCAGTATGTGTATGCACATGCATGTGTGTTATTTTCATATGGATGTGTGGAATTTGGTCTGGCGGAGAATTGTATTTGTCTCGGCTGCACCTACCAGTGGAGAACACACGCACTTGGACTGTGTTAACTAATCAGCCCAGGTGCTTAGAGGTGTGCTCCACTCCACAGTATGGGGCTAGGACCGGGAGCACACGCTGAGAGAGAGGATATATTGTCTTGTACAGATAGGCCTATCCGACCTCATTTTGGTTTTTCCTATTAGCTATATAGCCATCTTTGCTTGACCAATAATACAATTCATTAGGTAGCCCTTCCACCTCTGGCTATATGAGTACCCATATAGGAAATATTATCTAAAAGCTTGTCATTAAATTTCCAATTAGTCGTCAGAGCTTGTGTTTCTGCGATAAATAAACACGCACCGACTTAGTGGTGATCAGAAAGCCCACAAGGTATAATACTGGCCTTTGCAACTCTATTAGAATTTCTTCAACATAGATAAAAGCGATCAAGCCTTGCTTGACTGCTATTCCCCACAGCTCTGACCCACGTATACTGTGTGGCCTGGTTCCTCCCCATTCCTGTCTAGTGTAAAATTAACAGTACAATTAAAATCACCCTCTAAAACAATAACGGTCTCATGGCAATCCAATCCAATCTTTTAAACAGTCTCGTTCTCTCTGTGCCACCATTGAGAGCATATAAGTTTATGAATACAAAACAGTGGCCCTTTATAGTAGCATTCAATATCAAGAAACTCCCTGGCACAATTTCATTTCTGTTTTGAATGGTTAACTCCAAGCCTTGTGCAAAGAGTATGGCCACCCCAGCACTCACATTTGCTCCGTTGCTTAAAACATAATACCCCCAAACCCCCCACTCCAAGTCATTGCGCTCATTGGTTGGTATGCGTGTCCTGTAAAAACATTACACTTAGCCTTTTTCGGCTTATTAGGTCAGAGAGAAAGAATCTTTTCCCCACATCCCTTTTCCCCACAGCCACCGTTTATATCAAGTGAGCTAGGAGATATGACCACATCTTAAAAAAAGGACAAAGAAAGAAAATACCAAGAAATGTGCTCTGAAACCATATGTTCTATGTTCCTTACCCATTTTATTTCTTAATGGACGCAGAACTGTGGACTAAAATTCTATTATTTTTTTTTTACAGACAAACCCTTACGAACAGCTGTGCAGTGCTTTTTAAGCTCTAAACCTACAGTTATCATTTAGTGCTTTGACAACCCCAAGAACTTCATGCCATCCGGAAACAACTTTAAAACATTGACAGCTATTCCTTTAGTTTGATCCAAATAATCACTGATCTCCTTGAGGGAATAAAGAGTATCACCCCCCATTTGACTATCCATAATATCAGACATATTCGAGGAATCTCTGATAACTCTCCATTATCCTCCTGCATATCACCTGATCCTTTATTCCTTGTATCTGCCTGTCATTTATCCCTGTTCCCCTACCCCCGAAGCAGCTCCTCATGTCTCCAGGACTGCTTGTGGAGGCTCCAAGTCCTCCGATCACTGCCCTCTTACATTTACATTCACATTTGCCCCTTCCGACACCAGTTCACAATCTACCCTACCCTTTTTTCTCTCGGTAGACTGACCCATGTCTCCCTGCTGTCTGTGTGCGCTAGGGGAGAGCGGGGAAATAACGTTTTTTGATTTTGGCTCAATTCTGAAAATATTACTAGAGATGGGCTATTTTTTATACAAATAACCTACATCCCTTGGCTATGATTACACACCACAATGACATTTCTGGGACATACCATTCACTAGCAATATGAAAGTAATGAAAGTGAAATATAGAGGGTATGCATTGACGTCACTTTCCCACCAAAATACGCCCCCTCAGTCAGGACTGAGTGGCAAAACATGCTGCGACATGGCTGCCTTTAGTAGAGGAAACTGCAAAACCGGGAGTAAAACAAACGATTATTTGCTTAAATTAAAGGCAGTTGGACTCGACAGTGATCCTTACAACCAAAGAACCAGTGGTCCATGGACATTCAACAGAAATCGGAGCTATCTTTTTACAGACTGCTGAAAGCTAAAGAAAAGAGAAGCAAATGCATCGCTGCAATTCGCAGAAACAACTCGAATCCAGGCACCGAAACGTGGATTTGCAGTTGTTATTTTGTGTCAGGTATCTTGGATTTTTGCTTCTCTTTTCTTTAGCTTTCAGCAGTCTGTAAAAAGATAGCTCCGATTGCTTGTTGAATCTATTTGTACAGTCAATCGCACAACAGTTCTTTCCCATTTTAGATGTGTTTTTTGTGTTTTCGCGGCATTCAAGCTGAACGCTAACGCTGCCACTCAGTATTCTTTCTGTCACTCAGTGGGTGTAACCGCAGTGACTTTCACTTACTGTGACATCATGTGCATACCCTCTATTACATTTAACCCAGAGGTTGGGATATTACATTGTGATATAAACTAACATGGCGCGGGGAACTCCTACCAGTCTTAATAGCGTTAAACGTTAACACTAAGTAAGGCAATTCAATACATTTCTGTTTTATATGATACAAACAGTCTTTGATTTATTTTTTGATTACATTTGTGTGTTTTGTGGCTTACCTATATTGGTGAAAATCTATCACAAGACTACATTATTTTTTGGTTCCTGTCTAATGTCTGTTTGATCCAAACAGATGTATCAGTTGTCAGATGTCACATGTCACCACATAGTATAAAGTTAAAGTTGAGTTATATATATTTACAAAGATCCTGTCTGAGTTCAACGAATCCAAATAATAGTCTACTGACAACAGGCGAACAACCCCATTCGATATAACCCCGCAGGGGGGGTGTCTGGACTTCCGCCTGGCTAGCAATCAAAGCAAGCTAGCATGCTATATCAAAACTATGCTCTCTGTTAGTCACTAATAGATTATGTTTACAATTACATACATTTGAATTCCTTGACATACACACACACAATACAGTAGCCGGTAAAAAATGAACTTGCATATAGCAAAAACAGACTTTTGGCAATATATTTATTGAACTCTCCGGCTGTTCATTGGAGACAAAGAAATGGTAATTCTGCGTGTTTAATCTGAAATATGTTGTTCAAGCGTGATTCATGTACCTAAAAAGTCTGTGGTACATTTTACCCCGTGTTAGATTTCCCCCCGATTTCTCGTACTCTTCGTCCTTTATCCTTAGGCTGAACCACTCTGTTTACAGCCTGATTCCCTTCTACTGCTGCTCTCTTGTTGATCCACCATCTGATCCTCATCCCCGACCTGCTAACCTCTTACTTGTACCCTCACCACGAGAGAGAGAGAGAGAGAGAGAGAGAGAGAGAGTTGTGTGTGTGTGTGTGTGTGTGTGTGTTTGTGTGAGAGAGGCCAGATAGTTTTGTAGGAGTCCGTTTGTGAGAGCATTAAAGACAAAGTGAAAGTAAGCGTAGCTGAAAAGTGGAGGGTGCTGGTCAACTGAAAAGCTGGCCAGCAGGAAAAAGAGCAGCAAGCTGAAAAGCTGTGGCAGTGTTTTTCTTTCTTTTGTCTTTGTTGTTTTAGTTTGTTATTTTTGCCAAGAACCTGTGAGACGGAAGGGTGAAGATTTTTGTTTATTTGTGTTTTTGTCTCTCTCTCTCCTCCCTCTCCTCTCTCTCTTATGATTTCACTTTCGCTCTCATTTGGCAATTACAGTGAAAACTTGGACTTGCCGCATTTCCCTCCCAGGGGTGTCACACGGCGGGTGACAGGATGCATGTCTGATTATTATTGTGTGCACGCATTAATTTGTGTGTGTGCAAATAGGGCTGTGCCTGTTGAAGGTCACAGTCAAACTACTACTGAGCACTGAGCTTATTTATTTCAAAGCTAGTCACAAACCACCAACACCTGCTTGCTTTCTTTCTCAGTGTGGGCACTGAAACAAGAGCACAGCTGAATGAACACACATGAAAGCAAAGCAATGCACCCTGCAAATTACAAACATGAGAGCAAAGAAATGCACCTGCAAATTTTCACTGGACTGTGAGTCTACAGGGAGCGAGATCTGTGTACCTGTTGGAATGAATATCTTGGATGCTTTTATTCATTACTGACTTTGGTCATTACCTTAGCCACTCACCTACTTCTTGCTCTCATCTAGTGGAGCGACCCACACAGCAATCAGAGAGTCAATTCTACAGGAAAAAATTCAGTATTGATCTGTGTGTGTATATATATGCACCTGTTTGCATGTTTGTATGTGCATCCTGAAAATTAGGGTTATCCATCAGTCACCAACCTGCTTGACTCTGTTGGGTTTATTCCTTTGACACAGTGAATAGGATTTCCCAGATTACTGGAGGAGTAACTGAAAAAGAATATATATAAATCCTGCTATGTAAATATATGTTTGTCACTAAATATATGCAACTTAGTGAGATGTAAATTTGGATAACGTTTAACAGGGATTGGAAAAGATTGGAGTATTTGAGGCTTCTAGAATCGAGTCCTAGTTGAGGATAGTTCCATACAGCTTTCACCCTGTAGTTCTACTCTTCACCCAAGTCCATGAGTTTTTATGGAGTAGAGAGTGTGGCCCTTGTTCTCCCCTTGTTATCCCTACAGTGCTCTGGGGATTTTTTTTTTTCCATCGGAGAAACAATGTATTTGAAAAATTCATATATGTCAAACCATTTTTGTGGCTATAATCCAATGCAACAAAGAAAAGTGTATAAACATCTACTTGCTCTGTGTATGGATATATGCATGTAAGTCTGTATGTTGTGTGAAAGCAACACAATTTCTTCAGTCTAAAGCACTTCTGCTTCAAATGTCAGCTTTCTGCACCTGCTTGTTAATCCGGGCAGACTCTGTTGTTTGATGCAGTGTTAATTGCTTGTTTATTTAACTGATGTGGGAAATAATTAAAATGGGATGTGGAGAGACTGATGGGATGCTGATGCTGTCAGCTATTAAAAAAAAAAAAAAAAAAAAAAAAAAAACATTCTAGAGATATCCCAGCAATGCTTACAGAGATGAATTAGGCTGTCTCCTTCTCCTGCTCAGAGTAAACAAAGAGCTTTCAAATTCAAAGTTCCACTAAACTAGGCCAGTTGCCTCTCGGGACAGCTGTCCACGAACCACACGTGTATGTACAATACACAGCAAATAATAGACCTATTCACATGAACAACTACTGTGCATATACACATAACTGGACTAAATCAAAGTAGATAACAAATTAGGTATTTACAAGGCTCTGGGTATATTGTGAGTATGTATATACAGCACTGTGAGTAATAATGCTGAATACTGTAATATGTGTGCTAAGGTTAAAAACGATCTATTGGTAGCTAAGAGGCTCTCTAAAATGCAAATTGCCCAAGATGCAAAAAGTAATTTATTTCAATGCTGTAATAGGAAAAATGAAAGTCAAGGAGGATTTCAAGTGCAACTAGAATAAAGACTGAGCATTGCTTTATAAGAATAAGGATATTGCTGATGCCATAAATTGTTACTTTGTTGAGAGGTATTCTGTGAAGAATCTACCAAGTGTTTGACTGTAATTAGGCTTATGATATTATATACATAGATTTCCAAAAACATTGAGTTTATAGAAGCGTAGAAGCGGTAAAAAACTATTGGTCACCCAGCGCCTTCCATTGTCTAAACTATGAGACTTGGGGCGCATGGAAGATGCCATCTTAACTGATCAGGTGACCTGTGGCAAATGTCAATAAAAGTCTCAAGCCAAAGGCCAATGAATGTAAAGCAAAAAAATAAGAGTCTCTCAAGGAAAACAAGTTTAAACTCAAATCTGGCTCCTACAGCACATGAGAGATTCATTACAAACTGAAGAAAGACAAAAGATGCTAAATTTCTCCAAGCTTAGTAAAATTTGACTTGAAAACACATCAAAGAGAGTGTGTGTAACTGTGTGAATGAGAGAGATCGTGTGTTTATGTGTGCATGTGCTGTGTGTGTTTGTGTAGAGGTGTTGTATGCATATATTTTTGTGGGAGTGTGAGGGATAGTTGTGGAGTGAGCTCCATTACAGATTTTAGAATGGAGCAGTGCTCCAGCATTCTTGTTCAGCACAGACAACCTAGATTGGGTTGGGTGGAGGAGAACGTATCCTCCCATCTGCTGTAATAACAGGAGCAGGCATTAAGCCTCCATTTAGCTGGTCCTCATGGTAGAGTTTCTCTCCTCAGACAGTCTCCCAGCAGGAGAGCAATTAAAGGTACATTAATGTAAAAAAAAAAAATGAGGGGACATAGAATTTAAAAATTTGTCATGGGCCCTATCTCTAAAGTGAGGCCGCCATTCATGAGACATCAACTCATTCTCCTCGCACCGTGTTTATTCTGTCAGCAATTCACATTTTTTAGAAGGAAAAAGATTAATGTGCTGAATAATATCTTTAAATGTGCAAATTTTTTCCTTTGTAGATTTGTGACAAGGAGTGGCACTACTACGTGATCAATGTGGAGTTTCCTGTGGTGACCCTCTATGTGGATGGCGTTACCTATGAACCCTACCTGGTGACAGACGACTGGCCCATCCACCCCTCCCAGATTGATGTCCAGCTAACAGTGGGTGCCTGCTGGCAAGGTCAATATATATTGCTTTTCCCCCCAGGCTGAAATGACAACAAAAATATAATTAATAAAACTCACTTTTGCAACTATTTCATGTAATACTGATTTAGCTAGCTCATTTCACATAACAACATGTGGACTTCATAGATAGCTGGCAGTCCCTTGTATTTGAACATGCTTTTCTTGCTAGCTCAATAATTAACCAAACTTATTTGTTAGCATTTTACCTAGAGATTTTTGAGAGCAATTGCAATGCATGTTACAACAGCATGCTTGCTGTTGTAAATTTAGGCAGGCAATTTCCGACAAGTGAAATGCAGTTATTGACTGTTTCAGTATCGAAAAACAAAATTACAAGTTTCAAATCTAAGTAGGCTTAGTGGCATATGGTGAAATGGTGCAGGCTGCTCATCAGTTGTAGCAGAGCAGATCTCATGCACGGATGTCTTTCATATTGTTTTTTTTATTAGTCATGATTGCCTTTCCCCCCCTGAATTTGTAGTGGGGAAAGCCTTAAAGTGGGGATTAGAAGGCCTGAATAGATGACAAGTTCACTGGATATCACATGCTTTTGTAGCTGAACTAAGCTCATCTAAAGTACTGCTGATAACTTTACGTGCTATTAGAGAACTAGATTGCCTTCCAATGTCATTTTTTCCCCAGCACGGAATCTTCAACATTGTGATGTGCAACAGCATACTCAAATTTATGGATTATATTTTTTATTCTTTTCAAAAGTGGATTGAGATCCCTCTGTCCAACAATTTGTCAGCTGCTTTTATCTCTTAAGAGGGATAATTAGCATTAGTTAGTACTCTTTCCTACAATTAGCCTGCAGACCATTAGAGTGGAGTAGAGGAGTGGTGAGAGCTCTTGCTGGAGGCAGATAAGCAAAGGAGACGAAGTGGCCGAGGGGTAATTAAACAGCCTGCTGTGCTCTTACCGTCACTTTATCCCACATGGCTTGAATGCTTTTTATTTTCTCCTTTAGCAATGCAGTATTATGCAGCGGACTTCCCATTCATCAGGTTCTGGGCATGTGAGCACTAACTGACCAAACTGCAGTCTCTCAGTTGAGCAATTAAAGTTTCAGATACAGTAGTCCAGCTAGTAGACGAGGACCCCTTTTTTTTCTTTTTTTTTAGCACCTTGAAAAGAAGTTTTTTTTTTTTGGCAATGAAAGCAGCAGCAATATCTTATTTTTTCCTTTTTAAGAGAGGTATATTTACTTCTCTCACATCCTCAAATAATTTTGTGTTGGGTCAATAATGGCAACTTTGAACTATTCGTGATCGTCAGTTTCGGTGTATACACTGCCTGGCCAAAAACAAGTCACCGTTTGGATTTTTTTGGACAGTGCCCACTGTACAAGCCTCTGGAGGCAGTGTTATGATTTTGGGTTGCTTAAATTGGTCAGGTCTAGGCTCAGCAATGTTATGCGGCAATAAAATGAAGTCAGCTGAGTACCTGAACGTAACAAATGACCAGGTTATCCCATCTGTATGCACGGGCATATTCCAGGACGACAATGCCGAGATTAATCAGGCTCAAATTGTGAAAGAATGGTTCTGGGAGCATGAGGAACCATTTTCACACATGAATTGGCCACCACAGAGTCCTGACCTTGACCCCATTGAAAGTCTTTGGGATGTGCTGGAGAAGACTTTATGGAGTGGTTCGATTCTCCCATCGTCAATACAAGATGATGCAATATGGATGGAAATAGATGTTGTGACGTTGCATGAGGTTGTCAAAACAATGCCACGACAAATGCGCGCCGTTATCAAAGCTAAAGGCGGTCCAACGAAATATTAGAGTGGGCAACTCTAATTTTTTTTTTGGCCAAGCAGTGTATATGAAAGGATATTTATTTCTGCAGTGTGAGACTGGTACATCTACCCCAACTCATCAACACGATGTGTGGCGATTTTTTCTGCAATATGCCTGCTGAAACATCACAAGTTTTTTTTTTCTTTCTATCTTTGTTTCTCATTTCTCACTTGCCTGTAATTACAAATCCTCCCATGTGCGCTCTCTCTCTCTCTCTATTTATCTATCTGTCTGTCTGTCTCAGTTAAATATATTTAAGTATATTCTGTTAAATTGGTTTGACAAATATAAGAACATGGGTACAAGAATATAAGAGAATAGTAACAAATTACTGTACAATTTTAAAATTGCTTTCTCACATACTACCATCAATCCTTGCCCTTTCATCTTTATGGTAAACCCCTATAGAGTGCGATAAAGTCAACATAAAGCCAGAGTGATGAAAATGTGTCAGCAGAATTGTATGAATGTTATTCTTCTTTAAGAATACTAAAATAATAAAATCCCTCCATTTTCCATTTCAGCACCCCTAATGGTCATGGTGCCATAACAGTTAATTGAAAACATCTGTGAGGAAATAATGGAAAATCATAGTCAATTAAACAATGGCTGAACGGAGTAGTGACAGCATTTTCCGAATGTCAATGAATGAATGGCACCAAAGACCATTAGCAACACAGAAACTGCCAATTTACCAGACAGGAGTCTAGAGAATAATAATTAAAATTGAGTGGGTTCACGGAATGACAAATACCAGTGATAAAAATACAATGACTTACAGCGAAATCAAATCAGCCTTGGTTTTAACTCAGGTGAGAGAATTCAGTTCCAAGAGTAACATAAACATTTTAAACAACAAACAGCACAGCATAACTGTTAAATTCAAAAACTGGCTTTAGTATCATTGATTAAGGTACTTACACTGAATAGCATTCGAATATGCAGTGGTATTGAATATAGTGGCATATCGATATCCATGGACATCATTGATATCCATCCTGTGTGCAGGTGCCTGCCAAGTGAATGAATGAAAACCAACGTAACACGCTCACCAATGTGTCCATCTTCAGGAGGCGAAGTGACAAAACCACGCTTCACCCAGTACTTCCGTGGCAGCCTGTCAGGGCTGACTATTCGACCGGGGAAGATCGAGAGCCAGAAAGTCATTTCCTGCCTGCAGGCCTGCAAGGAGGGTCTGGATATCAACTCCCTGGAGAGCTTGGGCAAGGGCATCAAGGTATCACGCCAAATACTTGCTCATGAAGACTTCAGACAGCACACACTGTCAACAGATGCCCCTACCTCTTTGAGCAGAGACGACAGACAATAAATTCTGAGGACAATATAGCATGACTATAATCGTTGCTTATTCAGAAGGAAATGCTTGTCTCAATCTTGCGCTTTATGTCATTCTGTTCATTTCTGATTTATGAAATATCCAGTCCAGCCTTAGCCTCAGTGACACCTCATGCATCGAATGAATGGAGAGAGTGAAAAATTAAACTGAAATGAAAATTAAATGTACTGCACACAGACAAAATGTTTGCTACAGGCTAGATGGGTAAATGGGCCAGCAGGGTGCAGTAATGACCAGGTCATTGGCCTCTAGGCCTGTGGAATTGGGCCTCTGGTGGTGGAAAGCCTATTGTTCCCAAGGTTTGTTACCTCTCTCTTCTAGTATAAAAGCCCACTGTATAGTAGCAGAATACGCACTTTCCATGGTTAGAAACATTTACAAAAATAAAGCTTAAAAAACCTTGGGAGAAAATTGCACATTTATTTGTCCGTGTTGCTTATTTGTAGCTGGCAAGGTTAAACTTAAACGGCAATATGGAAAACAAGTTTTCATCATACAGCAATGCTCAAAGAATGTTCACACACTCTGCTTCCACATTACATAAGCCACGTCGAACCAGAACTCCCATCAATCAATGCTTGCATCCCCAGGCACATAAATCAGTCTCAATGCCGCTCTTTGAAAACTGCATTCAAATCTATTCCGGACTGTACAAATAGGTTAAAGGATAATCTTCTTTTTGCTGTGAAAATCAATGCCATTTCTCATCACCACTGACAACTCAAACATGGTCATTTTGTGTTGGGCCCCGATGAGGAATTTGATATCCTGTTCCTTGAAATGCTGTCTAGGTGAGTGCCAAATTGCTCTTCGATAGTACATGGGCGCAGTGCAGTCATTTATCGGTCAGCTCAGCTGACTAAAAGAAATATTGACACTCTCTGCTAATGTTAAGACTGGAGAGAATCGCTGTAACCAAAGACAAAGGCCTGGTTATAAATGAGATACATCTCATGACTTGGTTGATCTATCACATTAGAGGGGGGGAAAATGTTTGACCCTAATGTATGAATGTTGGTAAAATGAAATGCATATTGATTACACTGTGGATAATGACCAAGGTAATTGAACTGGATCTCTAATTAAGAGAACACAGGCCTGACTTATAATTAATTGCCAGGTTGGGGATTAACAGCAGGATGGCAGTGGTTACAGGGGATGAGGAGTGATGTTGCCGTGGGTTTCAGTCTACAGCATGTGTAGAAAAAAAAAAAAAAAAAAAACATCCCGAAAAGCGTTATTGCTCCACTTTCCTGGCCTGCAGGCAATCCATCCCACAGCACAGACAGAAGAGATGGCTGTGTTTGTGGGCTGCAGGGCTCAATCTTGAGCCAGCCCTTTTGATGCACCTTTATCAAAAAGTGTTTTATGTCATTTCTGAGAGATGGAATCATGTCAGCCTTTTACGGTAGAGATAGCGGAAACGAGAGAGAAAGAGAGAGAGTAGAATTTTTGAGGCACAGCTCATTTTATCTTTAGTAAAAAAAGAGAGAAGTGTTTAATTCTCTGAGCTTATCTGAGGTTCCTGACCCCTGGAGCTAAAGGAAACCATTTAAGATCGATGAGTAACTTTTATGGTGCAATCACAGGAAAACATTTGACGAGGCCTGCATCTTTAGATTGGGTGGGTTTGCCACAGACAGGACCAGCCTATCCCCTTCTACAGAGCACAGCCCCTCTGCAGTTGAACAGAGTTCCTACATGCCCAAGAATTTGCCCTACTGGGAGCAGCAATTGTCTCTGGAGTTTAAGTGGCTTCTGATCCTGTTCATCAAAGTGAGGCATTTCTTTTCCCAGTCTTTTCACCTTGGCCGTCCTTTTTTTTCCCGTCTGTGTTTCTGCCCTTCGATTGCGACGTTAGCGGATAGCTTTAGCGTTGATCTGTGCACAAGGCCACCTGATTGACTCTGGCCACACTGACTGCAGTCTCAATAAGGAGGGCAAGTAATTTCTTTCACATCAGCGGATGAAATGTGCCACAGGTGTTATGTATGGAAAACTGTTGCTGTTGTCTGTGACTGTGTTCTCTGTCCTTGGCTGTCTTTACATTCTGCCAATTTTACCTCTGCATGCCTCTCTCTGACTCACTCCATCCTTCCCTTGCTGTTTCCATCCTTCAAATTGTGGCCAGCCATCATGCTCCCTCATCTATCCACTTCCCTCTTTTTTCTCCCTCTCTCTCTGGCTATCCATCCCCTCCCTCACCATCCGCCCCCTCGTTTGTTTTTCCATCTGCTGAATGAACCCTTTCCGCTCTCTGTCTTTTGCTCTTTGGCCAGTTCCACTTCAACCCGGCTCAGTCAATACTTGTCATGGAGGGAGACGACCTGGAGAACATGAATATGGCCCTGAAGAAGGTGGCCTACATCAATTCGCGTCAGTTCCCCACCCCTGGCATCCGTCGCCTCCGCATCTCCACCTCTGTGCAGTAAGCCCCCCGGCACTTTACCACGTTTTACATCCTTGAGGCTGAGGTCCCAGGGGTTCTATTGCCCCCATGTCCCACCACAAATAATAATGCATTACCATCTGAGACATAGATAATGCTACAAGTCTATCTATTCCCTGCTCACATGTGCATGCTAACCAGACCATTGCTTATTACCTATCCATGCATCACGTTCCAGCCCTGACACAATTTTTTATTTATTTCTATGCTGTTAATAGTCATTGCCTGTTCCTGTTGTAGCCATAATGATTGCAGTCTTTTTTTATTCTCAAACATTTCCTTAACTTTTTCCATGCCAAGCAAACAAACAAAAGATTCTTCCCCAAATACTCATTTGAACATGTGTGGAAAAGCAGATTAAGGGCCAAACTTTAGTGCCCACAAATAAGCTGCCATCTGCATGCTGGTGTCCCACAGGGTCACTGGGCTGCCATTCAAACAAAGCAAGACATTTTTAAAATAGAATCATACCATCAAATGGACGTGTTAAGCTTTTCAGCACAGCTTGGTCAATATTAGACACCTGCAGGGCTGGAGAGCTTGCAAAGCCATGGAGTTGCCTAGGTTACTGAGGAGCATTGGCCAGCTGCTGTGTTGCTTCAGCCTATAAAGCTGTTTACCATTTAACCCCACCATATCCCCATATTACTAATCTCAATTAATAAAGCTTTTAGATGCAGGGTCTGGACCTTCCTATTTTAAATATGCATTAGTTAAAAACAAACTGAATGAAACAAATGGATCCTAAGCTCACCATCCCTGCTACTTCACTGGGTTAGAAAACTAAAGTTATAGTGATCTCATCAGAAGGAGCACATGCTTTTCATTTCTCAATGAGAGTGAGCTGCCTTGGTCCCAGTCAGGAACCAGAGCTCTTCAGCTGTGGAGCTTAATTTAGAATGAAAGAAGAATACCTGACACGGAGACTGGGAGCCACCAACTTGAGTGGAGAGACTGATCCCTCCCTCATTTACTGTACACTAGTGTGGACAATAAGACCACAGCGACTATGTTAAAATAAATTTAAAAAGAAAGAAATTAAGTAGGAAACTCTGAAAACTTGCCGTATCAGTGACTGGGAGGCGGTGATGAGCCATGCAGACTCGGAGGGCTTATTGTTAATGTAATATTCAAAGCCTTGCTGCCTGTCTCCAGTTGGCTACGTCTTTGACTTCTCTCCCCTGAGGGCTGTGTCTACTGCACCACTGCACCACCTTCAAACCACACAACAAGGCATCAGACTCCCCGAGGATTCACTACTCTTTTCCTTTTTCTACTGAGCAATATGATTTTCTCTCCCTTGTTCTTTAATCCTCCTTCAGTCCTCTAC